>NC_141143.1:21315124-22515124 GCF_053477565.2 Lygodium microphyllum | reverse complement strand
CTTTGTGAATGAAGGCCTTTGCAGTCTCGATTGTCACTTCGATAGTCCTTGCAATCTTGATCCATGCGATTCCCTTAGCTTACTAGTCCACCATTTATATACTTCATAAAAGCTGCACACATCATGCAAGGCTCTTAAATGCAACTAGTTGTGTATTGGCTCTTATTGAGAAACCACTTCTTTAGTATATACACTTCATTTAGGGTTTCGTATTGACAGTCCCAAAAAGGAATGGTATACTTATTTTAGCCACTTTCTGAGTGGACGCACCACTGAGCCTAGATAGCTTATACCTATAAATAGAGAGTTACTTCATTCATTATCACACCACTTCAGTCATTTTTCAACCCTTTTTTGTCATTCTTCAACACTTTTTTGTTGAGATGTCGAGCTCTACATGAGTTGGCATCCACTATGTTCCTTGGTGATGTGGCACAATATTATTTACTGGTGTGTTAGGTGACTGACATGAGGATACACCAGCGATTCTACAGTTGGATTACATCCATGTAGTTCATCCTTGGTTATGGCACATTTATTGTGCAATCTCTATTTTTCTAGCGGATTCACACTTAGTGACTGCATGTACAAATGTGGTGTTACTTTCATATTAGTCTTCTATCATGTTGTAAACTTGTTTTTTTGTGTAGAAGAAGAAGATTTTAACTCTATCTCTTTGTGTGCTCAAGTCTCCATTGCTTTTGTATATATGTGTGCGCTTTTGGGTGCTTCACCTCCCTTTCCTCTTGTCTGTTTTCATCGTATTAGAGCCATCCCACAACTGTGCGGAGCTCGATTGAAGGTTGAGGTGAAGGCGTTGAAGTATGGAAGCAAGCAAGCAAGCGAGCAACGGGTAAGAAGCTCTTTCACCTTGCTCGATTTGCCATAGGTTATAGCCATAGGAGGCTCTTGAGTCTGGTAGGGCTGCAATCTCAGATTGCAGTGAAACTTGGTGAGCAAGAAGAACAGTGTATATACATTAGCCCTTCAAGGCTATCCCGTGGTGATTTTTGGCATGTGAGGTTATTTCGGCCTCCATTTTGGACTTGCAAGTGGTTCTAGCAGCAGTTTCTGGGTCCACTGCAATTTTGGATACTGTTTACAGGTGTACAGGTTACAGATTTCAAATCTGTAAGGTTTCAAGTGTTTGCTAGGTTGTAGACACAAAAGCATTTGTATACATATTGCAGATTGCAGTTATTGTTGTGGAGTCAGTAAAAAGGGCTTATGTGTTTAGTTGTGGTGTACTTGGTATTAGCTTGCCTGCAGATTGCAAGTTTTGCAAGGTTTTCAGTTTTGTCAAAATGTTTGACAACTTCAACCAGATTGTCAATGAGAAGTTTGATAAGAACAATTATCCTATATGGAAGTTTAGGATGATAAATTTCTTGAAAGGCAAAGGTGTTTGGAATTACATTGAAGGAGACATGGTAGTAGCACTTGAAGTTTCTACATGAAATGCTATTGTAGAATAGTTAAAGACTAAGAGAGATTGGGAGTAAACATAGAGTAAAGTCATGTATTGGTTGTCTGTCAGTGTCACAGATAGCATGATGGGCTATCTGTAGGAATCTGAAACCTCCGCTATTGCATGGAAAAATTTAGCAAGGCCATTCGAAGTAAATACAAAGGTTAGAAAGCTGCAGCTCAAGAATCAAGTGAAAAGAGAAAACGTGTCCATTAATGATTATGCCTTGAAGATCAAGAGTATTGTGGAAGCTCTTGGATCTATCAGTGTGGTAGTTGATGATGATGTTGTGCTTGCATGCTTAGATGAACTTGGAGATGAATACTAGAGCTTCAGGTCATCTATGAATACGAGGAATGATATCTCTGATTTTGCAGACTTGATTTCTATGCTGATACTTGAGGAAATGAACCTTGGCTTGGATTCCTTTTTTTCTCAAAGCAAGAACAAGTCTGAACAGGTGTTTACTCTACTAGCAGAGGTAGAGGTCGTGGTCGTGGTCGTGGTCATGGTCAAGGTGGTGTTTACTCTACTAGCAAAGGTAGAGGTTGTGGTCGCGGTCTACTAGCAGAGGTAAAGGTCGTGGTCGCGGTCAAGTCTGAACAGTTGTTGACTCTACTAGCAGAGGCCAAGGTGGTGGTTGTGGTCAAGGTTATGATGCACAACAAAATAGAGGACAATCCCGAGGATAGGGGAGCCAAAGAGGGCAAGGTGTAGATTCTAATAAGCAACAGAATTCTAGTGATAGTGTTGGGAATAAAGGCCCTTGTGCCTTTTTAATGTGCTCGGGTGTGAACACACCCTTAGCACTTGTACTTACACATATATATCTATCTAAAAACCTAAAGGTACTCTCTCGTCATTGCACCTAAAAACGTGCTCACTCTCTACTTTGCTCTATCTCACTCTCTTTGTCTCTCACTGCACGTAACGATTATCTGTCTCGATCTTCGTGCCCAACCTGTCACTACAAATT
The DNA here is from genome assembly GCF_053477565.2 of Lygodium microphyllum. Lineage (NCBI taxonomy): Eukaryota > Viridiplantae > Streptophyta > Polypodiopsida > Schizaeales > Lygodiaceae > Lygodium > Lygodium microphyllum. The sequence continues at coordinate 22,512,680 of NC_141143.1, read as the reverse complement.
GATATCTGAGCTGGCAAGAAACAACTTAGGTGTTGCAGGAGTCTCAGGTGGACTCGATGAGCAGGAGTTGTCATAGTCGAGCAGTCGGTTGCGGCAGGCAAGCTCATGAGCAAAGAAAACAGTCTCAGGCGACCAGCGACACGGGCAAGACCAGGCGACTGGTCCAGCGTGGACCAGCAGGCAGCAGTGGTGTAACAGCTGACAGGCGACCAGCAGTTGACGGCGACTGCAACTAACGAACGGCTCCAACGGGCGACTCCAACGGACGGGACAGGGTATCGGGCAGCAGTTGGCGAGCTGCACACGCGACAGAACAGTTGACAACCTCCACACGCGACGCGACAGCAGGTACCAGGCGGCGACCTGCATGGCGGGTCCGTTGACCTGCCGTTCAACATTTTTTTCCTTCAAATTTTTTTTTTTTGAAGTTTCCCTACCGAGGGTTCACACTGGAGGCACAACACAAATTTCCGTGCTATTCAAGCCCAAAAATTTGGGGCTTTTCCCGATTTTGGGGATCTCAACGCAGAATTGGACAATCTGTCTCCGAAATTGCAGGAATTTGTGACATTTTGTCCATCGAGATTTGGGGCTTTTCATGTACATGCACAAATTGGGCTGAAATTTGCCCAATTTCTTGACATTGATGCACATTGGACCGTGTGCAATTTGGGGCTTTTGTAGTTTGGGCAAAATCTATGCAACATTTGGTCATTTTATGTACACGCAAGTTGAATTCCACGCAATTTGGACATCAACACTTGGTAAAATTTGGGGGTTTTGCTGAAATTGCTCCATTTTGGCAAAATTGGCCTGTTCTATGCATGACAGAGAAAATGCAGATGTGTGGTTGATGCTTTGAGGACAAAAATTTTGGGGCTTTTGACCGTTAGTGTCAAATTTTATGCCCGTGGGTACATGCACAACAGAAATTGCAGCTAAAAATTGGGATTTCTCATATAATTTGATGCATATGCCCTTGGAACAGTTGTAATCAGTTGTGGAATGTGTAGCACATGGTTTGGTGCTTCTGAAAATTTAATTACACATCTGAAATCTGTGCTTCTGCGTGGTCATTTATTGCTGATTGGTACTTGTTTGTACCTTGGTTACTTGGGTGACAGTTTTGGGCCTGCATTTGCTGTTTTTTGGTCACTTTCGGGCTGAAAATCATGGTTGGCAGCAATGACAGCAGTAATCTGATGCACATAAAGAAGCTTGAAGGCGCACATAACTTTGCAATTTGGCAAAAGTAGTGCTACAATATCCTGTTGCAAAAGAAGCAGACAAAGCCGATCAAAACCAAAGGGGCAAAGCCTGTGGACATGGAATAGGACGATTGGGATGGGTTAAATGAGCTTGCACGCTCAACCGTAGAGCTATCGATTTCTAATGTCTTGCTGTTCAACATTGAAGGTTTGGATTCTACATATGCTACATGGACTAGACTGGAAGAATTGTATGCACAAAAGAGTGTTGCAAGCAAAGTGTATTGGCTGAAAAAGCTTATGGATTTGCGTATGAAAGAGGGTACTGCAATGTCTACTCACTTGAGTGAGTTTAACTGCATTTTCAGCCAATTGGTTGCCTTGAAGTTCATGATTGACGAGGAATTTAAGGCTACTTTCTTGCTTTGCACTCTACTAGAGAGTTGGCATACATTCAGGACTGCTATGAGCAATTCTAATGTGATCCTTTTGTATGTTGATGTAGAGAGTGCTCTACTTATAGAAGAGATGAATCGACAGAATAATGCATCCAATAAGTCTTCCAGTGCTTTGCATACTAGGGACAGATCACAGCAAAAGGGCAAATATGATAGCAAGGGACACAATAAATCACGTGGCAAAGATGTTGAATTTTATCATTGTGGCAAGAAGGGTCACTTTAAATGTGATTGCTACAAATGGAAGAAATAGAAAGGAACACTTCATGTATCTAGTGTGCATGACCATGTTGTTACCGTGACCAAGCAGCCAAGCGTTTCTTTGTGGCATGGTCGGTTGGGATACACGAGTCAAACATGAATGAAAGTGATTATCGTTTGGGTTACTTGCCTTGTTTTCGTTATGCTGATTTTGAGCACTGTGATCATTGTATTTATGGCAAACATGCACAGACGTCTCATAAAAAGTCTCTTTCTTTGAAATCTTCTCCTCTAGATTTAGTACATTGGGATGTATGTCAAATGCCAGGATTATCTTTAGGGAAAAAGAAATATTTTGTCACCTTTGTCGATGATGCTACACGCAAGGTATGGGTTTACCCTATTCGTAGCAAGGATGAAGTGCTTGATAAGTTTAAAAAATTCTTGGTATTGGCTGAAAATCAGACATATAAGACACTTAAGTGTCTTCGCTCTGACAATGGTGGGGAATATGTGTCCAAGGCCTTTCAAGCATTTTGTGACAGCAAAGGGATAAAGAGGGAGCTCACTGCCCCTCATAATCTGCCCCAAAATGGAGTTGCAGAGCGTATGAATCGGACTATATAGGATAAGGTCCGTACGATGCTGTCTCATGCTACATTGCCCTATGGTTTTTGGGTAGAGGCTGTTATGACAGCCGTTCACTTAATTAATCGGTCACCAAACAGGTCTTTGGGGGGGGGGGGGAAGTTCCCCAAGAAGTGTGGTCGGGCAAGCCACCTTCATATGCTCATTTGAAAGTGTTTGGCTGCGAGGCTTTTGTACACATTCGTAAAGAAAAAGGCAGCAAACTTGAGCCAAAGTCTTGTAAATGCATTTTCCTAGGATATGGTGACGAGGGTGAAATGGGATATAAATTGTGGGATCCCGAGAAAAGGAAAGTAGTACGCAGCAATGACGTTATCTTCTGGGAAGATTGCATGCATAAACAGCCTGAAAAGACTGAGGAGGTCGGTAGGGTTGTATTCCGAGAAGAAATACCTTTTGGACAGCAAATTGTGCCTGATGTACAATAGCAAATACCTGCTGTAAATGAACCTGTAAATGTAGGAAATGATGCTGAAAATGATCAGTCAGCTATTGCCCATGATAATGAGCCACTACATGTGTAGGAACAGCCAGGACAACAAGCTGTTAATGTTGATTTGCAAGCTGAAATGCTAGGACAGCATGTTGAAAATGGAAATTTGCAGGAACAGCCAGCAAACAATGACCATTGGGTTAGGAGATCGTCTAGGGCTACTAAACAACCTGGCAGATTTATTCCTGGTGCAAACAATGTGGCTGATTACGTCATGTTGATAGACTGTGGTGAACCGTCTTGCTTCAAGGAAGCAATGAACAGACATGACAACAAGAAATGGTATAAAGCCATGTTGTCAGAGATAGAATCTTTTGAGAAAAATGACACTTGGGACTTGATGCAGTTGCCGAAAGGGTAGAAAACACTTCTATGCAAATGGGTTTACAAGATGGTCACTTTTGGTTCCTCATCAAAGTACAAAGCAAGATTGGTTGCAAAGGGGTACAAGCAAGAGCATGGAATTGACTTTGATGAGATTGTCTCTCTTGTAGTCAAGATGACTACATTGAGAACCATTTTGGGCTTAGTTGCAGTTGAGGATATGGAGCTTATACAGATGGATGTAAAGACTGCATTTGTACATGGTGATGAAACAAGCACCAAGAGAATGGTATTATAAGTTTGACACATTCATGCAGTCCCAAGGCTTTCATAGAAGTCAAGTGGATCACTGCTTGTACACCAAGAAGGCAGCAGAGGGTAGCCTAATTATCTTGGTTTTGTATGTTGACGACATGCTGATTGCTGGCAGGGATACTCATGCCTTGGACTCACTGAAGCAAAGTCTTCATGGCAGCTTTGACATGAAGGATCTTGGTGATGCAAATCACATTCTTGGCATGTGAATACTCAGAGAAAGATCGAAAGACTTACTCTATCCATCTCAGCAGGAGTATATCTCCAAAGTTTTGCAGCGTTTCAATATGGAGGGGGGGAAAACAATTGGGGTTCCATTGCCTCTATATGTGAAACTTAGTGTAGAGGACAACCCTACATCTGATGATGAGAAGGCTGAAATGACCAAGATACCATATGCTTCAGCTGTTGGCAGTTTGATGTATACTATGGTTGCTACACGTCCTGGCATTGCCTTTGCAGTTGGAGTGATTAGCAGATATATGGCAACCCCTGGCAAGAAGCATTCGGATGCAGTGAAAGGTATTATGAGATACCTCAAAGGCACAAAGGAGTTGTGTATCTACTTTGGAAAGCAGAAGGCATCTGTTGTTGGCTTTACGGATGCAGACTATGCTGGTCATGCGGACTATAGGAAGTCCACTTTTGGGTATGTGTTTACTTTCACAGGAGGAGCAGTCTCTTGGATCTCCAGGCTACAAAAGTGTGTTGCATTGTCTACTACAGAGGCAGAGTATGTGGCTGCCACTGAGGTATGCAAAGAGGATTTATAGTTTTCACGTCTGGTGGGAGAGCTTGGCATCTCAGAGTTACTTGTTCTCCATTGTGATAGTCAGAGTGCTATCATGCTAGCACGGAATCTTGTCTTTCATACAAAGACAAAGCACATACAGGTGAAGTACCACTTCATTAGAGATATGCTTGATAGCAAGAGCATTGAGCTTGTCAAAGTGTATATAGATGATAATCCTGCAGACCTTCTCACGAAGGGTCTTCCAGCAGAGCGGTTTGCTCATTGTCGACGGATGATGGGAGTTGGATAGATATATTTATTTCAGCTTTGTACATACCTAGACTTAGCTGATTCTTTTTTCCTCTTCAGGCACATTGCCTTTAGGTGGGACGTTGTTGGGAATAAAGACCCTCGTGCCTTTTTAATGTGCTCGGGTATAAATACACCCTTAGCACTCGTACTTACACATATATATCTATCTAAAAACCTAAAGGTACTCTCTCGTCATTATACCTAAGAATGTGCTCACTCTCTACTTTGCTCTATCTCACTCTCTCTGTCTCTCATTGTGCGTAACGACTGTCTGTCTCGATCTCCGTGCCCAACCTGTGACTACTGATAGTAGAGAGTGTTGGCATTGTGGTCAGAAAGGTCACATTTCTCAAAATTGCTTAAAAAAGAAAGCTGAAATTAGAAATGGGAAAAAGCAGCAAGATAACTATACATCTAGTAGTAGAAACAATGATGATAGAAGTGAACAATTGTTTGTTATGTAGCACTTTATGAATACTATGACTATTGATGGTTAATCAAAGAATGATGTATAGTATGTAGATTTAGGTGTCTCTAACAACATGACTTTTGATGGAGAGTGGTTTAGAGAGATCTGTAGTCTAGAGTCCCCGGGCTATGTGGAGACATGGGATGATATAGCTCACCCAATTACTCGTATTTGAAATGTTTCATTGAGGATGGCAAAACTAAGTACTTGCCTGATGTGTGTATGTACCAAATATTACAAAAAATTTGGTTTCTGTTGGTCAGATAGTAGAATAGGGATTGTAGGTTCGGTTCACATTTGATGGTTATTATGTAGAAGATCTAAAAAGTAATGGCAAGTTGATTGCAAAAGGGAAATTTACTGACAAATTATTTACTCTTGATGTAAATCTACTTGAAATGGATGTTGCCATATTTGCACAAGGTTTAGGTGTTGTGGCTGATATTGAAATTTTGCATAAGAGAATTGGTCATGCGAATGTGTAGCGGCTGAAAGACATGTAGTCAAAACAGATTGTGGATGCCTTGCCTAAGTTTAAAGTTGATGGGATGCACAAAGTATATGAAGCATGTCGACTTGGAAAGCAAGCAAGACACACGTTTCCATATGAAAAGCATGTATGCAAGAAGCCACTTGAATTGGTGTAGGTATTATGTTTTCTTCATTGATAATCATACTTGTAAAGTATGGGTTTACTTTATGTGCGAGAAAAGTGAGGTGTCCACTCACTTTAAAAGCGTTAAGGCTTTGGTTGAAGAGATAGGGTTGCATATTAAATACCTAAGATTGAATGCAGGGGGAGAATATCTCTCCAATGAGTTTTTTGATATTTTGTAGAAAAATAGTATACAGAGACAATATACATGTAGATATACTCCGTATCAAAATGGAGTTGCTGAGCGGAAAAACAAGCATATTGCAGAGGTGGCTCGTGCATTGATGCCAGAAAGAAACTTGCCTCATTACTATTGGGTTGAAGCAGTTGCTACTAATGTATACATTATGAATAGGACACCCATTGTTGCTGTACATGGTATGATTCTTGAAGAGAAGTTTACGAGTAGAAAGCCAAATCTATTCCATTTGGAAGTATTTGGATGTATTGCTTATGTGCTATTTCTGATGAGTTGCGCAGTAAATTGGATCCCAAAGCAATAAAATGTGTATTTGTTGGTTATTCTCTTGAGCAGAAGGAATATAGATGTTATAACCTTGTTACACGTGAACTGAGAGTTAGTAGGGATGTTGTTTTTGATGAAATGAGTAGTTGATACAGTAATGTGCAAAATGTAGTTGGGGTTGATGAGCATGAGAGTGTGACTATGTAGAAAATAGGTCAGCAATCATCACAGATATTGAGTGGACCACAAGAGTGTTTTTGGTTCTATTGATAGACCTTGGAGTGGCAAATTGAGATCACAGGTTACACCACCAAGTACATCATAGATATTAAGAAAAGGAAAGAGAAAGTTGGGGACTCACCTGTTGTGATAGATGTATCATTAGGTTTCTCTCATGTTGATGTTGATTCAGATGGCTCTAAGCAAAGCTTGAACGAGGAGTTTGGGATTCCCTCTATTAAAACACCTAGTGTGTGGAAGACACAAGAGGATGCTAAAGCACCTGGAAGTGATCTAAGTCCACGTAGGTCAAGTAGTGTAAGAAAGCCAATGCAACGAGTGATATATGATAGCTATGTAGCTCATGACTATGCATATATGGCTAAGGTTGTGCAGGATGTGGAACCCACTTGTTTTGAGGATGCAATGGATAGTGAGTATTGGGATCATACTATGGATGAAGAAATGGCTGCACTTATGAATCGTGACACATGGAAGTTAGTGCCCTTACTTGAAGGCAAGAAAGCTAGTGGCTGCAAATGGGTTTACAAGGTCAAGCATAAGTCAAATGGATCTATTGAGAGCTATAAGGCATGGCTGGTTGCCAAAGAATATGCGCAGACTCATAGTATTGATTATGAGGAGATCTTTGCTCCAGTGGCTAAAATGGCCACTATAAGGGCTATCATAGCAGTGGCTGCATTAAAAGATTGGATCATGCATCAAATAGATGTTAGAAATGCCTTCTTGCAAGGAGAGTTGCAAGAAGAAGTTTATGTGGAGCAGCCACCTGGTTATGTAAATAAGAATCATCCAGATTATGTATGTAGGCTTCATGAGGCCTTGTATGGGCTGAAGCAAGCATCTAGGGCATGGCATGATAGGATTGCAAAATACCTTGTCAGCATTGGATTTTGTAGAGCACAAGTTGATCACTCACTCTATGTATGTGAGAGTGATGTAGATATTGTGGTCATTACTATATATGTGGATGATTTGATCATTGTAGGTGATATTGAGACAGAGATTGACAATGTGAAGGGTCTTTTCAAGGTTGAATTTGAGATAAAGGATTTGGGAGAGCTACGGTATTTTCTTGGCATAGAGATAATCAAAACTTCAAAGGGTATATGGTTGTCATAGAGATAATATGCGTTGGATTTATTGAAGAAGCATGGTATGACTGATTGCAAGCCTATTTATATACCTTTGGATGTTAATGCTAAGCTTAGTACACACGAGGGTGACTTGATTGAGGATGTCACAATGTATTGGAAGATTGTGGGCAGCCTTATCTATTTGACGATCACTAGGCAAGACCTAAACTACATGGTTGGTTTGGAGAGTGTTAGCCTCGAGTATGAGCTAGCTCTGATGCTTAAGGAGAGAGCAGTTCATCTCCAACACTGTCATGTTCTCTCCCTGTACACCACCATTCTCTAATAGTGTGTGCACTGTTGATGCTGTTTGAAGTGGGCTTCTTTACTGTGGTGTTGCTAGTCGGATCCCTTCATTGGATAAAGGTGGGCGTACGCTTGCGAACATGGATTCTCTGTTTGGTTGCTCATTTTTCCCGTATGGAAAGGCTTACATCAAAAGCATATTGAGAATATACTGTTCTCTCTTAAGCTTTCTGGTCCTCAGCAAGCTTATTGAAAGGCATATGCTCTAAAAAAGGCTGCAAACCAAGTTTCTTTACGTATCCTTTTTAAAGCATTTTTATTCACATCTTGGGTAGATGCTGTATTGTATTTGTATAAAATCATCCGATTTGGGTTATGAAGTACTTTTTCTAGAAATATGCAGATGTATGATTCCAGGTAGTCAGATAACATGAATTTTCTCTGTCATTAAGGGTTCCTCATGCAATTACTAAATACTGACTGTGATTGCATGAAACAGATATCCTGTATGATTCTTGGTCACCGGCAATGAACATAACCTCTGTCTGTTTCAGCTTACTGTCAATGCTTTCCAGCTCAACTGTAAAGGTACTTGACCTTGTATTCATGTGTGCATATACTTTGCTGTGATATCGTCTCAAACATGCTAATCAAAGACTGATGATTACTGAAACCAATATATAAGTTTCGCTTGTTCTGTCAATGAATCATGGAATGGATTGTATGAAAATGTCAAGAATTGTTAGTGTGGTTCTCACTAAGCTGCTGCATATACATCCACTGTCAGATTATATGTTACTCCTTGACGAATCTGTGGTTACTGTTTGGCAGGCACGGCCTCCTGGGAATGACCATTATGTAAGAAGTTGTCAAAATGGAAGATCACCTAAGGATGTAAGGTGGTCTTTTCATGACAATAAAGTGTGACAGATTAACACAGATGCTTTTACAAGTTCTGGACATCTTAAAGACGTATATAGAAGATAGATAGCATAAATACAGCTTCTGTACGTGGTCATATAAGTTCTGTAAAACATCTGTTACGTTATATATAAGAGCACCCACTGTATGAACTTGTTAAGTGTGCTGAAAGCGTGCCCAAATGTACATAATGATTTGGTTCGGTTAACTGTGACAACATTCTTTCAAAAATAATCATGCCCGGAAAATCTAAAACTTGTGCAAGTACATCCAAACAATGATCATGGAGTATTTGAGTCACAATCTATTTACGTCTTCTAATTAAGAAGTAATAGTTAAAGTTAATACAGGCAGACCCAAAGCCAGCTCTATATTGTATGGTTGATGCGCACTATTGGTTAGAGGAATTATGATAAACTGAAGTTAGAAGTTTAGAAAAAATAGAAAACAGCAAATTGAATAATGTTACAAGGGTAATATGTACAATATCATTAAACTGGTGCCATCAGCTTCAGAATCAGCTTCTTCACAGCCCTAAAGGAGCTGGATATTTTCATCCACGATGTGGATAGCTATACTTTCACAGCTTCTTCACAGCGAGGGGTAGCTATACTTTCATCCCCGATGTGGATAAACACAGAGTCAACCAGACAGGATAGAATTCCTAGTCAACCAAAGTGACCTACGCATAACAGACCTCAAAATGGACTGGATCTTCCAGGACTCGGGCTGTCCCTATCATCAAGAAGAGCCTGTTTCCAGCTGATACAGTGGTGCATTCCAATGTTCTCCATACATTTCTGCATTATTTCCAGCATCTTTGGCTTTCAATACAGTGCCAAAATAAATGTTAACAATTTCTTCCTGCCTTATCCAAAAAGGATGTAATGGAGAAACTTCCGCATGCTTAACTTTATCCTTAGTTTGGCACGTTAGCTACAATCCTCCACATAATCAAGTTCAGCTTGAAGGATAGTGTGGCCCTCCATGCATTCTTTAACTGCTTCTTCCAAGTTTGCAATGAACTTCTTTGATCCTCCTGCCGGATCCTACTGGTCTTGATGATCCATCCATGTATCATCAAAAGTCAAAGAGTCTCTTCCGACTGGTCGACACCCACCACCTAAGCAGGTACTCTAAAACGGCTGTAGGCTAATTCTCCTTTTTGGAGAGAACTATGTACAACTATTCAGTCTCGTCACTATTCAGATGGTGCTGATCCTGCAAGTAGTCAATCTGATGAAGGGCCACCTTGCCAGGATCCCATATGTGTCTCCATCTGTGGATGCCTTTAGCATTGATGGCCTTGGGAAAGAGCGGGCTTTGTAATTGCAGGACAATGCCCCTGGTCAAAGGCTGCACCTTGCCACCACAGTTGTTAACGATCCGTCACTTCTGCCTAGTGTATCACATGACCACTCTTACGGGGAAGTAACCCTTTTCTGGGAATCCACAATTTTCTGAGCAATGGTAGACTGTTTAATGTTCACCTTAATGTCTTTATAGAAAATGACATCCTAAACACCAAGACCCTCACAATCACCACCAAGACACTTTCCCAACAGCTATCCAGGTCTTGAGCGTAATTGCCCAAGGCTGATCTGAACTGAGGCATTTAAGCAGGTGGAAGAGGAATGTTATTGACTTTTCTTTTAGTATTCCAATCCAATGTCACCTTTTACTCAGGGCCTTGTCAGCTGGTCCCAATATATGGCCACCTGTCCCCTAGCACCTTTGCAGGACCAGCAAAAGTTCCTAAATAAGGCCTCCACCTTCATCCATGCAGACTTGGAGAAAGGCATAACAACAGTATTGAACGTAATGATAAGAGTAAGGATACTTTTAATGACAGTTAATCTTCCAACGAGCCCTAAAGAGTAAGGATACTTTTAATGACAGTTAATCTTCCAACAAGCCCTAAAGCCATTTCGATCCTTTTAGCTAACTTTTCCCCAATCTTGTGCATAAACCAGTTAAAGTGCTGGTATAAGGTGATCTCTAGGCTGATATGAGCCCTCAGATACCTGAGCACTAGTCCTTTATCAATCACTTTAAAGCCATACCTTTGAACTGGACCAAGATCATCATCCTAATCCAATAGTAGGACTTCAGTTTTTTCCTTATCAATGACTGAACCAGACATTGAAGCAAAATTATCATAAATTCCCATCAGCTCTACTGAAGACGACTCCGCCTTGATGATGTTAAGAGTTGCCATTAGTTGTCATAACACAACAGACAAAGAATATGTATCCTTTCTATTATTTTATATATTTAATAGTTTGTTAAGTTTGTTTCCTTTGCACTTACTAGATATAAAGAAAAGTGCATTAGTGCTGGCCATTGATGAGTGGTCACAGGTTATGGTGGACCCACGCAGTGGGTCAAAGAAAATATAGTACACACTTATATCTGTATGACCAGATTGATGTTGGAATTGGCTATGGAGAAGAGAGAAGTGAGAGACCATAGACAATAATAGTGAGAGCAGAAGAGTGTATTCACTATTGTAGAGACAATTGAATGAGTGTACAACTAAGGTCTAAGGTTGGTGTAACAAACCTTCTACACACTAGAGTTAATTTAATTAACTTTAGGGCCTAGTGTCACCACATTAAAGTCCCAAGACACAAGGTGTCCACACCACACATTGACACTTAAATATTTAAATGTCCACACACCACATGAATTACATCAAGCACTACCTAGAATTGGAAAATTCCAACATCCCCTTAGAGTGCCAATGTGATGAAGTACAAGGTTTATCAATCACCAAAGGGTAATAAGTTCAAGGATTTGTGGAAGACCTCGAACTTCTCACATGGTAAAGCTTGGGTGAAAATGTGTGTAACATTTTCTTAATCACCAAAGGATAATAAGTTCAAGGATTTGTGGAAGACCTCGAACTTCTCACATGGTAAAGCTTGGGTGAAAATGTGTGTAACATTTTCTTGTGTGGGAACATACATCAAGACCTCTCTTGCATAAGCTCTTTGTGATATAATGGTAATGAATCTCAATGTGTTTTGTGTGAGCATGAAGCGCATGATTTTGTACTATTGCAATAGCACTTTGGCTTTCTAAGAGAATGGGTGTAGGATCCTCCAATAAAATATATAGACTAGTTAACAATTTGTGCATCCATACACATTCTAGTGTTGTTAAGGTTTTCCTATACTCAGTCTCACAAGATGAGATAGCCATTGCAAGTTGTTTCATGCCAAGCCATGAAAAATGCTTGAATGACCCAAAAAGAAACAATGTCCACTAGTAGATTGATAAGTATTTGAGTCTTTAGCGGAATTTGAATTGCTGTAGGCGTTTAGTTGTGAGTCTCCTCTCTTAGAAAATATTAAGGCATATGTTTGAGTATCTTGCAAGTAATGAAATATTTGCATAACAGCTTGCCAATGAGCTATACATAGACTATGCATAAATGTGCTCACTTGAGATACCGTAAATTGCATGTCAGGGCATGTGTTGCAAAGATAAATAAGACATTCATTGACTTGGGTGTAAATTGCAACATTGCTCATCTCACTACCAACATGTATAGAAAGCTTCAACCTTGGCTCCATTGGAGTACTCCTAGGTTTACAATCTTACATATTAAGCTTATGTGGAAGCTTTTCCACATACTATGACTATGATATGATGATACCATGTTAGTTTTGGATGAATTGAATCCCCAAATAGTAATGTAAAAGGCCTACATTTGACATGGCAAATGTATTTTTCAATTCAACTTTAAAATCTGCAAATTTTTTGTCTTTAGATCTAGTGAGCAACATGTCATCCACATAATGAATTATGACCACCAAGTTCCCCCTCCCCCCCACCCCTCCAAATCACCACACACACACACACACACACACACACACACACACACACATTTCATTGTTAATGTATAGAGTAGGATTGGTTGGATTGTTCTTGAACCCTTGGCTGTTCAAATAAGCATGTCTTCAAATACCATGCATGAGGAGCTTGTTTCAAGCCATACAAAGCCTTGTTTAATTTACAAGCCAAGTGTTGTTTGCCTTTAACCACGAACCTTGAAGGTTGTGATACATAGACTTTCTCATGAAGGTCACCATTAAGAAATGCTTCAACTAATGTGCTTTCCATCCATGATGGGCATCTATAGCAGTAATATATCGAACTATACTCATATGGGATGTGGGAGCAAAAGTCTTTGTATAATTTGTGTCCTTTTTGTGAGCATAGACTCTTGCAACCAAATGTCCATTGTACTTGTCAATTGAACTATCAGCCTTGGGTTTGAGTTAAAAAACCCATTTAGTACCAATAGCCTCCTTGCAAGATGGCAACTCAACAAGATCCAAGTAACATTAGTAATGGTGTCCAACTCCTCTTTCATGGCTTGTTAAATCAATGTATATCTTGTTGTGCATTACCAAATGAAGTAGACTCATCCTCATCCAAAAGTGAGCTCATGAATGCATGCTCATCAAGAAGAACGTCTACTTGTAAATTTTCCACAAAATGTGTTCCCCTTGCATTTGGGGTAATCTATTTAATAGCCCTTCTAGTACATTGAGGTAGAGGAACATCAATGAGAGTTTGTAAACAACCATCTTAAGACTATTTTTGTTGAATTTACATCTCTTTCTTACTCAATTACTTGGTCCACTCATTAGGGTCAAAATGCATTAAAAAACGACACTTGTTAATCACTAGATTTAGAAAAGAGCCAATAAGAGTTTGCCACGTGTGTAAAGATATGGTATTATTGTCTTCTCTACTTTGGAGATAGTAGAGGCCATTTCGTGGATTTTTCCTTTTTTTGGTCGAAATCTTTGAGATCTAGCATCTTTTGGTAGTTCCAAAGCTTATAAGGCTAATAAAAGCTGACAAAAGATGAGATAAAAATGAGATGTAATTAATATGATTGTTTTGTAACTTTCGAGATGCATACAAATATTTTTATTGGCGTCGAGTGTATTTTTATTAGTCTTATTGACCTTCATTTTAGGTTCATTGACCTTTTCTCTCAGAGTTTCCTTTGCACATTGGCTATGCTCTCTTTTTTTCATGGCTTCCACAAGGACTCCTCATTCTATAAACTCTTGAATTGCCTTTAATAAAAGTCTTTATATGGTGCAATGCATGCCCTAAGTCTTTGGCTATATCTTACAATATCTCTCTATAATCTCTTGTTATGGGTTTTAATTATAGGAGGTACAAACTTAGATATGGTACTTGGATTTCTTTAGCTTTTAATGTTGAATATATTCCAATAAAATTGGAGGTGCAAGTAATTGGACAAGAAGCAAAGGAGGTTAATGTAACTTCTAATTGAAGTCTAACGGATGTAAGAGATACCTTGGAATTTGTAGACAATACAACTCCTGGGTATAAGTTCAAGATCAATGGCACTGCAATTGGCAAAACAGCTAAATGCTCTCTCTCTTGTATGAGATGTTTGTCTCCTAGCATTTTGAGTTTTGAACTACGAATATTTTAAAAAAGCTCAAAACTTCTTCTATCTCATAGACATTATTGCCAAATGTATTCTTCAAAAGATACTCATAAGCATTGATAACTTATGTGACCAAGATCGAAAAATTTCATTATATGTGAGCTGCAAAATTGAAGTACAAATGTACAAAGGCAATGTATATGTGGTGTAAATGTACAAAGAAACAAATACAAGACCAGTTGGCTTTTTTATCTTCAGTTTCTCCTTCCTTTGAACTTCCCTCCATCTTTGGTACGAGTTCATCTTCATCACTTTCATCTGTCATCACTAGTTTCCTCATTGTAGGATGTTTTCTTTGTTGTTGGGAGAATTTGAATTTTGTGGGCACCCTCTTCTCTTGAGGCTTTAGAGGAGATGGATCAAACTTCAAAGAAGAAAGCTTCAACACAACTTTCTTTGTGGAGGTAATAGAAGCCTTTTTGGTGGTTGGCTTGGCTGTTAACCTTTCTTTGTAAAGGTAGCATAAGGCTTTTTGGTAGTTGCCTTAGCAGTGCCCTTATCGCTTGTAGCTTGCACATGTCTCTTGGTTTTACCCTTGGAAGATTTAGGAGAAAGAGGGGAGTCGGGGTCCATTGGTGTGATTGCCCTATCCAAAATCACCTCAATATACCTCTTCATTATCTACCACATATATGAATTAGGATAATATTTGCATTGAAACAAAGCACATAACGACTCATTTGAGAACACATGATGACCAGGAAATCAGTGCAAATAAAGGCACAGAAATGTGCTCACATGGAAACAACTTTTGTTAAATTGATACTTTGCAATTGTACCCCTTTGTCAAAAATCAAATATGAAGCAATGTAAAATGTGTAGTCCAAAAGAGACACACTATAAAATATTGTTAGGAAAAGGAAAGGTCAAATCCTTTTGTCTTATGCTAAAAATGAAGGGTCTTTAGACCTTAGCCAATGTATGCAAATTTGAATTTCATAATTCAAGAAAGGAAAAGGAGGTGGTTGCAGTCGTGGGATTTGGGGAGGTGGGAGGTTGAGGTGGTTACACCCTCTCTCTTCCTTTATCTTCTCCTCTCACGGTTCATTTCTTTCTCTCTCTCATTTTGGCACAACTCTCATCTTTCTTGTTCTTGTTTCCCTCTCTTGTGCTTCATGCTCATTTCTAATGGAGAGTGAGGAAGAGGAAGAGGGTGAGGATGGAAGAATTTCTCAATTTCTTGTGTGCCTTCCTCTTGTGTGTTTTGGAGCATGGTTCTTGGTGAGGAAGAAAGGTTTCTTGCAGGTTTTGTGGCCAGCAATGTATTTGCAGCCTCTACCTAGCCGGTTTGTGGTTCTATTTGTGCCGTGGTAGGGTGCTCTTCATTTGGTGCACTGGCCGGGAAAGAGGTGGCTATGAAATCTCCAAGAAGGCATATTTTGAGTGAAGAGCTTTGACATGACAAGAGCTACATTCTCAAAGGTAGATTTCATGACAGATCTGTTCATAGCCTTAGTTATGATGGTTCAATGGTTTCACAAGGCTTTAAGCTCTTCAAAATGCAAGTTGCTCTCAAGAAAGAGAAAGATGTAAGAATAAGAGAAAAATTTTAAGGAAGAAGATGATGCTGTAGCCTGTGCTTCCTGCAACTCCCTCCATATCCTCGTCTTCTCTGAATTGGACTTCAGGGCTTTTTCTGAGAGATCTGCAGCAAGTCGAAGCAAAAGAACCCCTTCTTTGGCCGGTACTAAATATCAGAGACTGCTCCGTAGCTGCTTTTGCTGGCCTTTATCAGCTCAGCTCTATTGGGGAGGATTTGGTTTTTCTTCACCTACATTGCAGGTCTGTTAGTGTTTCGGCTTTCGTTGTGGCACGAGCAGGACCTCTCTTTCGAATCAATACTCATTATCACGGTCAGTAGAAGAGCCGTTAATTCGAGATCTAGGGTTCTGCCTTTTCAATTCGGGAATTAGCAAACCTATCTTTTGGCTCCCCAATCTGAAAGGCGATATCATTCGAGGGTGCTCTCTCTCTGCGTCTATGCTTCTGCAAGTACGATTGAGAGCAGACTGCGATGAAGATGGGGATTTTATGACGGGGCTATCTGCAACTTTGCAATTGAGAAACTCAATCTGCAACGGCGGTCACAGGGCAGCCGAGGGGGAGTGAGAGCATCGGTTGCATCAAAGTGGTCAGGGCAGATCTTTATGATAGTCATAACGGCATCCTCACCTTGCCCTGCTCGCCATCATCCATAAGGCATTATTCGTCGTCCTCGGCAGACTGTCGTCATCTTCTTTCTCAGTTTCGTCCACACAGCGCCACGAACAGTTATTCACTATTATCCTCTTTCTTTTGATATTCTCTAATTCCTATAATTTTCAAATCTTGAAACCTTCCAAACGAAAAAAATCAAAATCTAAACACTTAAATACCTATAATGCCCATTCATATGCAATGCCTACCTACAAATGCCTTTCTTTGCCAAGATTACCTTTCGAAACACACTAAAATCCAATTTAGTTTGTCTTTTCTTTTTTGAACCTATCTCTCCTTTCCTCTTTCAAAACAATCGGGTGGAGTGCTTTAAATTGACTTATCTCTTGTGAGGGTGTGCATCAAGGTTATATCTTCTTTGGGTTTTTTTGTCGAGTTTCATGGTGTGGTTGTTTTTCTTTCTATCCTTAGTGTGAAGTGATTCTTGTGTGCAAGTTGGTTGAAAGCCGTATCTTTTGTGTGCTTGGTGAATTTTTCTTGTGTAGTGTTTTGTGACCTAGGCTTTAACGTCCTAGTTGTGATTCTATTTTGTGTGTTATTTCCCTCCTTATACAATGACAATTCAAAGACAATGAAGAAAAGAAATGAAGATTGAAGAAAGATGATGAAGATTTTTCCAAGAGCTGATCGTGGTTCTTCTTCAAATTTGTTCGCGGGGACGCTTCACACTTAAGTGTGGGAGGAAATGATGACCAGGAAATCAGTGCAAATAAAGGCACAGAAATGTGCTCACATGGAAACAACTTTTGTTAAATTGATACTTTGCAATTGTACCCCTTTGTCAAAAATCAAATATGAAGCAATGTAAAATGTGTAGTCCAAAAGAGACACACTATAAAATATTGTTAGGAAAAGGAAAGGTCAAATCCTTTTGTCTTATGCTAAAAATGAAGGGTCTTTAGACCTTAGCCAATGTATGCAAATTTGAATTTCATAATTCAAGAAAGGAAAAGGAGGTGGTTGCAGTCGTGGGATTTGGGGAGGTGGGAGGTTGAGGTGGTTACACCCTCTCTCTTCCTTTATCTTCTCCTCTCACGGTTCATTTCTTTCTCTCTCTCATTTTGGCACAACTCTCATCTTTCTTGTTCTTGTTTCCCTCTCTTGTGCTTCATGCTCATTTCTAATGGAGAGTGAGGAAGAGGAAGAGGGTGAGGATGGAAGAATTTCTCAATTTCTTGTGTGCCTTCCTCTTGTGTGTTTTGGAGCATGGTTCTTGGTGAGGAAGAAAGGTTTCTTGCAGGTTTTGTGGCCAGCAATGTATTTGCAGCCTCTACCTAGCCGGTTTGTGGTTCTATTTGTGCCGTGGCAGGGTGCTCTTCAACACAATATGATTTTAACTTAAAAGCAAAAGGCAATATACTTACATTCACCTCACCTATATTCAGCAACTTTAAGTCTATAGTCCTACAAACATTCAAGATAACTCTCCATCTGCAATTGTGTGCATCATTTGTAGTGGCACTTCTTGAACAAGAAACTTAAAAGGTTTCTCAAAGCTAGCAATAGATTTGAAAGTGGCATCCAAATAGGTGGTAACAAGTCTAGCAGCATTAGAAGTAAAAACTTGTTAGGAAATAATAAAGACTACTTGCAAGAAATCTAGAATATAAGAGAAGAATAGTTATGATATATTTTTGCCATAACATGAATTCTTGAAAGAGAATTCATAAGGATAACCTCTCAAGAAACAATATTGAAGTAGATCAGACTCCAATATCCACTATAAAGAAAATATTAGTTAGCAACAAATATGAAAAAAAAAAATCACCAAAGTAACTATATATAAGGGATTTATTTACCTTTCCACATACACAAAGAAAATATGTGTGTGTGGCGCACTATAAAAAACATAAGGAATCTTAAAATATTTGAACTAGACTTTGAAAAAAGATCTATAGAGAGAAGTGGATCAATAATGAAAATGTTCCTTGTAATTTCATTGCTAAGAGAAGCAATGTATGCCCTATATAGGAAAAAAACTTAAAATAAGAGAATGGAAGTGCAAGGCACTTTGAAAAAGTTCATAAAACCAAAATAAACCTCACCTAAGATAATAATAAACAATAGAATTTGATAGCTTCATATCTTTTTTCTCTACCATAGTCTTGTCTTTTGGACGTATGCTAAGATAATTCTCTTTATCTGGATCTCGAGAGACATTCACAACCATTTGGCCAAATATCTTGCCCATCCTCTCATAGTTAATTGGGCCAATGGAATCAATTTTCCTCTTGCAAATAATATCCTCACTTTCAACATCATCTTTGATTTTCTCATCCATGGTAGTCTCTCTTTGAGCTATAGTTTTAGTTGGATATAAGTGACTAACATCTTCAATGATAGGCTCTATGACCTTCCTCAACTTTGGGGAAACATTGAGGATTCAAAGGATTTATAATCAATGCTAGGCATTCACTTCAATAACCTATACCTAAGTTTAGTCACCATATTGAAGTCCTTGTTCATCAATGTGACCTTGTGTGCATGAGCAACAACAATGTAAGCATCATTCATAAAATCTATGATGAAGTCTTTTGTAGCCTCTTGTAAACACAAAATAGTTGAAAGTTGCCACTTTCTTTGGAGTATATCAATTGTGGCAACCGTGGACATCTATTTGAAATATCATTGACCACTCTAATAAATGTGGCCTTTGGGATAAGATGGTTAGTTTCTTTCTAGGCTTTCCTTATTTCTCCAAAGCATCTTTGCACGTAAAACCACATTGATTTTCTTTTCCTCTATGTTGTGTTCAACGAGAGGAGATGCGACAAATAAGATGGGAGCCATGAACAAAGAGCAGTGTACTCTCTCTTTTCCATTATTCATTCATTGTGTAACACACAAGATTCTAAGTCTCAGTTACACATATAGTGTATACAAGTAGGTCATTAACTAACGATACATCTTTAACATGAGTTAAGTCTAACCGATTCATTATTATGGCACACATGAATGGTAACAACTAGCTATAGCTATACTAAGTAGAGTTGGTGCCAATACCATTGATGAGCTTGATTTTCAACACTCCTCCTCAAGCTCAAGTCAACTGCTGTGCTTCAAGTAATTCCTTGAAGGAAACAAACTTAACTCTACCAAGTGATTTGGTAAAGATGTTAGCTACCTAGTCTTTAGTCTTCACATGAAGTAGATCTATTTTTCGTGCAATTATCATTTTCCTGCTGAAGTAATAATGAGCTTCTATATGCTTTGATTTAGCATGGTAAATTGGGTTGCTAGCCAACAACACACTGTTGTCACAATGCTTGACCTTGCTACCCATCTATGTACCCAAGTCATGTAATAGTTTCAAGAGCCAAAATGCATCACATGTAGCTAAGGCTGCATCTCTATACTCTACCTCTATGCTAGAGAGAGCAAACGGATGCTTTCTACTGTTCCAATTGACCATACCATACTATTTCCAAGATTGAAAGCATAACCACTAGTTGATCGGCTGTCATATACACATCCAGCCCAATCAACATTTGTATATCCTGTCAAATCAAGTGGCTTTTCAAACTCATAAAAAAACCAATAATTAGAAGTGCCCTTTACATACCACAAAATCCTCCTATTAACTGCATTTAAGTGAGGCTTGCGTGGCTTTTACATAAATTGAATAATCACTCCCATTAGCTAACTAAGATCAGGATGAGTAATGGTAAGATAGATCAGGCTACCCATCATCTACCTATACATTGTAACATTCTCTATCTCACTACCAACATCAAATCCAAGCTTTACATTCAGATCTAGTGGTGTTTCCATGGTCTTACAATCCATCATTCCATACTTAATTAGCATATCATGTGTATACTACTTTTGTAGTAACCGAATTCCTTGAGATGTAGTCACTACCTCAATGCCAAGAAAATATTTTAGCTCTCCCAAGTCTTTCACTTTAAATTCCACCTGTAACAACATGGATTTAATTTTAGCAATATCATGGTCATCATCTCCAGTAATGATCAAGTTATCTACATAAATAACCAAGACCACATACCCTATCTTCCTTTGCCTTTATCTAATCTCCCCTCATTGACATATTTGCGTCACTGGGAATGATGGACATAAGACTATGACTGCACAAGGGACTTGTCAATGGACTCTAATAGTAGAGGATGTGTCTCTTCTTGTAGGCCCACTAATAGTGGTACTATTCATAGTACGAATTTTAGCATGAGTATCATTTGCTAGTCCATCAGAAACAACCACATTTGGACCACCATACCATGAAGCTAGCTCATCAAACACTACATCCTTGCTAATCAATGTCTCACAGGTTGTTAAATTGTAACATTTATAGGCTTTTCTATCCTATGAATAGCCAACAAAGACACACTTAGCAGCCTTTGCATCTAACTTCTTTCTCTTCCCATCTGACACATGTACGTAAGTAACACATTCAAAGGCTTTAAGATGGCTGATATCTAGTTTGTGCCTATATAGTTTCTCATACGATGTAAGATCATGAATACCAGATGTAGGAGTTCTGTTTAGGACATATATTATAGTTTCAATTGCTTTAGTCTAATAATACTTCGATAAATTCTTCTAATTTTGCATGGCTCTTGCAACTTCCATAAACACCCTATTTTTTTTCTTTGCCACACCACTCTGTTGTGGAGTATAATTGCATGTAAGCTGCCTTTTAATGCTATACTTATCCTTCACGGGACATACTTATCGCCTTCATCAGATCTCAACCATGAGATACACCATCCAAACTCTTTTTTAGCATGTGTTTCAAAATCATTGAAAATATCTAGCACTTCATCCTTGTGTTTCAAAAGAGATAACCAAGTAATCTGCTAAAATCGTGAATAAACGAGACATAATATCTTGCACCACTAAAGGATGCATTATGTGCCGGATCCCAAAATTTTGAATGCACCAACTGCAATGTTCTAGTACTATTTTTGACATGTTTGACAAATGAAAGTCTTGCTTGCTTTCCAAACTGGCAAGTGGAGCATACATGTCCTAACTCCATATACTTAAATTTTGGGAGACCAAGTATAATATCCTTTTGTTGCATGGTTTTTTGATGTTGTATATTTACATGTCCAATGTGCTTATGCCAGATTTTCATATCTCTAATTACTCCAGTGTTATAAGAAAACATGGATGCCTTTAACTCAGAAATAGTAGTATCCAAGGTAAATATCCTATCAGCCCTTTTGTCTTTAGCAATAATCTTGCAACCACTTTCATACTCTTCAATAAAACAACCATCTTTATTAAATCTGACTTGTAGATTTTTCTCTACAAATAATAAATTTTTAGTGATAGATGGTACATGCAACAAATCATACATCCTCTTTTTTCTTTTCATCATGCATGACTAGTGGTACAATATCTGTATGCTTGATGTCATGCTATGTATCATCACTAGTACATACATAGCTATGAGAGCATGTAGTCATATCATCAAACCATTATCCATGCGAGGTCATATGATTTGACTCACTTGAGTCAATGTACCACTTTTCATCAACCTTGACTTTCTTAGGCATACCCTTCAATACATGTGTCATAACAAATAGTCTATATGATTGATCATCAGTAGCATTTTCTAGAGGATGCATAGTTACCATGCTATTTGCCTTTTTCTTTCATGTCAATCTACTTTTTATGAAAATCATTTTCTTTATGTCCATACTAGCCACAGTAATGAAAATCTTTGTCTCTAGGGACTGATCATGAGACTGCCAAGAACCACCTCTGTCTTTAGGTGATCTCCCCTATCCTCGAAAGGATCCTGATCCTCTTTGACCTTGTGCATTTTGATTTTGCCAAGCATTTTGTTGCTGTTTCCCATTAGCATTTTGAGTGTCATCACGACCTTAAGAGGCTCCAGGAGCCCTGCCACCTCTAGCTCTCTAACTAGAGTAAAAGAAAATACCTCTACTTTGAGAGGTACTTGAATCTATATTCAAACCAGGTTTGACTTCTTTATGTAGCAACAATGCAAGTAACTCGTCTCAATCAAGGGTTTGGTCATACAAAAATCGATGTGTCAAAGGCTTTGTATTCCTTACCCAAGTCATTCAAAGTAGCCTACAATCATGTCATCGTCTTCAACCTTTGATCCAATAGAAGGAAGTTGATCTACAATGGTTTTAATTTTTGTGGTATAAGCATGTATGCTTCCGCCATTTCTTGACATGTTATTGAATTGCTGCTTCAGTTGAATTTTCCATGCATAGGTGACATTGCCATAGTTTTTCACAAGAATCTTCCATGTATCCTTGGGCATTTGATAGTTAGTGATTTGGATGGCCATATCATATGATATGCATATAAGAAGAACCAATGCATAACTTTACTAGCTCTTTCCACCCACTGCTTATGGGCTCTCTCTTTCTCAGGAGTAGGATTTCTATTGAGAAATCTTAGTTTAGCTTAGTAGGAACAACTTCAGACAAAAAATAATTTGACATATTCTTTTTAGCCACATCAATGCCCGTACAACTTCTACCATATGCCTATTTTTTTCTTTCTACAAGCCCATTTTGGTGTGGGGTATAGCTGCAAGTAAGCCGTCTCTTTATCGTATGAGATCTCAAGAAGAGACTAAACTCATTAGAGAGGTACTCTTCCCCTCCATCTGATCTCAAGCACATAACTTTCAAGCATGTTTCTATTTCAACAAGAGCCTTGAAAGTTTTGAAAAACTCAAATACATTACTTTTTTTCTTCATGAAATATACCCACAACTTCCTTAAACAATCATTAATAAATGTGATAAAGTATTTATTGCCACCAAGAGATACGTTTTGTGTAGGCCCTCAAACATTTGTGTGCACAACATCAAGTATATTTATGCTCACATCTCTATCATGTGAAAAAGGTTGTCTTGCCTGCTTACCAAAACTGAAATGCTTCACACACTTTGTGAAATTCTACAACTTTTAAAAGTATGCAATCCTGCAACCAATCGTTTGGAAGGATTGCATGAATTTCAACCTTTGCACATTTGCATGTCCAATATGCTAATGCCATATTTCTATGTCTGTGATTGCTCCTTTCCCTTTAGCATACATAACATCATTTATAGCAGGAATTCTAGAATCTAAAGTGAACATGCAACCAACTCTACTTCCTTTTGGAGTTCAATGTTTCTCATAAAATTCTTTATCCTTGTTGTCACATGTGGAATACATGACATAAATGTTTTGATAATTTGATCAAATATTTTCTTATGAAGATCACAAAGATTGTTTATCCTTGTTGCCATGTGTAATACATACAAAAGAGGCTTTGACCATTTGGCTAAATCTTGTTCTATGGACATCACAAAGAATTATTATCCTTTCTATCATCTAGGTTACATACAATACATGTTTTGACCATATGGCTAAATCTTTTCTTGTGAACATCACAAAGACTTTTAATCATAAGTCTTGTGTAAAATACTTGGAATAAAGGTTTTGACCATCCGACCAAATATTTTTTTATAAAGATCATAATGAAATTTTATCCTTGTTGTGTGTATTTTGCTTGAGGTTTTGACCATGTGGTGGCTAAATATTTTTCTATGGAGACCACAATGAATTTTTATCCTTTTTGTCATGTGGAATACATACAACAAATGTTGTCAAAAGATAGGAAGAGAGAGATGAGGCAATAGGGGAGTTGTGAACTCCCATATATTATTCCATGTATGTCACACGCATATACTGAATGACTAGAAAAAACTAGGTCAAAGTGACCTGATGACTACTCACATTGACTAACTTTACCAGAGTTAAGTGTACCCAACTTATAGATTATGACTCACATGCTAGAGAAAGTTTGACACTAGTTGTCGTGTCGGTGTACATGAGTTGAGCTTGAAGTCTCAACACTCCCCCTCAAGCTCAAACTAGGTGCTATATTCCAAGTAGGTCCCTGAAATGAATGAATTTCTCTTTACTAAGTGAATTGGTAAAGATATCTGCCACCTAGTCTTTTGTCTTCACATGAAGTAGATCAATCTGTCATCCTGCAAGTACCATTTCCTTGATGAAATGGTAAAGAACCTCTTTGTGTTTGGATCTAGTATGATAGATGGGTTGCTAGCCAGCATCACACTTTTGAGATTGTCACAATGCAATGTGACTTTACTGTCCAACTGGATATCCAAATTATGTAGTAGTTTCACAAGCCAAATTGCTTTGCATGCCGCTAAGGATGCACCCCTGTATTCTCCCTCTGTACTAGATAAAGCAATGGTGGGCTGCTTCTTACTACTCCAATTAATCATACTGCTGCCCAAACTGAAAGCATAATCAGTGGTTGACCTCGTGTCATAGACACAACCAGCCCAATCAGCATTTGTATAACGTGTCAAGTTGCATGATTTTCCATGCTCATAAAACATCCCATAATCAGCAGTACCCTTCGCGTACCGCATAATCCTCGTGACTGCATCTAAGTGTGGCTTATGAGGTTTCTGCATAAACTGGCTAATCAATCCCACTGCATAACTCAAGTCAAGACATGTAAAAGAAAGGTAAATCAAGTTGCCCACCATCTGTCTATACATAGTGACATTCTCGATCTCAATCCCAACATCATCTGCAAGCTTGACATTCTGATCCAATGGTGTTTTCATGGCTTTACACTCCATCATGCCATATTTCAGCAACATATCATGAGCATACTGTTTTTGCAACAACCATATACCTCAAGGTGTAGACACAACCTCAATCCTGAGAAAGTACTTCAGCTCACCAAGATCCTTGGCTTTGAATTTAGCTTGTAACATTGCTTTAATTTCAACAATCCCATGATCATCATCTCCAATGATGATCAAATCATCGACATAAACCACTAGAAAAACATAACCATGCTCTCTCTTCTCTGTAAACAAGCTGTGATCTACATGACCTATTTGAAAACCAAGCTGCTCTGCAAATAAGTGCTTATGTCAGCATTCCATACTCTCCGTGCCTATTTTAGCCCATACAAGGCCTTTTTTAGCTTACACACATATGTCAAATAGTTAGGGTGTACATAACCCTCAGGCTGCTCCATATACACCTCTTCAAGCAAGTCACCATTCAAGAATGAATTTTTGACATCCATCTGCCATAATTTCCAGCCCTTAGAAGAAGTCGCTAATGCAATGACTGTTCTCACCATTGCCATCTTGGAAATGGGGTTGAAAGTTTCCTCATAATCTAGGCTGTACTGTTGTGCATATCCCTTTGCAATGAGCCAAGATTTATACATTTCCGACAAACCATCTAACTTGCATTTCATTTTATAAACCCATTTGCAACCAATGCATACTTTGCCTTCAAGCAAACATACCGATTCCCATGTCTCATTTTCAGCCAATGTTGCGTATTCCTCATCCATGGCAGCACACCAATTCTCATATGTAATTGCCTCATTGAACTTCGTAGGCTTTCCGTAGCCTGATACTTTAGTTATATATGCATAATGTCTAGTTGAACACCCATTGTATGTTAGCCTATCAACTAGTTTTCTGACCCTTTTAGACCTCCTCAATTGCGGTGTATTTCTGGGCTTGCCTCTCATGAGGTGGCACATACCTACTTTGCCTTGCACTAGGCGTCATAATTGATGGTATGGCCAATTCACTGTCAAGATTGTTATTGCCAAGTGACTCATATCCAATTGTAAGTGATGTAATGAAAGTTGCCTCTTCAATGGAAATTACAAGAAGACTAACAAGAAATGCTAAAAAACAAGAAATGTTAAGAACCATAGCTTGCCAGTTCTTAATTCAAGATGTCTTACAACCAAGAATTACAAGAGATGTTGAAGCCATGCTAGCTTGAGAATCAATCGATAACTGCTATTGCAAGGAACTCACCCCTTACAATGGTGGGGAAGGAATTACCTTCAAGCTCCAAGAAGCAGAGTTGTGAAAATGATTAACAAAGATGATTTACATTGGCACCCTCTTGCCTTTTATACTCCAGTTTAAAATAGGTCAATTATCTAACTAAGGTAGCATGAAAATTGCTTTATTACATTCCATTCCTGGCCAAAAGTTTTGTCCTCAAAACTTTGAAGACTGAAAGGACAAGTGAATGGTAAATGTGAGGAAATGAGAGACCAATGCTGAATATCCTTGTTGAAATTGTCCATTGAAGAATATAATATTCCATTGAATAAAAAAAAACTCAAAACACTGGAAATATGGAATGCTATCCTGAACAGGGTAGTGATAGTAAATGACCTATAACTTTGGATAAAAATGTTAGAATGACGAATATGAGATATATAAATGAAGTATACTTCATAAGGTATCCATTCATATCATCAAAATCCAATTTTGATGTCGATATGTCAATTATTTTCATGACAAAAAATTATAATAGCAAGCTGTCCACTATGCAATGAACTAATTATCTTCTTGAAGAAGCCATGGAAACTGATCTAAATATGAAGCATGTTGCCAAGATGATTCTTCCATAGGCAATCCTTTCCACTTGACAAGATATTCCATAACAATATGGTTCCTTAGAACCTTCTCTCTCTTGCCAATAATCCTTTTGGGCTCATAGATGATTAAGCCATCTTCATCAAGAGGTAGTTCTTCAAGAACTTGTATGTCAGGGCCAATGTATTTCTTGAGTTGGAAACACATGAAAAACATTGTAAATGTGTGTGGTTGAAGGCAAATCAAGTTGGTAAGCTAGATCTCCAACTTTCCTTGTGATTTGATATGGACCATAATAGCGATGTGCAAGCTTATTATGTCCACCCTTGAGAGAAACATAACGAGACTTAGGTACTTTCAAAAATACCCATTCTCCTTCTTTAAAATCCACATGCCTTTTTTTATCATCAGCATATAAATTTATTGTCTCTTGTGCTTTCTTGATATTTTCTTTGCATTGCTTCATTAAGGCTTCCATCTTTTCCAACTTTTCTTGAGCAAGAGGATTCACTTCGTCATGAAACAATGCTGAAGGCACTTGGACTTTATATCCATACAATGCCTCAAATGGTGACATACCAATACTCATGTGATGAGTATTATTGTAATAGAACTCTATAAGATGAATCCAATGATCCCATGCATTTTGTGTATCATGGCAAAAGTGTCTGAGATAGATTTCTAACCATTTATTGACCCTTTCAGTTTGGCCATCAGTTTGTGGATGGTAGGCAGTACTACTTGGAGTTAGTTTGGTATCCATGGAAGTAAAAAGGCTTTTCCAAAAATTACACATGAACTTGGAATCCCTGTCAAAAACAATATTTATATGTAATCCATGAAGTCTGAAAATTTCTTCCATGAATTGATCTGCCACCTGTTTGGTTGAATATTGGACTTTGGTAGGTAAGAAGTGGGCTGATTTTGTAAGACGATCAACCACAACAAAAATGCTATTCCATCCCTGCTTAGTGGTAGGAAGTTATGTAATAAAATCCATGCTGATATCAGTTTATTTACCATGTGGGATATGAAAAGGCTGAAGTAGACCACTAGACAATAAATTTGAATCTTTATTCTGATGGCATGGTGAGCACTGCATCACATACTCCTTGACATATTTCCAAAGTCCCTTCCAATAGAAACATTTATGGATCTTGTCAAAGGTTTTAAACAATCCAATATGTCCTGCCAAAGGAGAAGAATGTATCTCTTGTAAAATTCGAGGCCTAAATGATGAATGAGGGGCTAAGGATACCCTCCCTTTAAAGCAAAGAATTCCATTTTGCCATTTGAAATTGGAAAATTCAAATCCATCGTTTTGCTGTAATTTCTTCATAATATTGGAAGTGTGCTAATCTAAAAGATATTCTTCTTGAATATCCTAAACCCAATCCTTATGTATGATAGAGATGATAGAAACCGAACATGCCCACATCTTGGATAAGGCATTTGCCACTACATTATCCTTGCCTGCCATATGAGAAATCTCAAAATCATATCCCTGAAGTGTAGCTAACCATGGTCTTTGTTTGGGAGAGCGATTTGGCTAAGAGAGGAAATACTTCAGCACACAATGGTTGCTCTTCACCTTAAAATGGCTACCATAGATGTAGTGGTGTCACTTCTTGATTGCATGAAGAATAGCTAACATTTGCTGCTCATAGACAGGGAGTTTTCTTTCTTTATCATCCAAATTCCTGCTTTTTTTATAAGCAATAACACCATGGTCTTGGCATAAAACAGCCACAATACCTTTGCCTCTAGCGTCAGCAAATATAGTGAACTCCTTGGAAAAGTCTAGGCACACTAAGATGAGAAGAATTTTCAGATCATTGAAACTCATAGTGGTTGTGGCATCCCAAAAGAAGGCTTCCTTTTTCAATCTGTTAGTGAGAGGAGCTGCTATATGGGCATAATTCTTGATGAATCTCCTATAGAAAGAAGATAATCCAATAAATCCTCGCAATGAAGTAGAATTTTGTGGTATGGGCCAATCCTTGATGCAATGGACCTTCTTTGGATCAACCATAATTCCTTTTTCACCAACTATATGACCCAAGTATTCTACCTCATCAGCCATAAAAGTACACTTGCTTCCCTTTGCAAAAAGCTTGTGCCTTCTCAAGGTAAGAAGGATTTCTTTGACATGCTTCAGATGTTCCTCTCTATTCTTGCTATAAATGAGAATATCATCAAAGAATACCAAGACTGGCTGCAAAATCTTGTTCATAAGAGCTTGGAAAGTTGCAGGTGCATTTGAAAGTCCAAATGGCATAACTAGGAAGTGGTAGAGACATCTTTCTGTTCTAAAAGCTGTATTGTACTCATCCCTTGCTTTTATCTTGATTTGGTGATACCCTGACCTTAAGTCAATCTCAGTGAAAACTCTTGCATCCTTGAGATCATCCAACAAACCATCAATGTAGAGAATTGGATACTTGTTCTTTATGGCGCTCTTGTTTAAGGCTCTATAGTTAATACACATCCTAAATGACCCATCTTTCTTCTTGACAAGTAGGACGGGAGAAGCAAAAGTGAGTGACTAGGCTAAATAAACCCCATTTCCTACAATTCTTTAACCTGTTTCTCTACTTCTTCTCTCTCATACTTGGATAACCTATAAGGAGGTTTGTTGATGGGTTTAGTGTCAGGAATTAAATCAATAGGATGTTCCACTTCTCACTGACGAGGCAATGATGTAGGTGGCTAGAATATGTCCTTAAACTCTTCCAAAAGTTTACATAGACATGGATCTTGCTCCTTAGGCGAAGTAGATTGCTGATTTTCATCTGCCTTTGATAGAAGAAGTGTGAAAATGCAAGACATAACATTAATATCCTTCTTCATCTTCTTCTTGCTGATTATTTCCACTTGCTTTCTCTCTATGCCATTAAGTTTTACTTGCTGCCCATTCCAAGTAAACTCCATGAACATGTGCTTTAGATCCAAAGAAAAATTTCCAAGCTATTTAAGCCAATCACAACCAATGATGATGTCAATAGGACCCATATCTAGGATAGTCAAGTCCGTCATAATAGTGCAAGATTGTGATAATTCAATAGGAGTGTGCCGGCATATCTCTTTGCTCAACTCTTGAGCACTATTAGCCACTTGTACCTTTAGTGGGGCATCTATTTCTTGAGGTAGTAACTTTAGCTCATACAAAGATTTAGCATTGAAAAAACTATGTGTAGCGGGGTTGTCAAGCAAACTCCTATGAGTTGTTGCACTGAATAGGTGATATTGGTAACTAATTCTTATGATTTACCTAGCCTTCCTCAATAGTTACGACACTTGTTCTTTGTAGTAGCCCAACTAATCTAATGTCTAAAACTCAGTAAGCTTGCTTAATCTTGCACTTCATCTCTTAAATCTTCATGGCTAGATCTCTATACTGGATGCTAAAATACTAAGCTTAGAATTTTTATCCCTTAGGGAAATTGATATCAGGACATCATAGATCAAATGGATCTATGTACACATTTTCATTTAAATTCCTTTTAAATTATCTCTTCTTTGTCTTTATATAATAAATTATTTTTATTATTTATTAATCATTTTTCCTCCCCATGTCGTAAATTAACACATCACGTATACTCTTAATTATGTCAAATAAAAAACACCATATCTATATGGATATTTTCTTTAACAAAAATAACATTATATTGGTTTTTAATTAATTAATTAATTAATTCATAGAAAATTAACTAAATTATAAAAAATTTGAATTTTAGCTTTTCCATGGAAAAATCATAATTTTTATTGATGAAAAACATAAAAAATTTAAATAAAAACTAAAATTTTTACTAAAAAATAATAATTTTGAATTTTCCACATGTTAAATAATCTCCAAATATTATCAAAAAAATTTCAGTAAACTTTCAACATTAGAGAATTCATGGAAAAAATATTATAATCCATAATTATGTAACAAAAAATTTTATAAAAATTCATCTATTCCATTTTAAAGCCTTTTTAAAAGCATTTTTGGTTATTTTTGACTTTAAAATATAAATCGGACCTACATAAATTCAAACAACCATTCAGAGTTGAAAATCAAATTCAAAAGCATTTAATAAAATTTACAAACCAAAGAAATATTTGTGTTGCATCACTTATTCTTGTTAAACGAGGTAAGACACTTACGTAAAGTACGAGAGTCACAATTACGCTACCAAACTCAACTAACTAAGGTGGCATACTAACTGAGCCATGAACTAGAGTAGATAAGGATAGCTGTCATCTAGCTATTATTCATAGGCGGTGTACCAACTGCATCTGTAGCTAACAAGTCGGTGACATAAATGCACAACGGTCACCTTGGCATATCACGAGTGGAGCTCGATATCTCAACACTCCCCCTCGAGCTCAATCCCAATTCCTGCACACCAAGCAGGTCTCTAAACTTGCGCAGCTTCTCTGCGGGCCCAATGCCTTCGTAAATATGTCAGCTACCTGATCCTCTGTGCTGACATAAACTAGATCAATAAGACCTAGTAAAACCATCTCTCGCACATAGTAATAATGCACCTCAATGTGCTTTGTTCTAGCATGATAGACTGGGTTATTTGCCAAGTGTATACTACTCATGTTGTCACAATAAATGACAACTGGCCCATTGTAGGCTGATGCATATCATAAAGTAGCTTATGCAACCAAGCTACCTTACATGCAACCATTGCTGCACCCCCTGTACTCAGCCTCTGTGCTCGACAAGGCAACTGTAGGCTGTTTCTTGCTGCTCCAAGTGACTGCAGCACTCCCAAAAGAGAACACATATCCACTGGTAGATCGTCTATCAGAAATACTACCAGCCTAATCAGCATCAGTGTATCCATGCAACTGTAGCTGAACCCCAGTCTCATAAAATAATCCATACTGCAATGTGGACTTCACATACCTAAGTATGCGTCTAGCCGCATCCAAATGCGGTTTCCTTGGAGCCTGCATAAACTGACTTACCAATCCAACAACATAGCTCAAATTTGGCCTGGTAATAGTCATATAAATCAAACTTCCTACTATGCGTCTGTACATAGTAGGGTCTTCCAGAAGCTCACCTGCATCTGCGCTCGGCTTTACATTCTGTTCCAAAGGAATTGAAATAGGCTTACAGCCTGTCATCCCATATTTGGACAGCATGTCCAATCCATACTGCCTCTACAAGAGCTGTATCCCACTTGGTGATCTAATCACCTCAATGCCCAAGAAATAACGCAGCTCTCCCAAATCCTTCATCTCAAACTTCTGCTTCAATAGCATTTTCACATGAAGGATATCTTCATCACTGTCACATGTGATAATCAAATCATCAACATAAATGACAAGCAGCATAATACCTTTCTCTGTTTTTCTCACATAAAGTGAGAAATCTGCCTTGGAAATCTGAAAGCCAATAGTGACAAGATACTTTCCTATCTTGTCAGACCATGCTCTAGGTGCTTGCTTTAGGCCATACAAGGCTTTCTTCAACCTGCAAACAAACTCAGGATGAACAACATGCACATAACCTGGTGGTTTCTCCATATAGACCTCTTTTTGCAAATCACCATGCAAGAAGGCATTCTTTACATCCATCTGATGTAAAGACCATCCCTTTGATGCAGCCATATCAATGACTGCTCTTACGGTTGCCATCCTTGCAACCGGACTGAATGTTTCTTCATAATCAATGCCATATGTTTGTGTATACCCCTTGACTACTAATCTTGCCTTGTATCTGTTCATAGAACCATCTGTATTGTGCTTCACCTTATAAACCCACTTACAACCAATTGCCTTCTTATCTTCAGGCAAAGGTACCAATTCCCATGTAGCATTTGCTTCCAAGGCATCCATTTCTTCATCCATGGCTTTCTCCCATTTTTCTTTTCCCATGGCTTGCTCAAAAGAGGTGGATTCTGGTTCTTGTATCACTTTGACTATATAGGCATAGTGAATGGCTGTAAATCCATCATATTTCAGCCTATCCACAGGATACCTAGCTCTGGTAGACCTGCGCAAAGTAGGCTCACTTCTAGGTGCTCTCAAAATATCCCTGGTCTTCCTGACTCCAGGTGTAACGACAGAAGGAATATCCAACTCATCATCAATGCTCTGTTCTGAGCCACTGGATTCACCATCCACATAAGAATGACCTGCATTCACATCAAACATGGGCTGATCTACCTTCTCTTTTCCTTTTCGTGATACCTGCATACCACTATCTGCATTGCTTTGAGGAGATTCTCCTGATCTCAATCTGCCTGTCCATGGCGAAGAATGTGAACCACTGCTAGAGGACACTCCAGGTCCACTAATATCTTGTGACTGCTGCTGTGAATTTTGTGCAGCATTACCATTTTGTGCATCTACATTATCAATCACATTCACTGGTTTATACCAGCTACTCATCTCATAAAAAACAACATCTCTGGTCACTGTAAACTTACGAGTAGAAGGGTTTTAGCATCATACCCTTTCTGCTGCAGAGAGTAACCAATAAAGATGCACTTCTCAGCTTTTGGATCCAACTTGGATCTCAACTCATCTGGCACATGAACATAGGCAATGCAACCAAAAATTTTCAAATGAGAAATATCTGGTTTCCTACCAGTATACCTCTCCTCTGGAGTCATACCATGTATTGCTACAGTGGGAGTCCTGTACATTATGTAGACTGCTGTAGCATGTCAGCTCTAAGAGTGGGCCAAAAGAAATATATTTCCAATGCTTGAGTAGTGGGTGGAATACTTCTATGTCCAACATATGGAGATGCATGTGCTTCATCCATTACCTTGTGTCGCAATGGTAATGCTACACAAATTGCTTGATGATGATACAAATAATCATCTCGAATTGAGTAAGGTGTAATCAACTGACCTAAGTTAAGTTAATCCCATATGTTTGAGAAGTCGGAATCAGTTGCATACATTTTGGGTAAATCCATGAACTCGTTATGATAAACAGTTGTGATTGCATTCACTCGAGGTCGCCATGATAGAGCATCTGCTACCACATTCTTAGTTCCAGATGTGTGAAGGATTTGAAAATGAAACATAGATAAGAAATTTTCCCAACGCATCTATTTCTCTGAGAGCTTCTTCTGAGTGAGAAAGTATCTTAGACTTTGGTGATCTATTTTAATAACAAAATCTGCACCAAGTAAATAGTGTTTCCATACTTGAAGAGCATGTACCACTGCCATAAGCTCTTTCTCATATACTGGAGCATGTAGCTCATGGTCCTTGAGGCGTCGGCTCTCAAATGCTATTGCATGATACTCTTGGTTAAGCACAGCTCCAATACAATCCCCAAAAGCATTGTAGTGAACTTCAAAAGGTTTTTGAAGATCCGGAACTATGAGAACTGGTTCTTGAGTCACAAGAAACTTAATTATTTCAAAGGCTTGTAGTTGCCTTGATCCCTAGCAAAAAGGCATTCGCTTCTTAGTAAGATCATGTAGAGGAGATACAATGTGAGAAATGCAGGATCTAGAGCATGGTAGTGAGTTATGGTGGATGAAGGGAGAAGTGTGGACTCATGATGGAGAAGACAAAGACATTGTTTGTTACACAAGTGAATTAGGTTCCAAGATTGAGACTTGGACTCATAAACACAATCTTGTGTATGTGGACAATGACATTAACACTTCACTGAAAAGAAAAGAGTACTATCATTGCATTAAGAAAAGGAAGCAAGTACAATGCTTTATAGGAAAGTAGGAAACTGCAGTAGGCACCATTGTGCATATGGGATAGGTTAGCCTGCATATCCTTGACCCTGAAGCTCCATACAAAGAGGCTGTTTGAGTGAGTGTGATTGCTGATTCTCAACACCCCTCCTCAATCACAACTAGAAAGGCACAAAGTGTGTAGAGGCTGTAATGAGAACCACCTGCAAAGTGTGGGCACACCACAAACATGGTAGACACCAGAGGCTATTGCAGAAAAGGCTAAGTGTGGGCACCAAAACATGATGGACATCCAGAGGCTGTAATAGGGGCCTCACAAAGTGTACATGGACTGTAATGCCAAGTTACATAAGGAGTTTACAAAGCTTATGGCAGGAAGCATTAGGGAAAGGAAATACAAGGCTTTTAAAATAGTCTATCAGAGTTATGAGAGTAGAAAGAGTGATGAGTCTTGTCCTTCCGATCCTGGTGGTCTTCATCTTCATCTTCTTCTTCCTTTGCTCCATTTTCTTCTTATTCTTTGACTGCGACTAGATAGGCCTTTTGGGATCTCTTTCTTGCGTGGCAGAACTTCTCGGTGTGTCCGGTCCTTTTGCAGAAGTCACAGAAGAGCTGATCCTTCTTGCCTTTGTACCTGTTGCCAACATATAATGCATGCTCATCTCTAGAGATACTTGGTTCTTCCTTAGTTTTTAGCTTCTTTTCCTCTTCTAATAGTGATGCCTGGATATCAACAAGTTCAGGATTTGGCATGTTGATTAAAGTTGTTGATACATTATTATATTCAGGAGGCAAACTCTTAAGTAGAACACCGATGCAAACATCTTCATCCATTTTAATGTTGATTCCTGCAAGTTGGGTTAGGAGTCCTTCCATGTAATTGAGATGTGTGGCAAGTGATTTGCTGGACTTCATTTCAAGCCTGAAGAACTCAATCAGGAGACCATACTTTGATGATTTAGATTGTGCACCGAACAGGGTGTCAAGTCTTTTCCATGTATCCTGTGAGGTCTCATAGTTATCCACAGGGTGGATATAACTATCGTTTACCTCCAGTTTGATAATGGCCTGGGCTCTGTCATCATTCTTTTGCTAAGTAGTTGCAAGGTCCGCGTCCCGAGGTTTCTTCTCTTTGCCATTTGTGATGACCCAGAGACCCTTTTTCATCAAGATGAGCTTGATGCGTGTTTGCCAGGTGTGAAACCCGACTCCTTTGAATCGTGCATTTGGAGAGTCTTTTCCCATGTTGAGGTTGCAAGATCAGCAGCAAATCAACACCAGAATTCTGAGATTTTATCAGTAGAAGAGCAGAATGCAGTGTGTCAAGAGACACAGTTAGTGACAGTGTGAAAACACACTATGTCAGTGTTGATGTTGAGCTTGATTCTTCTTGTTCGGGATCGTTCGGTCGTTCTTCAATCTTCTCAGGTCCTTCCCCTCCTTGATTTGATGCTGGATTAGTGGATTAGAGTGACAGAGGCTTGGGTTGAGTGTCAAGAGAGAGAAAATGAAAGAAAAATGAGTTTTGGGAGATTTTGGCTATGGTGGAATTAGGGTTTCTGAGACAGGGGCCTGGTTTTTCTCAGATTGCAGGAGCTATACTTGATCATTTTTAAAAATTTTTACATGCCTAGGAAGCTTACTTCATGGGCTATCAAAGCCCTATGAAAATCGTTCAGATCGCGGGCTGTATGAAGCACGCAGGGCACTCGATCAGATTCGGCGCAGTTCAGGACAGGTTTCCGTGATTTCTGTAATGCCAGGGTCAGGGCGCAGCAATGTGATTGATTTATGTGCCAAGATGAAGCGGCTTGAGTAGAAGAACAATCCCCTAGAAGGAATCAAGAGCTGAAGTGGCTTGGTTGAGAAGTTATTGAAGCTCCAAGTGAGGTAGGTCCTGTCCGGCTATGGCAGACACAGAGCAGAGATTGAGAATTTTCACAATGCTGAGCTTCAGATAGC
Source organism: Lygodium microphyllum (assembly GCF_053477565.2). Taxonomy (NCBI): domain Eukaryota; kingdom Viridiplantae; phylum Streptophyta; class Polypodiopsida; order Schizaeales; family Lygodiaceae; genus Lygodium; species Lygodium microphyllum. The sequence continues at coordinate 22,476,093 of NC_141143.1, read as the reverse complement.
CAAATGTCATGGATTGATGTGATATAGGGAAGCTTTGTGAGTTGGGGAATAGTTTTCCAGAAGGAAGCTCCAAGAGATTTGACCTGTGGAGTGAGATATAAGCAGCTCAATCTGACAGGGTGCTGCTGGCTATGGCTGCCATGGAAGCTTTAGTGAGAGTAGAGTTGGGAGATGAAGTCATGAGCTGACACTGAGCTAGATTGAGGTTGAGAGGAATCAAGAGAGGTTGGAGAAGAAATGCCATGCCCAACTGGGCTCTGATACCATGTGAAAAATGTGGGATCTAGAGTATGGCAGTGAGTTATGGTGGATGAAAGGAGAAGTGTGGACTCATGATGGAGAAGACAAAGACACTGTTTGTTACACAAGTGAATTAGGTTCCAAGATAGAGACTTGGACTCATAAACACAATCTTGTGTATGTGGACAATGACATTGACACTTCACTAAAAAGAAAAGAGTACTATCATTGCATTAAGAAAAGGAAGCAAGTACAATGCTTTATAGGAAAGTAGGAAACTACAGTAGGCACCATTGTGCATATGGGATAGGTTAGCCTGCATATCCTTGACCCTGAAGCTCCATACAAAGAGGCTATTTGAGTGAGTGTGATTGCTGATTCTCAACATACAACATATGCAAAACCTCGTATGAACCTCCTATAGTATGAACATTTCCCAAGAAACTTCTAACTTCGTGTACAGAAGTAGGTGTAGGCCATTCAACAATGGCTCGAATCTTCTCAAGATCCATTCTCACCAAATTGTGAGAAAAAATATGGCCTAAGTAATGAATTTCTAAACAAAGCTCTTGAAAAACAATAGATATATGTTTTCTATGCTCTTCTTCAAACCATGAAAATATTAGAATGTCATCAAAGAAGACACTTGTGAACTTTGAGTGAGGTCTGAAAATTCTCTCCATCATTCGATTGAATGCCATGTGGCAGGTGCATTAGTCAAACCAAATGGCATGACTAAGAACTCGTATAGTCCAAATGTCATATGAAAAGCTGAGTTATGAACATCTTCAGGTGCTATCCGTATCTAGTGATAGCTGCTCTTGAGATCAATGTGACTAAAGATATATGCCCCTTGCAACTGATCCAAGATATCATCTATCCTTGGGACAGGAAAATGATTCTTGATTGTGATCTTGTTCAAAGATCTGTAGTCTATGCACACATAAAAATAACCGTCTTTCTTTTGAACAAGTAAGACTGGAGAGCAGTATGGAGAAGAGCTAAACTAACCCTTTTTCCAATAATTCATTTACTTGTGTTAGGATCTCCTCTTGCTGACTTGCATTTACTCGGTAAGGTGGTTGGTTAGGTGGTGAATTGCCTGGGATAAGATCAATTGTGTAATATTTCGGTTGCTTAGGAGGTAACTCTCTTGGGAGTGAATCACTAAAACAATCTTCATATTGTTTAACAAAATCATGTCTAGCTTGATCAATTAAAGAGAGGGGTTCTTTTAAAGTTTGAGACTTAGAAGCATTAGTTGGTATTGTGTGTTCATTAGAGGCACCAAGTGCCCTTGAATCATTAGTTTCTTTTGACTCCCTCACAAAGATCATGTACGCATAAATAGCTTTCTTCATTTCTTTAGAAATGCTAACATGACTAACCATTGGCTTATGCCAATCTCCAGTGTCAACAATGCATACTATGTTTCGACCCTTGAATTGAAATGCAAGGGTCTTCTTAACAAAATTGGGAAGAGGTCTAATCTTGTAATGCCAAGGCATGCTTAAGATAACATCACACTTACCTATGGGTGCAAGTAGAAAAGAGTCTTGGTTGTGGTAATTCCCAATTCTAAGATTCAAATTTCCTTGAATAGGAGTAGAATTGGTTGTAAGTCCTTCAAATGCCGAACCTAATCCAATTGGTGTTCCCAATCGATCTGGTGGAATTTGTAGCCTTTCAACAGTATCTACTGACACAAAATTATTTGTGGACCCTAGATCAAAGAGTATCAAAACTCGTTGATTGTTGAGTGTCCCCCAACCCTTTAAGAGTTGTCTTTTCTTCTCATTTGAATGAGTGTTAGCTTGCACATCCGAAAAAAAATTGGAGGATGGCAGAGGAGGATCTTTAACCACATTTGCTTCCTTTATTTTGTGAGGACAATCAGGCTTCATATGCCCTAACTCGCCACAAAGAAAGCACCTTCCTTCCTCTTTGTACTTTTGTACTCAGAGGGTGAGAGATACTTGTGCTTCTTCTTGTTACCCTCTCGCTTTGAATATTGGTCATGGGTAAAGGTAGGTCTTCTTCAATTAGTCCTGTCTCTTGGTTGATCATAGAGCTGCTCTTGTCTAGCTCTATAAGAACTCATCTCCAACTTTCGAGATGTACTAGGTGTATGTAAACTTTCTACTATGATAGCAGACTCCATCATGCGAGATAAGGTTTGATGTGGATACACCTTCATGGTTCTGTGTAAATGAGGGAGTAGGCTAGCTTCAAACTTCCTTTTCTTCTCTTCATCGTTGATCTCCATGAAAGGAGTAACCTTGAGAAGAGTAGACCAAAACTTGTCCACATAACTAGTGATCTTTTCATGCTCTTTTTGGCCTAGCCAATCCCACTCCTTCTTGACATCATTCTCAAAATCAGGAGGCAAGAACTGAGCATAAAACTTCTTCTTGAACTTTTCCCAAGTCATAGATTTCCTTCCCTCCAAAATGAGATTCAACCACCAATTGCTAGCGGTGTCTTTCAAGTGCATGTCTACATGCCTTAGCTTGGACTTTTCTGAGAAATTACCATTAAAAAAAGCAACTTCAAATTGCCTGACAAAGGCTAACGCCTTAGCAAGATCTCTCTTACCAGAGTAAGAGTCAAACTTTATGTCCTTATTCCCAGACTTGAAAGTCTTAGTCTTTTTAAGCTTGCTCCTCTTATGGTTCCTCTTTGTCTATTTGAAGATTGCACGAGACTTAGAACAAAGAGAATAGAAACTAGAAGCTGATGACGAGGAGGAGGAACTTGAGTAATCAGGGGAGTAGCTGGTTGCTGAGGGAGATGACTCCCTCCTTATCTGCCTCACTCGAGGTGAGATTGATGGGACCTGAAATGGGCCGGCACTGGCTATGGCACTAGCCGGACCTCATGCTCATAACAGACAAACACACCCTCACGGCCTCACGGACCAGGAGCGTCAATCTGCTGCTAAAGGACAAACTGCCCTAAAGCCTAATCTACGCATTTATAGTTTTGTAGTCCAACGTTTTCCTTTCTATAAACTCCTCAGAGGGAGAACCCATACACATTGGCAATAAATACCACTATAATCACATACATGGGAGGCAACCTCTCGGTGGAAACACCGCGGCCGCACTGTAGCTCTCCTACATCGCAAGGATTGGCCCCTTGATACACTACTCAACATATAAAACAAACGAACAAACTCCACTCTTTCATTTCGAAAGTATTCCAAGAGATACCATGTGTCCTTCCCAAATAATCCCACAAGAAAGGAACATCTATCCTACGGCTTAGGATGCCTTTCCACACTCAAGCATGGGTCATTGTCATTGAAAACAGATGCTATGCATCCAGGTTTTTTTATTCTGATACCATGGTTTCATGCACATGCAAAGCGAATGATCCTAAAGTGCTCAAAAATAATTTTCAAATCAGACATGTGTTGTGCACAACAAGGCTTTTCAAATGCTTATTCCCTAACCCGTTGCGACGATGTAAGGATAGCACCGAGACAACACTCGTGCTACTATTATCTTAATTAAAATAACACGAACTCTATGTCATGGTATGCATCAGAAAATCAGCAACAATCAGCATGCAAATCACACCATTCAAACATTCCAACCCCCTACGTTTAGGTATTGCTTTCGTTGCATAGGTGTAGAGGTTCATTTTGTCATGTTTTGATCTATAAAAAGTAATGAATCACAAACTTTGACAAGGAGATAGGGCAAATTGAGACTAAACCTCATGCTCTGCCACTACCATACATCCACGAACAATCATTATATTTTTTCTTATTTTTGTAAGACGTATTTCTATTTTTTCCCTTATTTTTTTCATTTTCTTGATATTTGGCAATAAAATATACTATTTTTTGATTTTTCTTATTCCAATCACTTCAACATACTAACATTCAATTTATCTTCCATATTCCCCCCATGGGAACACCTTTTATCCACCCGAAACGGAAAAACTACCATTTTACCACTTAAAGACCGCATTTCGGGTTTACGGGAATTAAATAGAGCATGTAAATCATTGCAAAACCAAAATTTTCTGATACACAGCAATTACTCATAATGCAACCGGCATACAAACAAATTTTCATCTAATAAGAACATAATTATCATCATAAACTATCAAAAATCCTTCATTTTCCTTCGTAAAAATGGTCATACCATGTTTTTACGTAACCCGAGATGCCTTGAATGACTGCATAACCAGCAAACGGAGCATCCATTTCTCTCAATCCAATGCTGCACTTCAATCTTCAGCATCTCCATCAATTTCCACCACCATTTTCTTCATTCTCCCTCCCTAGTTTCTCCTTCAAGATGGTACACATGAACAGCCCATAGAGAAGAGAGAGAGGGAGGAGAGAGAAAGAATAGAATTTGATCTCTTCATCCGGACAGCCATTCCTCGCGTGAAGACCGGCGATATGATCAGCCAAGAGGGAGAAGTTGTCGGGTATCATCGGTTGGATAGGTTGCATTCAGCCTCCATTCATGAGGGGGGGATGATGGCGCATTTTTTGGTGGCTATTGCTAGCGCCTTCCTCCACGCTTCCACGTTTTTTTTCATCAATTTTGGGGGGGAGGGGGGGGATTAAAGTCCCCAAAGGGCACCCCCCTTTGGTCTAAGGTTTGTCTACCCTTTTATATCTTGGCCAATTTTTGGCTTTTTCCTCGTCCGGGCTCCGTTTCAACCTCTGAAAAATCCTGCACGTCCGTCTCGACATCCCACACTGACTGGCAGCTCCTGGCATCCCACATGGCAGTCAAAAAAATTATCAAAAATCCACAAGTGTTGCTCGGGCACCTTTTAAAAGCTGTCTTTCACTTGGTGCTTAAAATCATCCTAGCTGCAGCCACCGCCTTCGATGTTAAATATTTTTTCCCTAAATTCCAGATTTTTTAGTAAATTTTAGGCACATCCCGGGCTCAAAACTCCGCTCTCATTGGTGACCATGGGATAGGGCGACTCAGCTCGTCGAATCCCACAACAGATTTGCACAAAACAACCAAAGGAAGCATCAAGCTGATACAAAATAGATACATATTAAAATACAGCACAGTGCTCACCCTACCCTCTGACAAAACCAAGGCATGAAATCCACAAGGAGTAGGCCTAGCATAATTTGCTAGAAGGTCCAAAGCTAGTCACTAACCGACTGCTCCAACACGGCCAAACTAAAAAGAACTATCAAAGAGGTCGCCCTAAGTGGTGGTCTGAACTATCTACCTAACTAAGGACAACCCAACCAGGAGCTCCTACTAGGTGAGGACTCATATAGCTTGATCAAGAAGTATTGTCTTTTAGCACATTTCTTCTTTTAGGTTTTTATTCCCCCATATTCGGGCGTGTAAAAAGGAGGGAGCTGAGCGTAGTGACCCAAGGAGAACAGGGCATTGACCTCAGGTCCTATCTCGGTACCCAGGAACCTACCAAGCCCTCACGAGGCGACACTTAATCCTTTTCAGACGCTCACTTTTGTTTTCACTCCAACCTTCTTAACTTTCTTTTTTCCCAGCAAAAAGCCACCCCTAGGAAGACAAGGCATCGGCCCCGGGTCTAACTCATCCCCAAGAACCTACCAGGCCTTCGCAAGGCGATAATCGACTGTTTATAAAATTTCCTTTCTTTTCTTTTCTATTTTTATAGGGGTTAGAACCCCTTTCTACACACCTTTGTATATATTCATTTTCTTTGAGATATTTAGGGTTTTTTTTCCTCTCTAGCATCATCATTTCCTTTCAGCAGGCTTCTCTAACTGCGTCACAACTAAGTAAGAACTCCTAGAACGGCTACCTAGTAGGCTAGCAGAACAGGGTCACTAGGACTGCTTTCCAAAACAGGTCTTTCGATGCCTGACAATGTCTTTACAGGGGGCAACGACTACTCAGACCTCCCTCAGACATACCTAACCTAAACCTGGGACTTCATGCCTTGGATGCCGGTCCCCAACAAGAAAAGAAAATCCCCTACAAGCACACCGACACATATAGCATAAAAACATGGTACTCGTAAAGGAGAGATATCACCTGGATAGGGCCACGAGAAGCTCCCGCGTGACATAGGCTCCTTCCAAGTTCTTCTTTGAACCTGTCTAGCACAGAACTAAGATAAGAAACCATTAACTGCACATGTACTAAACAGACAACTGGCCCTCTTGGCCGAATGAAATAAAACGTTTCTTTACAAAATTGATTGGCCCTCTTGGCCTAACAAAATAAAACCAATTAAAACCTCGCAAAACTGGCCCTTTTGGCCTAACGAAATCAAACAGAATAACACCTACACATCCCTTCCTGAAATAGTACAAATATACAATAATATGCTCCTTTCCAAGAATGAAAAATAGGACTCACAGCCCTAAACTAAATGCATAAGGTTATGACCCATCCCTCCTACATATATAGCAAGAGGCGTACGCATAACATGTTGTCTAATCAGCCTATGGGTCTAGGATAACAACAGTAGATTGGTCTCGGCTACTCTTTTCATCACCCATATCAACCATCGCATGCCATATATTGCATGCTCTGCTAACATTCCCCATAAGCGACCGGGTCTTGTCTCATTATTGATAGCAATATCCAAACTAGAACCACACTTGAAGAAAAGGCCTTCTTCATAAGCAAGATTTGCCAGTGAATCTGCAAACTGATTCTAGTAACGTGGAATCAGCTGAAAAGACACTCTCTCAAAATCCTCAAGTAGGGTCATGGTAGTTCGATGATACATACAAAGGATGGGATTCCGCACTGTATATGTCCCATCTAGCTGATTCAAGATCAAGTGGGAATCCCCTTTTACTAACAACCACCGAATACCACCTTGTTTGGCAATATGCAGTCCCATAATCAAGGCTTTATACTCCGTCATGTTGTTAGTGAATCCTACCCGGAGATAAGCAGCTAACTTCATCATGACTCTATGTCGAGGATCTCGGATTACTACTCCAACACTCCCTTTCCCCTGGATGCTCTGTCAAAATATAATGTGTACGTCCACAATGGGTTTACATAGCCTGCCATCACGAACTCCTCTATTCGTAATTATGATAGTCAAAATTTAGCATGTTTAGAGGATGAGCTGACGGCTCCATCCCACCTTCTTCATTAAACTCAACAGGGATACTTGTCAACACTCGTAAGCAATGATGGTAGAAGATTTTGATCTCCCACACAACGGTTCCGTCTTCTTGCTAAATCACTTTGTATCCTTTGCTCCACCAGATAAGTTTCCCCTGATGGTATCTTTGCTCCAGATATGGGTGCTCCAAATAAGGAATTAACTGCCCCATCAACAAGCTTTAAGCTCTTTTGCAGGTCTCAAATCAGCCTCAGCATGGACCTGCAATGCATTTTTCCGCGTTAGCATACTTAGAAGTAATAAGGTTTAATCTTATTAAGATTAACCTTATTTTTAAATTCTACTCCTTGCAGATCAGCTAGTAGAGCCGTATACCTATTTTTTCATATCCTGACAATCTTGTAGGCGCCATCCCATCTAGGTTCCAGCTTCCTTGGAAACAGCTCCCTACGTGCATTGTAGTACAGAACTAATTGCCCTTTTTTAAAGGTATACTTCTTTGCTTTAAGGTCATGCAACTACTTCATCCGACGTTTAGCTACCTCCTAGTGTAATAAGCTCTGCAATTTCAGTTCATCCAGGTGGGCTATGGTCGTGAAACGTTCAAAGAGTGCATCCTCATCTCCCAAAGAGTGGTTAATTGCAAACCATATGGTTGGCAACTCGATTTCGAGGGGTAACACACACTCTTCCCCATAAACTAATTTAAATGGAGTATGGCTAGTAGCTCGCTTGAACGTTGTATTATACGCCCATACTGCCACATACAACTTCCTGTCCCAGTCTCGTTTCTTCTCAGAGACTATTTTAGACAAGATACTCACAAGTTGCTTATTAGTACTTTCAACTTGCCCGTTGGCTTGCGGATTATAGGGGGTTGTTTTGTTGTGCTTGATTTGCCAAGCCTCAGTCAAGCTTTTGATCACTTTATTCAAAAAATGGATTCCACGGTCCGACACTAGTTTCTTTGGTGGACCAAAACGGCAGATAATTTGCTCTAAAAGGAAGCTTGCAGTCTCTTTTGCATTGTCCTGCCTCGTCGCCCGCGCTACTATAATGTACCTCTTCTGGGTAGTAGACGACGAGGTGATAGGACCCACAAAGTCAATGCTCCACTTCTCAAATGGAAGGATAGCCATGATAGGCGTAAGTGGGCTTTTCCTATTCTCTCTATTGTCATATCTTTGACAGGTATCACATCTCTTAACATACTCAAAGGAATCTTGGAAGATGGACGGCCACCAATACCCAGCTCTTAAAGCTTTCTGTGCTGTCAACTGTTCAGCGAAGTGCCCTCCACATGCAGAGTCATGGCACTCTTCCAAGATGAAAGGAACCTCGTCAGGCATCACACATCGGCGATAGATATCATCAACACCCTGCCGATATAGTGTTCCTACGATCAAGGAAAAATTCAAAGCCTGTTGTCTGATTTTCCTCTTTTCTGATTTTGACAAACCAGCTCCAGTCTCTCCTATTGATAGATAATGCGTGATAGCAGCATACCAAGATAGGATAGAAGCTGTATCAATTTTAAACATTTTTTCAATATCACTTCCTTCAGCCAAAGTCTCTTTCGGCTCCCTGAAATCCACAAGGCATTCCACAATCCCCTGCAACCTTGGTGGCTTACTCTTAATCTCATAATCGAACTCCTGCAAAGTGATTAACCACTTTGCCAGACGATCAGGCGGTTGCAGCTTGTTCATAAGTAATCTAAGCCCTTCTGCCTTTGTATAAAAAACTACCTTCTCATAGAGGATGTAGTGTTTGAATTTTTTAGTCGCAAAGACCATCGCAAGGCACAACTTCTCCATGTAGGTGTAGTTAATTTCTGAAATGTCCAATTTTCGACTAGCAAAAGCTATCGGATGATACCACTTTTCCTCCCAGATTTGGGCTAAACAGCAGCTGATACTATGCATGGTGGCTGCTGAAAATATGTAAAACACCTCACCTCTTTTAGGTGCTTTTAAAACTGGTGCTTTTACTAGCTCCTGTTTCACATCCTCAAAAGCTACCTTACAAGGGTCGCTCCATACAAATAGACAGCTAAAGGATAATAAGTTTGTTAATGTCAACGTCCTTTTTGCCAAGGCTTTTATAAACCTCCGATAGTACCCTATCGATGACAGAAAGCTATGTACCTCTTTTGGAGTGCGTGGTGGACTCATAGCGACTATAACCTTGATCTTTTCAGGGTCAGTTGCGATCCCTACTGAACTGACCACATGGCCTAGCAATAGCCCATAAGGCACTTCAAAGACACACTTCCGTGGGTTAAGAGCGATACAAAATTGTCTACACCACTCAAAGCACTCTCTTAAAATAATCAACATCCTTTCCCTCACAGTGGCTGCCCCCAGGTCATCGATAAATACTTTCAACTCGTCTGGGGAGATATCACCAAAGGTCTTGTCTGTTGTTTGTTGCCATGATCCAGGTGCATTGCACAATCCAAAGGCCATCATGGTACGCAAAAGTACCAAAGACAGTAATGAAAGTCATTTTCAACTTGTCCTCTTCTACAATTGCCATCTGGTTGTATCCTGCAAAGCAATCCATAAATGAATATATTTCCCTACATGCTAATTGATCCAAAATCTGGTCAATAAATGGCAACGGGTGGTAATCCTTAACCGTCTGCTTATTCATCTCTCTAAAATCTACACATAGTCGGATCTGGTTGTTTTTCTTCTTCCTGATAACAACTGATGAACACCATTCTGTGTGCTGTATACAGGGAAGATTAAACCAACTTTCCTTAACTTCTGTAACTCTTCAAACAATCCGTCTCTCAATTCAAAAGGCATACGCCTTACCTTTTGACACACAGGACGACTTCCTTCTTTTACATGAATAGTATGAATAGCCAGGCTGGGAGGAATGCCTCTCAGCTCATCATAACTCCAAGCAAAGATGTCATGGAATTCTTGAATCAAGGACACATAGTCCTCCCTTTCTGCTGAACTGAGCATGGAACCTAATTTAATTGGCCGCGAATCATTCGGCGTGCCAAGGTATAACTCAATCACATCCGCATCTCTTATCCTATCTTGCGGCTCTATTGGCTCATTTAGAGTTATCTGATAAATATCCTCTGTAGTGGACCCCTCTCTAGATTCATCACTGGATGATGTCTCACTGCCAGATGGATCATCTGCTATTTCTAATTCAATATAGAGGATAGAGGAGTTCTCTCACTCTGAGGAGACTCAGGGTAAGCATCGACTATTACTCGATTAGCACCTCTACCTAGAACCACTCGACCGGTGGGTATATCGACTTGACAGTTTGTTCGTAAGATCCAAGGCCTACTAGGAAGACTCGATAGCTAGGATGTCTTGCAAATCTTATTACCCTAAAGTCCAAGAAGCATTCTACACTTGCAACTGTAACATGGACTTTAGTAACACAACCTTCTGGTTGCCTTAGACTATCATCAGCCATTCTAAAAAGGGTGAAGCCGTCTTTTTGGATGCCTAGACCAAACCTCTCTATCAACTCTGAACTCATGATATTGACGGAGGACCCAGTGTCTACGATAGCATGCTCCACTAATATTCCATCCATGTATGCTGGAACCCTAGGGCAATTCTTTTCAGCATGATCAAACCAATCTTCCCCTACTCGTGCTATGCCCAAAGGTTCTACAATATACCCAATATGTAGGATCTTCTTGAATTCCTTGCGTACTCCTGGAGATAATTTAATCAACTGTAAGAGGTTTACATCAGGTTTGACTTCACAAAGGGAACTTGCTAAATCAAAATCATGATAGGTAGTCAAAGCTCTCTTTTCTCACCAAACCATCCTTTCTTTTGGTCTCGAGACTGGCTTTGGTGCTTCTCTTTTAGCTCTTGCCTTCTTTCTTGGCACTTCCTCATCCTTCTTAGGATCGACTTTCTTGTCAACAGGCCTTAGAGGTCCACCTTCCATGTCAGGATTCAGGACTTGCGTCCCCTTATCCCCTTGCTTAGGGTTTCCCTTGACCGGTTTTGCATTATCTCTATCACCCTCTTTAGCCTTTTGGCCTCTTGTCACGGCTCGTAAGTTAGAGGTTTCAGCGCCATTGATGCGTACAACCTCGATAAGGCTGACTCCATTGCCTTGTGGCAACTCCTCTATAGTGGTCTTTCCCCTTTGCAATATTTGTCTTGATCCATCATTTTGCTGGAGACTATTACCTTGCGCTCTATAATTAAGTGGACCTGCCTATTTACTCCCTTGTTTGAGGGAACTAATCTTACTCCAACAGGTAGCGGCTAAGTGGCCTGACTTCCCACAAATATCACATTTAACATTTGGACAGTTTCTAGGGAAATGTTGTCCGCCACACCACTTACAGCTGAATCTTGAGGGCCCACCCTCTTCAGGGCGTCAACTCCGTATCAGATTTTGCTGCTTCTTCAGGAAATTGATGTCAACAGCTATTTGCCAATATTGTTCAGAAATCATGTCAGTGTAGTGCTTCATCATATCCTTAACTTTGCTAAGGACATTAGAGGCACTCGACTCATAGCCTTGATTGTCTATCCATCGTTCCATTGGCCTAACAATTTGATTGGGCATTGGTTGTTGACTCACAGGAACAACATTAGGGTTCAAAACTTGGCCTCCAACATTTGGTGAAGCCAACTGACTAGCCATAGGCATAGTCACACTGGGAGGGGATGGCAGCAAAGGTACATTTTGAACATGCTTCCTCTCCCATTAGGGTTATTCATAGGCATCCCTTGACTTCCATTCATCAATGGTAGATTGCCTCCAGATACTAGACCCGCATTAATATTTATTCGAGAGGAGTAGGCCATTTGTAATCATGACTCTACTCCTTCTGCCCGCGTGATGGCGATGTCTATATCAGCCAAAGCCACACTACTCAATTGCACCTGAATATTAAAATCCAATCCATGCAAGAAGTATTGCAATTGGGCAGCTGGCGGAATAGGAATGTAAGTTTGTAACTTACGAAACACTTCCTTAAGCTTCTTGGCATAGGCTTTCACATTCTCATGGGGGTCTTGGCGTGCACGCAACCAGTATTGGCCACCTCTTTTAGGGGCATATTCTCCTTGGAAAGATGCATAAAATTGGTCGATTGTAGTGATGGTTCCAGTCTCTATGCTATGATACCATACTGCAGCCCTTCCTTTTAATATCATGTTAAAGAACATCATAAGATGTCCCTCATCTTGGATGCGGTAATTAAACATTAATCTTTGGAATTCACAAATGTGAAACTCAGAATCTTCTTCGGCTGACCCATTAAAAATGGGCAAAGGCACTCCTAAAGCTGGCAGATATAGCGTCCCTGCAGGGATTGCAATGGGTTGTGCCATGACGACAATCGGATTGACAATAGGAGTTTGAACTGATGGAATCACACCCCCACTTGAAGTGGGTTGACTTGATGGAAGAGAGGAAGAACTTGTGCTTCCTCCTGCACCTAAAGAACTATGTGCAGCAGTTGGGTTATTAAGACCACTGCCTCTTATACGTATCGGGCTACTCCTTTGAGGAGAATAGCGACTTACAATCTCCAACCACCGTCTAGCCCTCTCAACACATTCTGCTTTTTGTATTTTGGCTTGACTTCCTTGTCAGAGGATACCAAATTTTTGGTCCCTAAAAGCCCTAGATTCGAGAACCACCACTTGTTGGCAGCTCCCGGCAAAGGCACCACTGATGGGACCTCAAATGGGCTGGCACTGGCTATGGTACTAGCCGGGACCTCATGCTCATAACAGACAAACACACCCTCACGGCCTCACGGACCAGGAGCGTCAATCTGCTGCTAAAGGACAAACTGCCCTAAAGCCTAATCTATGCATTTATAGTTTTGTAGTTTTGTAGTCCAACGTTTTCCTTTCTATAAACTCCTCAGAGGGAGAGACCATACACATTGGCAATAAATACCACGATAATCACATACATGGGAGGCAACCTCTCGATGAAGACACCGCGGCCGCACTGTAGCTCTCCTATATCGCAGGGATTGGCACCTTGATACACTACTCAACATATAAAACAAACGAACAAACTCCACTCTTTTATTTCGAAAGTATTCCAGGAGATACCATGTGTCCTTTCCAAATAATCCCACAAGAAACGAACGTCTATCCTACGGCTTAGGATGCCTTTCCACACTCAAGCATGGGTCATTGTCATTGAAAACAGATGCTATGCATCCAGGTTTTTTTATTCTGATACCATGGTTTCATGCACATGCAAAGTGAATGATCCTAAAGTGCTAAAAAATAATTTTCAAATCAGACACGTGTTGTGCACAACCAGGCTTTTCAAAGGCTTATTCCCTAACCCGTTGCGGTGATGTAAGGATAGCACCGAGACAACACTCGTGCTACTATCATCTTGATTAAAATAACACGAACTCTATGTCATGGTATGCATCAGCAAATCAGCAACAATCAGCATGTAAATCACACCATTCAAACATTCCAATTCCCTATGTTTAGGTATTGCTTTCGTTGCATAGGTGTAGAGGTTCATTTTGTCATGTTTTGATCTATAAAAAGTAATGAATCACAAACTTTGACAAGGAGATAGGGAAAATTGAGACTAAACCTCATGCTCTACCACTACCATACATCCACGAACAATCATTATATTTTTCCTTATTTTTGTAAGATGTATTTCTATTTTTTTCCTTATTTTCTCCATTTTCTTGATATTTGACAATAAAATATACTATTTTCTGATTTTTCTTGTTCCAATCACTTCAGCATACTAACATTCAATTTATCTTCCATATTCCCCCCATGGGAGCACCTTTTACCCACCCGAAACGGAAAAACTACCATTTTACTGCTTAAAGATCGCATTTCGGGTTTACAGGAATTAAATAGAGCATGTAAATCATTGCAAAACCAAAATTTTTTGATACACAGCAATTACTCATAATGCAACCAGCACACAAACAAATTTTCATTCAATAAGAACATAATTATCATCATAAACTATAAAAAATCCTTCATTTTCCTTCATAAAAATAGTCATACCGTGTTTTTACGTAACCCGAGACGCCTTGAATGACTGCATAACCAACACAAACGGAGCCTCCATTTCTCTCAATCCAATGCTGCACTTCAATCTTCAGCATCTCCATCAATTTCCACCACCATTTTCTTCATTCTCCCTCCCCGGTTCCTCCTTCAAGATGGTACACATAAACAGCCCATAGAGAAGAGAGAGAGGGAGAAGAGGGAAAGACTAGAATCTGATCTCTTCATCCGAACAGCCATTCCTCGTGCGAAGACTGGCGATATGATCAGCCAAGAGGGAGAAGTTGCCGGGTATCATCGGTTAGATAGGTTGCATTTAGCCTCCATTCATGGGGGGGGGGGGGGGGGGTTTTAGGTTAAAGTCCCCAAAGGGCACCCCCCTTTGGTCCAAGGTTTGTCCACCCTTTTGTATCTTGGAAAATTTTTGGCCTTTTCCTCGTATGGGCTCCATTTCAGCCTCTGAAAAATCCTACGCGTCCATCTCGGCATCCCGCACTGGCTAGCAGCACCTGGCACCCCACACAACAATCGGAAAAATTATCAAAAATCCACAAGTGTCGTTCAGGCGCCTTTTAAAAGCCGTCTTTCACTTGGTGCTTAAAATCGTCCTAGCTGCAGCAGCCGCCTTCGATGTTAAATATTTTCCTCCTAAATTCTAGTTTTTTTGGCAAATTTTAGGCACTTTCTGGGCTCAAAATTCTGCTCTCAGAGATCTTCTTACTCTTCTTGACCCAACAATCCTTCTTCCTTTTAGGAAGCTTCTCAGTAATTGGATGCTTTGCATCTTCAATTGGTGCAATGGTTTTTCCTCCAGTATCACCATCTTTTGGAGGATTCGGTCCTTCATAAGTAGCTTCTTCCCTTGCCCTTAAGCTGTCAATCAATTGACATACTTCGGGAATCTCCAACAAGCTATGATACTTTGTCAATTGAGCCTGTAATTGCTCTCTTGTAGGTGCTTCATCAGTTGCCATCTTTATCTTCTTCTTGCAAGGATCGCCTTTACTTTGAAAAAAGCAAAGAAACCTACTTTGATATCACTATTATAAAATCCAAGATACATGCTCGACTTTCTTATATACTTAAAATATATATGGCGAATATAATGTTGGCATAGAGGGAGAATAGATTAGAGAAAAGAAAGATGTAGAGAGTGAGGTAGAGAAATTGGCAACACACTAGTGACTGGAAGATGGGCCAATCTCCCCCCTTGTGGAGTTACATTATTGACAAGGAGCAAGCTCCTCCGTTACACATAAGCCAGTTCTTAGTTGTAGATCTTGGAAACAGATCATGGTTCCTTGCACGGTATACAACCAGCTACTAACACTTGCACAACTTGGAAGTTAGCACCTTTTGATCCTTCTTGAGTCTCCTTCTCTCCTACACAATATGTGTAGGGCTCTCCTCTTGGCGCTTGATTTCAGCAGAGCTTCCACAGCACTTGCACCTTCTCTTCTCCTCTTGGAACTTGATTTCAGTAGAGCTTCCGCAGCACTTGCACCTTCTCTTCTCCTCTTGGAACTTGATTTCAGCAGGGCCTTTGCAACACTTGATTTCAGCAGGGCCTCTGCAGCACTTGATTTCAGCATGGCTTCCGCAGCACTTACACCTTCTCTTCTCCTCTTGGATACATGCAAAGTGATGCTTTCTTCACCTCTCCCTTAGACCCAAGGAGAGCCTCCTCTTTTATAGGCTTTCAAGAGCTCCTCTTCTTGGAGAGAGAGTTGAGTTGATCTTCATGCAAGATGTGGTTGTTCCACTCTGCAACACTAATTTCGAGATATCTCTTTGTGCATTGTTTGGATGAAAAAACATCCAACACAAAAGTTGTAGATCTCGTTGTTTTTGATAACCCACACGGCAAGGTTTTAGAGATCGTTTTACTATTGCAAGATATTTTAAAAATATGTTTTCCAAAAAATAGCTTTTTAAACTGTACTCTTAACTTGTGGTCCATGCAACCACCTTGAGTCATAGATAAGGAGAGTTCATTAGATTGCCTTGGGCCTCAACCTTAAAATTGAATTTTCCATCGAAGTGTGTGTCATTTTAGACCTTAGAAAGAGAAAATCACTTCTCTCCTCACTTCTAGAGGATCATGTCTCTCGCCTTTCTTAGTGAGAGAATTCCCTCTCTCGTCTTTCTTAATGAAAGAAAAGACCTTAAACCTTGACTTATAGGGGAGAGGAGGATGACCCCAAATGAATGCAATGCTCATTACACACAAGTAAACATTCCCAGGCGTCCCTGGATGCACACATAATACATATATACAATGCTAATGCACTTCCTCCTCTTAGAACTCAATCCATCTTCATTTATGTATAACTCCTTGGTTCTTGTGTACACTCTTACACCTGATAGACACTTCTTTCCCCCTTCATAACTTGTACTGCATGTACCAGATATCCCTGTCACAATGGTCTAATCACCCCATTAAGTGATGCACTAGGAATACTGGTCTCTAAATGGTCTCATGGCCATGCTAGATCATCATCAACACTTAAAGAAAAGTGAGTCATTAATTTATTGACATGAATTTATTAAATAGAGAATGTTTAATAAGCAATCAATTTAGTGACAGAGGGTAAGTTGAGGATTGGTTGCAATTAACAAGGAAATCACTTAGACATAAAACCTTGAAGAAACCTACCAGAAGGAGAAGATCCCAAGACATAGAAGGGTGATCGAATCCCCAAAAGTAGAACCAGGTGAGAAACACAAGCGGAGAGCCAGACACAGTAAGGACCCTGACACTGTCAGGGAAGTGGATTGATGCTACCTCATCAACCTGATCGATAACTTGGTGCAATAGGAAGTCCTAGACATGGAAGAGGGCATCTCAGGCCTTAGAAGCAACAAGGAACTTGATCTAGGAAACTTTCCTAAGACTGTCCAACAGTTAGTGAACAAATATGATTCTCAAAATTGGCTAGACTACTGCGGTAGGCCTATAGAGGATATCATAATAGATCTTGAGGAGGAGAGGAAGTTGGCATGCAGGGCTTTGCAAGGCCTAGCCACATACAACCATGACCAGCAAACTAGGAGCTTGTACCATAGCATGGAAATACAAGACATCCAGAGAGTGCTCGCCCTAGCAGGCAGAAATCGGTCGAAGAGTGAGAGAGCACTAGAAGGAGATCTCACACTGAGGGAGCTCCTGACGAAGCAGTTGCTAGATAACATAGCAGTAGAGCAGAGCATTGAGGCATTAGCAACATCGCTGCTAGCGAGGTTAGGAGTCAACCAAGGCTCTAAGATTCAATAAAAATTTCCTGTGGTGGCAAAAGGACAAATACCAAGCAAACAATGACCCATATAGCTTTGTGGAGTAGTTCAAGCAGGTCTATGAGGCCAAGGGCCTCACCAATCCTTCTCAACACTCTCAAGCTTTCAATCTATGCTTAGGTGATATGGACCGTGGACTTGGTACATGATTTTGGATGCAGCAGAGTGTGCCAATTTTAATGGCTTGAAAAATCTCTTCATTAAGAGATTTTCAAACCTAGGTACTCCGATAACTTACTAGTGTGACTCATAAATGTCAAGTAGAGAGAGAAAGAGGATATTCAATACTACATGACCCATGTGAGGATCCTCTTCAAGAGAATCCCTATAGGCGAGAGACCAACAGAAAGAGCGGTATCAATCATATTCATCAATGGAATATGAAGTGAAGATCTCTATAAAGCATTGGTTGGCAACTCGAATTTAGAGCAAGACACACTGGCAAGGGTCTTTGAAGAAGCTATTAGAGTGGATGACCAGCTCACGGAAAGAAGCTTCA
Organism: Lygodium microphyllum; assembly: GCF_053477565.2. Lineage (NCBI taxonomy): Eukaryota > Viridiplantae > Streptophyta > Polypodiopsida > Schizaeales > Lygodiaceae > Lygodium > Lygodium microphyllum. The sequence continues at coordinate 22,457,961 of NC_141143.1, read as the reverse complement.
AAGGCTCAAATTGAGAAGAGTCCAATGCCAGGAGTTTCAAGAGGGCCTCAATGCCGAGTGAGAGAGTAGGCCCAAGCACACAAGACAAAGGGAAGGGCACTGATTTGGGACAAGAGCTAGCAGAGATTAGGATAGACATAGCCAAACTACAAGAGATAATGAGATGACCAACACACCTACATGTACAATGCGTGCATTATGGTGGAAACCACTTTCCAGCCAAGTGTCAAGACCCTAGGTCACGACCTTGTGCTAATTGTGGTAGGTTCGGCCATGATGCCATGCATTGTTGACTACCTCGGAGACTCCCATACCTGCAACCTTACAGTCAACCCTACCTTGCAAATAGGCCATCAAACTTCTTTGGAAGGGGAAACCCCAATGGAACCGATGGCTCATTTGCCGAACTAGAGGTTGGCCTCCACCTAGGGCAATCGACAAAGAGATGAGTGATTCCACACTCAACATCTTAGGTCTGCCTTATCTCTATTTGTTTGCTCCTGGGGCAGCGTGAAGAAATGTGTCCTGGGTGACTGCAAGCCCGCTCTTGGCTCTATGCTCCTAGGCCTCTGCCTCTCCCTCTACCTAATGCTATCACTCGTACCGGTTTGGTAGTCCATAATAATTGCATTGCCTTCCTCATCGTATGACATGTATGGGTTTACATAAGGCTCATCAGTGCCACTAGGCTCGTCCACATAGTGGACTTGAGTAGCACTCAATGGGTGGGTCACATAATGTCCAAGTGGTCTAGGGATACCTGTGTTAAGTTGGCAAGCTCAACAAATGCAGACATTGATGATGTTATCACTTATTATATTTAGGTTGTTACACCTACCTACAACTGGCAAAGATATAGCGCCAGTCTATTAGTGTAGTCGGTTATGCACTGTTTGACTTAGAAGGACACTTTCCTTTATGTTGTATCTTATCTATACTTTGTGTACATTGTATAGTGTGTGGAAGAAGAAGAAAAAATCAGCAAGAAAACGTTTTGGCCTCCATCTGTCTTCTTGTGTTCTTGAGTGAGCTTCCTCTTGTGTATACAGTGTGTGTTTCACGTAGCAGCTCAAGCAAAGTCTCCCACCACACAATTCTTAACATTGTATCAGATCTATGCCACTGAGAGAGGCTGATTTTGAAGACTAAAGTGAAGGAGAAGAAGCAAGGCTAGAGCAAGCAAGCAACGAGTAAGAAGCTCTCCCATTCTTCCACTCTCTCTCTTGGATAGTGCTTGTGGAGGCACCGAAAGCACGATAGAGTGAAAATCTCAGATTGGAGATTTGTTGTGCGAGCAGAGCACTATATACTCTATAAATAGGCCCTTTAGGGATTTTTCGCAGTTATTTTGGGCATTTGATATCGTTTTAGGCCCCGTTTTAGAGCCACAAGGTTGCGGACATCAGTTTCAGAGTACACTGTGATTTCAACTGTATTGACCGAAAGTGGATACACATGTTATAGATTTTGAATCTCCACTTTTTGAGGTGTTTGCAGGAAGCAAACATAAGGTTTATCTGCAAATAGGTTGTAGATTACATGTACTATTGAGCAATCGGTGAAAAAGGTTACTTGGTGTATTGTTATGCACGTGTTGTAAAAGATTATAGAAGACTAGCTTGCTGTGTTGTATCCTTGTTTGTGATAATGGTAGAGAATAGTGGAAATCCCATTATTGAGAAGCTCGACAAGAACAACTATCCTTCATGGAAGTTCCGTGTGACGAACTTTCTCATTGGAAAGGGCCTTTATGAGTTTGTTTCAGGTGAAGAAAAGGAGCCAGAGCTGGGTATCCCTCTGATTGCAAATGAATTAAAAGCATGGAAAGAATGGAATGCAAAAGACAAAAAGGTGATGTACTAGTTATCTACAGTCATTGATAATACAATGTTGGGAAATATCAGGAATGCAGAAATTTCACATGCATCTTGGACAATTTTTGAAAATATGTTTTCAATAAATACAAAGGCACGAAAGATTCAACTCAAGCAAGATTTGAATGCCTTGAAGAAAGGGAAAATGTTTGTCAATGAGTATGTGTTGAAGGTGAGGAGCATTGCAGATGCTTTAGCAGTGATTGATGCAATACGTGATGATGATGATTTGATTTCATACACTTTGAGTGGCCTTAATAATGAGAAGGCATGGAAATCGTTTGTTACTTCAGTATACATACGAAAGCCATTTCTAGATTTTGATGAGCTGATCTCTCTCATGATTACCGAAGAGATCAATATACAAGGGTGACTCATCTAAAAAAAATGGTGAATAGGTTTAAGCTTTTTGCTCAAGTTCAAGAAGGAGACATGGTAGATCCTCTTCGAGAGGCCGTGGTATGGGATGTGCTGGCGATAACCACCAAAACAAGTTCAATCAGCAATTTGGTGAAATGCAGGTTTTAGGAGGCCGAGGAAAATTTAGAGGCAGGGGAAGCTCTAGAGAAAGAGGTGGATGGCAGAATAGAGGTTCTGAAAATTCTACTATTGTTTCTCATTATTGTGGCAAAGCACGTCATATTGCAACCAATTGTTATGCTAAGAAGGATAATATTTGCAGTGGTAAATTGCAGCAAGGAAACTATGCATCATCTTCACAACAGAATGAAGGGAAAGGAGTAGACAAAATAGTGGAAGTAGGGGGAGTGAAGCTAATGCTACATTAGGGAATGCTAAACCGCCCTTTGATTGGGATTTAGAGGTGAATTTTGGATTGCACCAACTATTTACGGAGTCTAAGGAACCTGCGTGGTTGGATATTACCTAAGATTTAGGGTTAGAGATATTATTTATAGAAACAATGGCTTGCAACCTAGTTAGATTAGCTAACTTCACACAATTAGGGGACTGTGGGATGAGGATCCCAATTCGCATTTGCAGATATTTGAAGTGACCTATGCCGCCAATGAGATAGTAGATGATGACCAAAAGCTTCACATCTTCCCTGCAACATTAAAAGATGAAGCAGCAAGGTGGTAGGGGAACCTAGATGCCCAACATAAAGTGACTTATGCGGCCTTATCAAAAGTGTTCCTAGAAAAATTTTGACAGCAAGGTTTTCAAGATAGATTAGCACTTCAATTGGATTATTTGTCCCAAGGAACAATCGAAAGTGTTAAACATTACATTGAACGTATGGAGACAATTATTTGAAAGATGAATCCAGCTCAACCTACGCAAAAGTGTAAATTTATTGATGGACTTAATCTTGAAGTTCATCATCATGTTAGCCTACAATTGCCAACTACGTTGGCAGATGCTAAAACACATGCTAGATGGTGGGAAGAAGTGCAACTTAGCCAATAATAATGGAGGGACTTATTTTAAAAACCTCGGATGGAATATCCAAGCACTTCAAGTGGGATATCTAAGAACATGTCTTATGTGACTATTCCTTTAAATCCATCGATAACTGTAAGTTCAAATGTATCAAGTGTACCTTTAAATCTATATACCTCAATTCCAGCCTATATGATACAAACAAGAATGCCTTCTATGCCTCAATCTCAGTCCCCTCTTGATGAAGCGAAAGTAGCTGATATTATTGCAAAATCTCTAGGAAAGTTAAGGGAGGAAATTATGAGTGCAGTGCAAACACCTTTGAAAGAAATTTATTTGATAACAACACAATCTAGTGTACAAAATCCTCGAGCAATTCAACTCCAAACCCACCTAGATCGAATATCTCGTGTGGTAAGTGTCATGGGTATGGCCATGTGGCTACAGGGTGTCTGACACCTTCAAGACTAATCCCATCCACCATTTTGCACTTTTTGCCTTAAGACAAGGCATTTGGATATAAATTGTTAGCATAAGATAGGTCAAGAGCAACAACAAGCTTGTTCACTACAAACAAATTACAATTACATGGATCGTAATAATACGACTTATGTGATTGAACCACCTAATCAACCTTTTAGGCCAAGAGGATTTCCAACCCAAGGTAGAGCCCTAGTACCTTGAAATAATTACAATCGTGATGGAAACAGAGAAAGAAATTCTCCTTTTAGGAGAAATAATGGTACTTTCCATAATCCAATGGGGCAAAATGGACAAAAAAGGACTAGGGACCACTAATTTGTTATCGATGTCAACAGGAAGATCATTTGCTACATATTGTCCAAATGCACGTAAAAATAAAGACTTTACTCCTCTTTGTAGGAGGTGTAGTGACAAAGGGCATCACAAAGAGAATTTCCCTAAGTGAGAAGATAACAAAACTAATGACAAGGGTAAGAAAATTTCTAATGAACCCTCAACCTCATTCGCAAATTTAGTTGAAGTAGAAATAACAAGGCAAGTGAATGGAGTTAGGTCTAAATTCATACCCTATAGGGTGACCTTTAAGGCTGACCCCATGATTGGTGTGGTTACTAGAGCACAAAAGCAGCAACAAGAGGAGCAAGGTCTGGAGGAAGAAAGTCTACAATTAAAAGGAGCAATGAAGGATAAATCTAAGAATATAGATCCTAATGTAGAGCTACCTGAGTCAGATTCTCCACAACATCCCTCTGACCATCCATTATTACATATGCCTTTAGCAATCTTAAGATTCAAGTAGGAGTAGCTCCTTTTCCTGAAAGACTGATTCCTCCTAAGAAAGGAAGTAAAGAGCAAGGAGAATCCATGAACAAGACTTGTGATCTTTGTCCTACATTAGAAGAAATATCATTAACCATTAACCTTCGACAATTGCTAGAAATAGCAACTACATGTCAAAAGCAGCTTTATCATAAATTAGTTCGGTGTCGAAGAAAGAGGATTGAAATTAACGCTCCTAAAGTAACTGCAAATTCTTCCAAAAGGAAAAAATTAAGGATGTAAAAATAGTAGATCTATTTGTGGATCCAAGAGCTCCAGTTATAGATACTACTATTAATGGCCACTTGATAAATGAAGTGTAGTTAGATGGTGGCTTAGCAGTCAATTTGATAACCGAACAAATGATGTAAGAATAAGGGTTGAAGAATCTAGAACCTACCCATATCGTTTTACGTGTGGCTGATCAAAGAAAAGTGATTCCTTTAGGGCTACTTCAAAATGTGAAATCTGTAATTGATGGCCTAGAATTTCATGTGAATTACTTAGTACTTTGCTCATTGTCAAATATCTATTCATATTCTGTGTTGTTGGGTCGACCTTGGCTATACCAAGCCAGATGCACTCAAGATTGATATAAAGGTTCAATTGTGATTGGTCCTTGAAATAATCGGGTTAAGATACAAGTTATTTTAAAAGGATTTTTGAAAGAGTCAAGAGATGAGATGGTTAGTGAAATGGATGAGAAATCCAATAGTGAATTCTATGATTCAAAAATGGAGAGGACTGATAACGAAGGGCCTTATCCCTGGTTATTTAAAACACAATGCCCAACAAGAGAAAAAACGTGGAGGTAAATACGATACATCATTCTCGCAAGGTAGAACAAATGGGTATTGGTGAATATGCTATAACATTTTCATCAAACAATGATTCGGATAGTGATATTACTCACTAGTTGTCTACATCTAAATATGCAACCCTAGACTGCTTAATGTTCTCTATAGGGAAAGCAGAATACTTTGATGATTCGATTGAAACATATTCCCGATTATCCATGGATCAAGAAGAAAATAATCAAGAAGATGCATTTTTTACATATAGAAAGACACAAGCGGGTTCTATGGATGAATTAGAAGAGGAAGAGATACCTGAGTTAGTGACATTTAATGTTAACGACATCTCAACAATCTCTTTGGAAATATGGAAGAATTTGACATTACTAATAATAATAATGGCATGCCTGAGAGTAGGATCTTTGCTACTTTTCCTTATGATGAAAATGCTCCACCCTTTGGATTTGAACAATTGCCTGATATAGCTAAAAGAACTTATTGTCACCAGTTAGAAAGAAAGGAAAGAGAAAGGAGGAGTAGGAATACGTGCAAACCGTTACAAAGACCAATATCACATGATGATGAGGATGACTCAACTTTGACCTTACATAGGTTTGCACAAACATCTAGTGAATATCATGGTAATTATGTTAGGATCATTACAGAATTAAATGAGGCTTTAGAAATAGAACGTGAGTCAACAATGACTATTGTAAATGAAGCAATGAAGAAAATTACTGAGTTACAAAAGGAAAAGGAAAATTTCAATTTTGAGAAAGGTGATATCTAGATGAAATTTCACTTCTAGAGTTGTATTTAGAAGAACAGAGGTTGAAATTTAGTAATGGGGAATTACAGATGGAACAAACCTTACCTATAAATAAGAACTATTGGGATGACTATGAAAAGACTAATAGATTTTGGAAAAAAGATAAATCTAAGTGTACTTTTGAACCAGAAACTCGAGTGAAAAACCCTACTAGTGTTCCTTGGTTGTATCATCCCTTTAAGCGCTTCAATAGAATTACGCAGAAGAGGTATCATTGTTCTAAGGGACCACTAGTTGGTTATCAATGAGTCCAATCTAAACTCATTAAGATCAATATGCAAAATAGGCCAGAGGCTATATTACCTCATCCAAAAGAAAGGGTGATGAATTTTACTATCTATGGATGGAAAGGAACCACAACTTAGATGGTTTGAACCTGCGACACCTAGGGATTTTGTAGAACTTAAACAAGTCATACATTATCTAGGTTGTGAAATTCAAGGTGAGGAAAATGAAGATCTACATTCATTAATTCTTAAGCTTGAGGGTAACCAATGGTCTTGGAGTTTAGATGATCAAGAATGTTTAGAAAAGAACAATAAAATCTTACGCCAATACCGTCGTAAGTTACATGTTCAATATCCATGTGATTAGAGCAGAAACCAAGAGTAATTGATTCTATCAAATCCTCATTTATAATGGAGTCTAATAAGGATTTAAACTCCACTAATGGCTACTTGGGCAAAATTTGGAAAAGATATACTGGAAAATCCTTTTCTGAGATAGAAAATGTCTATAGAATAGAGATTGATAGTGCTACTCAAGATACTCTCACTATTATTCCTTATAGGGCTTTACCCTTGGTACATTCTATGAATGCAAGGGAAGAAGAACCAGAATCAAGTGCCAAGAATAATTTTCTTGAAAATGCATCAATGGGGATATCTTAGGATGTACCTACAATCAAGCCTCGAAAAATAATCTCTTTGTTCCTTGAAGAGCCCGGAGTGGAAGTAGTTAAGACAAATATGGCAAAATGGAAATATTTAAATCTAGGAGCTCAATTGAAATCCCAAGATAGAGAAAGGTTTGAGGAGGTATTACGAGCACATGTTGGGAAATTTTCTTGGTCTTATACTGACCTTAAAGGTATTAAAGATGAACTTTGTCAGTATTATATTGATCTAGAACCATGCATAAAACCCCTATGTCAATGCCAATGACGAACAAATCATGTGTATGCAAAACTAGTCAAAGTTGAGATTACTAAGCTTTTAGATGTAGGATTTATTTATCATGTTGCATATAGTTAATGGGTTTCCCCTATTGTGGTATACCCAAGAAGAAAAGTAACAAGATTCGCATTTGTGTTGATTATAGAAAGCTAAATAGCAAAACACGTAAATATCATTTTTCTTTGCCATTTACAAATCAGATACTTGATAAAGTTGCAGGCCATGAGCTATATTCTTTCATGGATGGGTTTAACAACCACAACCAAGTGCTAATTCATCCTCAACATCAATCCAAAACTTCCTTTACTACTGAATGGGGTACATGTGCTTATAAAGTAATGTCTTTTGGTTTGTGTAATACACCTGCAACATTTCAAAGAGTTATGATTGCCGCTTATCAAGATTTTCTACAACAATGGATGGAAGTTTTTCTAGATGATTTTTGTGTCTATGGGACATCAAAAAAATGACCGATCAATTGGCGCAAGACGTAGTGACGAAGTAGGTATCTCCTTGAACCCTGATAAATGTGTTTTTGGAGTGCGAAAAGAAACATTGTTGGGGTATATCATTTCTAAAGAAGGTATTTCCATGGATCCGGCTAAAATTTCTAAGATTTTTGCACTTCCACCTGCAACAAATCTTAAGCAATTACATGGATTTTTGGGGCATCTAAATTATTATCAACGATTCATTTTTTATTTTCACAAAAGTGGCCTCACCTTTGATAAATTTGCAACGAAAGGATACTTCTTTCCATTGGGATGATGTTTACCAGAAAGCATTTGAATTTCTTAAGCACAAGTTAATTGAAGGGCCAGTATTAGCACCCCCAGATTGGACAAAAGAATTCCATATTCATGCTGATGCATCTATGTATGCTGTAGGATTTGTTTTATGCCAAGGAGATGAAAATAAGGTGGATCATCCAATTTATTATGCAAGCCGTAATTTAAGTGATGCGAAAAGAAATTATACTACCACTGAGAAATAATGCTTATCAATGGTATTTGCGATGGATAAATTTCGTCATTGTTTATTAGGGAACAAATTGACTATTTATGTAGACCATGAGCCACTAAAGTATTTGCTTAATAAAGCAAAAATTTCAGGACATGTAATTCGTTGGATGTTGTTATTTCAAGAGTTTGATTTTAAAATAGTTACTCGTCCTGGTAGAGCTCATGTTCTAGTAGATCATCTTTCACGATTATTAACATCTGATAAGGATGAAGGTGTGGAGGATGATTTACCAAATGCATCACTTTTTACTATGGAGACACAAGTTTCATGGTATGTTGATATTGCAAATTTTCTTAGCATGGCTCGATATCCACCTGGTGCTGATGAACGACGAAAGAAACAAATTTTAATGCAAGCACTCTCCTATAGATTATTAGGGGGTTACCTTTATAAATTATTTCCATGCAAGGATATCTATCGATGATGTGTAAGGGAAGATGAAGTTCCTGTGGTTCATAAGGCATTGCATGATGAGCCGTGTGGTGGCCATTTTGTCGGTGAATTAACTACAAGGAAAGTTCTATTAGCTAGTTATTGGTAGCCTACCCTATTTAAAGATGCTTATTATTATTATCGAAACTGTGATGTCTGTCAAAGGACTGGTTGTCCTTCTAAGAGTTTTGCTATACCCTTGACACCTATATTGGCATTAACACCTTTTGAGAGGTGGAAAATTGATTTTGTGGTCCCAATTGATCCACCTACCAGATATAGATCTAATCGTTATATATTGGTATGTACTGGTTATATTACAAAGTGACTAGAAGCAAAAGTGCTTAAGACGGATAAAGCCATTGATGTGGCTAAGTCTATGTATGAGAATATCATGACGCATTTAGGATGCCCACTAGAATTAGTAAGTGATCGAGGTTCCCATTTCTTGAATGGGCTTATTAGCGAGCTAATGGAAATATATTAAATTAATCATCGCAAATCAATGTCTTATTATCCACGAGCTAACGGTCAGGTTGAAGTAACCAATCACATTATTTGTGAGACTTAAACTAAAACGGTTGCTTCTCATAGGCAAAATTGGGATCAACGTCTCTATGAAGCATTATGGGCCTATGGAACCACTTATAAGGTGATAGTGCAAAATACACCCTTCAATTTAGTTTATGGAACCAATACTATTTTTCCAATTGAGCAAGATTTACCCACTCTACGAATAGCCCTCTCATAATGATTAGGTGAGGCTAAATTGTTGAGGCAAAGGATTTTACAGTTGGTGCGATTAGATGAGGAAAGAATGCTAGCTTTATAGAGCTTAGAAGCAATGCAAAAAATTCATAAAGCATGGCATGATCAGAATATTAAAATAAAAGAGTTTAAAGAAGATGATTTAGTTTTATTATATGATAGTCACTATTATAAATTTCCTGGGAAGCTCAAAATTCATTGGTTAGGACCTTTTAAGGTTGTTAAAGTTTATGATAATGGTTCTCTTAATGTACAAGATATTAATGCTGAAATGAGATATTTAGAGTTAATGGCCTCCACCTTAAATATTTTGTGACTTAGTTTAGTTGATGGGACCTAAAATGGGCCGGCACTGGCTATGGCACTAGCCGGACCTCATGCACACAACAGATAACCCCACCACACAGCCTCGTGGGCCAAGAGCATCTAAGATTCACTCTCTACACTAGATGCTAATGTCGGTTCTGCATTTGTATTAGGTCATAGTCCAGTGTTTACCATCCCTTCTCCTCAAAAGGAGATCCCATAACTATAGGCATAATACCTCGTAGCACAAACATAGGGAAACACCTCTCAACTGACTATCGCGACTCCACTGCGATTCTCCTACAACTCAAGGATTGTGGCCCCAAGATGCATCGCTCTAACATAAAGTACACACGATACAAGCTCCACTCTTTCATTTTGAACGTATTCTAGGAGATACCATGTGTCTTTACCAAACCATTCCCCAAGAAACCAATCGACTAACCTACAGCTTAGGATGTTTCACACACTCAAGCATAGGTTGTCATTACAGAAAACAGGTGCTATGCATCCAGTTCTTTGTATTTTGATACCATGGTTGATATGCACATGCAAAAGTGGATGATCCTAAAGTGCTCAATCATAATTTTCAATCAAAAACGTTTCGTGCACAATCAGGCTTTCCAATGCTCATTTACTAACTCGTTGCGACGATGTAAGGATAGCACCAAGACAACGCTCATGCTACCATCCTCTTAATTTAAATACAATGAACCTTGTATCATGATATGTATCAGCAAAATCAGCAATAAACATCACCCAAATCTCATTGTTCAAACATCCCACCCCCTACTATTAGGTATTGCTTCTGTTGCATAGGTGTAAGGGTTCATTTTGTCATGTTTTAATGTATGAAATCTAATAAATCATGAACTTTGACAAAGAGATAAGGCAAACTGAGACTAAACCTCATGCATCATCACTACCATACATTCACAAACACTCGTTATATGTTTTTTTATTTTTATGAAGCATATTTCTATTTTTCTCCTTTTTTATTTTAGCATTTATTTTTCAATAATCACTATTATTTTTTATTTTTTCATACCAATCATTTTAGCATATTGAAATTTAATTTTATTTTTCATTTTTCACCATAAGAACACATTTCACCCACCCGAAATGACAAAACTATCATTTTACCCTTAAAAACCGCATTTCGAGTTTTACGGGATTTAAAAAGTGCATGTAAATCATCACAGAATCAAAATTTTTTGATAAAAAGTAATTAAACATGATGCGACCAGCACTCAAACAATTTTTCATCACATAAGAACATCATTTCCATCATAAAATATCAAAAAAACCTTTATTTCCTTCATAAAAAATAGTCATACCGTGTTTCTACGAAACCCGAGATGCATTGAATGATTGTGTGACCAGCAGACGGAGCCTCCATCACCCTCAATTCCATGCTGCACATCAATCTTCAGCATCTCCATTAATCTCCATCATCATTTTCTTCAATCTCCTTCTCGATTCCTGCTTCAAGTTAGTGCGCATGAACAACCCATAGAGGGGAGAGAGAAAGACTAGAACAAGAACTCAGCAATCGAGCAGCCATTGGATGAGCATAGAATGGTAATGAAGAGCAAAGAAATCGAACATCAGACTCGTACGATCAGTTTCATGTAGTACATTGAGGCTCCAAATGGCCTATAGCTCCCCCTTCAAAATCGTCATCGCCTACTGCCATCACCTTCATTTTTCCTTACGTTAAAAAAAAAACGCACCCCCCCATTCATCAAATTTTGGGGGGTGGGAGGCCCCAAGGGTCACCCCCCATCCCCCTAAAGTTCATTTAGATTTGACATCTTTTGTCCCTCCACCTCGGGCACTCCCATTCTCGCATCCGTGGTCCAAGGTCCAAAAAATCTTATGCGTCTGTCTTGAGGTCCCGCACTTCTTGGCACTTCCAGAAGTCTCATCCGATATCCCAAGAAATTATGAAAATTTCCCAACCGTCGCTCGATGGGTCTTTAAAGCACTTTTGGGACCGTGACTTGCCACTTAAAATCAAACCAATTGAAGCCGCTGCTTTCAATGGGGTTCAATTTTCTCCTAAACTTCAAGTTTTTTGGCAACTTTCTAGCACTTTTTGGAGTCAAAAATCACCGCTCATTAGTTAAGGTATAGTTAGGTTAGTGGTTAGAATGACCCTTTAACTAATCTATATTTGGATTTTTTTCTTTTTGGGGTTTTTAATGGGATGCAGGTATGGATTTTCTGTGGATGGATTCGCTTGACCCTTGTCTTGATGCTTATAGTTCCGATCATATTCATGTCGGGCCTTACAGTATTCCGCATTTTCAGACGCATGACAAGTTCTTATATGTATGTACCAAGGGGAGAGTCCTGTTGCAGTTCTTCTTTTGTGATCATTTTTTGTTTGCAATACCATCCACCTTTTGGTTGTAGACAATGTCAGTGGCATCTTTTTGTGCATGCTCAGCTTCTGTGTTGGCAATGTCATACTTACTTTCGACATTATGGAACTACTGTAATGCAGGATGCTATAGGTTACACTTATCAACTCCATGATTATGATAGTGTATTCTCACTTGAGCATGGTGTTGCTCAGTCCAGTGTGGGTAGAGAGAAACAAGAATTTTTCTGATATCAAGCTGTTGTTTACCATTTTACTCCATCATATCCCGATGATCAAGTAAATGTTAGTTGTCCTTGCTCATATTATATTTGTTGGTATATGGATATGAATGAGGGCTACTCTTTAGGATGTTTACCAATTGCACCTATGCCCTATTATGACAATGCAGCTGCGGCTCCACTCCATGATGTGATGGAGATTTTTAGCGACACACCTGATATAGCTGGTCTATGACATTTGATGTGTCTATGCTGGAGGCTATTCATGAGCATCCTATATGTGATGATTTAGTTGATAGGCTTGACTTAGCTAGTGTGGATGATTTTGGATTAGGGTTATTGTTTGCATTAGAAGATCTTAGAGAGTTTGAATATTTTAGTTTAGATCTTTTATTTTCTTAGAGTCTTTTGGGGTTTTTACTTTATTCTACATATTTAAAAACCAATATACAAAACAAATAATCCTTGTTTTTTTTAACTTTTGGTTTGTTGATACCTTTACATTTTAGGTTCTAGCACACTTTAGTTTAGTTAGTCTTCACATGGTTAGGTAGTTAGTTGCATGCACGGTTGGGATACTCCTTCAGTGCTAGGAGATCATTACACGGAAGTTTGACTAGATGGCCAATTTCTAAAGGAGTTTCACTCTTTATTGATCTAATATATTAATGGTTTAGTGATTTGTGGTTGAGTTCTGTGTAGGTTTGATGATTATTGCAATTTGTGAACCACTACATGCTTATCTTTGCATTATTTTGGATTTTTATATCCATATACATAACAGGTTGTTTCATATCTAATCTATCTATTTATATTCGTTTGAAATAAGGAAAATGTAAAAATATAACTTGATTGAAATCATTGAGAGTTTTCCAAACCTAAATACCTACAGAAGCAATACAAAACTCAATTTTTAAAACACAAATGCATAGAAAGTTACATAACCAGTTTAGTTTATACGAGAGTCCACCCACATGGGATGGGACTTAACACCAGGGAGTGATTGAAAGGGGGTGATGTGTGTGCATGACATAATGAATTTCATTGTATGGAAGTCTAATTAGGAATCCAATAGAATTTTCCCATTCTTTTTGTCTTTTTTTTAAAACGATATGGGGGTAGCTGAATAACAAGGTTCTCTCCATGAAATTTTGACTAGGAGTAGAGTGGGTGAGAGATGCTAAGCTAATGAGTATCTTTGCTTATCATTTGTCCAGCCAAAGTGACTAGTATTATGTGCTAGGTTAGATTCCTCGAGAGAAGTTGTTGAGCTGAAATATTTGACCATTCAATTAAGTGATGCATTCTTAGCCTTCTAGTTGATCATTTAATAAAAAAACTTAAAAATCCAATCCAAATAATAAAAGTTTGAAAGAGTCTATATATTTATTATTAGAAAGAAAAAAAATGCTGTGAGACTACAAGATTAAAGAAAGAAACAAAAACACCAAAATAAGTTAACCATCGCCTTTGAGGTCCTAGTAGGCTATAGGGATTTCCTTGATGGGTGCATAGGGAATTCTTATCATCTAGAGAATATAAGATTTTGTCTTATCTCCCATGATTCCCCTCTTTCTAAAACCAAATTTGATTTTGATTTAGTGAAAAGAGGCAGGTCTAGGAGCTTTGTGGTGGTTCAGCACATCACCTAAGAAACACTTGCATGCCCCTCGTAACCCGCAATTCAAAGCACAGTTCATTTGGGGGCAGTTTCAATGTTAGTAGATTGGTTGCGTGACATCGATTTCTTCAACAATGTGCTAGCAATCTTTGAGGCTCTCGAGAGACGTATGGAGCCACTTGAAGATGTGATGTTACTTGCACCTGTTATGCTATGTTTATATTCACTAATTGGACTTCAATTCTTTGGGTTAGATCTTGCATATAGGTGTATAAGACAAATAGATGGCCAAATGTCCTACCCTGTAATATACTATTCACATTTCTCAGATATAGAGGACTTAAGTGCCCAAGAAATTTAGTATGCAAGAAAACTGGTGTAAACCCCGGCTATGGATCTCACTCTTTTGACATGTTTCCATTATCCATCCTCACACTCTTTTAGGTTGTGCCACTAGAAGGTTGGAGCTTTGTCATGTATGTTATGGAGACTGTTGAGTTCAAATATACAGTGGCTTATTTTATCACTCTTGTTGTGATTGTTGGATATTTCCTGGTAAATATTATGGTTGCTCCAATTAGCAGAGTTTTTCTTTGAGTTTGTCATGAGTATCAGGCTCTTTTGAAGAAGAATATAAACACAAGGAAGCTCAGTTTCTATAATAGAACTATCCTAGCGAGCATTCTAAAAGATGTGGTACTTGAGAAGGACAAGAAATTGACATGGAGGGAAAGATTTAAAATCAAATCTAAACAAATGAGGACAAACTATCAGTCTAAGGTTAATACTATGTTTTATGCAGAAAATGCATGTGGGCAATGCTGCATCAATCAACACAAGAACCATAATAATGGTTTTATCAAGGTTTAGAAAGGGGGGGAAGGAAATGAATTGAAAGGAAAATTGAAAATTAGAAAGAGGGTAGGCTGTTGGAGGACGTTATGGGGAAAGGAGGGGTCGTGAGCAAGAGAAAGAGGCGCCGATTGATCAATAATATTGAGCAAAGCTTGCAAGCAAGGGAAGGTATGTCAATCAGCCCACAAAGACAGGCTGCCAATCCCAAATCAATTCGAGGAAGCAAAGCATAGACATGGATGCGGAGGGAGAAAAAGCCATTGAATGAGGGGGGTGAGTGTTGAGATATCGAGCTCCACTCGTGATATGCCAGGGTGACCGTTGTGCATTTATGTCACCGACTTGTTAGCTGCAGATGCAGTTGGTACACCACCCATGAATAATAGCTAGATGACATCTATCCTTATCTACTATAGTTCGTGGCTTAGTTAGTATGCCACCTTAGTTAGTTGAGTTTGGTTTGAGACCCATATATAGGGTTCTTCTATTTCTCTATACTTGTGTTCTTTTTGGCTTACAAAACTAAGGAGAGAAAAACTGTTTTCAGCCTCCACCTTTGTGTGTATTCCCCCATTGTGTAAGTGAGAAAGCTACAAGTAAGACTCCTTCCTTCTCTCCCACAAGCGTGACATGGTATCAGAGCCTGGTTCGTGGTAAGGAGCTTAAGAAAGCAAACCAAGTTTGCGGTGTTTTGGTAAGAGGACCAGTGTTGCTTTCATTTTTCGAGTTTGGGAGCAAGTCTCTGTAGGTAGCACAGCTGAAAAGTGCAAGAGTGCATTGTCTCAGATTGAGACATCCTTTGCAGTGTAGCAAGAGGACAGTATATGCTGCAGGAAAGGGGTTTAGCCCTTAGTTGCCCTGTTTTTTTGATTCGAGGCCATTTCGGGGCCTGTTTTGGAGGCGGAAGTTTTCCGCACGCACTCAGGAAAAGGCCCTTTTTTTTGCTGTGCGACCACTGTTCTACAAATCGGTGAAAAGTTATTGTAGAAATTGCATCGTATGCCTGTGCGTAGAGACATTGGGAGTTATAGAATCATCCTTGTTGCCTGTTGATGCAAAATCGTCACTAGGAAGTGACTGTGTGGTCAAATACCACTTTCGTCAGTTTTGTAGATTTGCCTTTGTGAGGCTGAAGCTGTGTTTTTTGCAGTGACAAATTTTTTTGTAGTGTTCTGTAATGGCGTCTGATTCTCTTTCACAGATTGTCATTGAAAAGATTGACAAGAACAACTTCCAAGCATGGAAGTTTAGAATGACGAATTTCCTTATGGGAAAAGAATATTGGGAATTCGTTGCAGGAAATGAAGAAGAAGCAGTTCTTCCTGATGTTTCCAATCAACAGCAAATGCAGGCATTTAAAGGATGGCATGAGAGAGCCAGAAAAGTTATGTACTGGCTATCTATCAGTATTTCAGACTCTATGAACCTCGATGTGTTTGGTCTGCGCATGATACACAGGGTTCCTAGCCAATTGAATGCTACTAAGGTTATCAAAGTAGATGATAAAATCTTATCCACTTGCATCCCCAAATCACCAAGTAGCTTGCATAACCAAGCTATCTCACATGCTACAATTGTAGTACCGTGTACTGGACAAGGCATCTCTTAGTTGTTTCTTGCTGCTCCAAGTAATAGGAACACTCCCAAAAGAAAACATAAAACCATTGGTAGATCTCGTGTTTGAAATACTACCAGTCCAATTTGCATGTGTATAACCATGTAAATCCAATGGTACACCTACACTATAGAATACGGCATAGTCCAATGTGGACTTGACATAGTGCAATGTGCACCACACTACATCCAAATGTGGATTTCGTGGAAGTTGCATAAACCGACTCTCCAAACCAACTCTATAGTTTAGGTTCGGCCAAGTAATTTCAAGCTCCCATTACTCTTCAGTCAGTCTATCTTTATGTGTGACATTCAATAAGTTGATGTAGTCAGTGACTTAACCACAGTTAGTCTTGGTTAGTCATCTGCTGAAAATTTTTTCTTTTTGAGTAAGGATGCAAATTGCACATGTCCTCAACCCCCAGTGCAATGGGATAGCATGAGAAGTATAGGATATATAGTAAGGCGCCTATAAATATTGGCATCCATACTTAATGCCAAACACCCACAATGCAAATCTCTTTTCAACCAAATTTATTTTCTCTATATTTGCTGGAAGGGAATAGCCTCCACAAAACATGGTCATCACCTTTAGTGTAAAAGGTCGGGGGGGGGGGGGGGGGTTTCACTATATATAGATTCTCTATACAACGTGTATTCATGGCCTATTTATAAATATCTTAATCAATGAATTTTTTCTTGAATAAAACACAACCCTTTTCTATTCAATCTGTAAGACTTTATATTGTTGGAAGAGAGGGAGAGAGACAAAGTGGAGCAGAAGATGAGCCTAAGCTCATTGTTGTTCTTCTTTCATTATTCTTCCATCATACTCATTGAAAGAGACTTACACACATAGGTATGACTAATCGATACTAACTGTGGTTAAGTCACTGTTGACTACACCAACTTATTGAATTTCACACACGTGTACAGTTATATCCAACTAATGTCGGTCACACACATAAAGATAGACTGATTGAGGAGTAACGGGAGCTTGATATTCTAACACTCCCCCT
Source organism: Lygodium microphyllum (assembly GCF_053477565.2). NCBI lineage: Eukaryota > Viridiplantae > Streptophyta > Polypodiopsida > Schizaeales > Lygodiaceae > Lygodium > Lygodium microphyllum. The sequence continues at coordinate 22,440,341 of NC_141143.1, read as the reverse complement.
CAAGCTCAAACCATCTGATAAACTCCAAGTAGTTGTATGAAATATACGAACTTTTCTTTACCAAGAGACTTGGTAAACATATCTGCTAGGTGGTCTTCAATCTTCACATGAATAAAGTCAATGTGCTCTACAAGAACCATTTCTCTGATGAAATGGTAGTGAACCTCAATATGTTTGGAGCTAGCATGGTAGACAGGATTGCTAGCCAACATAACAATGCTGAGGTTATCACAATGCAATCTCACTCTGCTTTCCAGGTGTATTCCATTAGTACCCTATTTTTTCTTTTTGTTATACCATTTTGCTGCGTTGTATAGCTGCAAGTTAACTGTCTTTTGATCCCATGTTTAGCAAGGTACCTATCAAATTAATTAGAGACATATTCTCCACCTCCATACGATCTAAGACATGAAATTTTACAACTCAACTCATTTTCAGCATGCTTCATGAAGTCCTTGAATGTAGCAGCCCACCTCATTTTCTGCATGCTTCTTGAAGTCTTTGAATGCATCAAACACATCATCTCTATGCTTCAAAATATAAAGGCAAGTGTACCTACTGAAATCATCAATACCAAAAGAAGCATTATGTGAAGGACCCCAGACATCAGAGTGCACCAACTATAAAGGCCTAGTGCTGTTTTTTACATGTCTCATGAAAGGAAACCGTGGCTGCTTCCCAAACTTACATGCATGGCATACATGACCAAAGTCATTATACTTGAATTTGGGCAATCCAAGTACTACTTCCTTCTGCTGCATAGATTTTAGCTTTTGTACATTGACATGTCCAATCCACTTGTGCCAAATCTCTACATCCCGAATGGCACTCTCATCATGAGCAAACATGGCTGCCTTAAGTCCCGGAATGGTCACATCCAATGTAAACATCTTGCCATCCCTTCTGCCCTTGGCAATTAACTTGTAGCCATTTCCATACTCCTCAGTGAAACATCCATCTTTGTTAAATCTCACTTGCATATTCTGTTCTGCCATTTGACCCACAGACAAAAGATTCTTTGTTATGGTCGATACATGTAATACATCATGCAGGCCTTTCTTCTTGCCATCAGGCATCATGAGAGGAACAATCCCTTTATGCTTTATGTCATGTTGGGTGTTATCCCTAGTACATACATGACCATGTGTACCTGCAACCATCTCATCAAACCACTCTCCATGCGGTGTCATGTGGTTTGACGCTCCAGAGTCAATGTACCATCTATCATCTCTATTATGTCTCGATACATTTTTGGATACATGCTGCATGGCAAAGAGTCTGTCAACTTGCTCATCATGAGCACTACTGTGATGTATTGTAATTGAAACCTAATAATTATGGACTGAAAAAATGGTGAGAGCATGTTCTTAGATGGAGATATGATCCCAATGTGATTAGATATTATAGTAAGATAGAGATTGATAAGGTGCTTGCGATGTGATATTTTGGAATGAATAGCTAGTGATTGATGGGGAATTTTAAGCATATTGTCTTTGATAGGACTCCAAGAGCTGGGTCTAACCTCTTCAGTAATAGCATACTTAATATCAGTGTGCTTGTTTATCTATACAAACTAGTTTGTACCAATGTGCTCGTGGATTTGTTTGCACTTTATCCATTTCTTTCCCCTCCTTTGAAAGGCCAAGAAATTTGGCCAATTTGAGAAAGATACAATTTGTAGATGATGATTTGGGTAAGGTATGATATAGACCATTTCATGATGATACTAAGAGAAATTTGGAAGAGGGATTACTTGTGATTGTTGGATCAGGTTGTTGCCATGTAATGTAGATGGATGATTGATATTTGAGTATACAATTAGAGCAATATGATTGTAGGAGGAAGGTAACTATGTGGATGGTTAGATAGGGTAGGATATATAGACATGATGATTTGATGGATTAGGAGTTAAATAAACATAGTGTGGATGGAAGGTGATAGTAGGATAACATCATATCTAGGGATTTAGGATTGCATATTTAGATAAGCAGTGGTGTAATACATTAGGGCCAAAAATGCTTCAGAAAAGGCACTTGTAAGAAAATGATTAAGTTGCTAATTAGTTGAGATTTTGGAAGAATGAAAACACAAAATTTGGTTGCTCAGATGTGATTAATGAGAGAATATTGAATTCATCAAAGAGCTGAGCCATTAATTGTCCCTCAAATTTAATTTATGTTAGTGTCACCTTTTCGGCCGTTTTTTGTCTTGGAACTTGGGAGAATTTGTATTTTCAAGAAATGTCCACCTATATCGCGATTTGTCTACTCCCGCATCATTTGTCTACTCCCGCGTCTTCTTTTCACATGCTCTTTCTCCATTCTCTTTCACCATTCTCTTCTTTGTGCTCACTTTCTTATCATTGCGATCGTTGATCTACTAAAATGTTTAGCAACACCTTTGCAAGTGATACAAATGCGAGCACATGCAAATACAAGCTTACAATCCAACTAGATCCAATTTATTCATCTTGGAGAAGTATACATCGTCGAGTACTAACAGATGAGATGGAGGCCAACAGATTGCGAACTCAAGGAAATAAACATATAGATTTGTGGGTAGATGAAAATATTTATCAAAAGGATCTTTCAACAGGTAAACCTCCTAATTTTTTTAATATTCATGACTACGTGAGATATGTTGGGGAAGGTTATAATGGGATGCTTGGGTATCGTAAAATCTTATACTCTGCATCTTACACATACATGGCTTAGATGAATGAAATGAGAAAAGCATTATTTATTGCACAGACAAGCATTTCTGAGCTTACAAATAAGATTGACGTTTTGGAAAATTCTAATAAGTCATTACAAGAGAAGTTAGCACATTTAAAGAAAACTCCAATAGGATTAAGAGAGAGAAAGAGACCATTAAAAAATATAACTAGCTTGTGTGAGAGAGCAAAGAAAAGAAGATTGAATCTTGTAAAAAAATATGTCTCCAACATGTCGGGTATAAATATTCGAGAGAGTGAGGAGAGAATCAATTTTTTAAAAGAGACCATGAATAAGAATGATATTTTGAGGATTCTTAGGTCACCTCAAAATATGGATTTGAGAGGCCCAACTCTCAAAGAATTAGTGAAGGACTTAAAGGACACAGTAAAACCAAACGAAATTGTAGAGACATGTGATACTGTGGGCATTAGTCGAAAAGGTTATCGGGCTATCTCAAGATTATGGTTTAAAAATCTAAAATGTAATAGAATAATTGCATTTGGGTTACCTCGAGCCCTAGGAGTATCGGTTGCAAGGACTGCCATGAATCGTAAGATTCCACAAGTTTTCGGGGAATACATTCATTTTGAAGCATTTATGCCATATGAAAAGACAAAAAGAAAATCTAGTTTTGAATACAATGTATTTAACAATATATGGGTTGATCTAAGAAGAGTGAAGATTGCAATGTTTCACATGTATAGACTCACGTTAGAGGAATGTCATGGTGTTTTAAAGTTTGCCTTGAAGTTAGATGAAGCACAGATTCAAAAAGGACAAAAGAAGGAAAGAGTCAGCATTTGCATCGTGAATAGGGCATTGGAATACAACAATGGTGGGGGTCAAGCACCAATGCATAAGTTCCAGTCTGAGATGGAGATTTGGTGGGTTGGTGTAGCTCAGGTACCAATTGAGAATCATGAAACACTGAAATGGTTGTTTACTCATACAAGTATTCCAAACATTATTAAGTCTCAAAGTGAAGGATAAATGTTGGTTGTCGATGGGGTTGGTAATTTTAACGTGGAATGGCACATGAGCGCTGACTTGAAAACTATCAAATGTATGCTTGGAATATGTAATGGGGCAAATGCAAAATATCCTTGTATTTATTGCATGGAAAGTGTTGGGTCTAAAAATTGGAGCAACTTGCACCTTGTAAGAAGCCAACTAGAGACTTTATAGATCTAAGTAAAAAAAAACAAGGAAGATATATGGAATCCAATTCTTTCAATTCCTCTTACTAATGTTCATATATGTACTTTGCATGCAGAGATTAGAATTATTGATAAACTTCTCAGGTTGCATCTTGACTATGCATACTCAATTAAGCCTTTGTCTTTATGGAATGAGTGTATTGACAAATGTGAGGCATTACTCTCCAAAATGGGTTTTCATGGAGGTCAAGTTCATTTAAGAAAAGATCCAACACTTTCAGGGAAAACAGGAAATGTCTTGACTGATGTCTCAATGGGAGGCTTAAAAGCTAGATGTTTTTTAGGTAACCATATAGGAAAATAGGTGAGCATTACTTGGGAGCATTGGGGAGAGCTGTGTGGGATAACGACGTTGCAACCACACCACGACTTGCATTTCTAAGGATGGAGGTCTGGAGACACGTTGATGTCTTCAAGCTCCTCAAGCAAGAAATGAAAATGTACACGTATCCAGAAGAGTTCAAATGTTCGATTACAAATCTTGTTTAGGCAATAAAGGAGGCATGGGGAGAAAAAGATATCACTTTTTATTTGGTAAGAGAGAATATTTAATCCAAGCTTTCTTCAATAAAATTTCCATTGACAGAAACTGATTGTTACTCTTATGAATTTGCAGCATATCCTTCATACCCATGGGCCTTACTTTGTGGAGGAGCAAGGCCCCCTCGCAACTTATAGCAGCTAAGGCATGGAAAAATCTCACTATCAAGCACGTACAAGTTTTTTTCAAAGCACAAGACATGGAGGTCGAGTTACAAAAAGCAATGCTCTTGAGGAGATATTCAATTGGTTTTTTCGATGATAGCTTTAAAGAATGAATAGTTCAACTTAAGAATTAATAGTATTTTTCGACGACAACTTCAAAGAATGAATACTTCAACTTGAGAATTCAAGAAAGGAAAGTACAAAGCTAGCTCTCAGGAGCCTTTACATCATCCTCCCTTTCCGAGATATTTTCTCTATAATGCAAAAATTTTCTTCTCTTGTAGCCAACTATTGATTTTATATCAGTTCGATTTGCTGCCAAAGCATAAGATGAGAGGGCCAGAAAGTATCCTGCTCTAGAAGTAGAGAAACTAGGACCATAACCAAAAATCCTAATTGCTGTAGTCTTCTCCAAAAGCATCACCTTGTGTGCATTGTATTGTAACCCCCCCGGAGAAGCCGAGTAGCCTTGTAAGTGCCTTAATACATAGTATAGGCCATGTTGCTTCCTTTGAGAAGATGTTATGAAATACTAAGAAAACATGCGGATCAATCCTTCCTAAGTAATGGCGAAGTGCAACATCTTTATGTGAACTAATACCAACTCTTGTCCCTTTACCCCGTCCCAAGAAGTTATCAAAATCTTCAATCTCCAACTGTAAAAAAAGATAAATGTCAAATGAATGTTGAAATCAAACATATTAATGTATATACATCTTACAAAATTTGAGATAATAGTACCAATTGATTTTCATCATTTTCTAGCTTAGTTGGATTCCATATGTTAATTGATGATTGTGCCTCATTGGTATCTTCCAATTCTTTAACATATTGTGACTCTTCTCTTCCAAAATGGAAAATTCCAAGTCAGTCTCGAAGGCCGTGGAATTCCTCTTCAGTAATCCCATACTCTTCCTCAGCATTCTTTGCCTTACGAAAACAAAGAGAAAGGGCATCCCCTGCTTCAATAAACTTGTCGTCCGTAATTTCAGTGTCAAGTTTAAGTAACTCTTCTTTCGATTCATTTTCGACATCAACAATGCCATTTGCAGCATCAGAAGCCTCTGCAATGATGGCTAAACAATAATCCTCCCTAAGATTGAAGAGCCTTTGAATGTCTGCTCTAGTAGTATGTATTCTTTGTCCTTGATAGGGAAAGTTGGAAGTGAAGCAACAATATAAAAAGAAGAGTCACAAACAAGATCTGCATTTGGATAATAAGAAGAAGACCACCAGCAAACCTCATCAGTCCTTCAATTCAGATAGACTTTTTTAGTTTTGTATTTCCTAGCCCTAATGTCTCAAACATAAACTTGCAAAACTCCTCAGTTATCCTTGTACTATAGTCTCTGTACACTTTGTAAGGCCCATGCTACAGCCTCTGGATGTCCATCATGTTTGTGGTACCCACACTTAGCCTTTTCTGCGAAGCCTCTGGTGTTTTGCCATGTTTATGGTGTGCCCACACTTTGCAGGTGTTGCTTTCACTAAAGCCTCTACACACTTTGTACTTTTGGTTGTGATTACCAAAAGGACTAGATGGAGAGTAGATATCCTTAATAGGTATTCTCTTAAGTGTAGAAATACAATATTATTAAGAGTGAGAGGTCTTGTTGATTCTATTACTCTAGTTATTCCATTAGGGGGAGAAGGAAGCTCGAGCGTCCCTCTTTTCCTAAAAGGTTATCCTTCTTTGAGTGGGAGTGTAACCCCCTAGATACAAACCCCTAGAATAAACCCAATTTTTATTATGGCCCAACCAATTGTGATACTTGTAGGAATAGTAGATTTGCCAACATTAAGTTTTCCCCTACCCATTTTTAATGGGTTAGTAGAAGCAGATGTATAACTCTATATTAGTGAGGAGTTCCAAAAGTTAATGTTTAATTGACATATTCAAGATGAAGGATATCTTATGATGTTTTTTGATATGACTTTGAAAGGAAGAGTTGTGGTGTGGTATCATGGCCTGGAAGCTGAAACCATAACTATGATAGATCTATTTTATGTGGCCTTTTAAACAAAGTTTGCCCCTAGAGAAATAATCAATATTGGCTGCATGTTTTGAATGTAACATATCAAGAGCCTCAAGAGAATTCTTAAGCTTATGCCAAGAAATTGAAAGAGTTATTCTGCAAGTTTGGGTCCTAGCAATAATTTGACATTAATCACAACTAGTGAGGTCAAGGTAGGATAAGTCCACCCATGACAAACCCAAGTTTGGGTCCTAGCAATAATTTGACATTAATCACAACTAGTGAGGTCAAGGTAGGATAAGTCCACACAGACAAACCCTAATGTAAGAGGAGGTGTCTGTAACGTATCCACCTATTCACTTGTAGGACACGTCTTAGCAGCCTGTCGAGAAGAGAGTCCAGAAAGCGCTGCCCGGCACTCCCACAGAATGTCACGGGGTTTCTGATCTAGGTCTTCCCGAGTCTGCCATGAAGCAGAAGCATTCTGGCTGTTCCCGCTTAGGACCTGAATCAGGGTTTCCCTAGTGGTCAAATTCCTAGAACGGTAGTTAGCATCGAATCCTAGGCGAATTACTTTACGCAGAAACCTCAGGGTCAAAGCGGATTCATGCTGCACTTGGTTTAAGGAGAATGGAAAACGAGAGGGATCGTAACAGTCAACCTGTTATTTGCAGGACACGTCTTAGTAGTCCATCGGAAAGGATGTCTAGAAAGCTCCGCTCGGCACTCCCATAGAATGTTACGGGGTTCGCGATCTAGGACTTTCCGTGTCTACCATGTAGCGGAAGTATTCCGGCCATTCCCACTTAGGACCGACCTGAATTAGGGTTTTCCCTATTGGTCATTTCCTAACGGCAACTAGCGTCGAACCCGAGCGAACTACTTTACGTAGAAACGCCAGGTCCAAAGCGGATTCACGCTGCACTTGGTTCAAGGAGAATGGGAAACGAGAGGGATGCAAAGCTCAACCTCTTTACCATAAGGCATAGTCCCATTCCGTTCCCCTAAAACAGCGTAAATCGGGATCAGTTATAACTCTAGGTCAACGTTTTTGTTGTTCGTGTTCTTTGAATGATCTTTCTGTTGTCCATGTTGATTGAGAAAAGTTCCCAGCCAACCGGGACCACCCATCTGTAGGACGGACCTATGGCCACATCCACCACACTTTCCTCAGGTTGTTTTAGTTATTTAATTACCTAACACATTTAGTTGGACATGTATCAATTAGCTTCCTTAATTAGCCCGTTAGGCACTTGTTTCTTCACGTAATCATAGCACTTGACATAGAAAAGCAATGTCAAACAAGTTCATTTTTAACAGGTTATCATATTTATCTTTAAAATACTCAAAGTCTAGCCTGTAGGCTTATCCACAATCCACCCGAAGGCTATCCAGCAATCCACAGGGATCACTAATCCAAGATTTTGCCCGTAGACTAGTATGCGGGCCTCGAGATCCAATCCCCTGTCACGTTAGCCTCTTGTGTAGGGCCCGGAAGGCGAGGGATTTACGGCCAGAGCCCCCTGGCACCCAAGCGTCCTCCTGCTCCAAGTAGCACTTAACGGAGAGACCTCTCGCGGCGGGTTCGGTCCACCTTCCTGGCGCGGTTAACAACCCCCTTGATTAGGGTCAGGGCAGGCAGTCAGGGGTAATTGAAGCTGCCTCTCCCTTCAGGCCTTCAACCTGAAGCATTAGATATCCATTTATCCTTTATTTCTTTGATCAAACAGAGCAAAACAGTGCTTTCAAGTCTATTACAAGCACAATCATTTCCATTGGTCATTATTTTTGGCCAACTGCTAAGGAGTGAATCCTTCTTTCCGAATGCATCCAGCACTCGATCCTGGATTAATTAGGCAAGATCCCCTATATCCTGGGTTAGGGTGTACCCTATTAACCCGACTTGATCAATACTTTAAGTTCATATGTTATTCCAATTTATTGGTTGGTCTTTTTCTTCCAAGCAATTATCTTTACCCAAGGAAGATACTATATTAGGACGATTATTCATCCTCTTGCAAGATAACTTACGTAAGAATTTGTGAACTTCATTCCAAGGAATTGGGCATTCCTTTGTGATCCAATCACAAGATCATGCGACTCTGCAACTTGTTGCACAAGTGTTGCATCAAACTATGGGACTATTCTATCCATCAACGGTGTCTTCTAATCACGGTGTCATGATTAGATATAACAACCCGTTCTTGATTGCATTAGGCTGACATTGTCGGTCCTAGGGTTTCGAGTTTCATCTTTTTTTAGCAAGAGATTCTTAGGAAAAACCCTAGATCTTTTCTCACAAGGATGTCCTACTGTCCCTACATTCCGTGAATGTGGGCAAGTATTTAGGGTATAGGAGTTTCAGTTTTGGCAATTACGTGCGACTAGGTAAATATCTTCACCGTGCTAACCCTAGTCAGTTCCTTGGAATACGTTGCATTGAATTAACCCTTTTCGAAATGAGTACTCTACGGTTTTAGGTGTTTAGGTTCATGCCAATTTAACCTATCTATTCTTGAAGATAATTGTGCTATCATTTCCATAACCACATGACTTATTATCTACGTGTAAGTTGATTTTCAAACCCTAACTTTTCGGTTTAAGATCAAGCATAGGTTAGGTTATAGCCTAATTTCAATTATTCATCCTATAACATGCGAAGAAGATTTATGCTAAAACATGCAGTCTTTTACTACTTTCATTTTCGAATGAATGTGTCGTATGCAAAACTTACACGCCCTTCCGTTAAATTAAGTTTTTAGACCACTTGCCTAGTTAAATCTTCTTCATGTAGTCCTAGCAAATTTTTACGATTGCTAATAACTTTCTTTACGAATCATTTCAAAAAAAGGTATTCAATAATGAAATATGCGGTTTATTCCTTTCATGCTTAATCGGAGTGTACTTTCATAATTCCATTTTGTAAATATGGACATTAATCTAAGTTCAATTCATTGCAATGCACAAAAACTACTTGCTAGAAATGCACATCAATCTTCTGCTCACTTTATTTTGTTCGTTTTATTGAAAATACTAATGGCCGAACTCTTCCGTCATGAGCTAATTCTTTTAAATTAACCAAAGCATTTAAGATGAAAAATGCATCTTGTCTCCAAAAGTCATCCATGCATGATTGAATTATAACAACGTAAAATAAAAATTAGGAAGAAAAACCTGGACTTGTGGCGAGATGTCCACGTGGATGTTAGGAGACGATCCTCCTACGGTTGTGCCTTGTGCTTTCTTAGGAGCCATTGTGAATGCGGCCTTTCCATCTTGGATGCGGATTTATGACCTTGGCCATCCCCTTTGCACGTGTAGCTCCCCTTTGTGATAGCTTGCACCATCTTTCAGAAACGGCTTTTAGAAGGTTTCCTCCTTGAATTTGAGTGGGAATTTCCTATGGAAAGGGTCTTTAAACCCCGGCCTGAAGTGGGCAAAAGGCCTTGATTTCAGCGGGGTAACTGGGATTTTTAAACCCCACTTGTGAGGGCAATAAGAAGGCTTCACGAAAAGGACTTTTGAATCTCGGGGAAAAAAAGGAAAAAGGTGTAAAAGACGCTTGGGAGGAGACTTTCTTTGTATGGGGAAAATAGGTATGAAAGGGCTTAGGAAGGAATTTTGTATGGGGGGAAAAAATGTGTAATATGAAGGCTTAAATAGGCCACATGAAGACCCTTCAAGGAAAATCAGGGGGGAAAGGGGGCTTATAGAGCCCTTAGGAGAAGATCTCGTGTGTGTGGGGAAAAGTTATATGAGAGGCCTTAAGTAGGCCACATGAAGGGGGGCTTCTTAGGAGGCTATAGAAGCTTCCTAAGAAGCTTCTGAGGCTTCTTGGTAGAGTCGTGAACCTCCACGTGGCGAAGGAGAAGGCGATGGTGATCTGTCGGATGGCAGTGACGTGACGCGGCAGAGGGCGGCTTCTTCTTCACCACTCACGATCAGCAGAGCACCAGTCTCTCCACTCCTCTCCTACACAGCCTGACGATGTCCTTCTCTTGCTCCATGATAGCCCTCCACCTCACTCCACACCCACACTCTCCCTTATGGCTGCTGTCCCTTAGCCGTAGCATAACAATATTCTCCCTCTCTCTCACCACTATGGCAGCAACAGTGTATCCCCTCCCCTCAACGGTCGTGTCCCATGGTTTTTATAGCTAAGGGAGGGATTCTTTCCACCCCTATGCGGTCATAGTGCATGGCCTCCTACCTTCAGCAAGCTCCTACCTTCATACATGCTATTCCCCTCCCCTCCAGCACGACTGTCGGCTGGGGGGGTAAGGGGAATAATAAAACAATTTGCCATTATCCAATTTATCCTTATGACTTATAGAGGCAGTTCACGTGTGCTTTTGGAAGATCCGAATGTTACAGGGATGAAAAGCTCGACCTCTCTGCCCATAAGGCATAGTCCCATTCCGTTCCCCTAAAACAGCACAAATCAGGACTCTAGCTTCCTCGATTCAAAGTCATCGTTCCTTGCTGTCAATTTCCTTCGAGAAAAGTTCCCGGCCAACCGGAACCACCTTCCGTAGGACGGCGGACCTATGGTCGCATCCACCGCACTTTCCTCAGGGTTGCTTTAGTTATCTAATTATCTACCAAATTTAGTTTGATATGCAAAAACAGCTTCCTTAATTAACCAATTTTTCACCGATTCCTTCACGTAACTTCAGCATTGACATAGAAAAACAATGTCAAACAAGTTCCTTTTCAACAATTGATCTTATTTATCAGTCTTTGGAATACATCATAAAATCCAGCTCGTAGTCTATTTCATAATCCACCCGAAGGCAATCCATAATCCACCCGAAGGCAATCTAGCAATCCACAGGGATTACTAATCCAAGTTTCCGCCCGTAGACTAGTATGCGGGCCTCGAGATCTAATGTCGAGTCACGTCGGCCTCTTGTGTAGGACCCAGAGGCAAGGGATTTACGACCAGAGGCTCCCCTGGCACCCAAGCGTCCTCCTGCTCCAAGTAGCACCCACGGAGAGACCTCTCGCGGTGGGTTTGGTCCACGTATGCGGCGCGGCTAACAACCCCCTTGGATAGGGTCAGGAAGATAGTCGGGGGTAACTAACACTGCCTCTCCCTCTAGGCCTTCAACCTGAAGCATTAATTATTTTTCCATCTTTAGTTCATTGAGCAAAGAAGTACAAACAGTGCTCCTAACTATACAAACACAATCAATCCAGTGGTCGTTTGTTTGGCCAACTGCTAAGGTGTGAATCCTTCTCTCCGAACGCATTCAGCATTCAATCCGGGATCAATTGCGACTTGGCAAGATCCCCAAGGGTTTGTTGCTTGTTTACCCTTTTATCCTTGGGTTAGGGTTTATACCCTATTAACCTAAATTAACCAACACCTTAGGTTCCTTAAACTAAGATAGTAAATCCTGGGCAATCTCGTCGCCCCAACTTGATTGGTCCAAAGAAGGGTGAAGTAGTAGGATGTCTACTCATCCTCTTGCAAATTAGACTTGCACTAGAATCTGCCAACCTTATTCCAAGGAGTGGCAGTTCTATTTTGTGATTTACCACAAAACCATGCGACGTTGCAACTTGTTGTATAGGAGTCGCATCTGACTTGCAGGATCATTTCTCCCATCAAACGACATTCCTTGGTCAAGAAATATGTTTGGTCAAGATGTAGGGTTTGGGATGTCCTCTTGACTCAACCCAACCCTAATCGTACTAGGCTGACAACGTTTGGCCCTAGGGTTTCTAGACTCAATCGGAAGTCTAGTATTAGGCCAATTTTCCCTAGGGTAAAAACCCTAGATCGTATGGGCGTCTAACTAACCCTAACATTCCATGAATGTGGGTAGGACCTTTGAGGTCGGAATTATCAAGTCAATTTTTCGAGTGCGATACTAAGCAGAATTTTAACGCAACTTAACTCTACCTAACGCATTGAGGTAAAATCATCGTTTGAGTTGCACCATTGCAAGAAAATTACCTAATCGATCTAAAATTGTCTTGCGATAAGAGGTGATCTTTCCTTAGAAGAGATGTAAATACTTTTCCTAAGAGATGTATATAAATAAATTCAAGATACAACATTCCATACAAGTATGCCATTCATAGACTTTTCCTTCTATGCAGCTAAAAGATTTCAATGATCATTTCTTTTCCCTTGCGTGAAAACTATAATGATGCAACGGAACCAAGCTTTAATGATTGACAATTTAGGACTAACTCGTATAGAAATCTACGTTGAGTTTTTAACAAGAACTATATCTATAAACCCTTTTTCCAATGCATTGAATTCATGATTTAATGTGAAATGCATCTTCTTCTAAAACAACTTTGATAAAGAAGTTCATGCATGACGAATGTCATAAGACTATTGTTGACTTAATCCGTTCAGCGGCACTCAACCCGACTTAAAAATGCAAGCATCCTCGCATGCAACAGGTAAATTCATGGTTTCCTTTTTATGCAATGCAATTCTTTGGACAATATTCACTGGCGTCTAAGATTAATCTTTATACGGATCACGTCCATGGATTTAAATCATAAGTGCAACATGCGACAAGCTCTATCCTTCTTAGCATGATCCCTCTTCTAATTTATACATTATATATTCAAGGGGATTGCAACTACCCTTGTTGACGGGAGTGCAAGCAATTTCAATTAATCGGCATGCACTAAACTTTGTAAAACAAATGGAAAAATGCATTTAAATTTTTCTAAAAACCATCGCATCCCTTTCATGCAAGAAATACAATTGGAACCTGGGCATGAGGACTCGCAGCGATGTCCACGTGTAAACTTGGGTTGGAGGCTCCCGCGTGTGCACCTTGCGTCTTTTGTTTGGGGGCCATCGATGATGTAGGCTCTTGACTCTGCAAACTCGTCCTTGCCTTTATCCGATCTACGGACTCCCTCCAGGCTTTGGAAAATTAGCCTCAAAATCTGCCTACTGCCTCCCTTGCACAAAAATTATCTTTACAAGGCGTGGTTATAAAAACCTGGGGAAAGGCCGTGTGTACAAGGCTTATGGAAGCCTTGTTTTTTTAAGAAGCTTCTGTTTGACAGAGTGACGTGGGGGGGGGGGATGTTTGGGAAGGAGAAGATCGTCGACGAAGGAGGTGAGGATGATGTTCATGATGGCGATGGTGATGAGGTGAGGACGGTGGTGGCGTGGCAGCATGGCGGATCAACATGGCGGCGTCCTCCTCAGGCGGTGGCAGCAAGATTCCTCCCTCTCCCCTCTCAAGGGGGGGAGTCTTATAGGTTAAGGGGGGGGGGAAAGGTAGCCACACACGTGGCTCTTGCATGCTTCCTCCTCCCCCCATGCTTCAATCACTCCTCTCACTCTCCCTCTCCCCCTACCATAAATCGGCTGAGGGGAGGGGTTAATAAAATTTTTTTGCAAAATTCTTATCCATTATCCACTTGCCTTTCTCGTGAAGGGTGTTCGTGTGTGGTCTTGCGGGTTTTTAGCCTCGACCTCCTATGCTCGATGTGGTGAGCTGTTTATTGAAGCATGCGGGGTAAGGACTTAACCACCTCATTTACCGATGCGGGAGATTATGTTAATTTGCTTTTTGCACGGATTACGAGTCTTCAATATTTCGAGGTGGAAATATTACATTCTCTCCCCCTTAGAGGAATCGAGATGTCCTCATCTCGAGAAGAGCTAGGGATATTGTTGGTTGAGAGTACTTTCATCCATCCAAGTGGCATCCTCTTTGGGATAATCTTTCCACTGGACGAGATATTCTCTCAAGGTTCTGGATCTCAAATGCCTCTTCCTAACATCTAAGATCCTGTCAGGCTGTAGCTCAAGGACTCCTTGGCTAGGCATTACAACTTGTTGATCATCAAGTACGTGACTAGGGTTGGGTACATACTTTTTCAGTAAACTGATATGGAATACATTATGAACTTTTAGGTTCTCCGGGAGTTGAAGTTTGTAAGCATTAGGCCCTAGGCACTTGAGGATCTTGTAGGGTCCACAATACCTCGGACTTAGCTTATTGCATTCCCCCAAGGATAGGGAACTCTTCTTTGGGCGTACGCGAATGAAGACCATGTCACCTTCAACGAAGGATCTATCTGGATGTTTCAAGTCCACGTAAGCCTTTTGTCTATCCTTGGCGGCTTGGATGTCCTGTCTTATGGATTTGATTTGGTCCTCCATATCTTCCAGCATCTGCTTTGAGGCTTCAACCCTTAAGGTTGGATCCGAGAAGTTTAAAGGACTTCAACAGTCGTGCCCATACAATGCTTGAAAAGGGGTCATCTGAATACTTTGCTAATAAGAAGCATTGTAGGCAAACTCAACCAGTGGAAAATATTGAATCCACTTTTTGGGTTCGCAGCAACAATGTGCCCTTAGCATATCCTCAATGACTTGGTTGACTCACTCCCTTTGACCATTGGTTTGGGGATGGTAAGATGTACTGAAATAGAGTTGAGTCCCAATGGCTTCGAAGATAGCCCTCCAGAAATGTGATCTGAAGAGAGAGTCACAATCACTAATGATTCTTCTGGGTAACCCATGCAATTTGAATATTTCCTTAATAAATAACTTTGCGATGTCTAAGGCTTTATAGTTTGTCTTAACATGAATAAGATGTGCAACCTTGGTGAGCATATCAACCACAACCATAATGGAGTTGTATCCTCCCTGAACTTGGGGTAGGCCAACAACAAAATCCATACTAATGAATTCCCATTTCATTTGGGAATGTCAAGTGGTTGCAACTTCCCTGGCATTTTGACATGTTCGGCCTTAATGCGTTGACAAGACAAACACTCAGTGACATATTTGAGAACATCATCTTTAAGCCTCTCCCAATAATAGCTCTTTCTGACTGCATTGAGGGTCTTGGCATAGCCAGGATGTCCTGAAAAAGGGGAGTCATGAGCTTCCCAAAGTATTTTCTGCTTGAGTGACTGGCTTGCCGGTATACATAATTTCGTTCTATAGTAGACAAGTCCACTATTGATAGAGAATTCTAGATACTTTGCTTGTAGCTGTGGGTCTTGATCCTTGATAGGGATCTCCCTTAGCAACTTATGAAAGGTTGGATCATGGCATGCCTCTTCTCTAGCTAGCTCAAGAATTGGGTTGTTTGGCATGGATACCTTTGTGGCTAGAGATCTAGCTGTTGATGGATTTTGCAAGATTAGAGAATTCAGAAATGCCTTGCGACTGAGTGCATCAGCAACTACATTGCTGGTATTTGATTTCAAAATCATATTCCTCCAGCACTTCAATCCATTGATGTTGTCTCATGTTAAGCTCATTCTGGGTAAAGATCCATTTAAGACTTTTATGATCTGTTACTAAGGAAAACTTGTTACCCAGCAAGTAGTGTCTCCAAAGCTTGAGAGCATGGATGATAGCTAACAACTCCAGATCATGGATAGCATAAGTCCTCTCATGGCTCTTTAGTTTCCTTGAAGAGTATGCTACAGGATGACACACATCCTAAGGCAAGTGTGCTAGCATCAGTTATCACTTCAAACTCCTTACTAAGGTTTGGAAGTTTCAGAATAGGTGCTGATACCAAGCTTTGCTTTAGTTTATCAAAGCTAGATTATTCAGCACTTGACCATACAATCGATGTTTGCTTCTTCAGTAGATTCGTCAGCGGTGCTGCAATCAAAGCATAGTTTTTGATAAAGAATCTGTACCATCCTGTCAATCCAAGAAAGCTACGTATTTCTTTGACAGTTGTTGGTGTTGGCCACTCCAGAACATCTCTAACCTTGGACAGGTCTACTGATATTCCTTTTGTTGATACAATGAATCCCAGATTTCTTCTTCTTCTTGGCATAAAGCTTGTGTGCTCTCATTGTTTCAAGAACAATGCGAAGCTGGGGTTCATGATCTTCTTCTTGCTTGGAGTAGACTAAGGTATTGTCAAAGAAGACGAGTACGAAGTCATCAAGATATGGCCTAAAGATATCCTGCATTAGCCTGTTGAAGGTGGCAGGTGCATTTGTCAGCCTGAATGACATGACCAAGAATTCAAAGTGTCCATATCTTGTGTTGAATGCCGTCTTTGGGATATCCTCTTCCTTGATCCTTATCTGATAATATCCAGACCTGAGATCAATCTTGGAGAAGATCTTCGCACCTTGAAGACGGTCAAGAAGTTCATCTATTCTTGGAATAGGATATTTGTCCTTAATGGTTGATTGATTCAACCCTCTGTAATCAATACACAGT
Organism: Lygodium microphyllum; assembly: GCF_053477565.2. Lineage (NCBI taxonomy): Eukaryota > Viridiplantae > Streptophyta > Polypodiopsida > Schizaeales > Lygodiaceae > Lygodium > Lygodium microphyllum. The sequence continues at coordinate 22,423,534 of NC_141143.1, read as the reverse complement.
TGAAGTGTTCCATCTTTCTTTTTTTGGAACAACACTCGAGCTCCTCATGGTGAACTGCTAGGATGGATGTAGCCCTGATCTAACAGTTGCTTGAGTTGCGTTGAGGCGGGAGTTCTGTCAGCTCTTCAAGAAATACGGGATGCAAAGCTCGACCTCTCTGTCCATAAGGCATAGTCCCATTCCGTTCCCCTAAAACAGCACAAATCGGGACTCTAGCTTCCTAGATTCTAAGTCATCGTTCCTTGCTGTCAATTTCATTCGAGAAAAGTTCCCGGCCAATCGAGACCACCCTTCCGTAGGACGGACCTATGGTCGCAACCGCCGCACTTTCCTCAAGGTTGCTTTAGTTATCTAATTACCTACCACATTTAGTTTGACACGCAAAAATAGCTTCCTTAATTAGCCATTATTCACCGATTCCTTCACGTAACTTAAGCACTGACATATAAAAACAATGTCAAACAAGTTCCTTTTCAACAATTGATCTTATTTATCAGTCTTTGGAATACATCATATAATCCAGCCCGTAGTCTATTCCATAATTCACCTGAAGGCAATCCATAATCTGCCAAGGCAATCCAGCAATCCATAGGGATTACTAATCTAAGTTTCCACCCGTAGACTAGTATGCGGGCCTCGAGATCCAATCACGAGTCACGTCGGCCTCTTGTGTAGGACCTGGAGGCAAGGGATTTACGGCCAGAGGCTCCCTAGCACCCAAGCATCCTCCTGCTCCAAGTAGCACCCACGGAGAGACCTCTCGCGACGGGTTTGGTCCATGTACCCGGTGCGGCTAACAACCCCCTTGGATAGGGTCAGGAAGACAGTCGGGTGTAACTGACGCTGCCTCTCCCTCCAGGCCTTCAACCTGAAGCATTAATTATTTTTCCATCTTTAGTTCATTGAGAAAAGAAGTACAAATAGTGCTCCTAACTGTACAAACACAATCAATCTAGTGGTCGTTTGTTTGGCCAACTGCTAAGGTGTGAATCCTTCTCTCCAAACGCATCCAGCATTCAATCCGGGATCAATTGTGACTTGGCAAGATCCCCAAGGATTTGTTGCTTGTTTATCCTTTTATCCTTGGGTTAGGGTTTATACCCTATTAACCCAAATTAACCAACACCTTAGGTTCCTTAAACTTAGATAGTAAATCTTGGGCAATCTCGTCGTCCCAACTTGATTGGTCAATTGCTTGCTAGGCAATACATAACTTCCCTAACTTGGCAAATCGGTCCAAAGAAGGGTGAAGTAGCAGGATGTCTACTCATCCTCTTGCAAATTAGACTTGCACTAGAACCTGCCAACCTTATTCCAAGGAGTGGCAGTTCTATTTTGTGATTTAACAGAAAACCACGCGACGTTGCAACTTGTTGTATAGGAGTCGCATCTGACTTGCAGGATCATTTCTCCCATCAAACGGCATTCCTTGGTCAAGAAATACGTTTTTGGTCAAGATGTAGAGTTTGGGATGTCCTCTTGACTCAAGCCAACCCTAATCGTACTAGGCTGACAACGTTTGTCACTAGGGTTTCTAAACTCAATCGGAAGTCTAGTATTAGGCCAATTTTCCCTAGGGTAAAAACCCTAGATCATTATTGTATGGGCGTCTAACTAACCCCAACATTTCGTGAATGTGGATAGGACCTTTGAGGTCGGAATTATCAAGTCGATTTTTCGAGTGCGATACTAAGTAGAATTTTAACGCGACTCAAGTCTACCTAGTGCATTGAGGTAAAATCATCGTTTGAGTTACGCCATTGCAAGAAAATTACCTAATCGATCTAAAATTTTCTTGCGACAATAGGTGATCTTTCCTTAGAAGAGATGTAAATACTTTTCCTAAGAGATGTACATAAATAAATTCAAGATACAACATTCCATACAAGTATGCCATTCATAGACTTTTCCTTTTATGCAGCTAAAAGATTTCAATGATCATTTCTTTTCCCTTGCGCTAAAACTATAATGATGCAACGGAACCAAGCTTTAATGATTGACAATTTAGGACTACCTCGTATAGAAATCTACGTTGAGTTTTTAACAAGAACTATATCTATAAACCCTTTTTCCAATGCATTGAATTCATGATTTAATATGAAATGCATCTTCTTCTAAAACAACTTTGATAAAGAAGTTCATGCATGATGAATGTCATAAGACTATTGTTGACTTAATTCATTCAACGGCACTCAACCCGACTTAAAAATTTCAAGCATCCTCGCATGCAACAAGTAAGTTCATGGTTTCCTTTTCATGCAATGCAATTCTTTAGACAATATTCAATGGCGTCTAAGATTAACCTTTATACGGATCACGTCCATGGATTTAAATCATAAGTGCAACATGCGACAAGCTCTATCCTTCTTAGCATGATCCCTCTTCTAATTTATGCATTATACATTCAAGGGGATTGCAACTACCCTTGTTGACGGGAGTGCAAGCAATTTCAATTAATCGGCATGCACTAAACTTTGTAAAATGAATGGAAGAATGCATTTAAATTTTTCTAAAAACCATCGCATCCCTTTCATGCAAGAAATACAATTAGAACCTGGGCATGAGGACTCGCAGCGATGTCCACGTGTAAACTTGGGTTGGAGGCTCCCGTGTGTACACCTTGCGTCTTTTGTTTAGGGGCCATCGATGACGTAGACTCTTGACTCCGCAAACTCGTCCTTGCCTTTATCCGATCTACGAACTTCCTCCAGACTTTGTGAAATTAGCCTCAAAATCTGCCTACTCCCTCCCTTGTGTAGAAATTATCTTTACAAGGCGTGGTTATAAAAACGCGGGGAAAGGCTGTGTGTACAAGGCTTATGGAAGCCTTGTTTTTTAAGAACCTTCTAAAGAAGCTTCCAAGAAGCTTCTGTTTGACAGAGTGACGTGGGGGAGGGGGGAATGATTGGGAAGGAGGAGATTGTCGACGAAGGAGGTGAGGATGATGATCACGATGGCGATGGTGATGAGGTGAGGACGGTGGTGGCGTGGCGCAGCATGGTGGCATGGCGGATCAATGTGGCGGCGTCCTCCTCAGGCGGCAGCAAACAGGCATTCGATTCCTCCCTCTCCCCTCTCAAGAGGGGAGTCTTATAGGTTAGGGGGGGGGGGAAGGTAGGCACACACGTGGCTCTTGCATGCTTCCTCCTCCCCCCGTGCTTCTCCTACTTCTCATCACTGATCTCACTCTCCCTCTCCCCCTGTCATGCATCGGCTGAGGGGAGGGGTTAATTAAAAAAATTTGCAAAATTCTTATCCATTATCCACTTGCCTTTCCCATGAAGGGTGTTCGTGTGTGGTCTTGTGGGTTTTTAGCCTCGGCCTCCTACGCTCGATGCGGTGAGCTGTTTATTGAAGCACGCGGGGTAATGACTTAACCACCTCATTTACCGATGCGGAAGATTATGTTAATTTTCTTTTTGCGCGGATTATGGGTCTTCAATATTTCGAGGTGGAAATATTATAGTGTCATGCAAAATATACCTATGCTGCCAACACCTCCTAATGTTGCTATGCCAATGGCTAGCCAAATGGCTTTGTTAAATAGCAAAATCCAAATGATCAATCCCAATGTAATGCCAACTAATCAGCCACCACCAACAATAAACACTATATTTGGGGATTTGGGAATTTTCATGCACTTTGGGAACCCCCAATACCTTTATTATTTGACAACGTAGTCAAATCTTATTGTCTTACTTAAAGATGAAGTCTACTCTAAATACTATATAAGGTATCCTTTTAAATCCCATCAAGATTTAGCCACATGGTCAAATATTTATTACTTATTTGAAATTGGGACTTAAAAATTTTCCAAATTCTCTAATATGGTGTTAATACCTAACTAGGTGGTTAGGCCATCATAGTTATTTTATGAGTCTAGTGTGTTGAATGTTCTTGGGGAAGTCAAGGACATGATGAAGGATTATACTGATGTTGATATCTAAACAATATAGACAAATAGCCGTAGACATAAACTTCCTAAGAAGCAACAAAACTTAATAGAAAATTTTAATGGTGCACCAACCAGTTGATTTGCCTAAACCTACCTTCAAACAAAAACTATACTAAATACAATATTTTATGACATAGCTAAATAGTAAGCACACATTCGTAATTTTTAGACCTAATAAAAATTGTTTGTTATTAAACACCATTTTTTTTTGGGGCGCCCACTTTACGAAGTGGGCAATGATGTTGCAATTACGACTAGTAAACAAACTTATTTGATACACATAGCCTATGCGCTGCTAATCTCGCCGCTTCTCAAGCATTTGACAAAGGCACACCATCTATCTCAAATGAAATCTATCCCATCGCCACACGAGCCATCCAACTTATGGGATTCCCTTTTCCTTTTCCCATTCTCACTTTTGTAAGTTTACGAATAATCAAAATATTTACAAAAATCCTTACCCGTATTTAACCATTTTTTAAAAAATGTCTGTTTATAACACGATGTGCTGCTTCAATGGTTTAATATAAAATATGACCTAGCAAACAACTTTTAATACCACATTTTCCATAATTAAGTCATGTACCGTTTGTTCTGTAACCTTACATCTACCCTTTCAAAATTTTCGAAACTTTGTACGTAAAGAATATAGCATCCAAATAAAATTACTACCTTTGGAATGTTGATGCCTTGAAGAGGGTGGTTCGTCAAGATTTAGCTATAAATGGTTTGGTGGTCAACACTTCCCTCGAAACTATCCCAATGTTAAATGTGACATATGTGGAAAGTCCAATCACTTAGCCTAGAGCAAATGTAACGTTCTAATGTGAACTACTTCTAATAGGAAATTGGGATAACTTTTTTAAATTAAATAAAGAAAAAAAAATTCCCTCTCCTCCAGCCGACACTCGAGCTGGAGGAAGAGGGAATAGAATGTAGAGTAAGCTCCTTGCTGGAGCTTGCTCACACTCTGAGCATGCAGTCGACGCGTGGGGGAGGGAGAATCTTATCCCCTCCCCTATATATTTGAGGGGGCGCAGGCTGAAAGGGACGGGGGGCAGAGATCGTGAAGAAAACGGAGTGCTGCCGCCATGATGCCATTCTGAGTGAGAGAGAGAAGGCCTTGAGAGAGGGGAGGACGGCCGCAGAGCTGCTGGAGGAGGATACGCCACCACAAATCAGTCGCCGTTTGTCACCACTCAGTGCCGTTCAGTCACCATTGTCACGTCACTACCGCCGTTTCTTGGCTAAGGCCCCCCTGCCCACGTGCTTCAGAAGCTTCTAAAAGCTTCTAAGGGAGGGGGCTCTATAAGCCCCCTTTCCCCCCCAAAAGAACTCAGACCTTAAAGTTCCCCCCCCTGCCCCCCCCTTAAAATTCCTCTTTAAGGCCCCCTTAGGGCCTTTTTCCCCCTCAAAAAGCTTGACCTTAAGGGTCCTTTGCCTCCCCGTGATTATAAATCTCCCTAAGGGCTTCCTTAGGGCCTCCTTCCTATAATCTTTTGGACTACCCTATTTCTTCCCCCCTTGGAAACTTCCCTTTAGGGCTCTATAAGTTTTTTTCCCCTCCCCCAAATTCTCCTTGGAGGGGCCTTTAAGAGGTCTTAGGCCCTTTTCCCCTCCAAATTTTTTTCCCTTAAAGGGCCTTATTTTCCCCCCGTATCTCAAATTCCCCCTAAGGGCCCCCTAAGGGCCCCCTTAGCCCTTTTTCTTTCCCCTCCTCGAATTTCCCCCTTGAACCGCCCTTAGGCCCTTTTCCCACCCCCTCAAAAGCTTTTATCTTATAGCTTCTTTTTTTTCGTAAATTCCCCCTAAGGGTCCCCATTAGGCCCTTTTTCCCGTGTAAAAATGAGCCCTACTCGCGGAGGGTTTTCACAATACCCCCTTTCTCGATTTTAGACCCCTTTCCGAGGTTCTTCCCTCCTCCACACACCCATCCCTTCAAAGAGTCTCCACGAAGGGAAGCAAAAGAAACTTGTAAAGGACGGTGGAACTTAAGAAGGAAATTCGCATAGCAGCATCTACGATGTGAAGGCTACACTCGCAATGCCTCCTAAGCAAGCCCAAGGCGTAGCCGTAGGAGGGTCATCTCCCAGCATCCACGTGGACATCTCACCCCAAGCCCAGGTTTTCCTTCCTAATTTTTATTTGGTATTGTTGTAATCCAATCATGCAAGATTTTTTGTTAGAAATAGGATATATTTTTGTCCTAAATGCTCACAACGAAGGAACTTAGTCATTAATACTTTCAATAAAACATGCAAAATAAAGAAAGTATAAATGGATTTCTAGCAAATAGCTTCATGCATTGAAATGAATTAAAAATTTGATTAATATCCATTAAAATAGTATACTTCGTTTAAGCCTAGAAGTATAAACTGCATATCGCACTATTAACCCATATCCTCTTCGCAATGAATCATCATGGAAAGTGCAAGGCATGAAATGATTCTTACGATGCATAACTCTAGGGAATTATCGTTTGTCAACTGCATAGATTATCAAGTAAAAGGTTGTTTGTTTAGCATGAATTTTGTTCGCAAAGTTATAGGAAGATTAGTTGGAATTACCTTAAATCGATAAGTTAGGGTTGAAAAATCAATTTACCCGTAGACAACGAGTCATGTGGAAATGATCGCGTGATTATCTTCTAGAATTAAACAAATTGGCATAAACCTAAAAACTGCGGACTACTTGTTTAGAATGAGTTAAATTCCAAGAAATTCACTAGGAATTAATACGTAACCTAATCGTTACGTATTGCTAAAATTGAAACTCCTATACCCTAAATACTTTCCCACTTTCACCGAAATGTAGGGACAGTGAAACATATTTGGAAAGTGAGCTAGGGTTTGTCCCTAAGAATCTTACAAGATGGAACTTGGAAATCCTAGGTCTAACGATGTCAGCCTAATGTAACCAGGAATAGATTGTTTCGTGACTCCGTTCAATGAGTAGAATAAGTCTCATAGTTCGATGCGACACTTGCGCAGCAAGTACGGAGTCATATGATCTTGTGATTGGATCACAAGGGAATGGTCAAATTCTCGCAATGAGGTTGGCAGGTCCTTACGCAAGTTATCTTGCAAGAGGATGAATAATCATCCTAATTTAGTATCTTTCTTGAGTAAAGAGGATTGCTTGGAAGCAATAGACCAGTCGATAAACTGAAATAACCTATGAACTTAAGGTTTGACCAAGTCGGGATAATAGGGTATGCCCTAACCCAGGATATAGGGGATCTTGCCAAGTTGCAAGTTATCCCGGATCGAGTGCTGGACACATTCGAAAGGAAGGATTCATTCCTTAGCAGTTTGCCAGCAAAAACAATCAATGGAAATGTTTGTGCTTGCTACAGATTTTAGAGCATTGTTTAGCTTTGTTTGATCATTGAATTAAAAGATAAATGGATATCTATACTTCAGGTTGAAGGCCTGAAGGGAGAGGCAGCTTCAGTTACCCTCGACTACCTGCCTGACCCTAACCAAGGGGGTTGTTAACCGTGCCGGGAAAGTGGACCGAACCCGTCGCGAGAGGTCTCTTCGTTGAGCGCTACTTGGAGCAGGAGGACGCTTGGGTGCTAGGGGGGGCTTTGGCCATAAATCCCTCGCCTTCTGAGCCCTGCACAAGAGGCTAACATGACTCGGGATTGGATCTCGAGGCCCGCATACTAGTCTATGGGTGGAAACTTGGATTAGTGATCCCTGTGGATTGCTGGATAGCCTTCGGGCGGATTATGGATAAACCTACGGGCTGGACTTTTTGTATATCAAAGGTAAATATGATAACTTGTTAATAAGGAACTTGTTTGACATTGTCTTTCTATGTCAAGTGATATGATTATGTGAAAGAACCAGTGCCTAATGGGCTAATTAAAGAAGCTGATTGATACATGTCTAACTAAATGTGTTAGGTAATTAGATAATTAAAACAACGCGAGGAAAGTGTGGTGGATGTGGCCATAGGTCCGTCCTACGGATGGGTGGTCCTGGTTGGCCGAGAACTTTTCTCAAATCATGAGGGACAGCAGGAATATCGTCAAAGAACACGAACAACAAAAGCGTTGACCTATAGTTATGATTGAACCCGATTTACGTTGTTTTAGGGGAACGGAATGGGACTATGCCTTATGGCAGAGAGGTTGAGCTTTGCATCCCTCTCGTTTCCCATTCTCCTTGAACCAAGTGCAGCGTGAATCCGCTTTGGACCTGGCGTTTCAGTATAAAGTAGTTCGCTTGGGTCCGATGCTAGTTGCTGTTAGGAAATGACCAATAAGGAAAACCCTAATTCAGGTTGATCCTAAGTGGGAACAGCCGGAATACTTCCGCTACGTGGCAGATGCAGAAAGCCCTAGACCGCAAACCCCGTAACATTCCATGGGAGTGCCGAGGGCGGAGCTTCCTAGACATCCTTTCTGATGGACTGCTAAGACGTGTCCTAAAAATACAAGTGGACACATTACAGCAAAATTAGTTCCCTTCAACAAGGAAGTAGATAGCCAGGTCCTATTAATCATTGAGGACAAGGAAACAATCTTCAGTAAGACGAGAGACCGAATGACAGACTTTGTAGAGAGAAAAGCTATAGTGGAAGTGGTGTGTGCTAATGACACTGATACTTCTAATTTATGAGTAATTACGAGAGGTCAAAAGGCCAAAGAGGAAGATAAAGATAATGCAAAACCTATTGAGAAAACCTTAAATAGGATAATAAGGGCAAGAAAATTCTTAACCCTGATGTGCAAGGTTGTCCTTTTTGAAGGTTGCTAATGAAGACAAAGAAGAAATGAATAAGGAGACAACAAAAAAGAAAGGGAAGTCTAAGAAAGAGGCAACCAAGAGAGCAGATGGTTTGGGAATAGAAGATAGCTATTGCTACCTTTCAAGAATTTGGTCTAGCAAGTTCTCTTTGTGAGGTCAAGGCTGACGTTAACCTCTTGCATTTAATTAAACTATCCCTAAGAGAGTGCATGAGGAGTTTAATAATATCCTTCATGCCGGTTCTATTGTCAAACCATTAGATATAGCTTGGTGGATCATGACATTGTGGTTACATGATCCTCAGTTAACATTATGAGCTTGGAATCGATGGAGAGACTAGGACTACAGATCATGAACTTTAGGATCATTATGAGCTTGGAATCGATGGAGAGGCTAGGACTACAGATCATGAACTTTAGGATCATTATGAGCTTGGAATCGATGGAGAGGCTAGGACTACAGAACATGAACTTTAGGATCATTATGAGCTTGGAATCGATGGAGAGGCTAGGACTACAGATCATGAACTTTAGGATCATTATGAGCTTAGAATCAATGGGAAGGCTAGGACTACAGATCATGAACTTTAGGATCATTAGGCTCAGCCAAGATACCAAGTGCTATTTGGAAGGCCATGGATCTTGCAATCCACCTATCAAGTCGACATACAAACTAGTCATTTGATATTTGGAAGAGGTGCCATTCGAGTTATAATTGATGCTTACCTAGAACTACCTCAAAGAAAACAAGCACCCATATCCTCAATGGAATTGGATGCACTAAAAGGGCCTTTGGGTAGTGAGACTTTGTTGAGTGATGAATCAAGAGAGAATTCTACTACGGAAGATGTTTATTAGGTAACTCTGAACAAGTCTATAGAAGCTTAAGATAGAATCAGATAGAATTAGATATGCAAACATGATAGAGATAGACCTTGGTACATTGAATGATTCATGACTAATCAAATTAGGGTCTATGTTGAGCTTGGGGAGGTTAGTCATAAATATATGTATGTATCACGTGAGTTCAATATGAGGGATTTTTAAAATGCTATTTTTACACATTTTTACATACAGAAGGGTCCCATATAAAGAGGTTACTTATGGATTGAATAGAAAATGGTTATGTTTTATTAAGAAAAAATTCACAGATAAGGATATTTATAAATAGGCCTTGAACGCATGTGATATAGAGGGTATATATATAGTGAATTACCCGAGATGTTGAGCATGGAGGAAAGGAAGGACTATTTGTCCTTAATCCAAGAATTTCATGATATATTTGCTTGGAGTTATGATGAATTGAGGGATATTCCCCCTAGTTTAGCCATGCATACTATTCCATTGAAAGAGAGAAGTTGACCTGTTCAGATAGAAAGTAAGGCACATGCTTTTTGAGTTAAGGGACCGGCTATTCAAAGAGTTAGAGAAATTAAGCTTGGCCTGATATTTCCCATACAACACATGGAGTAGTGTTCACCGATGGTCATCGAGAAGAAGAAGAATAATCAAATATAGCTATGCATTGATTTTAGAGAACTCAATAAACAAACAATTAAGGATTATTATTTGTTGCCATTCATTGGTCAATTCTTAGAGATCAACTAGCAGGAAGGGATTATAGATTGCTTTCCTAGCTACAATTAGATGGCCATAATAGAGGAAGACAAAATGGCATTCTTAACTATGTTTAGAACCTTTGTGTATAATGTCACGACCTTCGGATTACGTGACACAACCACGACTGAAAAATCCTTTGGTGATATTTTTCCAAAAGAGCTAAACATTTTTCATTGATGATATGGGGGTAGCCACCAATAGGGAAAGTTAGTTGATAATTTTGCAAAAATGTTTTGATTGTTGAAGGTAGTTTTACATCACTCTAAATCCGAGGAAATGTATCTTTGGGGTGCCCTATGGTTTATCATTGGGCCATGTAGTTAGTTTGATTGGAATTGTGATTGATTCATAAAATGTCAAAGTCATTGTCACTATGAGTCCACTAAGAAATCCCAAGGAAGTGTATAGTTTCCTATAGTCAGGTGAGATATTACTGATGATTCATTAATGCACTTGTTGAAAGGATGTTGCCATTGAAAAATTTATTATCCTTCAACTATTTATTTGTTTAGAGTGATACATGAAAAATATCATTCGAGGATGTAAAACAAGAATTGGCTAAAGTGCTAATCCTGAAAGCACCCAAAAGAGGTGGGACGTTGTATGTGTTTTCAGCACAGCCACGATTGCTTAGCTCACATAAATATCAGAGGAGAAATGGTATCACCCAATCGCAAATTGGTGTGACCAAAATTAATTTTATATATATGGACAAATTGTATCTCGGGATGATCTTTGCCATGAAGAAATTTAGGCACTATATCCTATACAAGAAGGTAGTATTTTATACAAAGGCTGAAGGGATGAGGTTATTATTCAATAAGTTGCAGCTGCCTGATCATCTAGCAAAATGGTTAACCACTTTACAAGAATTTGATTATGAGATTAAGAGTAAGCCATTGAGATTGCAAGGCATTGTGGAATGCTTGCAGGTTTCAGGGAGCCAAAAGAAGTGTTGGGTAATGTTAGCAACCTTGAAGGTCTGTTGAAAATAGACAAGGCCTCCATTCCATCCTAGTATGGTGCAATAACGCATTATCTATCCACATGATAGATTAGAGCCTCTTTGTCTAAGGTTGAGAATAGGAAGATTAAATAACAATCATTAAATTTTTCTTTAATTACATGAACTTTATATCGGCAAGGGGTAGATGATGTTTATCATTGATATGTTATGCCTGATGAGGCTTCGTTTATCTTAGAAGAGTGTCATGGCTCTACTTGTGGAGGACAATTTGTAGGATGGTTGACTACGCAAAAACCCTTAAGAGCCAAATATTGGTGAATGTCCATCTTCCAAGATGCATTTTCATATGTAAAGAGATGTGATATATGCTAGAGACATGATAGTTGAGAGAATCAAAAGCATCCACCGACTCCTATTATGGCTTTATTACCATTCAAGAAGTGGGGCATTGACTTTATAGGTCTAATTACCCTATCATCCTCTACATAGAAGAGGTATATCATAGTACCAACTAAATATTTTATGAAATGCTTAGAACCAAGAGTGACAAGGAAGGATGATGCAAAGGAGACTGCTAGCTTCCTTCTTGAATGGCTAAGGTTTCATCTGCCAAAAGAGCTAGTATCGGACCATGGAACTCATTTCCTGAATAAGGTGATCAAAAGCCTCTAGTAGATAAAGCATAACAACGCAACACCTTACAATCCATAGGCAAATGGGTAAGTTAAGAGTATTAATAAGTAGCTTATGGGAATCCTGTCAAAGATCATCTTTGAAAATAAATAAGATTAGAACAAGAAACTATACATGACTATATGGACATACAACATGACTTTTAAACAAGCTACAGGCCACACCCCGTTCATATTAATTTATGGAGAGGAATGTGTTTTGCACCTTTAGATTGAGTTATCTACAATACAATTCGCAATAAACCATTCTCTGGGGAGTGATGATGCACTTTTCAAATGCTTTATGACCTAAGCACATCTTGATGAGCTTAAACTACAAAGTTTATTACATCAGGAGAGGTGGCCAAGCGTTGCATGAAACAACTTCATGACATAAAAGTGAAGAAGTATGCCTTTAGAAAAGGACAACTGGTCCTGTACTATGATGCACGTAGGGAGCTTTTTCCTAGAAAATTAGAACCTAAGTGGGATGGTCCCTATAGAATAGTTAGAATAGGTAAAAATAAGTCCATTGTACTATTAACAAATTTACAAGGAGTGGAATTTAAGAATGAGGTTAATCTTAACAAGATCAAACCTTATTACTTATAAGCATACTAATAGTACAAATGCTTTGCATGTTTATGCCACATTGATCTGAAACTTGCAAGAGAGGTTACGACTAGTTAATGGGGTGGCTAATCCCCTATTTGGAGCATCCATACCTGGAACAAAGATAATATCATGGAAGGTTGGTTTGGTGGAGCAAAGGATATAGGTGATTGAGCAAAAAGACATGACATTCATTTGTGAGATTAAGGTCTTCTATATTCACCGCTTAAGTAACTTGACAAGTATTCGTGTAGGTTTCAATGAAGAAGTTTGATTATCATAGTTATAAGTAGAGGAAGGCTAGCTATATAAACCCTTTATGGACATATATAATGTATTTTAATGGAGTATCTAGGGGTCCCAATAAGAAAAAGGGAATCGGGGTAGTCATTAGAGATCCCCACCATAGAGTCATTGATGAAATTAGCTACCTACCTTGGGGTAGGGTTTACTAATAAGATGGCAGAATATAAAGCCATGTCAATGAGACTGAACATTGCTAAGAGAGGTGTATTTGCCATTTATTGGTAAAGAGCAATTCCCAGTTGATATTGAATCAACTAAATGGAATGTACATAGTACGCAATCCCATTCTTCATATGTATTATCATGCTACTATAGACGATGGGCGAGTTTGAAAGGGTGTCTCTTTAGCTGGTTCCACAACATGGAAACCTGTTTGTCGACTCATTAATGAATTATGCTTATGAAGAAGGCCTCTTTTTCAATTGTGGTCCTGGATCAAATATATATCTTAATAATGAGATGGGACTTGGTTGATTATGGGGATTGTTATTTGAACATGCTTTATATGGCAGGTGGTGGTTAGTTTAGGTAACACAAAAAGTAGTTGAGACCCATCTACTGTTATTATCTTGGACCCATAGGTTTGTTCACTGACATCTTATGCATATGCCTCTTGCTATATATGTAGGAGGTCTAGGTCACGGGCTAGGAGTCCTAATTTCTCCTAGTGTATCTTATTGCATGTCCAGTATCACTTTAAGGGGGGATGTCATATAACCTGTATTGATTTATTTCATTAGGCCAAGAGAATCACTTCTTTTGTTGCAATGAAATGATTTATTTCGTTAGGCCAAGAGGGCCATGTGCCTATTTGTTGCAGGTGCATTTAATGATTCTTTGTTTTAGTCTTATACCAAATAGGTTGGGGACCAACAATCAATGCATGAAGCCTCAGATGAGGTTAGGTATGTTTGGGGAGGTTTGAGTAGTTGTCTGCCTCCTATAAAGACATTGTTGGGCATACAAAGCTCTGCCTTAGAGGTAGTCCTAGTGACCTTATTCTCCTAGCTTGCCAAAAAGCTAATTCTAGGAATTTCTATTGGTTGTGACGTAGTTAGGAAAGCCTACTAAATAGAGAAAAAAAATGATAAATATGTCTGGAAAATATATAATATGCAAGTGTGTAAAAAGGAGTTCTAATCCTTGACATAGAAAAGAAAAATCAGTAGAGCAGATGTTCATTGCCTCTTGTGATGAAGGCTACTTAATAGGTTCTTGGGGATGAGCCATAATGCCTTGCCCTTCCTAGGGGTAGTATCTAGCCAAGAGAATGGTTGGAGGTAAAATAAAAGTGAGAAAAAAAAAACATTTAGTATCACCTTGTAAGAACTTTAGTAGGTTCTTGGGTACGGAGACTGGCCCTAAGGCTAGACCTAAGGCTAGTGTCCTATTCTCCTTAGTGGGTAGAAAATGCACTCAGCTCTCTCCTTTTTACATGTCCAAGTATCAAACAATAAAGAATGAAGATTGAGGAAAAATGAAAAATATATGAACTCAGCGGATTTAGGAGTCCTCACCTAGTAGGAGTTCCTGGTCAAGGCATCCTAGGTCCTCATTTGTCCTACGTCAAGTAGGCACGTAAAACCACCACTTAGGATGACTTCTTTAATAGATCTTTTAGCTGGTTTATGTTGGATAAATTGGTTAGAAACTAGCTCTTGATTGTTTATTAGATTATGCTTGGCTTATCCATAATGGAATTCATGCATTGATTTTGTTAGAACGTAGGGTTCACGGGCAAGGACTTCTAAAAAAACCCCTATTTATGAAGCTTGTAAGACTAATATATCCCTCTATTTAAGCTTATAAGATATATACATGTATGACTTTTTATGTATCCCCTTTCTTAAATGTAAGTCTTCATAGAATATATACTAACTTTCTTTTTAAAAGTTGGAATTATCCTAAGCAATTAAAAGTATCAAAATGGTCATATCACAAAGTGATTTATGTAGTGGCACTTAGATACCATCAAAGTATGTGTCACAATGTTTTTGAGTGCATGTGTCCCCTTACCACATGAGGAGAGAGAGTAGGGGAATTGAACCCCTTTATACTTAAAGTGACTACACCAAGTGGACACCAAGCTCTCTTTGGAAGAAGGGGAGTTGATTCTCTCTACCAAAACCATGGGACAGTGCCAACTTCCCCATCCCACACTATGATTAATTCAATAACCCTACTATGTGAGGGTTTAGGGTTTTAACCTTACTTGTCAAGGTCTCTTGTATGTCATGGAGAAACCAATCTATGGAGAGAGGTGATCAAATGCATCCCCTCCCCCTTTTTTTTCCCTCTATCCCCTCCTCAAATTTAAGTTCAATATAGGAAATTAAGAGGGGTCTACCTCTAATGTATATGCTTAAGTGTCCCCTTCCAAAAACCCCCCTCCCTTACACTCATGTGATACCATATAACATTTATAGTGAACCCCCTGGGGTAGGATTTATAGTGAACACCCCGGGGTGCTTTTTATGTCTCCTTTGTATCTGAATGGGCTGAGTCACTCTATCCCATGGTCACCAATGAATGCAAGATTTTAAGTCGAATCAAGGGTGTCAAGAATCGCGTGGTGGGGGGAGTTGCTCAAGATGCTGCACCGAACATACACAGAATGCACAAGGAGAAGCTCACTCAAGAGACAAGAAGAGAGATGGAGGCCAAAACGTTTTCTTGCCGGTTTCTTATTCTTCTTCCACACTCTTTACAATGTACACAAAGTATAGATAAGATGCAACATAAAGGAAAGTGGCCTACTAAGTCAAACAATGCATAACCGACTACACTAGTCGACTGGTGCTATAACTATGCCAGTTGTAAATAGGTGTAACAACCTGAATATAATAAGTAATGAGTCAGTGGCCATGTGTGAGTCATAATGACCACCGCCGTGCTAAGTGTAGATGTGTGGACCCATCTAACCAGGCGGTCCATCATCAATGTCCGCATGTGTTGAGCTTGTCATCTCAACACTCCCCCTCAAGCTCAACTGCATCTCTGCAACTCCAAGTAAGCGAAGAAACTTTTGAAGCTTCTCTGTACCCAATGCCTTCGTGAAGATGTCAGCTATCTGATCTTATGTGCTGACATACACCAAGTCAATCTCACCTGCTAGTACCTTCTCTCTCACAAAGTGGTAGTGTAACTCAATATGTTTTGTCCTGGCATGGAACACAGGGTTTCTAGCCAATTGTATACTGCTCATGTTGTCACAATAAATGACAACTGGACCTTCCACCTGCACATCCAAATCAGCCAATAACTTTTGCAGCCATACTATCTCGCATGCTACAACAGCAGCACCTCTATACTCAGCCTCTGTACTCGACAAAGCAACTGTAGATTGCTTTTTGCTGCTCCAAGCAACTGCTGCACTACCAAGAGAGAACATGTATCCGCTGGTAGATCTTCTATCAGACATACTACCATCCCAATCTGCATCTGTGTATCCAAACACCTGTACATCGGTACCTGCCTCATAGAAAAGTCCATAATGTAATGTGGACTTCACATATCTCAATATGCGTCTGACTGCATCCAAATGTGGCTTTCTAGGTACTTGCATAAACTGACTCACAAGACCAACAGCGTAGCTCAAGTTTGGCCTTGTAATGGCCATGTAGATCAAACACCCCACTATCCTCCTGAACATAGTAGGGTCTTCTATCTCATCCCCAACATCAGCACTCAACTTTATATTCTACTCCAATGGGACTAAAAGTGGTTTGCATGCTGTCATACCATACTTGGACAACATATCCAAGCCATACTGTCTTTGGGACAGCCATATACCATCATCACATTTGATCACCTCAATGCCAAGGAAGTATCTTAGCTCACCTAAATCCTTCATCTCAAACTTCTTCTTCAAAGAATCCTTGACTTCAGCAATCCCACTATCACTATCACCTGTAATAATCAAGTCATCCACATAGATGACTATGATGACCAAACCTGCATTTCCCTTTCTCACATAAAGTGAGTGATCAGCATCAGAAACATAAAAGCCAATATTGACAAGATACTCTCTGATCTTGTCAGACCATGCTCTAGATGCTTGCTTGAGCCCATAGAGCGCCTTCTTCAACCTACACACATACGTGGGATGCTCTAAATCTTCATAACCTGCTGGCTGATCCATATACACTTCTTCCTGCAAATCACCATGCAAGAAGGCATTCTTCACATCCATTTGCTGCGATCTCCAACCTTTGGCTACTGCCAAAGCAATCACACATCTGACAGTTTCCATCCTAGCAACTGGACTGAAGGTTTCATCATAATTTATGCCATATGTCTGGGCATAGCCTTTTGCAACCAGCCTAGCTTTGTACTTGCTAATAGAACCATCTGCATTGTGCTTAATCTTATAAACCCATTTACATCCAATGGATTTCTTGCCCTTCGGCAATGATACTAGATCCCAAGTCTTATTGGCCTCTAATGCAGCCATCTCCTCATCCATTGCTGCATCCCAATGAGCATGACCACCAGCCTCCTCAAAACATGTGGGCTCAACATCCTCAACTAATTTCACCATATAAGCATAATGATGAGCTGCATAACCTTCAAAACCAAATCTTTTAACAGGGTATCTGACCCTACTAGATCTACGTGTCACTGGATTACTCAATGGAGTCTTTGCATTAACGCGTGCTCTCTGCATACCTGGACTCCTCACTGAAGGAATGCCAAGCTCATCATCCAAGCTCTCTGAGCCACTGGAATCTCCATCAAGAACTGCATCAATGCCTTCTGACACTTTATTCTTTCCTTTGTCTTTACCTGTAGTGGTACTAGATGCACCCGAAGATGTAGAGGTACTCCTTAGTCTCCCAGACCAAGGACTACTAGATGATGTCTCTGGTCCACTAAGAGTCTGTGATTCTTGCTTTTCAGCGTGCACATGAGTGTCATGATCATGATCATCATCCAATGCATCACCACTAGATGCATACCAACTACTCATTTCATCAAAGATGACATCCCTGCTCATTGCTCACTCTGAACTTACATGTGGCAAGGTTATAACAACGATACTCTTTTTGCTCTAAAAAGTATCCAATAAAGACACACTTTTCAGCCTTTGGATCCAGTTTCTTTCGCAACTCATCTGACACATGAACATACGCAATGCAGCCAAACACTTTCAAGTGTAAAACATCAGGCTTCTTACCTGTAAAACATTCTTTGGGGGTCATACCATGAACTGTAGCTGTGGGAGTTCTGTTCATAATATAAACAGTAGTATGAACAGCCTCAAACCAAAAATGCTTAGGCATATTCGTTTCAGCCATCAAGGCACGTGCAACTTCTGCAATATGCCTGTTTTTCCTTTCTGCAACCCCATTTTGCTGTGGGGTATACCTGCATGTGAACTGTCTCTTTATTCCATGAGACCTCAGAAAATCACTGAACTCATTTGGGAGGAACTCTCCCCCTCCATCTGACTTCAAGC
Organism: Lygodium microphyllum; assembly: GCF_053477565.2. NCBI lineage: Eukaryota > Viridiplantae > Streptophyta > Polypodiopsida > Schizaeales > Lygodiaceae > Lygodium > Lygodium microphyllum. The sequence goes on along the minus strand of NC_141143.1, from coordinate 22,405,189 downwards.
ACTTTACTTTCAAGCCTGTTTCTCTTTCAACTGTAGCCTTGAAGGTTTTAAAGTGCTCAAATGCTTCATTCTTTTCCTTCATAAAATATACCCACAGCTTTCTAGAATAATCATCAATGAATGTGACAAAGTATGAACTGCCTCCAAGACATACATTTTGTGTAGGCCCCCAAATGTCCGTATGCACAACGTCAAGGATATTTCTGCTTACACAGTAGTGGCACACAATACCACAGTTGTTAGAACCTCTGCTCTGCCATCCACCTCTTCCTCTAAAGCTCCCCCTGCATCTAAAGTTACCACGACCTCCTAAAACCTGCATATCGCCAAATTGCTGATTCAATCTGTTTTGCTGGTTGTCACTACCACGTCTTGTACCACGGTCTCTTGAAGAGAACCTGCCACGTCCCCTTCCTGAACTGGAGTAGAAAGCCTGGACCTGTTCACCACTTCTTTCAGATGTCTCACTCTGCATGTTAATTTCTTCAGTGATCATAGAGAGGCCAACTCATTGAAATCTGGGAATGGATTTCTAACATATACGGAAGTTACAAAAGACTTCCAAGCCTTTTCATTGTTAAGTCCACCCAAGGTTGACGACACCAAATCATCATCATCAGGCATTGCATCAATGCTGCCAATGCATCTGCAATGCTCCTTACCTTCAATGCATACTCATTGATAGACATCTTCCCTTTCTTCAATGTATTAAACTCTTACTTGAGTTGAATCTTTTGTGTCTTTGTATTTACGGAAACCATACTTTCAAGTATGGTCCAAGCTGCATATGAATTTCTTGCATTTCTAATATGTCCTAGCATATTATTGTCAATTACTGCAGACATTCAATACATGACCTTCTTGTCTTTTGCATTCCATTCCTTCCGTGCCTTTGTCTCTTATGTAGTTGGAGGATCACTCACCTCTCGCTCCTTTTCTTCACCTGAAACAAACTCGTAGAGGCCTTTTCCAATAAGGAAGTTCGTGACATGAAACTTCCATGATGGGTAGTTGTTCTTGTCAAGCTTCACAATGATGGGGCTTCCACTGTTCTCTGCCATTATCACAAAATTAATACCAACAGCAAGCAAATCTTCTACAACCCTCGACTTGTAGTGCACAACAATACACCAGATAGACTTTTTCACTGTCTGCTCAACAATACATGCAATCTGCAACCTGGGCTTATTTGCAGAATACACAGCGCTCTTTGTGCACACCAAATCTCACTGCAATTTGAGATTTTTGCTCTACCCTGCTTCCGGTGCCTCCACAGGCACTATCCAAGAGAAGGAGTGGAAGAATGGGAGAGATTCTTACCTGTGGCTTGCTTGCTCAAACCTTGCTTCTTCTCCTTCACTTCAGCCTTCAAAATCAGCCTCTCTCAGTGGCGCGGCTCTGATACCATGTCAAGAATCGCATGGTGGGAGGAGTTGCTCAAGATGCTGCACCGAACACACACAGAATGTACAAGGAGAAGCTCACTCAAGAGACAAGAAGAGAGATGGAGGCCAAAAAGTTTTCTTGCTGGTTTCTTCTTCTTCTTCCAAACTCTTTACAATGTACACAAAGTATAGATAATATGCAACATAAAGAAAAGTGGCCTACTAAGTCAAACAATGCATAACCGACTACACTAATCAACTGGCGCTATAACTATGCCAGCTGTAAATAAGTGTAACAACCTGAATATAATAAGTAATGAGTCAGTGGTGGCCATGTGTGAGTCATAATGACCACCGACGTGCTAAGTGTAGATGTGTGGACCCATCTAACCAGGCGGTCCATCATCAATGTCCGCATGTGTTGAGCTTGTCATCTCAACAAAGGGCTGAAAGTGTGCCAAATTTTGTCATTTTAAAGTAGAAATATGATGCCATTGGAAGTGACAACTAGTCATTTTAAGCATGAATGGAATACGAGTTTTAAAGTCGCATATCAAGATGAACCTCGTAGCAATTCCAAAATTTTATGAACTTTTTCAAGCAATAAGACTAACAAGGTCAAGAGCTAGGCAATATGGGAGTTCTAATGGTAGGTAGAAATTTTCAAATCTTGATTGGAGGTCGGATGCAAAAGATACTTGACCTAAGAAGAAGGTAAATGTGAAAGAGGTTTAGTGTAAGAAGGAAAGGGGTGTGACCTTTAAGGCCTCCCCTCCCCAAATATTTCACCTAAATCAAAGGGGGGGGGTACCAAAAAAAAAAGATGGATCAAGGGGGACTAACATGAGAAGGAAGGATGAGATATGGATTGACAATGTGAATGGTCTTCTCAAGGCTGAATTTGAGATGAAGGATTTGGGAGAGTAGTGCTATTTTCTTGGTGTAGAAATAATCAAGACTCTAAAGGATATATGGTTGTCACAGAGACAATATGCGTGGGATATATTGCAATCTTATTTCTATATCTTTGGATGTTAATGCTAAGGTTAGTGCACATGAGGGTGACTTGATTTAGGATATCACTATGTATCAAAAGATTGTGGGTAGCCTTATCTATTTGATGATCACTTTGTTGGAAGAGAGAGAGAGAGACAGAGTGGAGTGGAAGATGAGCCTCAGCTCATTGTTGTTCTTCTTCCATTATTCTTCCATCATACTAACTGAAAGAGACTTACACACATAGGTATGACTAACCAAGAATAACTATGGTTAAGTCATTGACTACACCGACTTATTGAATGTCACACACGTGTACAGCTATATGGAGCTAATGTCGGTCACACACATAAAGATAGACTGACTGAAGAGCAATGGGAGCTTGATATTCTAACACTCCCCCTCAAGCTCAAACCATAAGATAAATTCCAAGTAGTTGCATGAAATATATGAACTTTTCTCTACCAGGAGACTTGGTAAATATGTCTGCTACACGGTCTTCAGTCTTCACATGAATCAAGTCAATCTGCCCTGTAAGAATCATTTCTATGATAAAATGGTAGTGAACCTCAATATGTTTGGACCTACCATGGTAGACAGGATTGCTAGCCAACATAACACTACTGAGGTTATCACAATGCAATCTCACTCTACTTTCCAGCTGTATTTCCAAGTCTTTCAGCAGTTTCATCAGCCAAACTCCTTCGCAAACCACTAAGGCAGCTCCTCTGTACTCAGCTAAACTAGACAATGTAGTAATAGGCTGTTCCTTACTCTGCCTGCTAATCACTGATCCATCAGTAGCCACTGCAAAAGGATTACCATACTATGATGCTAGTTCATCAAAAACAACATCTCTGCTAATCAATGTCTCATGTGTAGATAGTACATGACACTTGTAATATTTTTGGTCTTGTGCATAACCAAGGAACACACTCTTGACAACTTTAGGATTCAATGTCTTCCTCTTTTCATCAGGAAGGCATGCATATGAAATGTTGCGAAATACCTTCAAGTGTGAAATGTCAGGCTTATGACCATACAACCTCTCATATGGAGTTACATCATGAATCCCTCCTATAGGAGTTCTATTTAGCACATAGACAACAGTCACTACTGCTATAGCCCAATAACCATTTGGTAAACTCTTCTCATTCAGCATAGCTCTTGCCGATTCCATCAGTATCCTATTTTTCCTTTCTACTACACCATTCTGATGCGGTGTATAGCTGCAAGTTAACTATCTTTTGATCCCATGTTTAGCTAGGTACCTGTCAAAGTAATTAGAGATAGATTCACCACCTCCATCTGATCTAAGACATGAAATTTTACAACTCAACTCATTTTCAGCATGCTTCTTGATGTCCTTGAATGCATCAAACACATCATCCTTATGTTTTAGTATGTAAAGCGAAGTATACTTGCTAAAATTATCAATGAAGAATACATAGTAACGAGCACCACCAAATGAAGCATTATGAGACGGACCCCATACATCTGAATGTACCAACTGCAAGGGTCGTGAGCTATTCCGTCATGTCTCATAAGTGGAAACTGTGCTTGCTTTCCAAACTGACATGCATCACATACATGTCCAAATTCATGATACTTGAACTTAGGCAGCCCAAGCACAATCTCCTTCTGCTGCATGGATTTCATCTTTTGTACACTCACATGACCAATTCGCTTATGCCATATCTCAACATCTCGTATAGCACCATCATCATGTGCAAACATGGCTGCTTTCAATTCTAAAATTGATGCATCAAAAGTAAACATTCCGCCATCTCTTCGGCCTCTAGCATTCAATTTGCAGCCATTACCATATTCTTCAACAAAGTATTCATCTCTATTAAATCTACTACATCATGTAGGCTCCTTTTCTTGCCATCAGGCAGCATCAACAAAGGTATAACTCCTTTATGCTGAATAGTATGTTGGGTGTCATCCCCAGTACAAACATGTCCATGAGAACCTGCAACCATCCCATCAAACCATTCTCCATGGGGTGTCATATGATTTGAAGCCCCTGAATCAATGTGCCATCTCTCATCTCTATTCTTCCTAGATGCATTCTTAGACATATGCTGCATGGCAAACAACCTGTCACCCTGATCATCAGGAACTCCGTTAGATGAAGTATAATTTCCATGTTGTCTACCCTTGGCTTTCATATGAGCTTGCTTCTTATGACAATCTTTGGCTATATGCCCATATATACCGCAATAATGATAGTTCTTGTCCCTGTTGGACTGATAATTTGACTGCCATGAACCAGATCCAGCACCTCTACCATGGGGTGATCTCCCCCTGCCTCTAAATCCACTAGATCCATGCTGGCCTTGTGTATTTGTGCTATGCCAGGCATTTTGCTGATGCTATCAATAAGTGTTTCAAGTGTCTCCTCGATCTTGAAAAGATCCACGGCATGTGTCGCCTCTGCTCTACGGTGGCTAGAGTAAAGAATAGTATCTCTGCTTTGAGACATACTAGAACCTGTATTCAGAGCCCAAGCTTAACTTCCTCATGCAGCAACAAAGCAATTAGCTCATCCCAATTAGGGGATTCAGCTTTCACAGAAATAGACGTAACAAATGCTTTATACTCTTTGCCAAGTTCATTCAATGTCACTGCAATCATATCATCCTTAGACACACTGAAGATCCAATGGTGACAAGCTGATCCACTATGTTCTTGATCTCTGTAGTGTAGGCCTGAATGCTTCTACCATTCCTAGACATGTTATTGAACTGTTACTTTAGCTAAATCTTTCTTGCATGTGTTACATTTCCATAATTCTTCATGAGTACGTCCCATGCATCCTTTGGGGAACTACATCCAGTAATCTATATAACCATAACATCTGATATACATAAGGAAAACCAATGTAACACATTGCATGCTCTCTCAGTCCATAGCTTATGAGCCCTTTTCTGATCATTTGTCGAATTCCTTTCATGTATTTCAGGTTCAGCCTCATCACATGTACATAAGTCCCAATAACCTCTGCCAACCAAAAAATTCTTCATATGGAACTTCCATAAAGAAAAAAATTTGTTGTCAAGCTTTTCTCCCACAATTTGAGTGATATTTTCAATGCCTTGAGTATTTTCCATAGTTGCAACTTAGGTATTTAGTGATGTATACAACTTGTAAGTATTTGACTCCTTTTCCTATAGTTAAGGACCAGTTTCCTGCAATTTAGGACAGTTTCTTGCAATTTAGGACAGTTTTCCTGACAACCTACTTGTTGTAAACTATATTCCAACAATGAAAAAACATAGTCAATTGAGCATAAATCAAGCTCAAATCAGTTCAAAACATTCTATGGTAGAGGCAAAACATCCCAGCAACAAACTATGTCCATACAAGTATCAATGTTTGTATTGTATGCAAGTAGTAGTACCAAATACAGCCAGCCCACTGCTATTACTAGTAGTATTTTCTCTATTAAAACAAGAGTATTCAAACCTCAAAACAGCCCCAAAACATCTCATTCAATTGCCACTCTATGCAGGGCTGATACATTTCCAACCAGTTAGAATATATAGCATGTATGCCATGCATTAGGAGAAATATGGACTCTCTTTTTTGCCCCTTAAGGGGTTTCTCTCACCTCTCTCTCTCTAAAAAGAGATTCCAAAATAATATTATAAAAAGAGATCTTCTACAATCAAGAAAATCTCGTTTTTGTGTTTTCAATAGATTTCACCTATTATTTTATTCCCAAACTGCAGGATAAGGTCACTTTTTCTCAAAATCCTCATAACTAAAAAAATACAATTCTATTTTTTCTAAAAACGCAGCCAATCATTCTTTAATGCCCTCTTTAGTGCCCTCATGACTTTTCAATCATTCTCATTCTCGCTTCTTAAAAGGGCGGAAGTTAAAAAACGATATAAAATGACGTACATATCATATTTTAAGATTATTTTTTACCCAGAGACACCTTTTTGACTCAAGAGTTTCCTTGTAAATTTTTGTCTTTTTTGGACAAGTATATACCTATTTCTGGGCATTTTTTCATTCCCTCAGAAAGCTCTAGTTTTGTCCCAAATTTTGTGCATTCTTCTCTTTCCCTCCAGAATATGGTTTCTTGCATACGAGTTCTTCTAAAGCAGCATTGAGGAGTAGTTTTGATACCATTTGTTGAAATCAAAGAATCTCTATCTACAACACACTCTACCCTGCTACAAGCCATCTTCCTCTTCAGAAATATGCAGTAAGAAATCTCCGTCTTCAACAGTCTATACTACAAGCAATCCAGTGATAATGGAGGTATCTTTATTTTTTAAATCTTTGTGATGTTATTATTCTTCACAGTTGTTGTTCAGTCCTTAAGCATCAATTCATAGAGCGAGAGAGAGAGAGAGAGAGAGAGAGAGGAGGGGAGAAGGGGGGGGACAGAGAGGACTGTGTGAGATGAACAAAGAAAATAAGTGATAGAGTGACAAATAGTAAATTAGGGTAGAAGATAAGATGATGTTATTGTTTTCCACTAGCCAAGCTTCAGTATGAATGTGTTTAGGGTTTCCTTGATGAATTTTTGTTGAGAGAGAGAGAGAGAGAAAGAGAGAGAGAGAGAGAGAGAGAATATTTTGGATAGAACAGAAGATAAGATTTGATGCTAATTAGAGGTAGATTAAAAGCCAAGATTACAGGCTGATTAGGGGTTGATTAGGGTCTATCAAGACTGAAAGCAAGAGAAAGAGACAAGAACCAACTGGGTTTTAAAAAAAACACAGATATAGTGAATCAAAGGGGTGTAGTTCTGCTATTTGAATGTTAATCCAAGTTAACATTTGCATACTTTTTTTTTTGCAGAATGCAGGTGCAGGATGTACCAAGAGAAAGAGAGATATTCACTTTCAATTGGAGGATGAATATGCACCAATGTTCAAAAGAACTGTGGAAAGAGATGATGCAATAAGATGCAGGATGCAACAAGAAAGAAATGTAGGGAAAAAAAATGTGGACCTTTGGGTTGATGGGTGCATTTATCCACCCGATCCACTCACTCGAAGGCCACCACAATTTGAAGGGCTTACATCATTTGTAAAGTTTGCTTGTGAAGGCAATGAAGGATTGTATGGATACACATGCAGACTTGTCACACAAGGAATAGCAGGGGCTCATCAAACCTTGACAAATATGCAGACAAGATTACAAGGGAATATGCAGTCTTTGATGGAAAAGGATAGATTATTGGCTGAGAAGGATAGAGAGAACCAGAACCTACAACAAGCAATGTCTGTCATTGAAGATGCTATGCATGCTACACACGTGCAGAATATGGAGTTACAGTCTAAAGTCAATGACTTGGAGAAGGAGAATCAAAACATAGAGAGGAAGCTCACAAAAACTTTGGAGATTGGGCCCACTTTAAAAACCAAAGGGGCACGTCGGCGCATCCGATCCGTTAAACCAATTGGCCAATTAGCCAAAGGAAGTGGACAATATCATAGACGGATATATGCTCAATCTACTACAATGAGAAATATGTTTCCTCATGCAGAGAATGATACTATTGCCAAAGTCCTTAGCAAGAATATGGTAAAAAATGCATTGGAAAATCGTAAATTCAGGGACATTGTGGATGGTGTTGCTAGTGAACGTCTTAGGGATGTGAGCAACTTGTTTACTGCTACAGATGCTCAGGGATTATGTGACAAGGTGGGAATGAGTTCTGAGTCATATAGTATGCTCTATCAACAATTGGATACAGGTTTTAAGCAAGTCTTCAATACTAAGCGAGTAATGCCTCTGCCAAAACCATTTCACGTGAAGAAGGCTCGAAAACAACTAAATGAGAAAGTTTTAGAACTAATTGGTGAGCCTACGCATCTGGAACACACACACATATTGAAGTATGGTTCCAAAGAAGTTGCCTTTGTATTGAATGCATCCAACAACTTTGTATTGGATATATGTAGGGTTCAGATTGCTATGGTCAAGTTTTACAATATGTCTATGGAAGAATGTAGAGGCAAGCTTAAGTTTGTCCTCAAACTTGATGAGAGTGAGATTATCAAGGGGCAAAAACTTGAGCGTGTGAGTATAACACTTATGAATCGAGCATTGGATCCCAACATTGATGAAAAACATCCTTTATACTTCAGTGTACAATCGGAGAATGAAATATGGTGGCTTGCAGCATTTGAAGTACCAAAGGAGGACCATGAAGTACTTAAAGTTTTTTTTAACCTCACTAATATACCCAGTGTTATTCAACAGCAAAATAATGGAGCAGTTTTACATGTTGAAGGGTTTGGGGACTATCAAGTTGAATGGCATCTTGCAGGTGATTTAAAAACATTGAAGTGTATGTTTGGTTTATCAAATGCAGCAAATGCAAAATTTCCGTGCATATACTGCATGCAAACTAGGAAGAAAGGGAAAGATGGAAAGAAAGAATGGCTTGCCAAGGCAGGACAACAGGGTGCTCCGACACGTGATCAGAAAGTCATGAGAAATGGAATGCTAATTCCAGTGGATCCAAACTGGCGCCCTATTTTGGAAATACCACTAACAAGGGTTCACTTTTGCACATTGCATTGTTTGGTTAGAATAATTGAGAAGCTAGTATATGAATATATATGCTTTGCATACAAGATGCAGCCCGTGTCAAAATCTGATGCTACATGCAAGAAGGTAGAACAAGTCCTCTCTGAAGTTGGATTGCACGGAGGCCAAGTAGAAATAAAAAAGGACGAGAAAAAATCGGGGAAGAGTGGAAATGTTCCTTGTAAACCATGCTTTGGCGGACCCAAGGCTAGGAAGTTTTTATCTCCACCTCGAGATGAGGAAGGCAATATACTAGTAAAACAACCAGAGAAGTACGAAGCATGGAAAAAGTTGCACCTTGCTGTTTCAGATTGGAGCAATGGGGGACGAACGAGGATAGCGAAGGCAGAAGTGTGGATACACCTAGATAGATTAGCAGCTCTCTTACAGAAGTTGGGGTTTATGGATGGTGATGCCAATGCATTTAAAGAGGCAGCTGCTAAATTTCATAAGTCCATGGTGGAGGCATGGACTACAAATAGCATAACACACTACATGGTCAGTATTATCACCATTGCAAAAAAAAATCATCATTTCGAATTACTTTGTGTTTCTAATCTCTTTTCTTGTGCAGCATATACTTGAAGCACATGGTCCATACTTTGCAGATCAAGGAAGTTTGGCAATATGGTCAACTCAAGGCATGGAAAGATCTCACTGGCAAGCTCGCTGTGCTTTTCAAAAGGCAACTGATCATGGAGGTGGCATCAATGATTCCAATTCTATGAGGCAATTATTCCAATGGTGGTATAGGAGACTAGAGATACGATACGAGGAAAAAGAAAAGAAGTCCAAAACATCTCAAGCAGAATCTATAAGTAGGGCAATATATGAAGTGAGAAAAGCAAGATATGAAAACAGCACAGCTAGACAACGGCACGCAGAATGGTTGGCAACCCAAGAGAGAGATGGCAAAAAATGGAGACCTAGATAAAGATAATAATTTTGATGCATTTAGAGTCCACAAGAGAGCACAAGTCCCAAGGATATGACACATCAATACTCATATCTCTAACATGAGATGTCTTATAAATTTTCTTTAAAATTTCAAAGGTTTGTCACTATATTTTTCAAAGTCGATTTCGAACTTTGTTTTTTAATTATGAAAAGTCCATTTTGAAATCCTAAGACAAAGATATGAAAATTCTAAACATTGGAACATTCATTGGCCTAGAGAGAGAGGGGGGGCATGAGGGGGGTGTCAGGAGATAGAGAGAGGTAGGGATGGGGTGGAGAAATGAAATGAAATGATAAATTTAAAATTCATTTACACCACAAAAAGTTTGAAAGTTTCGTATTTAAGTCGTCTCTCCTTTCATTTTTTCCCATTGCTCTCCACTCTACCCTCCACCTTTCTATCCTTCATTATCACAGCCATGGCACGTTCCAAGCTTCCTATCAAAAAGGCGCCTGCGAGAGCAAGAGCTCAACACTCTTCTGAATCTAGTGAGCGTACTATGAGTGACAAAGATCCCCTGGTGACCGATAACGGTGGCCCTACTGCAGCCAATAATGGTGGCGCTACTGTGGCCAACAATGGTGGCCCTAGTATGGTCGATAATGATGGTTCGCCATTGTCCAGAAATGGTGGTCCACATGCTCCAGCTGCTCCACCTCCCACTACTGCTCCAACTCGTAATACACGCCCTCCAACACATAAAAAGCGAAGATGGAGACCAGGCACAGCTGCGCTACGCGAGATAAGGAAATTCCAGAAGAGTGCCGACTTGATTATTCCTAAGGCACCATTCTCCAGGTTGGTGCGAGAAATACTGCAAGATCTACAGTCAGGGCATCATCACAAGTTCTTTTCGAGGAACCAGGCAAGGAATGTGGGGCGATGGTCAAGCCAAGCCTTGCTTGCTCTCCAAGAAGCAGTTGAAAGCTACTTGATTGATCTAATGAGTGATGGTCAACTTTTAGCCATTCATGCCCGACGTATCACTATTAAGCCCATAGATCTGGTTCTTGTTCGCAGGATCCGCAATAATAAGGATGCATTTAATCTTAATGTCAACAATATGCTTTGAGAAGCTACCTTGTAATTGGATCTATGTTTTTAGCTCAGGTTTGGTTGTAGATTGTGAGGATCTTAGTTTTGGGTTATCTTTCCAATAGACCTTCAAGTATTTGATAGTAGTGGCCTGCAAAATGGAGCTAAATTTTCCCTAGCTCTAGTCTTACTTGGTGCGATGCACTATCTACCGTGTATTTCATAGTTTCGCAATGCTAAATCCAATATGTGATATTCTATTTTGACCATGTTTCGCATTGTGTGAATTTTCAAGTTTCCAATTTTGTAAGTAGTTTTGTTGAGGATAAATTCAATGTGCAACCACGTACACGTCGGTGATCAGTTGTACATGGGCCGATGCACTATATCCTTACTATATTTAGTGGTTTGGCAACAGTATATCTGATGCGATATTCCATTTTACCCATGATTTATTTTTTGTCAATTTTTAAGTTTCCAATGTTTCGCATTGCGAGGTTGACAATACATTTAATCTGCAGTTGCACACACTCATTATCAATACATTTAATCTACAGTTGCGAGGTCGACAATACATTATCAGTGCAGTATAATGCAGTTAACGCATTTTCAAAAAAAGATTGAACCGTCAAATTTATAAATCGGAATCTGGTGAAACTTCACCCTCATGCTGGGCATTAGAAAAACTCATTTATATTAAAAATTTGGCCCCATCAGAAGCCTCTGGGTCACCTGTCCGGAGGCTCGCGTTTGGGGCCCTGAATCTGGGGATTCAGGGCCCCAGACGCGAGCCTCCGGACAGGTGATCCAGAGGCTTCTGTTGGGGCCAAAAAAAATTTGGATGGTTGATGTGTCCTTGAGGAGCCTACAGGTAAAATTTCATGTGAATCGGAGCACTGGTGATATTTTTCCTAAGCGTGGATTCATTAATTGAAATTTTAGGGTTTTTGAAAAGTTTGGCTATAAGTTTAAAGTTTCACCTCATTTTACACATTTCACTTTTGAGTTCTGAGTTCTCTCTCCTAGAAGACATGGTACACACCAAGCAAGCGGCCCGGAGATACCCCCCTGGAAATTCCATACGGCAGCCACGTCCTCCAGCTCCACCACCACCACCACCACGCCAGCATCGCAAGCGTCGATGGAAGCCAGGCACAGTGGCTCTTCGCGAGATCCGCCACTACTAGAAGACCACTCACCTCCTGATACCGAAGGCTCCATTCCAAAAGTTGGTGCGGGAGATCATGGAGGGCATACTGATCATGAACAACAGGAACCAGTTTCCAAACACATCACGCGCGAAACAACCGGATCGCTGGACTGCCCAGGCCCTCCTCACACTACAAGAAGCTGCTGAAGCCTACCTCGTCGACTTATTTGGAGACTCAGTCTATGCAGCGGTGCATGCAAGGAGGGTCACTGTCACCGAGAGGGATCTGCGGATAGTCAGGTTCTTTCGGCGATGGAAAGATAGTCCTCGCGGAGGTTAGCAAGGATAGAGGTGTACAAACTCAAAAGCACATGGAATGTAGCTTCTGAAGACATTTTGTAAAGCCTTGGTCGTAATGGACCCCATGTAAAATTATTATTAATACAAATACAAATTTTTTGGCGCGTCTTATTTTTGTTTAGTCACTTGATATTTATTTTATTTACGTCGTTGAGTTATCGTTACATGCGTTCGAACAAATACATGTTGCGCACGAATTCGATAAAGCACTGTGTATTAAATTTAGGGTACGAATCGTGTTACGTATAAATTCGATAAATAAATGTAACATTCAAGTTAAAAAAAACAGTAAATGACACATATCACAAACTACATTGCACGCGAATCCAACAAACATCAGTTTTCATTACTTGAAGAGAAGATTACAAAGTGCAGTACATCAGTGATGCGATATCAGTAGGCAATAAGTACATCTATTCTCTCCTAGACTTCTTGGAGCTAGGCTCCCCATGGTTAGAGCTATTCTTGATCATAGGCAACAATACATTTTGCCCCAATAGTTCCTGTCTAATGACAGTGGGGTCTTCAACACCGGCAACCATGCCACGGGCCACCATGGAGAAAAGTGGGCCAGACCTAGTACTCGTGAATAAGTAGAGAAGCTTCGAACGTCGAAGCAGATTCAGGCCCCCAGACGCGAGCCTCCGGCCAGGGCACTTCTGGGGGCCCGATCCCGACAAAAACACATGTGTGTGCTCCCGATGCCCTAGAGGCCCTACTGGTTAAGTTTCATATGAAACCGAGAACATTACCTTCTCTGCATCATCTATCTGCCGCTGTAATGGAGCATCCAGGTCTGCTCCTGCCACTGGGCTGCCCTCGTCTCTCTCCTGGGTAGGCATTGCATAGTCGGGTCGAGGACCAAAAAGGCTTTCCTGCAACCGCTCGAACTCCTCATCAGAGATCTGATACTGTGGCGCCGCATCCTCAATCTGCTCCTGGATGCTCACAATGGCAGAGATGTCATCGATGCTCGTGCCATCATAATGAGCCACCTCATCAACATGTGGTGGGGCATCCTGTAAATCAAAATCTATGAAATCACTAGGTGCATCACGCACCATGATACAGTATAGTTCTTCTTCCCTAAGCTCCAACAACTCTAGCACATCCTGCATGAGTAGATATTCCACCCCCTCGATGGTGATAGCATGGAGAGAAGAGAGGGGTGGCTCTTCGCTCGTGGGCATCTCATCAGGGCAGGGAGGTGGGTGCACAATGGCCAAGCTCTGTGCTGCCTCAACACTCAGATCGAGAGTGATCTCCTCAGGCTCCCTCTCAAAGTACTCTAATAGTGGCCGAGAGGGTGCGTCGATGTCCTCGTCACTGTCCTCTTGCACCTCAGTGCACATAACATATATGGCAAAGGCGGCATCCCTCTCAATGAGATCCATCGTGACGTGGTCCTGTGACGAGGTGGGCACTGCTCTAGCGTGGAGATGTTGCCCCACATGCACCAGGGCTCGGCTTATCACCTTTGCATGGCTGGATCCGGCACACAAACTATACAAAAAATCCATGGGAACCCACCTGAGAGTGGAGTCGGGAATAGAGCAAGTGAGAGGGTTCACTGCATCACAAAACGATGCTAGTATACTAGAGTTAGGGTCTATAGCGGAAAGCGAGCTCTCTAGACTCAAGGTCACGCAAAACCTAGGGTATATCTGGTCCCCTATGTGCGCGTAGCATGTGGAACTGATCCATGCGGCGAAGGCGGGAGTGGTAGCCATGGCACACAAAGAGAGAAGGAATGAGAGCACAAGTGTAGGGAAGTGGAGAATGAAAGCGAAAATGAGTTTGGAGTTATAGCTTTTATGTGTCTAGGGTTTTAAATAAAGGTTCTTTATAAAGTTATTAATTCTAAAGTTTCAAATTAAAACTCTTACCTTAGTTTCTTTATTTCAGTACTTTAAAGTCACTGTTAAAATTACTCATACAGACAAACACTTCGTTCTACATTATTATATCCTCGAATATGTTTGGGTCGCTGAGTATATTCAAGTCTAACGAGAGAAAATATATAATTTTTTAAAGAAAATAAATCTAAAAGGCCTTGAAATTCCCTTTGGATCCAATTTAATATTAAAATGTAATAAACGAGCAGCAGAGATGCGCTACAATATATCATTGTGCAAAGACAATATTCTCTAGATTATAGACCTCTAACTTGCAATTTAATTATGATTTTTAACTGCACGATTGAGTAATTACAGTATGTATTATAGCACGCTTGGATCACAGTAAACTAAAATTTAAAGTACTCAGAAGTTCAAAAAAGGTATGTATTCGCTCTTTATAAAGTTTTTTTACAAGGATTCCACTATCTCAAGGATATGTGGAGAAGCACATTGTTTACATGTCATGGATTGCTCATTACGAGTCTTGACTTTTCTATTATCTAACTTGAAATAGAAGTTGTAGAGGGGCTCACTAGACATTAATTGGATTTCTTGTCTCAGAAAATAAATGGGCCAATGACTCTCTGCACTGACTACGAAAGGATTATGACCACTCCACAAGATTACCACATCTACGAGCGCTGTATGTGTGTCATCTCGGATATCTTGATCCAAGCTGATCCACTCCCCTCGCAAAAGTCGCCATCTTCTATATCAAAAGCGAACGCACAGAGTTTGTCTAGCAATGAAATACCTGTAATAAAAACAAAAATAATGGTAAGTGATCAATGCGACTAACATAACAATTCATCCAAGCGAGACCTATGTCAATTAAATCAAGGTATGCAAAGTAGTAAAAAAGTTTTACCTGAATGTAATATCAGATTGGTTGACCCTGCACTCAATCGTCTCATCAAAATGTGTTCTTTTGACTTCCCAAGACTCACCCAATAGCTGACTCATCCATTCCTCGGATGGACACTTGCATTGATAAGTAATCTTTGTTTTCTTCAAAACATCACATGAACCAAACAAATGTGCAAACAATGAGAATGGAATAAACCAATTAAGATGCACATCTTTGGAGCCTGTGGTGGGTTTCATAGCACTATTGATGTCAGATTTTATCTTCGACTTGCAAGCTCCTGACAACTCCAAGCTACCAATGAACCATTCACCACTAGACAATGGCGGCAATGGGACATGCTGCAATCTCTGGCTTTCTACCACATACAATGAATTATAAAAAAAGATATTTTGAGTGGCAAGTTGACTTGTAGAGGTATTATCATAGATCAAAGAACCTATCTCTTCATGCCAAACATGTATCTTGCCGCTTAAACATTCCACATTCTGCCATTCATGCAAAGTCGATGGATATAGAGCTGTCAATCAAACAAGACTGAATTAGAATACTGCAAAGACTTTTAAAAACAACTCTGATACAAAAGAATAATCAATGATAAAATTTAACAACTTACTGTTTTGTTTATAATTTGCAATGTTGTTCTCGTCGTGTACAGAGATTTGTTTATGCGTATAAACATGTTGAATCAACACTTCTGTTACTGCACTTGTGCCATTAAACACTTTTCTGAACTCTAGAATTCTACCTTTCCAATGTTTGCTAGGGTTTGCAACATCCTTGCGCTTGACCTTGAAACTCCCTCGAGTACTTGGGTGCATCAAAATCCAATCCAACTTATAATACTTCTCACAAATCCAATTACCGCCATTATCTTTCCTATTGAAGACCTCCACTGCAAGTATGCTACTGATATTTTTCCTACGTGAAGACATCTGTAACAACCAAATACAAAAGTTACCTATTAACATGTGTATAATTTGCAAATGTTATCTCCAAATGAAATTAAATTTAAATGGATCAATTTAAAAAAGAAACATTGTACCTGTAATTTCTTTCACAAAGATCCCTAGATATGTTGAACAAGAAGTTGACTTATAGCAAGACCATTGTTCCTTCACTGACAGATTCCTGTAGTACAAAAACAAAAGAAATATTGGGTCAACACATACATATAACTTATATAGGCTTTGTCCAAATGCGTTGAAATTTAACCATGGAACAGTAGTAAAAAATGGCAATATACCTGTGGCTTTCTCTGCAAAAAATCCCAAAGATATTGTAGAAGTTGAGTTCTTAATAAATCATTGTTCTTCACCCTCGGAGATTCTTGGAGTAAAAAAACAAAGGAAAGCTCAGTATGCATGTAACTTGTATACATTTTGTCTAAACGAGATAAAATTTAACAGTGGAGCAACAAAAAAACAAGACAATATACCTGTAACTTTGTTTACAGAGAAACCCTAAGATGTTGAAGAAGAAGTTGAGTGTTCAAAATCCCAAAGATGTTGTAGAAGTTGAGTTCTTAATAAATCATTGTTCTTCACCCTCGGAGATTCTTGGAGTAAAAAAACAAAGGAAATCTCAGTATGCATGTAACTTGTATACATTTTGTCTAAACGAGATAAAATTTAACAGTGGAGCAACAAAAAAACAAGACAATATACCTGTAACTTTGTTTACAGAGAAACCCTAAGATGTTGAAGAAGAAGTTGAGTGTTCAAAATCCCAAAGATGTTGTAGAAGTTGAGTTCTTAATAAATCATTGTTCTTCACCCTCGGAGATTCTTGGAGTAAAAAAACAAAGGAAATCTCAGTATGCATGTAACTTGTATACATTTTGTCTAAACAAGATAAAATTTAACAGTGGAGCAACAAAAAAACAAGACAATATACCTGTAACTTTGTTTACAGAGAAACCCTAAGATGTTGAAGAAGAAGTTGAGTATTCAAAATGTCACTATTATTGACTGTAAGAGACTCCTAGAGCATCAAAACAAAAGAAATTACATGTCAGAGAATGCACATAACTTGCACAGGTTTTCTCCAAACAAGATAAAACTTTACCATAGAACATCTATGGAAGAGAAAAATATACCTGTAGAGTTTTGTGAAGAGAATCTTAGGGCTTTGGTAAAACAAGCTCTGCTCTCATGAAACACATGAATCTCTCTCTGTGCTTGTGCAAAGCAAATGAAATTTTACAGGGTTACAGACATGGCAAGAAACAGTGAGGCTGTAAAATTTCGTTAGGAAAGAAGAAGCGGGGAAAGAGATATGACAAATTTGAGTTCCGCCTAAAAAAGAGGGGGAAACTGAAAAGGGGAGAAAAGAAAAGTCAAACATAAAAAATAAGAAAATGAAAATTCGAGGCACAAACTTCCAAGAAGTGACAGCTTTGTACTCCCCTTTTCCCTTATTTTATTGCTGAGGGAAGATTTGGTCCAAGATATGGCTAGAAGATTCATGTTACATGAATCTGGAATCCTAGCTCTCTCATTGGTTAGGCCTATATTTGTTTATTCACTCCTTAAGGGGCAAAAAAGAGAGTCCATATTTCTCCTAATGTGAAGATGATATGTATCCTTCCTCAGAAAATAACTAGTCAATACCCTGGTATAACCAGCAACAAATTAGTCCAAAATTTGGACTTTCAACACTCACAATATCCCAAAAAGCATCTACCACTCAAGTGGTATGATCCAAGCATTTGTCACTAGCAAATAAGCATCACAGATACTTCAACCCTATAGGTATATTGTTTCCAAATTCAGGACAGCAACCAATTCACTGTTTACAGCTTGCAGCAGTATGAACAGCCTCAAACCAAAAATTCTTAGGCATATTCTTTTCAGCCATCAAGGCGCGTGCAACTTCTGCAATATGCCTGTTTTTCCTTTCTGCAACCCCATTTTGCTGTGGGGTATATCTGCATGTGAATTGTCTCTTTATCCCACGAGACCTCAGAAAATCACTGAATTCATTCGAGAGGTACTCTCCCCCTCCATCTGACCTCAAGCACTTTACTTTCAAGCCTGTTTCTCTTTCAACTACAGCCTTGAAAGTTCTAAAGTGCTCAAATGCTTCACTCTTTTCTTTCATAAAATATACCCACAGCTTTCTAGAATAATCATCAATGAATGTGACAAAGTATAAACTGCCTCCAAAAGATACATTTTGTGTAGGCCCCCAAATGTCTGTATGCACAACATCAAGGATATTTTTGCTTACATCTCTGTCATGTGAAAAGGGTTGTCTTGCCTGCTTACCAAATTGACATGCTTCGCATACCTTATGAAATTCTGCAACTCTAAATGTAGGCAAACATGTAACCAACCCTTTGGACTACATTAATTTCAGCCTTTGTACATTTGCATGTCCAATGCGTTTGTGCCAAATTTCAATATCTCCAACAACATCTTTTCCTTTAGCATACATAGCAGCATTCATAGTATGAATTTTAGCATCCAGAGTAAACATACGTCCAACTCTACTTCCCTTTGCTACCAACCTGCACTTGTCATTGAAGTCTTCTACAAAGTAGCCCTTTGCATTAAATTTGACTTGCAGCCCCTGCTCTACCATCTGACCGACTGACACCAAGTTCTTTGTAATAGATGGCACATGTAATACATCTGAAAGACTCTTTGTCTTACCATCATGCAAGGACAAGGGAACTTTTCTGATGTGTGAAATTGGGTGGCATGAATCATCACCTGTCTGCACATAACCTGCATTTTGCAAATCCTGCATCTCTCCAAACCATTCTGCATGGCTGGTCATATGATTGGATGCACCTAAATCAACATACCAAACATCATCATGTGTTCCCTTTCCTATAACAGCATTCAACATATGCTGCATAACAAACAGACGTTCATTTTTGTCTTCATTCTGTCATGAAGACGATGCATAGTTTCCTTGGTGCAACTTACCACTACGAATATCATCTTTCTTAGCATAACATTGGGCTGCAATATGACCTGTTTTGCCACAGTAGTGAGACACAATACCAAAGTTGTTAAAACCTCTCTTCTGCCATCCACCTCTTCCTCTAAAGCTTCCCCTGCCTCTAAAGTTACCATGACCTCCTAAAACCTGCATATTGCCAAATTGCTGATTCAATCTGTTTTGCTTGTTGTCACTACCACGTCCTGTACCACGACCTCTTAAAGAGAACCTACCACGTCCCCTTCCTAAACTGGAGTAGAAAGCTTGGACCTGTTCACCACTTTTTTTAGATGTCTCACTTTGCATGTTGATCTCTTCAGTGATCATAAGGGAGACCAACTCATCGAAATCTGGAAATGGCTTTCTGTCATATACGGAAGTTACAAAAGACTTCCAAGCCTTTTCATTGTTAAGTCCATCCAAGGTAAACGACACCAAATCATCATCATCAGGCATTGCATCAATTGCTGCCAAGGCATCTGCAATGCTCCTTACCTTTAGTGCATACTCATTGATAGACATCTTCCCTTTCTTCAATGTATTAAACTCTTGCTTGAGTTGAATCTTTCGAGCCTTTGTATTTACGGAAAACATACTTTCAAGTATGGTCCAAGCTGCATATGAATTCCCTGGATTTCTAATATGTCCCAGCATATTATTGTCAATTACTGCAGACAACCAATACATGACCTTCTTGTCTTTTGCATTCCATTCCTTCCGTGCCTTTGTCTCTTATGTAGTTGGAGGATCACTCACCTCTCGCTCCTTTTCTTCACCTGAAACAAACTCGTAGAGGCTTTTTCCAATAAGAAAGTTCGTGACACAGAACTTCCATGAAGGGTAATTGTTCTTGTCGAGCTTCTCAATGATGGGGCTTCCACTGTTCTTTGCCATTATCACAAAACTAATACCAAACAGTAAGCAAATCTTCTACAACCCTCGACCTGTAGTGCACAACAATACACCAGATAGCCTTTTTCACTGCTTGCTCAACAATACATGCAATCTGCAACTTGTTTGTAGATAAACCTTATGTTTGCTTCCTGCAAAAACCTCAAGAATTACAGATTCACAATCTGTAACCTGCGCACCCACTTTCGGTCAAAACAGCCGAAATCACAGTGTACCCTAAAACTGTTGTTCGCAACCTTGCGGCTCTAAAATGGGGCCTGAAATGGCCTCAAATGCCCAAAATAATTGTGGGATAGCCCTAAAGGGCTGATCTATAGAATACACATCGCTCTTCGTGCACAACAAATCTCACTATAATCTGAGATTTTTGCTCTACCCTTCTTCTGGTGCCTCCACAGGCACTATCCAAGAGAAAGAGTGGAAATTTTGGGAGAGCTTCTTACCAGTGGCTTGCTTGCTCGAACCTTGCTTCTTCTCCTTCACTTCAGCCTTTGAAATCAGCCTCTCTCACTGGTGCTACTTTGATACCATGTCAAGAATCACGTGGTAGGGGGACTTGCTCAAGATGCTGCGCCGAACACACATAGAATGCACAAGGAGAAGCTCACTCAAGAGACAAGAAGAGAGATGGAGGCCAAAACGTTTTCTTGCTGGTTTCTTCTTCTTCTTCCACACTCTTTTCAATGTACACAAAGTATAGATAAGATACAACATAAAGGAAAGTGGCCTACTAAGTCAAACAATGTATAACCGACTACACTAGTCGACTGGCGCTATAACTATGCCAGCTATAAATAGGTGTAACAACCTAAATATAATAAGTAATGAGTCAGTGGCCATGTGAGAGTCATAATGACCACCGACGTGCTAAGTGTAGATGTGTGGACCCATCTAACCAGGCGGTCCATCATCAATGTCCGCATGTGTTGGCTTGTCATCTCAACAGATAGGGATGAGGTAGAAACTAGTACGGCTAGGGAAAGAAGGAAAGGAAGACTAGGCAGGATAAGAAGAAAGAGAAGAAGAAACATAGAGCACTTAGGAAACACTATCATGCTTCAAATTTGTAACGTGTCCACTCGTCCACCTGTGGGACACGTCTTAGTAGCCCATCTGGAAGAGAGTCTAGAAAGCACCGCCTGGCACTCGCAAGGAATGTCACAGGGTTTGCGATCTAGGCTAGGTCTTCCCAGGTCTGCCCTGAGCAGAAGTGTCCAATCGTTCCCACTTAGGACCAACCTGAAGTCAGGGTTTCTTTTCTATCAGCAAAGTCTCTAGGAAGTAGCTAGCATCGAGCTCTAGATGAACCACTTTGCGCAGGAACAATAGAGTCAAAGCAGATTTATGCTGCACTTGGTTCATGGAGAATGGGAAATGAGAGGGATGCGAAGCTCAACCTCTCTACCCATAAGGCATAGTCCCATTCCGCTCCCCTAAAAAAGCATAAATCGGGATTCTAACTCTACTGACTCTAGGTCTTCACAGTTTTGTTATCACGTCTTTTGAGAAAAGTTCCCAGCTAACCGGGACCACCCTTCCGTAGGACGGACCCAATTCACATCCACCGCACTTTCCTCAGTTTTCTTAGTTATCTAATTACCTACCACATTATGTTTGACATGCAAAAGTAGCTTCCTTAATTAACCAATTTAAACACATGTTCCTTCACGTAACTTAGGCACTGACACAAAAACAATGTCAAGCAAGTTTCTTTTTCAAATATCTGATCTTTATTTATCATATTCCCAGAATACATCAAGTATCATGCCCAAAGGCTATCCCAGCAATCAACATGATTACTACTCCAAGTTTCGCCCGTAGACTAGTACACGGGCCTCGAGATCCCATCTCGAGTCACGTCGGCCTCTTGTGCGGGATCCGGAGGCAAGGAATTTATGGCCAGAGCCTCCCCTGGCACCCAAGCGTCCTCTTGCTCCAAGCAGAACCCACAGAGAGACCTCTCGCGGTGGGTTCAGTCCATATACCCGGTGCGGCTAATCAACCCCCTTGGATAGGGCTAGGCAGGCAGTCGGAGGTAACTGAACCTGCCTCTCCCTCTAGGCTTTTAACCTGAAGCATTAAGTGTTTTTCCTTGAATTATTTCCTTGAGCAAAGAAGTTCAAACAATGTACCTAAGTGTACAATCACGGTAATTTCTGAGGTCGTTTGTATGACCAACCGCTAAGGTGTGATTCCTTCTTCCCAAATGCTCCCAACATTTGATCCTGGATCGTTCATGACTTGACAAGATTCCAGGGACTTGGCAATCTAGGTTGCTTGTTTTCCCTTTTTCTTTGGGGTTAGGGTTTGTACCCTACAGACCCTAATTATCCTTACCTTAGGTTTCCTTGTAAAATAGATCATGGACAACCCCGTCATCCTCGATTGGTCAACTTGCTGGTTATCTCCTAGATCCCTCTGTTTAGAACAGTTCCTACTCTGTCTTAAGTATAATCTTCTTAAGACCTCTTAATAATGCTTACAAGCACTAAGCTTTTACCTATCCCTCTTGAAGTCACCAAGGACTTTGTCATGGGATTCATGGATCTCAGTCCCATTTGGTAAATTACAAACAACGTTGAATTTTCCCAACAACTTTAATGCATGCAACGTAATGCCATGCCTTCATTTCAATGCTTACAATTTTGATATAATCCATACGATATTTTATGCCACACATGCGAAGGTACTTTCTATGCATGCAATCTTAACATTATCCTCTATGTAATTATTTACACGATCTATAACCTTCTTGAATGATCTGATCTTTATAACTTAATGTAATTATTGTATGAGTCTAGCTGCACTTTAATCTTTTCTGCAGTTTATTACATGTACCTTAGAATCCATTTTGCGATATGGAGATGTGCCTTGTTTCTTTCAATGTCCTCTGAAATGCATTTTAAGCAAGAACTTGTGCAAGGAACAATGCACTTTATGCAAGAATTCTTACAAGACGTTACAGAAATTATCTTGCTTGTTACATACACCACAACTAAGTTCATACCTAGGAAATTATCAAACACACAATTAATGTGATGCATGTGAATATGATTTTTCACTGTGATAATTATAGCCTATGATTTAATAATAAAGCAACTTGGGTTTGGAGTGATGCCTTGATTCCAGTGGTATTGATGCTTGATGAACCGTTTGCGGTTGCGGTGCCACCTTGTTTCAAACCTCCATCCACACTTGTAGGGTTTCCAGCCATCTTTGTGGAACTACGCTTTGGGGCCATACTCAAAGACCCATGTACGAGAGATAGAATTTCCGCACTCTCCTATGCAAAATTCTCGCCGCCTCTCCTTGAGTGGAGAAAAGATAATGAAGGGGGGAGGGCGTATTTTCAGAAATATCAGGAGGGGTGTGTGACCTCTCTTTAAGGAGGGGGAGAAGAAGCTTCCAGAAGCCTCTCTCTCTCTCTCTCTCTTTCTCTCTCTCTCTTTCTCTCTCCCTCCCTCTCTTTCTCTCTCTCTCTCCCTCCCTCTCTCTCTCTCTCTCTCTCTCTCTCTCTCTCTCTCTCTCTCTCTCTCTCTCTCTCTCTCTCTCTCTCTCTCTCTCTCTCTTTGTCGTGATGATGATGAGGGGGGGCTGCGGCTATAGACGACGGGAGGGGGGGGGCACTGTTCACAAGGGAGGGGAGGGCTGGGTGCTGACGACTAGGGAGGAGGGGGGGCACTGCCTGTCGAGCCCAAGGGAGGGGGCTGCTGTCCCTTATATGGTGGGGAGGAGGGCTTCATGAGGGGAGGGAGACGGCCGTTAATGGCCGCCACCCTCCACCGGGGGGTTGCATGCCCCCCCTTTCACTCTCTTCACTCCCTCTCTCTCTCTCTCCCCGATGTGTTGTTGGCGGGAAGAGAGAGAGGGACTAAAAAAAAGTGTGTTAAATTTAAAAATTTTAAGGGGGGGTTCTTATGGGGAAGGTATGGGGGGGGGGGAGATATTACAAAATTTTCCATTACATGAGGGAGAAAATGACTATGATATTAAGAGAGACTTGTTGGGAAGGAAAGCAAGTGTTATGTTCACCCAATAAATGGAGTTGTATCCTAGGATGAGAATTTAGTGGAAGAGATTTGTAAATCCCAAGGGAAAGGAGAGAAAGAAGGGGAATGTGAATGGGTTAAGTGCAGAAAAGCTTCTTGGTATGTGTCCTATAGTTGATGCATGGCATAAAAATCAAAGCATTGGTGAGGTTTACATTGATGGTGGAGCTCAAGTGTGTGCCATGACTCAGGTCGAGTAGTTTGTATAGAAGATGGTCGGGTTTTGAGTTCACTTAGCTAACCATAATAAAGTGACATGCATAGGAATCCTAAAGGCCTTGAAGATCAATATTTATGGAGCCGCAATGAAAATAAATTTTCATGTTATGCCTATAGAGCTTTGAGCATTCCCATTGATCTTAGGACAACCTTGGTTGAGGATGACAGGTGCTAGTTGTGAAGAATCAAGCTCACCGACTCTCAATAGTTGTAGATTAGCTATCATTCATGTGTTCTTTAATACATGCTTGGGACCATGCAATGTGGTTAGGAGTTAGACCTATGGTTTATACCATTGTAGTGAAGTGTGTAAGCATTAGAGAATGGATGAATGATGAGGATGAAGGAGGTAGAGAGTACTCTACTCTTTGAGCTTGCCTTGTTACTACCTCTCTCTCTCCCTCTCTGAATCTTGAACATGATATCGGATCCATGAGACCCTAAGAGCCAGTGAGCTCGCCATTGGTATCATGGGAGCTATGGAGAGTGAATCCATGCAGAAGGACAGTGGAATCCATAGCTCATATAAGGTCTGGTATGTATCAAAACTTTTTCAAGCTTGCATTTGGTTAGAGCCTATTGAGGCTTATGAAGAGGATTGTTGGAAAACATTAGATCTTAGTTGGATGGGAATTAAGGTCAATAGTGGTCCACATTCAAAGCAAAAAATCAGCATGGATTTATCAGATTGTGCATGTTTTCTAAGTGAATAAGAGGAAGTAGCACCAATCAAGTAAGACAAACATTAAGCCCTTGAATATATCTAGTATAAGAGCTCTTGTTTTGTGATATGATTAATGTTGGTTGTGCTCCAATCCTAGAGTGACTCATATTGATGTTGTTGATAGTTGAAAAAGTGATGTTGTTGGTTGTAATAATATTGTTTTGAGTGGATCTAATATCACACTTCACAATATTGGTATTGATCAATTTGCAGTTGCTTTGGGTGACAACAAAAAAGAGAAAACTTTGTTTGATGACCTTGCAATTTCTTTAAATCCTCTGAGGGTTGTCGAGGAAGAGAATAAGTTTAGCCAGTTTGTAATTTTTTATGTGATGAGTTTTACTTTGAGGATTGGGATTTTGGCACTAAGAGAGGAGAGAATTAAAATGATAAGATGTCTTATATTCTTAAATTTGAGGAGGATATTGAGAGATTTATTATAGAGATGATCCTATTCAGTATTGACTCAACTAATGCGATTGAAAGAAGTCCATTATATCTTTTTCATGAGTAGTTGATCTTTGTTTCAACATTTTGTGAGGACTACTATTGCACATAAATGCTTGTACACTAGGGGAAGGGAATCATATATCATGCATTTTCACAAAAACTTGAAAACCCTTGGCATTCTATCTAGTAAGTAGGATTTTGTGTGCTTCTTTATTGTGTGACTGCTTGTTTTGTTGCTTTATAGCTAGCATTATGTGTCTGTGGTTGGGACTAGAATTCTTTTTTCATCATTCTAGATTTTGTTTCTTGACACACTTGATCTTGTTGGTAGATATTGGTGTTTTCTTGGACAGACACTAGACTTTGACTATAGTGTTGTATTGGATCACACATAATTTCTTGCCAATATCTTTGTACACTACTCAATTCATGAACACCTCACCTTGCACTTCTTGTAAGTTACACAACACTCATCACTTCTCTCCCAATATTTTACATTTACAACCATGCCATGGATGGGAATATGCATGTGTGCACCATAGTTGAGCACTTGCATGACATGCGGCCTGCTACTATTTGCAACAATACCTAGATTGCACAACCACAATGAGAAAGCACCTTCATTGAGCACTCATTAATGCTTACAAAATGATTTTGGGATATTCTATAATTGAGTTAGGAACCTGGATTTGAGTGGGAAAGGTTGAATGAGAGATTGAGGGTCATGTAGAATGTGAGCAATTGTGAGATAGGGATGTTATTCCCGATCATCATCAAATGACCGCTTATTACTATGAGAATGTTACTAGTTTTTGGAAAGTGCATTGGAGTGCTTTCATTTTATTTCAATGAGTGATGAGGGGTGAGGCTAGTTGTTATCATGAGGCTTGCATACCAAGAGCATCAACATCACAATTCTCTACAACACTAAGAAAAGTGGGCAAACAGAGATCCATGGATCACTTTTGGGGATATCTCAATGTTAAGATACTACTAGCTCATAATGACACTATGGGACTCAACTCCATGAGCTACTCCCATGCTTTCACAAGCACACTACTAGATTTTTAGAGCCTTTTTCATGAGAACATATGGTCTTATCAACTCCACACCTTCAAGCATAAACATTATATAACCACCAACTAAGTTCAAATGTATGCACTTACACACACTTTCTCAAATCTTACCCTGCATTACTTTTACTAGTAATATCTATGTTTCATATCCTTTCCTCCTCTTAGGATTATTTCTTTCATAATCACCTCCCCTATAATTGTTGTAGTATCTAGCTCTTTCTTCATCATAGCAACATCCACCACCCCCAAGTGGAAGCACACAAGCAGAGCAAGAGAAAAACAAGAGCTATTATAGATGGAGCAAGAGGGCAAGAGAGAGACACACCATATGTGGAAACTCCAACAGTCACAATGTGTGACCAGACTTCTCTTATTCAATAGTCATTGAGAGAATAAAGAATAAGTGATAGTGATGGTGGGTGCCTACCACAGGTATGTCAAGATTGTGGGAGAGAAGGAATGAGTCTCACTTGTAGCTTTCTTGCTTGCACAATGGGGGAATACACACAGAGGTGGAGGTTGAAAATAGTTTTTCTCTTCTTAGTTGTGTAAGCCAAAAAGAACTCAAGTACATACAAATAGAAGAACCCTATATATGGGTCTCAAACCAAACTCAACTAACTAAGGTGGTATACTAACTAAGCCACGAACTAGAGTAGATAAGAATAGCTATCATCTAGCTATTATTCATGGGTGGTGTACCAACCGCATCTGCAACTGACAAGTCGGTGACATAAATGCACAATGGTCACCCTGGCATATCACGAGTGGAGCTCGATATCTCAACACTCCCCCTCGAGCTCAATCCTAATTCTTGCACACCAAGCAGGTCTCTGAACTTGCGCAGCTTCTCTGTGCCCAATGCCTTCGTAAATATGTCAGCTACCTGATCCTCTGTGCTGACATAAACTAGATCAATAAGACCTAGTAAAACCCTCTCCTGCACATAGTGATAATGCACCTCAATGTGCTTTGTTCTAGCATGATAGACTGGGTTATTTGCCAAATGTATACTACTCATGTTGTCACAATAAATGACAACTGGCCCATCTGTAGGCTGATGCGTATCATAAAGTAGCTTATGCAACCAAGCTACCTCACATGCAGCCATTGCTACACCCCTGTACTCAGCCTCTGTGCTCGACAAGGCAACTGTAGGCTGTTTCTTGCTGCTCCAAGTGACTGCAGCACTCCCAAAAGAGAACACATATCCATTGGTAGATCGTCTATCAGAAATACTACCAGCCCAATTAGCATCAGTGTATCCATGCAACTGTATCTGAACCCCAGTCTCATAAAATAGTCCATAC
This sequence comes from Lygodium microphyllum, assembly GCF_053477565.2. Lineage (NCBI taxonomy): Eukaryota > Viridiplantae > Streptophyta > Polypodiopsida > Schizaeales > Lygodiaceae > Lygodium > Lygodium microphyllum. The sequence goes on along the minus strand of NC_141143.1, from coordinate 22,377,287 downwards.
TGCAATGTGGACTTCACATATCTGAGTATGCGTCTAGCTGCACCCAAATGTGGTTTCCTTGGAGCCTGCATAAACTGACTTACCAATCCAACATCATAGCTCAAATCTGACCTGGTAATAGTCATATAAATCAAACTTCCTACTATGCATCTGTACATAGTAGGGTCTTTCAGAAGCTCACCTGCATCTGTGCTCAGCTTCACATTCTGCTCCAAAGGAACTGAAATAGGCTTACAGCCTGTCATCCCATATTTGGACAGCATGTCCAATCCATACTGCCTCTGCAAGAGTTGTATCCCACTTGGTGATCTAATCACCTCAATGCCCAAGAAATAACGCAGCTCTCCCAAATCCTTCATCTCAAACTTCTACTTCAATAGCATTTTCACATGAAGGATATCTTCATCAGTGTCACCTGTCATAATCAAATCATCAATATAAATGACAAGTAGCATAATACATTTCTTTGTTTTTCTCACATAAAGTGAGAAATCTGCCTTGGAAATCTGAAAGCCAATAGTGACAAGATATTGTCCTATCTTGTCAGACCATGCTCTAGGTGCTTGCTTCAAGCCATACAATGCTTTCTTCAACCTGCAAACAAACTCAGGATGAACAACATGCACATAACCTGGTGGCTGCTCCATATAGACCTCTTCTTGCAAATCATCATGCAAGAAGGCATTCTTTACATCCATCTGATGTAAAGACCATTCCTTTGATGCAGCCATAGCAATGACTGCTCTTACGGTTGCCATCCTTGCAACCGGACTGAATGTTTCTTCATAATCAATGCCATATGTTTGTGCATACCCCTTGACTACTAATCTTGCCTTGTATCTGTTCACAGAACCATCTGCATTGTGCTTCACCTTATAAACCCACTTACAACCAATTGCATTCTTATCTTTAGGCAAAGGTACCAATTTCCATGTAGCATTTGCTTCCAAGGCATCCATTTCTTCATCCATGGCTCTCTCCCATTTTTCTTTTCCCATGGCTTGCTCAAAAGAAGTGGGTTCTGGTTCCTGTATCACTTTGACCATATAGGCATAGTGAATGGCTGTAAATCCATCATATTTTAGCCTATCCACAGGATACCTAGCTCTGGTAGACCTGCGCGAAGTAGGTTCACTCCCAGGTGCTCTCAAAACATCCCTGCTCTTCCTTACTCCAGGTGTAACAATAGAAGGAATACCCAACTCATCATCAATGCTCTGTTCTGAGCCACTGGATTCACCATCCACATAAGAGTGACATGCATTCATATCAAACATGGGCTGATCTACCTTCTCTTTTCCTTTTCGTGAAACATGCATACCACTATCTGCATTGCTTTGAGAAGATTCTCTTGATCTCAATCTGCCTGTCTATGGCGAAGAATGTGATCCACTGCTAGAGGACGCTCTAGGTCCACTTATATCTTGTGACTGCTGCTGTGAATTTTGTGCAGCATTACCATTTTATGCATCTACATTATCAATCACATTTACTGGTTTATACCAGCTACTCATCTCATAAAAAAAAACATCTCTGCTCACTGTAAACTTACGAGTAGAAGGGTTATAGCATCTATACCCTTTCTGCTGCAAAGAGTAACCAATAAAGATGCACTTCTCAGCTTTTGGATCCAACTTGGATCTCAAGTCATCTGGCACATGAACATAGGCAATGCAACAAAAAATTTTCAAATGAGAAATATCTGGTTTCCTACCAGTATACCTCTCCTCTGGAGTCATCCCATGTATTGCTGCAGTGGGAGTCCTGTTCATTATGTAGACTGCTGTAGCAACTGCCTTAGCCCAATAAAAATCTGGCAGGTCTTTTTCATTGAGCATGGCATGAGATACCTCTCCAATATGCCTATTTTTCATTTCTGCAATTCCATTTTGTTGTGGGGTATGACTACATGAATATTGCTGCTTTATGCCATGCTCCTGCAGGAACCTTGCAAACTCATTTGAGAGGTACTCTCCCCCTCCATCTGACCTTAGGCATTTTATTTGCAGGCCAGTTTCTTTTTCAACCATAGCTTTAAGAGTTTTGAAATGCCCAAGAACTTCACTTTTCTTTTTCATAAAATACACCCAGACTTTTTTACTATAGTCATCAATAAAAGTGACAAAATAATGATAGCCTCCAAGAGATGCAGCTTTAGTAGTCCACACATCAGAGTGGATTAATTCCAATGGCTTCTTACTCTCTTGAACATGTCTAGGAAATGGTTTCCTTGCCTGTTTTTCAAATTGACAGGCTTCACATACCTTAGGCATTTTTGCAACCTTGAATTTAGGCAATCCTACAACAATATTTTGGGCCTGCATTTATTTAAGTCGCTGTACATTAACATGACCAATGCGTTTATGCCAGATATCAATATCTGCAACTACACCGGTCCCATGTGCAAACATTGCTTCACTCAATTCAGGCATGTCTGCATCCAACGTAAACATTCTGCCCTTCTTCTTTTCTTTTGCTATCAAGCGACCTTTATTTTTCATATCCTCAACAAAGCATCCATGAGGATTAAATCTGACCTGCAAGCCCTGCTCAACCATTTGACCAACAGAAACCAGATTCTTGGTGATATTCGGGACATGAAATACATCGAACAGGTATTTCTTTTTCCCATCCTGCATAGACAAATGAATTTTTCCAATCTGTACAATAGGATGTGCAGTATCATCACCAGTCTCCACAAATCCTGGTTTTTCCATTTTCCTTGCATCCTCCATCCATTATGCATGACCTGTCATGTGGTTTGATGCACCTGAGTCAACATACCATACATCGTTGCTTTCTTCTGCACTTGTCACAGAATTGTTCATGTGATGTACCATAAATAAATGCTCATTTCTGTCATCACCCTGTCTACTAGAAGATGCATAATTCCCTTGTTGCAATTTCCCATTCATGATGTCATTCTGCTTTTTATAGCAGTCTTTAGCCATATGACCCATTTTACCATAGTAGTAGGATTCAACATTGCTGTCTACATTTTGGCCTCTTTGCCATCCACCACGACCTCCTTGGCTCCCCCTGCCTCTAGAGTTACCACGTCCTCCTCCATAGGACTGGTTTTCTTGAGTTTGCTGCATACTCTGATTTCTACCATGGCCTCCAGATCGGCCTCCTCTACCTCTGCCTCTACCTCTTCCAGTATTTGAGTAGAAGACAGCTTCTTTTGAAGTTTCTCTTGAAGAAGATGCACCACCATTTCTCTGCTCCTCAGAAATTAGAAGAGCAATCAACTCCTCAAAATCAGGAAATCTTTTAGGACGGAAATGGATATTCGGAACTGTGCATAATCCTTTCCTAGACCATTCAAGGTCACAGAAACTAAATCATCATCTTCCACTGGCGACCCAATGGAAGCAAGTGCATCTGCAATCTTCTTCACCTTCATGTGGTAGTCATTGATGCTCATATTTTCTCTTTGCACATTGTGCAACTCTTGCTTGAGCTGCATTTTCTTGGCTTGCGTATTTGTGCTATACATTTTTGACAAAGTATCCCATGCCTCCTTTGGCGTACTTGCATCTTGAATATGCACAATCATAGAGTTTGAAATGCTGATAGACAGCCATTACATAACTTTTCTGGCTCTCTCATGCCATGCTTTAAATGCCTGCATTTGCTGTTGATTGGGAACATCAGGAAGAACTGGTTCTTCTTCATTTCCTGCAACACATTTCCAATATCCTTTTCCCATAAGGAAATTCGTCATTCTAAACTTCCATGCTTGGAAGTTGTTCTTGTCAAGCTTTTCAGTTACAATCTGTGAAAGAGAATCAGACGCCATTACAGAACACTGCAAAAAATCATATCACTACAAAAAAACACAGCTTCATCCTCACAAGGGCAAATCTGCAAAACTGGCGAAAGTGGTATTTGACCACACAGTCACTTCCTAGTGACGATTTTGCATAAACAGGAAACAAGGATGATTCTATAACTCCCAATGTCTCTGCGCATAGGCATACGATGCAATTTCTACAGTAACTTTTCACCGACCTGTAGAGCAGTGGTCGCACAGCATAAAACTGGGCCTTTTCCTGAGTGCGTGCAGAAAATTTCCGCCTCCAAAACAGGCCCCGAAATGGCCTTAAATCAAAAAAACAGGGTCACTAAAGGCTAAAGCCCTTGCCCGCAGCATATACTGCCCTCTTGCTTCACCGCGAAGGGCGTCTCAATCTGAGACAATACACTCTTGCACTTTCCAGCTGTGCTACCTATAGAGACTTGCTCCCAAAACAGAAAAATGAAAGCAACACTAGTCCTCTTACCAGAACACAGCGAACTTGGCTTGCTTTCTTGAGCTCCTTACCACGAATAAGGCTCTGATACCATGTCAAGATTGTGGGAGAGAAGGAAGGAGTCTCACTTGTAGCTTTCTTGCTTGCACAATGGGGGAATACACATAGAGGTGGAGGCTGAAAATAGTTTTTCTCTTCTTAGTTGTGTAAGCCAAAAAGAACTCAAGTACATAGAAATAGAAGAACCCTATATATGGGTCTCAAACCAAACTCAACTAACTAAGGTGGTATACTAACTGAGCCACGAACTAGAGTAGATAAGGATAGCTGTCATCTAGCTATTATTCATGGGCGGTGTACCAACCGCATCTGCAACTAACAAGTCGGTGACATAAATGCACAATGGTCACCCTGGCATATCACGAGTGGAGCTCGATATCCCAACAAGGTAGTGTATAACTATATACCTACAGTGCGTGAAGTAAATACAGGGCAGTACACATAGGTGCCTTTACCCCCAATAACCTCCCACTTAAAAGAAAAAGTGCATCTAGTGAGGAGAAAACATGAAAAAAGTGACAATGTACAAATGTATGTAAAGTAAAATAGGATGAGGAATAGATGTCATCTCATCCTATGCCCATCATCTTTCTAATAAAGGAAAAACATTTTGCTAAGAGACTTTTTCTAAGAAGATATAGAATTATTGTTAGTTGGGAGACCTTGATAAGCTCAATAGACTTGTCCTCTACCACCTTCTTGAGGAAGTGATAGTGCATCTCAATGTGCTTTGTTTTCACATGAAAGACTGGATTCTTAGCTAACTGAATAGCACTCATAAAATATGAATGCAGTGCAGTAGTAATAATAATCCCAAGGTCTGTTGACCATAGGGCCTTCTTGCAACCCTCAATGGCTACAACATACTTTGCCTCAATAGTAGATGAGGATGTGCATGTGTGTACCCTACACATCCAAGAAATAGCACATTTAGCAAAAGTGAAGACATACGAAGAGGTGGACTTCCTACTATCAACACGTCCTACATAGTCAAAGTTAGTCTAACCCATAACTATAGCATCCTAATTGTTAGAGATGCGGGATCTAGAGCATGGAAAAGGCGGAAGCTATGGAGGATGGAAGATAAAGATACTACTCATGTTGACATGACAATGTAGACAACTATTACACAAGTGAATTAGGTTTCAAGATTGAGACTTGAACTCATAAACACAATCTTGTGTAGGACTGACAATGACACAGACACTTGACAGAAAGAGACAAGTACTATTGCATTATCATCATATGAAAGTGATAGTTCAAGTACATCATTATATAGAGTTCTTTGGTAGCACTTAACATCCACTATGCCTATGGGATCTATCTCTCTTCCTAGAATGAACTGCATCTTCCTAGCCTAGCTGTTCCATACAAAGGGGCATACATAGGGTGTGATTGGCAGATTCTCAACACTAATCACCATAGCAAATGCTCATATATGCAGTTCCTTTTAGTATCTCATGATACCCTTTGTGGCATCCCAATGTCAATGACCAAGTGGAGGCATATAGCATGTCACAACTTCCACTACAAATGCTATGTTAGGGCAAGTGGCTATCATAGCATACATGAAATTTCTCTATATATATATATATATATAAAGGATCTTGACCATCTCAACCTTGTGCTTATTTGAATGGGGACAATCTACCTAACAGGTCTTCACATGGAAAAGTAAAGGATAGATAATAGGCTTACCATCCTACATATGGAAGCCCTCAAAGATCTTCTGTATGTACTCCTTCTATGACAAGTAAAGGATACCCTTAGAACGAATGTGCTTGATGTGCATCCCAAGAATATGTGAGGTCTGCCCCATGTCCTTCATCTCAAAGCTCTTCTTGAACTGATTTTTCAAAGCACATGGCTTATCGTGGGCTCTCCTAGTAATCAACATATCATCCACATACAATACCAAGATAATAAGGCTGTCATCATCATCACGAGTCTTCTTTGTATAGAGACATAAATCCATATCATTATAGGAGTAATACTGCGAACACATAAATTCATTAAAATTATTATATCATTCTAAGAGCAGAGTTTTGAGCCCCGGATGTGCCTAAAATTTGCCAAAAAATCCAGAATTTAGGGGAAAAATATTTAACATCGAAGGCGACGGCTGCAGCTAGGACGATTTTAAGCACCAAGTAAAAGACGACTTTTAAAAGGCATCTGAGCGACACTTGTGGATTTTTGATACTTTTTTTGACTACCATACGGGATGTCAGGAGCTGCCAGTCAGTGCGGGATGCCGAGACGGACGCGCAGGATTTTTCAGAGGTTGAAACGGAGTCCGGACGAGGAAGATGCCAAAAATTGGCCAAGATTTGAAAAGTTGGACCAAAACTTGGACCAAAGGGGGGGTGCCCTTTGGAATTTTAACCCCCTCTCAAATTTTATGCAACAAATCGTGAAGGAAGCGTGAAGAAATGGCGTGGAGCAGCACGGCCAAAAAATGCGCCATCATTCTCCCCCATCATGATTGGAGGCTGCAAATACCTCATGCAACAGACATTGGGTCTCAACTTCTTCCTCTTGGCTGATGATATCGCCGATCTTCGCGCGAGATATGGCTATCTGGATGAAGAGAACAGAATCTATTATTTCTCTCTCCTCCCTCTCTCTCCCCTCTATGGGCTATTCATGTGTACAATCTTGAAGGAGGAATCGGGGAAGGAGAATGAATAAAATGGTGATGGAGATTGATGGAGATGCTGAAGATTGATGTACAGCATTGGATTGAGAGCAATGGAAGCTCCATCTGCTGGTTATGTAGTCATTCAAGGCATCTCGGGTTACGTAAAAACACGGTATGACCATTTTTATGAAGAAAATGAAGGATTTTTGATAGTTTATGATGATAATTATGTTCTTATTGGATGAAAATTTGTGTGAGTGCTGATTGCATCATGATTAATTGTTGTGTATCAGAAAATTTTGATTTTGCAATGATTTACATACTCTATTTAATTCCCGTAAACATGAAATGCGGTTTTTAAGTGGTAAAATGGTAGTTTTTCCATTTTGGGTGGGTAAAAGGTGTTTCCATGGGGGGAAAATGGAAGATAAATTGAATGTTAGTATGTTGAAGTGATTGGAACAAGAAAAATTAGAAAATGGCATATTTTATTGCCAAATAAATCAAGAAAATGGGAAAAATAAAAATACATCTTACAAAAATAAGAAAAAATATAACGATTGTTTGTGGATGTATGGTAGTGGCAAAGCATGAGGTTTAGCCTTAGTTTGCCCTATCTCTTTGTCAAAGTTGGTGATTTACCGCTTTTTATACATCAAAACATGACAAAATGAACCTCTACACCTATGCAACGAAAGCAATACCTAAACGTAGGGGGTTGGGATGTTTGAATGGTGTGATTTGCGTGCTGATTGTTGCCGATTTTCTGATGCATATCATGACATAGAGGTTTTTGTACTTTAATTAAGAGGATAGTAGCACGAGTGTTGTCTCGGTGCTATCCTTACATCGCTGCAACGGGTTAGTAAATACATTTGAAAGCCTGGTTGTGCACATCACGGTTTCTGATTTAAAATTATGTTTGAGCACGTTAGGATCATCCACCTTTGCATGTGCATGTTAACCATGGTATCGGAATAAAAAAACTGGATGCATAGCACCTGTTTTCAATGACAATGACCCACGCTTGAGTGTGGAAAGGCATCCTAAGTCGTAGGATAGACGTTCGTTTCTTGTGGGATTATTTGGAAAGGACACATGGTATCTCCTGGAGTACTTTGGAAGTGAAAGAGTGGAGTTTGTTTGTTTGTTTTATATGTTGAACAATGCATCAAGGGGCTAATCCCTGCGATGTAGGAGAGTTGCAGTGGGGCCGCGGTGTGTCCACCGAGAGGTTGCCTCCCATGTATGTGATTATCGTGGCATCTATTGCCAATATGTATGGGCTCTCCCTCTGTGGAGTTTATAGAAAGGGAAACGTTGGACTACAAAACTATAAAACTATAAATGCATAGATTAAGGTTTAGGATAGTTTGTCCTTTAGCAGAAGATAGATGCTCTTGGCCCGCGAGGCCGTGAGGGTGTGTTTGTCTGTTATGAGCATGAGGTCCGGCTAGTGCCATAGCCAGTGTCGGCCCATTTGAGGTCCCATCAGTGGTGCGTTTGCCGGGAGCTGCCAACAAGTGGTGGTTCTCGCATCTAGGGTTTTTAGGGACCAAAAAAGTTGGTTTATGTCCTCTGACAAGGACCGTCAAGCCGAAATACAAAGAGTAGAACGTGCTGAGAGGGCTAGACAGCGGTTGGAGATTGTAAGTCACTATTCTCCTCAAAGGAGTAGCCTAATACGCATAAGACGCAGTGGTCTTAGTAACCCAACTGCTACACATAGTCCTTTAGGTGCAGGAGGAAGCACAAGTTCTTCCTCTCTTCCACCAAGTCAACCCACTTCAAGTGGGGGTGTGATTCCATCACTTCAAACTCCTATTGTTAATCCGATTGTCGTCATGGCACAACCCATTGCAATTCCTGCAGGGACGCCGGATCTGCTAGCTTTAGGAGTTCCTTTGCCCATTTTTAATGGGTTAGCCGAAGAAGATACAGGGTTTCACATTTGTGAATTCCAAAGATTAATATTTAATTATCGCATCCAAGATGAGGGACATCTTATGATATTCCTTAACATGACATTAAAAGGAAGGGCTGCAGTATGGTATCATAGCATAGAGACTAGAACCATCACTATAATCGACCAATTTTATGCAGCTTTTCGAGAAGAGTATGCCCCTGAAAGAGGTGGCCAATACTCGATGCGTGTTTTGAATGTAACACGCCAAGACCCCCATCAGAATGTGAAAGCCTATACCAAGAAGCTTAAGGAAGTGTTACGTAAGTTACAAACTTACATTCCTATTCCGTCGGCTGCCCAATTGCAATACTTCTTGCATGGATTGGATTTCAATATTCAGGTACAATTGAGCAGTGTGGCTTTGGCTGACATAGACATCGCCATCACGCAGGCAGAAGGAGTAGAGTCACGATTACAAACGGTCTACTCCTCTTGAATAAATCTTAATGCGGGTTTCGTACCTGGAGGCAATTTACCATTGATAAATGGAAGTCAAGGGATGCCTATGAATAACCCTAATGGGAGAGAAAGCATGGTTCAAAATGTACCTTTGTTGCCAGCTCCTCCCAGTGTGACTATGCCTATGGCTAGTCAGTTGGCTCTACCAAATGTTGGAGGTCAAGCTTTGAATCCTAATGTTGTTCTTGTGAGTCAACAACCAATGCCCAATCAAATGGTTAGGCCAATGGAACGATGGATAGACGATCAAGGCTATGAGTTGAGTGCATCTAATGTCCTTGGCAAAGTTAAGGATATGATGAAGCACTACACTGACATGATTTCTGAACAATATCAGCAAATAGCTTTTGACATCAATTTCTTGAAGAAGCAGCAGAATCTGATAGGGAGTCGATGCCCTGAAGAGGGTGGTCCCTTAAGATTCTGCTGTAAGTGGTGTGGCGGACAACATTTCCCTAGAAACTGTCCAAATGTTAAATGTGATATTTGTGGGAAGTTGGGCCACTTAGCCGCTACCTATTGGAGTAAGATTAGTTCCCTCCAACAAGGGAGTAAACAGCCAGGTCCAGTCAATCATAGAGCACAAGGTAGTAACCTCCAGCAGAATGATGGACCAAGACAAATACTGCAAAGGGGAAAGACCACTATAGAGGAGTTGCCACAAGGCAATGGAGTTAGCCTTATCGAGGCTGTACGCGTCAATGGTGCTGAAACTTATAACCTAGGAGCTGTGACAAGAGGCCAAAAGGCTAAAGAGGGTGATAAAGATAATGCAAAACGGGTCGAGGGAAACCCTAAGCAAGGGGATAAGGGGACGCAAGTCCTGAATCCTGGCATGGAAGGTGGACCTCTGAGGCCTGTTGACAAAAAATTTGATCCTAAGAAGGATGAGGAAGTGCCAAGAAAGAAGGCAAGAGCTAAAAAAGAAGCACCAAAGCCGGTCCCAAGACCAAAAGAAAGGATGATTTGGCGAGAAAAGAGAGCTTTGGCTACCTATCATGATTTTGATTTAGCAAGTTCTCTTTGCAAAGTCAAACCAGATGTAAACCTCTTACAGTTGATTAAATTATCTCCAGGATTACGCAAGGAATTCAAGAAGATCCTGCGTATTGGGTATATTATAGAGCCTTTGGGCATAGCACGAGTAGGAGAAGATTGGTTTGATCATGCTAAAAAGAATTGCCCTAGGGTTCCAGCATATGTGGATGGAATATTAGTAGAGCATGCTATAGTAGACACTAGCTCCTCTGTCAATATCATGAGTTCAGAGTTGATGGAGAGGTTGGGTCTAGGCATCCAAAAAGATAGCTCCACCCTTCTCAGAATGGCTAATGATAGTCTAAGGCAACCAGAAGGTTACGTTACTAAAGTCCATGTTACAGTTGCAAGTGTAGAATGCTTCTTGGACTTTGGGGTGATAAGATTTGCAGGACGTCCTAGCTATCGAGCCTTACTAGGCAGGCCTTGGATCTTACGAATAGACTGTCAAGTCGATATACCCGCCGGTTGAGTGGTTCTAGGTAGAGGTGCTAATCGAGTAATAGTCGATGCTTACCCTGAGTCTCCTCAGAGTGAGAGAGCTCCTTTATCCTCTACTGAATTAGAGACAGCAGATGATCCATCTGGTAGTGAGACATCATCCAGTGACAAATTTAAAGAGGGGTCCACTACAGAGGATATTTATCAGATAACTCTAAACAAGCCAATAGAGCCGCAGGATAGGATAAGAGACGAAGATGTGATTGAGTTGGACCTTGGCACGCCGAATGATTCGCGGCCAATTAAATTAGGTTCCATGCTTAATTCAGCAGAAAGGGAGGACTATGTGTCCTTGATTCAAGAATTCCGCGACATCTTTGCTTGGAGTTATGATGAGCTGAGAGGCATTCCTCCCAGCCTGGCTGCTCATACTATTCCTATAAAAGAAGGAAGTCGTCATGTGCGTCAGAAAGTAAAGTGTATGCCTTTTGAATTGAGGGATGGGCTGTTTGAGGAGTTACAAAAGTTATGGAAAGCTGGTTTAATCTTCCCTAGCACACGGAATGGTGTTCACCAGTTGTTATCAGGAAGAAGAAAAACAACCAGATTTTATCGATGACCTGGGGGCAGCCACTGTAAGGGAAAGGATGTTGATTATTTTAAGAAAGTGCTTTGAGCACTGCAGAAAATTTGTATTGCTCTTAATCCACGGAAGTGTGTCTTTGGAGTGCCTTATGGGCTGTTGCTAGGCTATGTGGTCAATTCAGTAGGAATTTCAACAGACCCTGAAAAGATCAAGGTTATAGCCGCTATGAGTCCACCACACACTCCGAAAGAGGTACATAGCTTTTTGTCATTGATAGGGTACTATCGAAGGTTTATAAATGCCTTGACAGAAAGGACGTTTCCACTAACGAACTTATTATCCTTTAGTTGTCTATTCGTATGGAGTGACCCTTGTAAGGTAGCTTTCGAGGATGTGAAATAGGAGCTAGTAAAAGCGCCAATTTTAAAAGCACCTAAAAGAGGTGAGGTATTTTACATATTTTCAGCAGCCACCATGCATAGTATCAGCTGTTGTTTAGCCCAAATCTGGGAGGGAAAGTGGTATCATCCGATAGCTTTTGCTAGTCGAAAATTGGGCATATTAGAAATCAACTACACCTATATGGAGAAGTTGTGCCTTGCAATGGTCTTTGCAACTAAAAAATTCGGGCACTACATCCTCTATGAGAAGGTAATTTTCTATACGAAGGTGGAAGGGCTCAGATTGCTTATGAACAAGCTACAACCGCCTGATCGTTTGGCAAAGTGGTTAATCACTTTGCAAGAGTTCGATTATGAGATTAAGAGTAAGCCACCAAGATTGCAGGGTATTGTGGAATGCCTTGTGGATTTCGGGGAGCTGAAAGAGACTTTGGTTGAAGGAAGTGATATTGAAGAAATGTTTAAAATTGATACAGCTTCTATCCCATCTTGGTATGCTGCCATCACACATTATCTATCAACGGGAGAGACTGGAGCTGGTTTATCAAAATCAAAAAAGAGGAAAATCGGACAATAGGCTTTGAATTTTACTTGATCGCAGGAACACTATATCGGCAGGGTGTTGATGATATCTATTGTCGATGTGTGATGCCTGACGAGGTTTCTTTCATCTTGGAAGAGTGCCATGACTCTGCGTGTAGAGGGCACTTCGCTGGATGGTTGACGGCGCAAAAAGCTTTAAGAGCTAGATATTGGTGACCGTCCATCTTCCAAGATTCCTTTGAATACGTTAAGAGATATGATACCTGTCAAAGACATGACAGCAGAGAGAATAGGAAACACCCACTTACGCCTATTATGGCTATCCTTCCATTTGAGAAGTGGGGTATTGACTTTGTGGGTCCTATCACCCTGTCGTCTACTACTTAGAAGAGGTACATTATAGTAGCAACTGATTATTTTACAAAATGGTCAGAAGCGCAGGCGACGAGGCAGGACAATGCAGAAGAGACTGCAAGTTTCCTCTTAGAGCAGATTATCTGCCGTTTCGATCCACTGAAGGAACTAGAGTCAGACCGTGGAACCCACTTTTTGAATAAAGTGATCAAAAGCCTGACTGAAGCTTGGCAAATCAAGCACAATAAAATGACCCCCTATAATCCGCAAGCCAACAGGCAAGTCGAAAGTACTAATAAGCAGCTTGTGGGTATCTTGTCTAAAATAGTCACTGAGAAGAAACGAGACTGGAACAGGAAGTTGTATGTGGCAGTATGGGCATACAATACAAAGTTCAAGCGAGCTACCGGCCATACTTGATTTAAATTAGTTTATGGGGAAGAGTGTGTGTTACCCCTCGAAATCGAGTTGCCAACCATACGGTTTACAATTAACCACTCTTTGGGAGATGAGGATTCACTCTTTGAACGGTTTACGACCATAGCCCACCTGGATGATCTGAAATTGCAGAGCTTATTACACCAAGAGGTAGCTAAATGTCGGATGAAGCAGTTGCACAACCTTAAAGCAAAGAAGTATACCTTTAAAAAAGGGCAATTAGTTATGTACTACGATGCGCGTAGGGAGCTATTTCCAGGGAAGCTGGAACCTAGATGGGATGGCCCCTACAAGATTGTCAGGATAGGGAAAAATAGATCTATTGTTCTACTAGCTGATCTGCAGGGAGTAGAATTTAAAAATAATGTTAATCTTAATAAGATTAAGCCTAACTATGCTAACACGGAGAAATGCATTGCAGGTCCATGCTGGGGTTGATTTGAGACCTGCAAAAGAGCTTAAAGCTGGTTGATGGGGTGGTTAATTTCTTATTTGGAGCATCCATATCTGGAGCAGAGATACCCTTAGGGGAAACTTATCTGGTGGAGCAAAGGATACAAAGTGATTGAGCAAGAAGACGGAACCTTTGTGTGAGAGATCAAAGTCTTCTGCCATCACTGCTCACGAATGTTGACAAGTATCCCTGTTGAGTTTAATGAAGAAGGTGGGATGGAGCCGTCAGTTCACCCTCTAAACATGCTAAATTTTGACTATCATAATTATGAATAGAGGAGTTTGTGATGGCACGCTGTGTAAACCCATTGTGGATGTACACATTATATTTTGACGGAGCGTCCAAGGGCCCTAATAAAAAAGGGAGTGTTGGAGTAGTAATCCAAGATCCCCGTAGAGTTACGATGAAGTTAGTTGCTTATCTCGGGGTAGGATTCACTAACAACATGGCGGAGTATAAAGCCTTGATTATGGGACTGCATATTGCCAAGCAAGGTGGTATTCGTCGGTTGTTAGTAAAAGGGGATTCCCAGTTGATCTTGAATCAGCTAGATGGGACATACACAGTGCGGAATCCCATCCTTTATATGTATCATCGAATGACCCTACTTGAGGAGTTTGAGAGTGTCTTTTCAGCTGATTCCACGTTACAGGAATCAGTTTGCGGATTCACTGGCAAATCTTGCTTATGAAGAAGACATTTTCTTCAACTGTGGTCCTAGTTTGGATATTGCTATCAATGATGAGACATGACCCGGTCGCTTGTGGGGAATGTTATCAGAGCATGCAATATATGGCAGGCGATGGTTGATATGGGTGATGCAAAGAGTAGCCGAGAGCAATCTACCGTTGTTATCCTGGACCCATAGGCTGATTAGACAACATGTTATGCATACGCCTCTTGCTATATATGCAAGAGGGATGGGTCAAAATCTTATGCATTTAGCTTAGGGGTGTGAGCCCTATTTTTCCTCCTTGGAAAGGAGCATATTATTGTATATCTGTACTATTGGGGGAGGGATGTGTAGGTGCTATTCTGTTTTATTTCATTAGGCCAAGAGGGCTAGTTTTGCGAGGTTTTAATGTTTTATTTCATTAGGCCAAGAGGGCCGATCAGTTTCTGTAGTGAAGTGATTTATTTCATTAGGCCAAGAGGGCCAGTCGTCTGTTTAGTACGGGTGCGGTTAATGGTTTCTTGTTTTAGTCCTATGCTAGACCAGTTTAAAGAAGAGCTTGGAAGGAGCCTATGTGGCGTGAGAGCTTCTCGTGGCCCTATCCAGGTGATATCTCTCCTTTACGAGTACCGTGGTTTTTATGCTATATGTGTCTGTGTACTTGTAGGAGATTTTCTTTTCTTGTTGGGGACCGGAGTCCAAGGCATGAAGTCCCAGGTTTAGGTTAGGCATGTCTGAGGGAGGTTTGAGTAGTCGTTGCCTCCTGTAAAGACATTGTCAGGCACCGAAAGACCTGTTTTAGAAAGCAATCCTAGTGACCCTGTTCTGCTAGCCTGCTAGGCAGCCGTTCTAGGAGTTCTTGTTAGTTGTGAGGTGGTTAGAGAAGCCTACCAGAAGGAAAATGATGATTGAGAAGAGAAAAAAATCCTGAATATATTAAAGAAAATAAATATATACAAAGGTGTGTAGAAAGGGGTTCTAACACCTATAAAAATAGAAAAGAAAAGAAAGGAAAATTTATAAGCAGTCGATCATCACCTTGCGGAGGCCTGGTAGGTTCCTAGGGACGAGTCAGACCCAGGGCCGATGCCTTGTCTTCCTAGGGGTGGCATCTCGCTGGAAAAGAAGAAAGTAAGGAAGGTTGGAGCGAAAAAAGTGAGTGTCAGAAAAGGATTAAGTGTTGCCTTGCGAGGGCTTGGTAGGTTCTTGGGTACCGAGACGGGACCTGAGGCCGATGCCCTGTTCTCCTTGGGTCACTACGCTCAGCTCCCTCCTTTTTATACACCCGAGTATGGAAAAAAAAAACCTAAAAGAAGAAATGTGCTAAAAGAAAATACTTCTTGATCAGGCTATAGGAGTCCTCGCCTAGTAGGAGCTCCTGGTTGTGTTGTCCTTAGTAAGGTAGGTAGTTCAGACCACCACTTAGGGTGACCTCTTTGACAGTTCTTTTTATTTTGTCCGTGTTGGAGCAGTCGGTTAGTGACTAGCTTCAGGTGTTCTATCAGATTATGCTAGGCCTACTCCTTGTGGATTTCATGCCTTGGTTTTGTCAGGGGTAGGGTGAGCACTGTGCTGTGTCTTAATATGTATCTATTTTGTATCGGCTTGATGCTTCCTTTGGTTGTTTTGTGCAGATCTGTTGTGGGATTCGACGGGCTTAGTCGTCCTATCCCATGGTCACCAATGAGAGTGGAGTTTTGAGCCCGGGATGTGCCTAAAATTTGCCAAAAAATCCAAAATTTAGGGAAAAAATATTTAACATCGAAGGCGGCGGCTGCAGCTAGGATGATTTCAAGCACCAAGTGAAAGACGGCTTTTAAAAGGCGTCCGAGCGACATTTGTGGATATTCGATAATTTTTTTGATTGCCATGCGGGATGTCAGGAGCTGCCAGTTAGTGCGGGATGCCGAGATGGACACACAGGATTTTTCAGAGGCTGAAACGGAGTTCGGACGAGGAAGATGCAAAAAATTGGCCAAGATTTGAAAAAGTGGACCAAAACATGGACCAAAGGGGGGGTGCCTTTTGGAATTTTAACCCCCCCCCCCCCCTCAAATTTTATGCAACAAATCGTGGAGCGTGAAGAAATGGCGTGGAGTAGCACGGCCGAAAAATGCACCATCATCCTCCCCCATCATGATTGGAGGCTGCAAATACCTCATGCAACAGACATTGGGCCTCAACTTCTCTCACTTGGCTGATGATATTGCCGGTCTTTGCACGAGATATGGCTGTCTGGATGAAGAGAACAAAATCTAGTCTTTCTCTCTCCTCCCTCTCTCTCCCCTCTATGGGATGTTCATGTGTACCATCTTGAAGGAGGAATCGGGGAAGGAGAATGAAGAAAATGGTGATGGAGATTGATGGAGATGCTGAAGATTGATGTATAGCATTGGATTGAGAGAAATGGAGGCTCCATCTACTGGTTATGCAGTCATTCAAGGCGTCTCGGGTTACGCAAAAATACGGTATGACCATTTTTATGAAGAAAATGAAGGATTTTTGATAGTCTATGATGATAATTGTATTCTTATTGGATGAAAATTTGTGTGAGTGCTGATTGCATCATGATTAATTTCTATTATTAGAAAATTTTGATTTTGCAATGATTTACATGCTCTATTTAATTCCCGTAAATCCGAAATGCGATTTTTAAGTGGTAAAATGGTAGTTTTTTCGTTTCGGGTGGGTAAAAGGTGTTTCCATGGGGGAAAAATGGAAGATAAATTGAATGTTAGTATGTTGAAGTGATTGGAACAATAAAAAGTAGAAAATATCATATTTTATTTCTAAATAAATCAAAAAATAGGAAAAATAAGGGAAAAAATAGAAATACGTCTTAGAAAAATAAGAAAAAATATAATGATTGTTTGTGGATGTATGGTAGTGGAAAAGCATGCGGTTTAGCCTCAGTTTGCCCTATCTCTTTGTCAAAGTTGGTGATTTACCACTTTTTATACATCAAAACATGACAAAATGAACCTCTATACCTATGCAACGAAAGCAATACCTAAATGTAGGGGATTGGGATGTTTGAATGGTGTGATTTGCGTGCTGATTGTTGCTGATTTTCCGATGCATATCATGACATAGAGGTTTTTGTACTTTAATTAAGAGAATAGTAGCACAAGTGTTGTCTCAGTGCTATCCTTACATCGCTGCAACGGGTTAGTAAATGCATTTGAAAGCCTGGTTGTGCACAGCACGGTTTCTGATTTAAAATTATATTTGAGCACTTTAGGATCATCCACCTTTGCATGTGCATGTTAATCATGGTATCGGAATAAAAAACTGGATGCATAGCACCTATTTTCAATGATAATGATCCACACTCGAGTGTGGAAAGGCATCCTAAGTCGTAGGATAGACGTTTATTTCTTATGGGATTATCTGGAA
Organism: Lygodium microphyllum; assembly: GCF_053477565.2. Lineage (NCBI taxonomy): Eukaryota > Viridiplantae > Streptophyta > Polypodiopsida > Schizaeales > Lygodiaceae > Lygodium > Lygodium microphyllum. The sequence goes on along the minus strand of NC_141143.1, from coordinate 22,359,581 downwards.
AGGACACATGGTATCTCCTAGAGTACTTTCGAAGTGAAAGAGTGGAGTTTGTTCGTTTGTTTTATATGTTGAGCAGCGCATCAAGGGGCTAATCCTTGCAATGTAGGAGAGCTACAGTGGGGCCGCGGTGTTTCCACCGAGAGGTTGCCTCCCATGTATGTGATTATTGTGGCATCTATTGCCAATATGTATGGGTTCTCCCTCTGTGGAGTTTATAGAAAGGGAAACGTTGGACTAAAAAACTATAAAACTATAAACGCATAGATTAAGCTTTAGGACAGTTCATCCTTTAGCAAAAGATAGATGCTCCTGGCCCCCGAGGCCGTGAGGGTGTATTTGTCTGTTATGAGCATGAGGTCCGGCTAGTGCCATAGCCAGTGCCGGCCCATTTGAGGTCCCATCACATTCACTAGGTGCTTACTTAAAACCACAGAGGCTCTTTCTCAACTTGCACACTAGGTGTTGTCATGTCCTTCATCTCAAGGCTCTTCTTGAGCTAAGTTTTCAAAGCATCTAGCTCATCATGAGCTCTCCTAGCAATCAATATATCATCCACATAAAGTACCAAGATAATAAGGCTACCATCATGAGCCTTTTTCATGTAGAGATGCTGATCTTTATCACTACAAGAGTAGGACTAGTCAAGACCATAAATTCTTTTTCTCAACTTGCACAATAGGATGATGCCAGGGGGCACATTCCACGGTGGATTCCGTGAGGTTTTACGGTGGATTCTGTAAACTTAGATGACCGGGGCTCATACACAAAGAGGATTCTTTGTGCGAGAAGTTGATGGGGACGCCTGTCTTTTTCGGGCGTTTCATTAATTTAGTGTGTACGTGGGTGATTCCATAGCGGGTGATTCCGCAAAATGCATATTAAATTAATAAATGTTTATGAGTTTAGAGTGCGCACTCGTAATAAATTAAGGTTAGGATTTATTTCTAACCAGTTGATTTGTGTAGCTGAAGACTGCTAGGTATTCACTTTTGTCGGTTTAATTGTATTATTTTACTAACGATTGTGAATGCTTCAGTTGATGTGTAGAGATAGCAGCAGTGGCGGAGGAAAGCATTGGAGTCTAGCGAGTATTCGACCTTTGGATTATATTTTGATAGGCGCCACGCCTATATTTTGTTATGTCTATTGAGACATTGATTATTGATTATTATTTTGTATGCGCCTATGTGCACGGATATGTTATTTCTATTTGGACATTGAGATTGGGCGTGCCAGACTCTATGGGCACCGTCCATTAGCTTTACTTTCCTATTTTTGTAGAAAGCAAACTCAAAAGCTAAAAGCTTGTCATATTTTTGTAAATTGGGCTATTATTGAGCATGAAGATGGAAATATACATAAAATACATGCTTTGTGAAGCGCTCACACAAGGCATGGGGGGAGATTGAACCCAATTGGTCTCTTGCTTCTTGTCGTTCATGCTTTTACATGGTTTTTTGTGCAAAAAGGTAGAGTTCATTGTTCTTGGGGACCTTTCGGTGTCGAAGGGTTTTCCAAAGCAAAATCGCAAACACAGAGGACTTTGAATAATTTCAGGATAGAAGATCAATCAAGCAAGAACAGGCTATCTAGGATAATATGTCCATTCTCTAAACTTCAACATATCTACCAATACAATCGTACAGTTTGCTCTCCTTGTCCAAGTTGCATATAAACTTTTTCAGCAATCCAATCTGGTTTATCTGAATATCCAGGCCTTCTGTCTCATGAAGTAAAATGATAAAATGAGTCTTTGTCTACATTTACAAATCAATTCTTCAATTACTGTTCCTCTGGAGTATCCATAGTTTTCTTATTATAATCACTAATGCAGTCTACCTTGACAGCCAAAACAGGGTAGAACTTCCTCCTGAAGCTTGACATGCAATTACATGTCCATTTCACAGGTTTTCCACATGGTAAGATTCTTTTTGAATGAGCTCAAACATTTTTACAGAGTGGGCCCTGGAAGCGAAAAATATACTCAGACTTAGTTCATCCACATCACTGTATTTCCATATCCCTGGTCTTCATTTGCAATCAAAGGCTTTTTGCAGACTATTTGATAAATCTCCATCAATGTTGTATAAATGGCATTCTCTTCATTGTTTGCTTCTAAAGCTGAAGTCTTCAAAAGAACAGTGTCTCTTTCTTTGCAATTTCTCTGGTTCAATGTGGATCAAAATCTGGGTGAGAATTTCAATCCTTTGATAGAGAATACTTCTCTTTCACGAGAGCTTCAAGGGTGTCATTGCAAGGGATCAAAGGTTAGAGAGGAGAATACCAATCCTGTCTGATTCAATGTGAATCTTCAACACTAGATTATCAAGAAGATGCCTTTTCATAGCACCGATGTTGAAAGTTTTTCTCCAAAATCGGAGCGAAAGAGTCACCATAGCTTCCGTTGCCTTCGCTCTGTGAATTCGCCCTGGTGCTTCAGGTGTCCTCCTCCTCGTCACTCTTCACAAGAGGGCTGAAGAAGAACACAAGGACACAGAAATTCCTGAGACTGATTTATGATTCCTCCACTAGAGAAGACACAAAGATGGTTGTGCCAGCCTTGAAGCCAGATCCTGTGAAGATCACAAACCCTGGCAGCTGACAGACTCAATTGCTCGCAGGATAAGCTGAAGTTGCACACGATACTCCATTTATGCAATTCTTCATTGCAGATCACTTCATACTGTCGATCTCCTCTTTTGATACATCAAGGCCAATGCCATAACTCGTCCATTGAAGCGGAAATATGTGAGGTGTCCAGGATTCACACCAGAAGCAGGATCGGGAAAAATTCTTTGTCAATCACTTGGGCTTTTCCCCAACGAACAAGTCAGGTAATCGACTCGGGTAGACTGCGTTAAACGGCGCTCCAGTTAATGGGAAAAGTGAAGCAGATGCAGGGTCTATCGTCGTTGAGAACTGGTCTGCTGTATCCTCCTTGCTCTAGGCATGATGGGACCCATCGTTACGAGAGGGATAATGTAAGCCTTTATCCTTCCTGCTCTCCTACTGTCTGTGCCTAACTCGGGAGTCACGCCGTAGCGTTTGAGAATGGTCGTTGGCTACATGTATTCAGCTAATGAGTGCTTCAAGTCCGTTGAGAGCAACAAATCGGATGTCGATCAGCTCCGATTTTGGTGCCAGTACTGGTATGTTGTATTGCTGCTGTTTCACGGTTCTTAATTCAATGTTCTGATTGTCGCTTTCATCCAAGGCTTTTGCTCTCCCTTGATTCCACATGTGAACTCGGCAGATGTTTGTCGCCCGAATTAGTGATTTTGTCCTCTGGAGAAAGCAGAATGCAGCTCTTGAAGTCCTTCTGTTCATCCAGTCGAGCTTGAGCCTCTTGCCGCCGCAGCTCTTCCTCCTTCAGACTAGAAAAGCGTATTGTGGATTTCTTCCAATAACTTGATGCTGGAGTGCTTGTACATATCCATGAAACACAACCATGACCACTCCATGTCCACGCTTCCTTTAGCCTTCCTCATCGTTTTCAGACTTCATCGTTCCCTTTGCCTTCCTCCACTTCTTTTGTTTTTTCCCCCTTTCTCTCCCTTGTTCCTCTGCGTGTTTTTCTTCTTCCCCAATTCGATCTCTCATCCTTTTCGAATCTGCTTTTTCCCTCCCAAAATTAGCCTTTTGCTTTTCTTCCCTTTACTATTCACAATCCCCTTCCACTTATTCAAGTGGTCCTTCAATTCCATCAGTTGACCCAGATTCAGCATTGCCAAGGATACCCCGAGATTAGAGTATTCCAAGAAACAACAATTCTTCTATTTTTACGAATACACCACACTTAGCATACATGCTCATCAATCCATTACCTAGCACAATAGCATGAGTTTCCATTAGCCCCAGCCTCCGTCTCAGCATATCAAACAAGTTTCCAAAATAGTATGAACCTTTAGTACCCTTCACTTAATACCAAAAAAAAATCCACTTATTCCACATATAAGAGTCTTATTTCCTGATTGTAATATAGTTGAAACTCATGTCCAATGGCTGATAAGCTCTAGACAGACACCCTCTAATTACATGTGATGATAAAAAGCAAGTGCCTTGATAAACGATCCATGTGCAACATAACCTTTTTGGTGGATTCCACATCTCGAATGCGCAGCAATACGACATCCACCCCCTCTAATCCTGTGCATCCTCCGGATGGGCCAACTACCCATGATTGTTGTCATCAAGATCCACAAACAGATCAATCTCTTCATTATGCATTTCCGGTAGATCAACAAGATTATCTGTCATATCATCTATCTCTTCCATTGGAATTTCTTCTCGTTGCTCTTTTCTTGAAAATTCTTCCAATGCATAATCCTCATCATCTCTTTTCTTGAAAATCTTGATTCTTTTTCCAGCAATAGGCACTTTAAGCACTGTCCCATCCAATTCAGTCAGCTCATATGTTGCATTATCAAAGACATGTCTGACTATGTACGGCCCAAACCATGTTTTCACCATCTTTCGAAGTGTAGTATGCTGATTTTCAAGGCTGCTATCAAAAACCAATACCCAATCTCCCTCTTCTATTGATCTTGGCCGCAAACAATGTCTGCTGTCAAACCTGTCCTTATTTCTTAGTCTAGCAACCTTCAACCTGTCAATAGCTAGCTGAATATCCTCAGGTCTCCTCTCCAACTATCGAATCCGAAGAGCCAAGAGCTCCTCTCTCGTCAAATCCTCCTGCCAAGGTAAAACTGACCAAGTCAAAGCACAAGTCTCAGTCGGCATAACCGGTTTCTGACCATACATCAACTCTGCATGCATATATCCTGTGGTAACACTATGAGTCGTACGATCAGCCCACAAAGCAAATGGTAGAAGTCTCGGCCATTCTCCAATCCGTCCTTTGCATGCTTTGGCTAATGCTTTCACTATCGGCGGATGCCCTCTTTCACTCTTCCCATTTCCCTCTGGATTGTATGCTGTAGTTAGAGCCAACTTGATTCCTAGCTGAGAGAAAAACTCCCTAGCTTCATCTGCATCCAATTCACCATGATCCGCAGTGATCTTACCCACACAACCATACCTGCAGAAAATTTCCTCCAATAAGAACTTACACACTGCACTAGTGGTCTTCGTTCTCAAAGATCTGCCCTCAACATGATTGGTAAGATCCTCTCTAGCCAAAACAATGTACCTCATCTGCCATAGACCCATAGGCATGGTAACCAAATCAACTACCCACTTATAATGAATGCATAGCGGATAGGTCGGATGAAGCTCATCTCGATGACGCACTACCGAATACATCTGACAGTCTCTGCAAGTCTCAACAAAGTGAGAAACATCTCTGTACATGCCTTTCCACCAATATTTCTCCTTGATTTTCTCATAAGTATCCCACACTCCTCTATGACCAGCCCAAGGACTCTCATGAAACTCCCTCATCACCTGTAACTGTGTCCCTCTATCGCAGACAACCCGCAAAGGTAATCCGCCTCTTTTCTTCGGATGCTTCCAAAGAAATCCGTCCTTGAGAAAATAACCATACGCTTTCCTTCTGATCTTCTTGAACTCTTCATCTGTCCATTCATCTCTTTTGCTTAGTGTACTAAGGTACCTGCCAATCTGCAACCAATCTCCAACATAGAGTTCTTCTATGAAAGCCACAATATCATAGACATGACAAACATGATCAACCATAATGGCTGAAATTTCTGCATCATCCTCTTCTGCAAGTAGAGTCTCCTCATCATCATATCTGGCTCTAGACAACATATCTGCCACTGGATTATCCTTCCCTGCTATGTGTTTAAATTCCGGATTTAATGACTTGATGTATGCAATCCATCTCAACATGGCTATATCCGCAATAGAGCAACTCGTAATCATACCAATCAATGGCAAGCAATCTGTCTCTACCACATGTGAAGCTCCGATAAAGTACTCCTTGTCACATTTAAGAGCCGTGACAATCCCCAATAACTCCCTCTTGATTTGCGGATATCTCCTCTATCTCTCGTTTAGGACTTTTGCCCCAAACCGAATAGCATACCTATTTCCATCTGCATCATCTTGACCCACAGCCCAACCTATGCCAATTGGACTAGTATCAACTGTCAATACAATAGGCCTTTCACAATTATAATCCTCTTTCCTGAGAGTAGGAGCATTCTGCAATAACTTCTTCAATTTTTGCATGGCTCTAGTGCGGCTCTCATCCCAATAGAATTTCTGCCCCTTTCGAAGCAGCTGATACAAACAATCTGCTATGTGTGCAAAATGAGGTATCCAAATCATATAAAACACACAAGCACCAATGAATCTCCGTACCTCCGAAGTGGTAGAACAATACTCTGCAATCTTGCCTATAGCATTCACCTTATCAGGTGAGGGTTTCCTGCCATAATATCCACACATATGCCCAACAATAACAACCTCATTCACTCCAAAAACAGATTTTTGACCTGAAAGTGTCAAGTTCACTTCTTCTAACCTAGCCAAAATCTTCTCACATGCTGAAATATGATCAGCCACAAAGTATCTGCATCCCTGCTCATTTAGGCTCTCATTCTTCTCTTCTTCTGCACACCCCTTAATGGGCACATCATCCAAGAAAGGCATAGTAAGCTGAGGTATGTAATCACGAAGGACCTTATGCATGGCATTCATTATATGCGCAACAGAATTAGTGGCACCTTGAGGCAAGGTACACATCCTGACAAGCCCAATAGGAGTTCTCATGGTGGTTATGTCCCTGCTTTCCAAAGCCAGCTGAAACTGATCATATCCTGAATACAAATCACCTAAAGAATAGATGGCATGTCCAGCAAATGCCTTTGCAAACTCATCCACAACTGGACCTATACTAACATTCCTGATAGTAACTCTGTTCACTGGCTGCATGTCCTGAATAAATCGGAGAGTACCATTCTTCTTTGGAACTGTAAACCACCTGTTTGAGTATGGTGCAGATGAAGGCTCAAGGATTCCCATCCTGATTTTCTCATTCAATAAATCAATCAGCTTTGGCAAGTGTGCTTTAGGCACCGAAATAGGTCGGAGATTCCATGGAATATGAGGAATAGTAAAAATAACCATAGGAGCAACAATATCAGGATTCACACATCCAATCTCATGCGGGAAAAAAGCAAATCCCCTTCCATGATGCTCAAGCATCTCCTGAAAGCATTGCTTCTCTATGGGTAACAAGAAATCACCATTTCCAATTTTCAATTCAACAAGAGTCTCTGCTGAAAATTTATGACCAATATGCTCCGGATTCCTCAAAATTTGCTGTTTAGCAGCCCTCTCTATTTGCTGATCACTGTCAGGTGGAAGTGGTACAGCAACCGGCTTCACCTTCTTATCCACAGTTTTGTATTTCGTGTCAACCCTGGCTTCATTATGCTCTTCTGCATTACATAAACCTTGCTGTAAATCAGCAATTCTGCACTCCAATGGCTGAATATTCTCAGCCCTCTGCTCTATGGACTGCATAGAAACAGCCCCAAACTCTGAGTGCTGAAATATTTCAGCAGTAAACTCTGTTGGCTGAAAATTTTCAGCCCTCTGTCTCTCTGAAGGCTGATCATAACCAGCTGGAAATTCTGTTTGCTGAATTTCTTCAGCACTCAACACTCTTTGCTGGGTTACCTCAGCCTCTGACTCAATCTGTGACATAAAATCTGCAATTTCATGAAACATGTCCAGGGACTGCACTAATACATTACTGTGACAATTCTGCATATCAGTTTTCAGCATATCTCCCATCACTGTCATCGTATCTGCACAAATCACACTGTCATACATTCCATCTATGTGCTCATCATCCTTCAAAATTCCTACATTTTTCAAATGTTTCTCCTTCCTGCATATATACTGCCTGGCAGCTCTAGGCAACCTAGAAGTCTTCTGATAACTCATCAAATTGTTTGCTGAAATCCCAACAAAACCGGAGGAGAAAACACTGATGCCAGGAGGCGAGAACTCCAATCTCCTCTCCTCTGTACCACCGTCGTCTCGCGAAACGGCAGTACCTAATGAAAACCCGAATCCCTCACAGTGGGCAAAGGTGTATCTCTGAGAGTATCTCTGTTTCTAACATGGTTCACACATACAGTCATAAACTGAACTGCTCTCGTACCATCTTTACTGCGAATCCGTGCATAAGCAGATCCATCATCCATGACCTTTGTTTCCATGCGCATCTCTGTAATGAATGGCTGACCAAGAATTATGGGATAAGAGCATGAATCCTGCACAAAGAAATGAAAATCCTCCTCTACATCACCAATAGAAACCCTGACACTAGGACAAGCAGCATATAAATCACCTGCAGTGTTATTGGCGGCTCTCATACGCCACCCATGCTCTACATCCATAGGCCATCTGTTACTCTCATAAACTCCACGAACTATGAGATTAATCTCTGAACCATGATCAACCAATGCAACATAAGGCACCTGTTTCTCTCCAATCTTTGCCATCGTCTCTGTAGTTGCCCTAGCCCAATGGCTCTGCGAAAAATGACTACGCGGTATCATGACAGGCTCATCAATTTCAGCATAATGCATAGGCTGAACCCTCTTCTCTACCTGCGGAAAAACAGAAGCATTATCAACCATAACCTCATCCTCATCCTCATCCAACTCCCCAATCAAAACTCCCTGTGTATCAGTGGTAGACAATGCATGCCTTTTCCTCTTCAAAACCTCCTGAAACTGATCCTGAAACTCTCTTTTCGAGATGCCCAAAATCTCAGAAATAGTGAAAGTCACCTCACTGCCAAGTATCTTCTCATTAAAGATTTTCTTCATGTCTGTAGATGTCTCAATATCGGACATCAATCTAAACCCTGGCTGCTTTCTCTCTCTAGGCTCTTGCCTCTTTTCCCTCTTTTGAGCATCCTCCATCTGTCGATCTAGCCCTGGTCTTGAAGACGGTCCTGCAGTAGGTGGAGTAACAAACTCACCCCCTCTAGTCTTCTTAGTTGCACTTGGATTTTCTTCATCCCTCTTATGCTTCTCCTCAACAAGTACATCTGCACCATGAGACTTAGCCAAATAAGCATAAATAGAATACCTGTCAACAGGCGAGTCCCAACCTGTCTCTGATCTGATGCTAGAGCCTGCACTAGTCAAAACAGTTTGCTGAATTTGCCCCTTGTTTGCAGTCTCCATAGCATAAGTCCATAGCGCTGACTGAGTCTTTGATCCCTTCTCAATCTGGACTCCATATGCAGAAGCATCACCTCTAGCTGTCACATAAGAAGTACGTGCAGCCATGTCCTCCACTAACTTCTTCATTCCACCTTTACCAAAGTTGGTAGCAAGTGGAGCTCCTGTCTGAGTCAACCAAATCTTACCATCTTGCCCCCAATATACCAAATTCTTCCTCCTTGCATCCTGAAAAGACTCACAATCCCTGCAATGCTGATGATCCGTACTATCGCACCAAATACATCTCCGATCTCTCCTAGGTACACTAGGAGCACTCCTAGATGCAGTAGGAGCACTAGAAGAAGTAGTAGGCGCAGTCGAAGCAAACTGCTCCTTCAACTTTCCCACCAACTCCGCTTTGACTGACTCCAGTGTCAAATCTGTGATGCCTTTGATTATGTCATCAAGAGATGTAGGCACTGATGGAGCCGATGGTTTTGGAGCAGAAGGTGTAGGCATCGGTCGTGGAACAGGAGGAATAGGTGGAGTGGAAACAGTAGGCACTGGCATAGGCCAAGAAACTGGCTAAGGAGGAGAAGAAATAACAGGGATAGAAGTAGGCATAGGAGCTGATGATGGTGTAGGTGTCATGGAACCATTCTGTAGGCGAGTCTTCCATATCCTCCTCTTGGTCAAAGTCGAGACTGCATCCTGAGCATCCTGCCAATCAGTTTTAAGACCCATAGGCTTCGTGCGATCCTCAAGAAGCTCACCCAATTCTTCTTGAAGAGCAGGATCTGCAGCTTGCAAGAAAAGCTCAACTTTTTCCACATCCAATGCTCTTTGATCAATGGCATCAAGCTGACTATACCTCTCTTCGAATTCTCGAATCAACTCCGAAGCAGCTAGACCTTTGTTTGGCATGTAGACCCACTCTCGGAATGACCGTCGAGTAGCCATACCAAAGTCCTCAAGGAAGTATTCTTCTTTCAAGGCCTTCTTAAAATCTTGCCAATGTGTATTTTGAATAAAAAGATCAGTCACTTTTGTCCTCAAAGCAGGTGTGACAAGACGAAGGAAGTACTTACTCATAAGTCCAGCAAGAACTCCAAAAAACCCCATCTTGATCTCATATGTCTTCAAATATGTTGAAACATTACGCCCGTCAAATAACTTCTTCTCATTCTCAACTGCTTCAATAGCCTTAGTCGCGTTGTTTGCATTCTCCTGCTCCGAATAGAGTTGCCTTTGCTGAGACAACTGCTGTTGATGCAATTGTTGCTGCTGCTGCATATACAATTGTGTTTGCTGATTTTGGAGCTGCATATACATGGACATATTCTGCAAAATCTGTTTTAGATCCTCCGTTGAAGTACTTGACGCAGCAGTCATTGATGGAGCTGAAGTAGAGGCAGCTGGAATTGTAGACGAAGCTGAAATAGAGGCTGAAGTATCTCCCATCCTGAAATTTCTGCGATGCTTTCACGTCGGGTTCACCAAAGATGTCGAAGGGTTTTCGAAAGCAAAATCGCAACCACAGAGGACTTTGAATAATTTCAGGATAGAAGATCAATCAAGCAAGAACAGGCTATCTAGGATAATATGTCCATTCTCTAAACTTCAACATATCTACCAATACAATCGTACAGTTTGCTCTCCTCGTCCAAGTTGCATATAAACTTTTTCAGCAATCCAATCTGGTTTATCTGAATATCCAGGCCTTCTGTCTCATGAAGTAAAATGATAAAATGAGTCTTTGCCTACATTTACAAATCAATTCTTCAATTACTGTTTCTCTAGAGTATCCATAGTTTTCTTATTATAATCACTAATGCAGTCTGCCTTGACAGCCAAAACAGGGTAGAACTTCCTCCTGAAGCTTGACATGCAATTACATGTCCATTTCACAGGTTTTCCACATGGTAAGATTCTTTTTGAATGAGCTCAAACATTTTTACAGAGTGGGCCCTGGAAGCAGAAAATATACTCAGACTTAGTTCATCCACATCACTGTATTTCCATACCCCTGGTCTTCATTTGCAATAGGAGTGTTGTAGATAGAGATTATTTGATTTCAGTAAATGGTATCAAAACCACTCATAAGATTGCTTGTAGCAGGGTAGAGAGTGTTGTAGATAGTACTTAGTGTTGCTTTAGAAGAATTCATATGCAAGAAACCATATTCTGGTGGAGGTAAGAAGAAGAGTACACAAAATTTTACACAAAACTAGAGCTTTGAGGGGGAATGAAAAAATGCCCAGAAATAGGCATATACTTGTACCAAAAAGATAAAAATTTACAAGGAAACTCTCGAGTCAAAAAGGTGTCTCTAGGTAAAAGATAAACTTAAAATATGATGTGTATGTCGTTTTATATCATTTTTTAACTTCCGCCCTTTTAAGAAGCAAGAATGAGAATGATTCTAATATATTTTGATGTTGAAAATTCATGAGAGCATTAAAGAGTCATATATTAATGATTGGCTCCATTTTTAGAGAAAACAGAATTATATTTTTTTAGTTATGAGGAATTTGAGAAAAAGTGACCTTATCCTACAATTTGAGAATAAAATAATATGTGAAATCTATTGAAAATATAAATACAAGATTTTCTTGATCGTAGAAGATCTCTTATTATAATATTATTTTGGAATATCTTTTGAGAGAGAGAGAGGTGAGAGAAACCTCTTAAGGGGCAAAAAAGAGAGTCCATATTTCTCCTAATGTTCTTTGCATTTCATCTAATGGGATACCCTTCAATATATCTTGATACGATCTTTAATGTAAAAAGATGAGAAAAGTGAGGTTTTTTATATAATATCCCAAGGTAGAGTCCTTATGTGAACCTCCCTTCTGTTTGCTAGTTGCATTATCAATGAACCAATCCCGGGGGGTCCACTAGGGTTTACCGTATGGTACCACGTGAGTGTAAGGGAGGGGGGTTATTTAAGGGAATGAATGTACATTTTATAAGGTAAGGTCCCATAAATAGGGGGTATATAAGGGGTATTTTCATATATTTCTTGCACGCAGGTGATGTCTCCTTATTACTACTAGTGAATCCCCCGTGGAACTAATCCTTATAAATAATTTGAAAATAACAACTTAGTGAATTAAATCATGGTCAAAGTCTCTATTATAGAGTAATGCTCCATATCTACATCCTTAACATTTGAATCCACAAGCAAATACTTATCCTAGTCTAGAATAATAAAGTTAGAATTTTCTTTAAGATTATGTGCTATAATGGCTAGGCAATAGTTCTCTCTAATGTAAAAAATACTTATCCTAGTCCAGAATAATAAAGTTAGAATTTTCTTCAAGATTATGTGCTATAATGGCTAGGCAATAGTTCTCTCTAATGTAAAAAATGTCTTATATATCAATCAAGAGTACATATTTCCTTTTGTCAATAGGGAAGATATGGAGAAAAGCTATAGAAACTTCACCATCACCCATCTCAGCTACATGCTTGCCAAATAAACCCACCTCTATGTTATTTCTTCTCAAAGTGTCAACATATAGCTAAGCAATTTTCTCCCTCTCATTGGCCACATCTAATGGCTTTTGCTTCAATAGCCTATTGTATATCTTTTATGTCTTAGATAGACTCTTTCTCTTCATCCCTTAGCAACACCTATATAAAAATCTTGAGACCCCACCTCACATTGTGCAGGTATAGGACCCACAAAACATGAGCGAGGACCCACAAAATGTAAGGGAGGACCCTTGAGAATTTCAAAGAGTCCCCCCTCATGTTGTGTGGTTCGAAGACCTGCACAATGTGATGGAGGACCCTTGAGAATTTTGAAGGGTGCTCCTTGTGTTATATAGGTCCTAGACTTGCACAACGTGAGGAATGATCCTTAGGAATTTCAAAGGTCCCCTTGCACATTATACCAGTTCTCCTAGATCCACAAACATGAACTTTGAGAGGTTATGCTAGGCCATCACAACATGAGGGTGAGGCTTCGATGAAGCCCCCCTCCCTCATGTTGTGTGGGTTCAAGTTTTACACAATGCTAGGTTGGGCTTTGAAATTTCTAAAGGGGACTCGAAGATGATTGAAGCCCCACCCTTGCATTGTAATGGCATGACTAAAAATATGGGAGGGAAGAAAAAAAGAACTAGATTGAGGTCTGCACCCTTAAATAGAGGAAGTTTCAACTACAACATGAGAGAGAGAGAGAGAGAGAGAGAGAGAGAGAGAGAAAATCAAAATGGAAGTTGGATTTCATAATAGGTGGGGCCTTTATAGCCTTGATGGTTGCATGCGTGGTAGGAATGTATGCAATAAATTATCACACATGTGGGAGGACTTGTGAAATGATGATATGACACCAAGCAATGTCAAGACTTTCAATCACCTTATATAGCCCAAATTTAAAAGTGAAATTCTTATTTTGCTTATTACATGCCTCTTAGAGCTCCATAGTCTTCTTGGCCTAGATATTCTTGACACATTTAATGATGAGTTTTCAACTAGTGAACCTAGCATAATGCAAGGGCAGGATTTGAGATTTTAGAGCCCTTTCATTGTGGAGCTAATACAAAATCTTGAGGCCTTTCCCTCTCATTATGAGGTCTTTTTTTGCGGGGGGGTGCAAAATCTCAAGGCCCCGCCTTTGCATTATGCAAGATCTCAAATCAACACAACCTGAAGGGGGCCAATCAAAATCTTGAGACCCCACCCTTACATTGTGCAGATCTTGGGTGAATGAAAAATCTCAAGAGCCCATGCATTGTACAAATCCTAGGTTGATGAAAAATCTCGAGGCCCCACTCTTACATTGTGTCATTCTAGATCCTACACGAGGGTGGGGTATCACGATTTCATATGGGGCCCCCCTTACATTGTGTCAATCCAAGACCCCCCTCTCCTAAACATGCATAATGTAAGAGTGAGGCCTCAAGATTTTGTACCAACACCCCTCAAATTGTGTGGATCATTTCTCTTTTATCACATTTTTCTTGTTTTTAAACCATTTCTATTGTTTAGAATTCTTATACAGTCTATCTTCTACTTGTTTATAAAGACATCCTAAACAAAGCAGCAGACCAGTAGACTAGTCTTAATGAGAAATCCTCACATATCATAGAAGGGACTGGTGTTTGGGAAGAGTATGCCCACTTTGCAAGCTTGAGCTCAACAAATACGATACTAGTAGCATAGCTTTGTTCTAGCAAAGTAGCTAAATGCTTTTCACTTTGGTGAGGATGATATTTTACTATTCATAGACCTTCAATGATCATGTAATGGACATTGTTTTAAGGAATAGTTAACTCCTAATCCTTACAAATTTTTGCATTCTTATCATTGTAAGTAGATATCTAGATACTTAATGTTTTTTTTTCTTTTTTAGCTTAATTCTTATAAATTTGCCATTTGATCAACAAGAGAAGGTATTCATAATAGATTCTTCTTATCCATAGTGCAAAAAGAACATTACTTCTAGACATGTGACCTTGGTATATGGGCTACAATTTGAATCTTGTGCAGCATCCCATGATGGCATATATTGAAAGGTAAATAAATCTTTTATAAATTTAGCTTAAGTCATCTCAAGTTTATTTTTGTGTAAATTCATTGTATTCCTTTCCATGGAGATCTCACTAGCACTCGATATTGTACAATGCAAAAAGAGATGATTTCTTGGCAATTCAACAAAAGGGCAAAAGAGAAAAGCAAAGTATGTGGATGATAAGCCAATCATTATTACAATGGACACTAGTCCAACTAGAATTGGCCAATTATATGTCAAGATGATGAAGAAGAGAACATATATACAGTAAGCTTTGGTACAAAAGCTTTTAAATGAAAGACACAGGAGATACCTACTAATCAAGAGAGAGATAGGGGTGTTGTGATTGCATTAACGTGTGATAAAGAGTACTTTATCATCGGCACTCCAATCATAGTAGAAACATACTTTTTGCCTCTACTTGGCATGATTACCAATTGCTCTACTCCAGATATAGCCATGTTAAGATGAATTGCTTATATAAAGTCAATGAATCTAGAATTTGGACATATTGAAGGTAAATTGAACTCAGTAGAAAAACATGCTATCTAAAGCCAAATATGAGGATGAACATGGTATCGTAGTAGAGGATGACGAGCTTGAGATTTTAGGCACTACAATGGATAATGAATGCTAGCCATTGTTTTCAAAATCTTTTGCAAAGGGATTGTATGAGGGTGAATGGCTATAGATTAGCTAGTGCCTGAGTACATTGATCAAGAGAGATGAATGGAAAGAGACAAAGCTCAAGAGAATTAGAAGGTTTATGGTTATTTCTTGAAATATGGTTTCTTATGGAAGCATCCAAAGAAGAAAAGAGAATCACCATTGAGGGTAGTCTATGACAAAGATACACATATTTATGTTATGAAGGATTTCCATGCAAGATTGTGGGGGCAAGACATAGAGAAGTAAATGTTACATTTTTTAGAAGATTAAAGAGCACTACTAGTGGAATGGAATTTACAATGATGTATCAGAGTTTGTAGAGTTTGTAGAGAATGCCAGATATACTCTTCAATCCAGCACAAAGATGAGCACTCTACATATTCTTTAAGCATACATTATAAATGGGTTGTTGACCTTGTTACTATGCCTGTAGGCTTGTGGAAAATGAGATACATAGTGCTTGCAAGAGAAGATTTGACTAACTAGGTTGAAGAGAAAGCACTAAGGACTAAGAATACTAGTGTAATATGCAAGGTTCTTCTTGAATATGTCTTTTGCAAGTATGGATGTGTAGGAAAAGTGACTACAGACAGAGGAGAGTTAGATGTAGAAGAAGCCATAAAGGTTTTTTCAAGACTAGGTATAAATTTGGCATTGACTTTAGCTTATAATCCACAGGATAATGGAAAGAGTGAGAGAGGGCATCAACCCATAGTAAAGGCCTTAGAAAATGGCTGCAGAGGAAGAGCCAGAGAGTGGCCACGGTTATTACTTTTTGCTTTATGGAAAAATCCTACTACACACAGTGCTACCATATGTTATATACCAACTGAGTTCATGTATGGAAAGAGTGAGAGAGGGCATCAGCCCATAGTAAAGGCCTTAGAAAATGCTTGCAGATGAAAAGTCAAAGAGTGGCCATGGTTATTACTTTTTGATTTATGGAAAAATCCTATTACACACAGTGCTACCACATGTTATATACCAACTGAGTTCATGTATGGTAAGAAGCCAATGATATCCATAAAGATAGTGACTACTACATGGAGCATGATTCCATGGGAAGAAGGTTTATCTTGGCAGCTTGTTCTTTGGATGCTTCACACAGTTGACTAATTCTTTGTCAAGATATACTCAATGTTGGTTGATATTTTTAGGGGCTTCCTTTCATGTGACCCCTCATAGAGAATGGTTTCACTCCTATCATAGTATGATCATGTGGTGTTAACTCTAGTACCCTCTATCCTTTGCTTGTATCTAGGTTAGTTGACGATGTTTTAGCTACGGCTGTAGTTCCACATGTATCTCTTTGGTATCATCACCTTGGGCACATATCTTTGAAAGGAATGAAAATGCTTATAAGTTTGCAATATCTTCCACTCCTAGACTATAAGTGTTTTAATATGGACAAAAGTAGTGATTCTAACCCATAAATTCCCTCGGGTAAGTTACTCATGAATATATGTGTGCATCATGTGGGTTCAAAATAAGGTATTTTAAAAATATCATTTTTATACATTTTTTACATATAGAAGGGTGTAATATAAAGGGGTTATTTATAAATTGAATAGAAAAGGATTATGTTTTATATGGTTGGCAGACACATAGTATGCATAAGAAGTCTAGCATTAAGCACATGGGTGAAACTTTGGCTCTTGTTCATTCGGATGTATGTGGTTTCGTGCCCTATCAGTTGTTAGGTGGTGTGAAGTATTTTGTCACATTCATTGATGATTACTCACATAAGTTTTGGGCTTACCCTATTAAGCAAAAATTGGATGTCTTGTCTACCTTTTAGTATTGGCTTGCTCTTGTTGAGAACTAGCATCTAGGTATAGGCTACAATGCCTAGTGTGTCTCGAAAGATTTTGAGTAATTTTGTGATGAGTGGGGTATTAAACATCAATTGACTGACCTCTACATCCCTCCCCATAATGGTATTCTCGAATGCATGAATAGAATAATTCAAGAGCAAGTTTGTAGTATGCTTAGCCAAGGAGGCTTACCCCAACACTTTTGGCCTAAGGCAGTTACTACTAGCATACACTTGCTTAATTGGTCCCTTTGCATTGCTATTGATTTTTAAGTTGCAAATGGGGTATGGGATGGAAAACCTCCATCATATGCTCATTTTCCCATCTTTAATTGTGAGCCATTATGCCATGTTCCCAAGGGCAAGTGAAATAAGCTAGATCCTAAGTCCCTAAAATGCATCTTTATAGGTTATGGGGATGCAGGTGATATGGGCTATCACCTATGGGATCCGTAGACTTGCAAGATTATCCATAGCCCTAATGTAGTTTTCCATGAGAAAAAGATTCATAACCAGCATGAGTAGGTAGTTGAAGTACATAGGGTGATCTTTTAGGAGGAGCCTCTCACTATAGCCTACAGTAGATCTAATGCTCCAATGGCCTAGACCTTGCCTCTTGTGTAGGATCAGCCTACTTTAAGATGCTCTACTAGAGCTAGACATTAGAGTGCTTAATGCCCTCCATGGATTATGTTATGATAAGAGATGTAGATGATCCTCTCTCTTATGATGAGGCTATACATAGAGATGGTCGCCACTCATGGGACAAGGCTACGCACTCGGAATTTGACTCCTTACAAACTAAGCATACGTGGGATTTGGTTCCTTTGCCTAGTCATAAGAAGGTATTACCATGCAAGTGGATATACAAGCTAAAAAGTATGCTTGGATGCCCCAAGTCCATTTATAAGGCCAAATTGGTAGCTAAGGGTTTCAAGTAGGAATATGGTATTGACTTTGATGAAATCTTTTCTCTTATGGTCAAAATGATGACCCGACACTTGGGACTAGCATTGGTTGGTTAGCTAAACCTTTATCCAATGGGTGTAAAGATAGATTTTTTACATGGAGACTTGCATGATGAGATTTATATGTAGCAGTCTAAGGGATTTGAAGAAAAAGGTAGGGAATACCTAGTGTGCAAGTTAAGAAAGAGCCTTTATGGCCTTAAGCAGGTACCTAGGGAATGGTACCATAAGTTTGATGCTTTTATGCATTCACAAGGACATAGCCATAGTGCTATAGATCTGTGCTTATACAAGAAGAAGGCTCCTGATAGTAGCCTTATAATTTTGGTCTTCTATGTAGATATGCTTATTGATGAGAAAGATCATGATGAGTTGGATGCCTTGAAAACTCAGCTCAAGAATAGCTTTGAGATAAAAGACATGGGACAAGCCTCACATATTCTTGGGATGTGCATCATGTACACTTGCTCTAAGAGGCTCCTTTATTTATCTCACAAAAGGAGTATATCCAAAAAGTCCCTCAGTGGTTTCATATGCACAATGGTAAGCCTATTGGTTTCCCTCTACCTTCTCATGTGAAGGTTAGTTAGGTTGATTGTTTGCAGTCTAATGAGCAAAATTCCGAGATGGCCAAGGTCCCTTATGCATCCGTTATGGGAAGTTTGATGTATACCATGATAGCCACTCATCCTAATATAGCATTTGTAGTGGGAGTTGCGGCATGCTATATGGCTACACCTAGTAGACAACATTGGGATGCTATTATGGGTATCATGAGGTAATTGAAGGGCATAACAGCTATGTGCATATATTATGGTGGCTAAGATATAGGAGTCGTAGGGTAAACCAACTCTAATTATGCAAGACATGAAAATAGTACAAAGTCCACCTTTGGCTATGTCTTTACCTTTGTTGGAGATATTGCTTCTTGGATGTCCAAGGTGTAAAAATACATGACTCTCTCTATTACTGAGTCCAAGTATATTGCAATAATTGAGTCTTGCAAGGATGCTTTCTGGTGAAGCCGTTTGGCCCTGGTATCACTAATGCGATCGCTACATTGCATTTAGATTCTATGGGTGCTATCTAGTTAGCTAAGAATGTGGTCTTCCATGCGAAGACAAACACATTGAGGTGCATTATCATTTCATCAAAGAGATCATTTTGAGGACAAGTCTATTGACCTTGTCAAGATCTCAATAGACCAAAATCATGTAGATTTGCTCGCGAAAAGTCTCTTAGCAAAGTATTTTTCCTTTCTTAAGAAATAATGGGCATCAGATGAGATGGCATCTCTCATCATCCTATTGCACTTATGTACATTTGTGCTTTGTCACTTTTTTATTGTTCTCTCCTCACTAGAAACACATTTTCCTTTAAGTGGGAGGTTGTTGGGGGTAAAGGCCCATGTGCCTAGCCACCCATGTATTACTATACTAATAGTATCTGCATACCTATACACTTCAGGTGGCAGGTGTTCAAAGATAAGAGAGACAGACTGGAGCCAGAGAGTGAGTAGTCAACTCATCTCATTCATCTTTATTATTCAATCTCTACTAACATAAAAGAGATAGTACAACTAGGTTATCGTTACCACTAACCATGACTAACTATGGTTAGGTCAGCATTGACTTATTTAATTTTCCACACATGAGTACAACTGAACATAGTTGTAGGTAATGTCAATCACACACACATACATATGAGTAGTTGAGCTTGAAATCCCAATACTCCCCTTCAAGCTCAAACTAACTGCTGAACTCCATTTGTAAGCCTTCCTCTCTTGTGTATAACCCATTAAAACACTCTTGATAGTTATTGGATCCAATTTCTTCCTCTTTTCATCAAGAACATGCACGTAAGCAATGCAGCCAAATACATTAAAATGCCTAATGTCAAGTTTGTGACCATTCAGCTTCTCATAGGGAGTTACATTGTGAATCTCAGCTTTAGGAGTTCTATTCAATAGCACATAAACAACAATAGCCATTGCTTCAGCCCAATAAGCATTTGGCAAACTCTTTTCATTACCCTTGCTGATTCCATAAGAACAAGATTTTTCATCTCTGCTACTCCATTCTAATGTGGTGTATGATTGTAAGTAACCTACCTTTTTATACCATATTTGGCAAGATACCTGCCAAACTCTCTGGATACATATTCATCGCCTCCATCTGATCTTAAACATGAGATATAACAACCTAGTTCATTTTCAGCATGCTTTTTGAAGTCTTTAAAAGCATCAAACACCTCATCTTTGTGTTTCATAATGTACAACCATGTGTATCTGTTGAAATCATCAATGAAAGGGACATAATATTGAGGACCACCGAAAGAAGCATTATGAGATGGACCCCATACCTTTGAGTGTACTAACTACAATGGACGAGAAATGTTCCTGACATGTCTCATAAAAGGAAACCTTGCTTGTTTTTGAAACTGAAAAGCAGAGCATACATGTCCAAGATCATTGTATTTGAACTTAGGTAACCCAAGTAGAACCTCTTTTTGCTGCATAGATTTCAACTTCTGAATATTTACATGGCCAATACGTTTATGCCAAATCTCAATATCTCGTACAACTCCATCATCATGAGCAAACATGGCTACCTTCAATTTTGGAATAGATGCATCCAACGTAAACATTATGCCATCCCTTCTACATTTAGCAATCAATTTGCAGCCATTATCGTATTCCTTGATAAAGTATCCATCCTTATTGAATCTAACTTGTAGATTCTTCTTTGCCATCTTTCCAATCGACAAAATATTTTTAGTGATTGATGGTACATGAAGCACATTGTGTAGACTCTTTTTCTTGCCATCAGGCATAAGCAATGGGACCACACCTGCATGTTGAATATCATGTTGGGTATCATCCCCAGTGCAGACATATCCATGAGAACTTGCAAACCAACTCATCAAACCATCGTCCATGGGGTGTTATGTGATTAGAGGCCCCTGAATCTATGTACAATTTCTCATATTTTCCTTGCTTAGGCACATTCTTTGATACATGTTGTGCATAGCAAACAATCTATCTCCCAGATCATCTTGAGCACCACTAGAAGATGCATAATTTCCATGTTGTCTGCCTTTTGCTTTCATGTATGCTTGCTTCTTATGACAATCTTTGGAAATATGCCCATATTTGCCACAATAATGATAGTCTTTGTCCTTATTAAACTGCTCATTTGACTACCAGGATCCACCACCACTACCTCTAGGTGATCTCCCCCTACCTCTAAAGCTACCAGTTGACCCTGCATATTCGAGCTATTCCATGCATTATGTTTCTTTGATTTCCATAGGTATTTTGAGTGTCTCCTTGACCTCAAAAAGAACCATGGCCTCTGCCACCTCTACCATGCTAGCTAGAGTAGAGAATAGTGGTACATCAACCAGTTCATAGAGCATATAGTTGATGCATACCCTGTGTACATTCAATCTTATTGATAGTAGAGAAATATACAATCTGCAATCAGCAACTAGTAAATGACCAACAGCCTTGTCTCAATCAAAACAGAGATATTTATGTTTCAAACATGCCCCAAAACATCCTAGACATTTGCCACTATATGAGAGAGTCCATAGATGACATTTCGGGCACACTATAGTACATGTATAGCGAGCGCAAATACCAAATATCTTCAGGGCTACTAACAATCAATCACTATATAGCCAAAACAAGGGTAATCCAAGCTCAAAAGCTTCCCAAATCATAGCATACATGTGCCGATACATGTAGAGACCAAGACATGATCATATCGACATTCATACATGTCCTATCTTCAAGAACCAATGTCATATAACTCCTGTATTGTTCATGTATAACCAATAATCATGTCAATGCAATTGATTTTCATCTCCAAAAGTCAACATTCAATGCTATTTTCAGCTCATACAACATCTACAACATACATATGCCCATAATCAGGGTCCACAGATACTATCCAATGTCATAGATTGCTTCAAGAAGTATATAGATGCTTGTTGTCCACAGTAGTTCACGACAGATTTCCAACTTGTTAAAACCTTCCAAATTTGAACATTTGACACTCTAGAACCATGCTCAAATGCATGAGAATAGGGACATATATATTTTTAGGATGAAAGCCACCAGTGCCCTGGAACCACCTGCTGTTTATTGGAGTAAACAACTAGTCTACATAGGTCTATGCTAAATATCTCAAAATCTGTGAAGAATTTGGAAAAGCTATCTTCTAAAAAGTTGTAAAACACGTCAAAACA
Organism: Lygodium microphyllum; assembly: GCF_053477565.2. Taxonomy (NCBI): domain Eukaryota; kingdom Viridiplantae; phylum Streptophyta; class Polypodiopsida; order Schizaeales; family Lygodiaceae; genus Lygodium; species Lygodium microphyllum. The sequence goes on along the minus strand of NC_141143.1, from coordinate 22,337,246 downwards.
GTCAAGAGTCACAAGGCATTTCTCCAAAATTTGTTTTTTTACCAAGATATGGCTTTTTCAAAATAAACGGGCTACAAGCACAGTCTCCTTTGATGACATTTTTTCAAATATGATGTCTTTGATGTCAAATGGCCACTCACAGTGCTTAATGAAGCCTTATGAAGCTCCCAAACAAGCCACAACAAGCTCTTGCACCAGGACAAAGCATAAACCCTTATGCATACCTTGACAAGAACAATGGCAGCCTTTCTTCTTCAGCAAAGACTCTTATCTTCAAGTTCCAAATCTAGACTCCTTCAATGCCATGCTCCAGAGAGCCCATTCATGTTGCCTCCGATACCATGTTCAAATATAAGAGAGACAAAGTGGAGCTAGAGAGTGATTAGTTAACTTATCTCATTCATCTTCATTATTCAATCTCTACTAACATAAAAGAGATAGTACAACTAGGTTACCACTAACCATGACTAACTGTGGTTAGGTCAACATCGGCTTATTTAATGTTCCACATATGAGTACAATTGGACATAGTTATAGGTAATGTCACTCACACACACATACATATGAGTAGTTGAGCTTCAAGTCTCAACAACAAGTGCCCATCATCGTTACTTCATTCTTTATTATTTTAGTGACATTTGAAGAAAGGGAAGGCCGATCACATATTCTGATTGTTGGAGTTCATACATCTTGTGGTATCTCTCTCTCTTGCTCTTGCTCCTTTCACCATAGCTCTTGCTTTCACTCATGTGATTCCACTCCAGGATCACTCCCTTCAGTTTGATCTTTCCTTATTCAAAGTTTGGAAATATCTTAGGTATTTGATTTTGAGTTTATCACTTGTCCAAGCAAGGGTTAATTGAGCATTATTATTCTGGACAACAATACAAAGGCTCGACTTTAGACTCATTCAATATATAATTTATTTCTTCTTTGTTTATTCTACTCTTTAACCACCACTCTCTACACCCTTATTCCTAAAACCTCCCCTGGTTCTGACTTTCATCCCTTTACTTCTTGATATTTGGTAAAATGAAGGCGAAGGCCATTGAAAGGGTGCAATGTGGGCGATGCATCAGGTTTGAATTCTTTTGCAAGAGTAGGTGATGAGATGAAGCAATTGATTCAGACTTTTAATATCTATTTGCAATCACAACATTTGTGATGGCCAGGGGAAGGTTTTGCATACAAATTTCTACTAAGATGTAGATGGTTGTAGATATATCAAGAAATCATGGAAAACAAAGTGGCAGTAAAGGCACTTCATGCAATTATTAATGAATTGGATCAATTCGATAGGCAAGAAATGTCTAGATATCTCAAAATCTATTGTATGTGGATGGATTTTTTATGGTGTTCCAAGAAAAGATATGATGAAATACTTTGATTAAACTAGAGTGTGTGAACTCAAGGAGCATGTTTGAGACATACACTAGCCATATAGTGAAACCTGAGAGAGCTTTGAGCAAGTGCATAAACAAAAGTATTTCATGTAGGATCCAGCACAAGATGATGAGCTAAATCAAGGCTTCTACTTGTTCTAGTTGTAGAGATGCCAAAATTTGTGCAAGCAAAAGAAGATGTTAGTGTTAATAGTATTTTGTGGAGGCTAAATTCAAAGAATATCAAAGCAAAGTGAAAGCTTAAGTGCCATATTTATTTGATGGTTGTCATTTTTTGGAGTGCTTTAGTGATTATGTTGAGTACTTGTAGCATCTATGTATATTTTTATCACGGTTGTATTAGTTTGTGAGAGCTTGACTCACTCTCATGCATAGTATAGGCAAGGTCTAATAATGCTAAGAAACATTTATGCTTCAAATAATGACCAGCCTAGATCCTATATAAAGTGGATAGGACATTCAAAAGAGTGTGCAAATCCTAATTTGCAGTGGTTGAGACCTTAAAATACACAAGGGATGCATACCCTAAAACGTAAACTGGAGTGCAAACCATAAAATACAAAGTGGGGTGCAAACCTTAAAACACAAACAGGGAGTCACCCTAGACAAGTGACCTAACCCTAACTATAAAGTGTGTCATATAATGGTGAAAGATCTCAATTATATTTACCCTTTTGTTGCATCCATATTACGAAAGTTCTATCAGTGCAACTATCCAATCTTTATATTCTATCACCTTGCCTCCACTGTTGAGATTGACTAAGAAAGACTGAGTGAGAGGTATATTGAGTAAGGGATTGAGGGAAGGTGAAGCTCTTCATTGTCATCTTGCTTTACTATTATTCTCTACTAGCTTCTCAACTTGTTGGTGTGCTTAGTGGTGGATGCAAAGGAGTGATGACATCGGATCATGTTTCTTCGGTTATAGAACCATCTTTGAGACTTTAAGCTTTTAGAGTAAAACATGAGAAGGTAAATTGGTGAATCGCTAAAACTTGATGCTAGTAGAGAGGGATTCATGATTAGATAGATCAAAGTGTTGGGAGATAAGGTGAGAGTTATCATTGAAGCAAATTGTAGCTTTTAAAAGAATAGAAGTCCGCCTAATGTTGCGATTGTTATGCATTTAGCCCAACAATTTGGTTCCATTGCTAGGATAAAGGATGGTGCAACCACTAAGGTTCTCACACTCCTACTATGTGGCAGAATAGGAGTTGTGCATGAGAATGGATGGGATTTGATGGGATATCGATTATCCATGTTCATGGCTAGCATACTCCAAAATCCATGTGGCTGGTTTAGAAAGGCCAAATCAAGAGAAACCGATTCATTAGATTGAGATTGAAAATATAATAATTTTTGAATTAGACAAAAATACAAAACTCAAACTTAAGAATACAGTAAAGGTTTAAAAAGCAGCACAATAACTCAAAACTCAAGCTTTTTGCTTAAACAAATCAAGTGACATATTGTGAATTAAGTGAAGAGAGAAGCCATGAGTGGAAGCAAGAGCTATGGTGGAAAGAGTAAGAAAGCAAGAGCAAGAGACATAGGATGTGGGAATTCCAATAGTCACAATGTGTGATTGGCCTTCCCTTATTCAAATATCACTAAAAAAAACAAAGAATGAAGTAATAGTGATGGGCACCTACAACCTATAGTGTATATGTGTGCATGTATTATTAGTGTAATAAATACACAAGTAGTTAGACACATATGCCTTTACCACCAACAACCTCCCACTTAAAGGTGAATGTGTCTCTAGTAATGAGAGAATAAGAAAAAAGTGACAAAGTACAAATGTACAAAAAGTACAACAGGATGAGACAATATGTCATCTCATAGAACGCCCATCAGTTTTCTAAGGAATGAAAAATGCTCTACTAAGAGACTTTTTGTGAGTAGATATGTAGGACTTTGATCAGTTGAGATCTTGACAAGCTTGATGGACTTATTCTCAATGACCTCTCCGATAAAGTGGTAACCTCCCTCAATGTGCTTTGTCTTCACATGGAAGACTAGATTATTGGCTAACTAAATAGCATTCATAGAATCCAAATATAGTGTAGGGACCACATTAGTAATACCAAGGTCTACAAATGTACATAAAGTACAACAGGATGAGAAAATATGTAATCTCATCCAACACCCAACCATCAGATTCCTAAGGAAGGAAAAATGCTCAGCTAAGAGACTTTTAGTGAGTAGATCTGTAGGACTTTGGTCAATTGAGATCTTGACAAGATCGATGGACTTATCCTCGATGACATCTCTTATAAAGTGATAACATGCTTTAGCTTGCTTTGTGTTTACATAGAAGACCAGATTCTTGGCTAACTAAATAGCACTAATAGAATCCAAATGCAATGTAGGGACCACATCAGTAATACCAAGGTCTACATCCAAATGACCTAACCAGATAGCCTTCTTGCAAGCCTCAGTGGACTACAACATACTCTGACTCTATAATGGATAGGGCCATGAATTTTTGCACCCTAGACATCCAAGAAAAAACACCTCCAGTAAAGGTGAAGACTTAGCTAGAGGTAGACTTCCTACTGTCTACATGTCTTGCATAATCAAAGTCAATATACCCCAAGACTTATATATCTTGACCACCATAACATATGCACATATCTATAGTGTCCTTAAGGTACCTCATGATACCCTTCTTGGAATTTGAATATCACTTGCCAGGTGAGGATATATAGTGTGCCACAATGCCCACTACAAATACTATGTCAAGACGAGTGACTATCATGGCATACATCAAACTATCCACTATCGATACATAAGGGATCTTGGTCATCTCAGCCTTCTACTCATCAAACTATAGATAATCGACTTGACTAACCTTCACATGAGAAGGTAAATGATAGGTAATAGACTTAACATCGTATATATGAAATCTCTCAAGGACCTTCTAGATATACTCCTATAATTAGTAAAGAAGCCCCTTAGAGCGATCACATACAATGCACATTCCAAGAATATGTGAGGTCTTGTCCCATGTTTTTAATCTCAAAGCTCTTCTTGAGCTAACATTTCAAGGCATCCAACTCATCATGAGGGCTCCCAATAATCATTATATCATCCACATAGAAAACCAAAATCATTAGATTACTATCGCGAGCCTTCTTTGTGTATAAATAGGGATCTGTATCACTACAGGTATATCCCTATAAGTGTATGAAAACATCAAACTTGTGGTACCATTCCCTAGGTTCCTACTTAACGCCATAAATGTTGGGATGGCAAGCTCAATATATGCAGACATTGATGATGGGCCAGTTAGTTAAATGGGCCTACACATCTACACTTAGCACATCGATGGTGGTCATTATGATCCTCACATGGCCACTGACTTATCAGTTATTACAGTTGGCTTTTTGCACCTACCTATATAGCTAGTATAGTTATAGCACTACTCAACTAGTATACTTAGTTGTGCACTATTTGACTTAGCATGCCACTTTTCTTTATGTTGTATACTATATCTATACTTTGTTTACATTTTATTGTGTGTAAAAAGAAGAAAAATCCAATTTAAAAAACGTTTTGGCTTCCATCTCTCTTCTTGTGTTCTTGAGTGAGCTTTCTTTTATGTATATGGTATATGTTTGGCACAACAACTTAAGTAAGGCTCCCCACCATGTGATTCGTGACATGGTATCACAGCAATGCCACTAAGAAAGGATGGTTTTAAAGGCTAAAGTAAAGAAGAAGAAGCAAGGACTTGAGCAAGTAAGCAATGGGCAAGGAGCTTTCCCATTATTCCACTCTTTCTCTTGGATAGTGCTTGTGGAGGCACTAGAAGTAGGGCAAAGCAAAAATACCAAATTATTATTGTAACGTGTCCACCTGTTCCCTTCAGGACATGTCTCAGCAGTCCATCGAAAAGGAGGTCTAGAAAGCTTCGCCCGACACTCCCATGGAATGTCACGGGGTTTGTGATCTAGGACTTTTCGTGTCTGCCACGTAGCGGAAGTATTATGGCTGTTCCCACTTAGGACCAACCTGAATCAGGGTTTCCCCTAATGGTCATTTCCTAAACCGCAACTAGCGTCGAACTACTTTACGCAGAAATGCCAGGGCCAAAGCGGATTCACCCTACACTTGGTTCAAGGAGAATGGGAAATGAGAGGGATGCAAGGCTCGACCTCTCTGCCGTAAGACATAGTCCCATTCCGTTCCCCTAAAATAGCATAAACCGGGATTATTATAATCTTGACTCTAGGTCAGTGCCCTTGCTATTCATTTCCTTTGAAACGATCTCCTTACTGTCCATTATGATTGAGAAAAGTTCCCGGCCAACCGGGACCACCCATCCGTAGGACGGGTGTGGACCCATGGCCACATCCACCGCACTTTCCTCAAGTTGTTTTAGTTGTCTAATTACCTACCACATTTAGTTGGACATGCATCAAGCAGCTTCCTTAATTAGCACGTTAGGCACCGGTTCCTTCACATAATCATAGCACTTGACATAGAAAAGCAGTGTCAAACAAGTTTCTTTTCAACAGGTTATCATATTTATCTTTGGAATACATTCATAAAATCCGACCCGCAGGCTTATCCATAATCCGCCCGAAGGCTATCCAGCAATCCACAAGGATTACTAATCCAAGATTCCGCCCGTAGACTAGTATGCGGGCCTCGAGATCCAATCCCGAGTCACGTTGGCCTCTTGTGCAAGGCCCGGAAGGCGAGGGATTTATGGCCAGAGCCCCCCTAGCACCCAAGCATCCTCGTACTCCAAGTAGCCTTCAACGGAGAGACCTCTCATGGCGGTGTCGTATTGCTGCGCATTTGAGGCGTGTAAACCACCCAAAAGTTGTGCATGAGATTTGTTACTTTGTACATATTTAGTTGTTATGTTTGCTCTTTCATTCTATGCCGAAGATGGAGAGTTGTTGGATCGCATTCTCTCACGGGCGAAAGATACTCTGAGGAGGATGCAAAGGTTATTGTGGTGCAAATTTTGAACATAGTATCCTTCTACCACTTGCAAGGTGTTGTTCATCGGGGTCTGAAGCCAGAGAATTTTCTTTTCACAACGAAGGATGAAGCTGCATCAATGAAGGCTATTGATTTTGGTCAATCGGTTTTTGTCAAGCCAGAGGAGAGACTTAATGACATCATGGGAAGTGCCTACTATGTTGCACCTCATATAGCACAGAGGCTGATGTTTGGGAGCATTGGAGTTAATACTTATATTCTTCTTTGTGGAAGTCGGTTTTTTTTGGAGCTTGTACTGAGGCGGGAATATTTCAGGCTGTAGAGAGCTTTATGGGCTGTTTGTTTGCTTTTTGGGAGAACCTTAGCTTGGAATGGGGCTTAATTAGAGAATAGGAAAATGACGATGGAGGAAAGCGGAGGGGGAGCCTCGCTTTAGAAAAGGAGGAGCCTATTTTGGAAGAAAGGAGAGAAATAGAGGGAGAACAGGGAATCCGAAAAAGAAAAAAAGAAAGAGTTTGTTTTGAATCGGGTAGGAGGGAAAATAGGGAGAAGAAAGAAAGCAAAAGGGGAATGCTCCTGCGACGACTGTGGGAAAGGGAGCATAAGGGAAACAATGGAGTTCAAGACGGAGGAAGACGAGCGAAGGGGAGTTAGTCTCTCGGCCTCTTCTGGACCATACTGCTGTATATACTGATACTGTTGATGGTGTACCGCACTGCGTTTACGTCCTGCCGATTCCATTGTAGAGACACTTTTGACCTTGCAAACGCCGGCCCAGTAACCGAGCAGGCTATGACGTATCCCACGTCTCTGACATTCAAACCTTCTCCGACTCCCACCAGAATCAGAGAATCTACACAGTGACGCACAGAGAGGGAGAGAGAGGCCTCAGGGAGAAAGATCGTATTCAGATGTCATCACAGTGGAGGACAGTGGGAGTGTTGAAGAACGAAGGGGCCACAAAGAACCAAACAAAACGCTGAGGGAAAAGGATCAACGGAAGGAGCTCTGCTTTTTGGTGGGCAAGGAGGTTTTCAGTATGGGAAGAGGAGGAAGGTGCGCCTGATCAACTTGTGCCTCACAAGACATTCTCTGGAAATCGTCCATCACTGAGCATGTTGTTACCCAATCTTACGCCATATACTATTGGCCTGAACGTCATCGGCATGGCGACCTGCTAATCGACGGGCTGCAGCATGTTGAAGGTGGCTGCCCAAAGGGTGATCTCGGAACTGAGGTAGCCGAGCTGCCGCTTCTCATCAACGTTCCGCTTCTCTCTCTGAAGGCGTCAAAGCGGTCCTTCTTGAGCCGGGAGGCGGTCTGGACGTCTGCAGGCGACTGAGGACTGATTGAAGAACGGAGATGGATTACGACGACGAAGGGACGAATTGGGAAGAAGATGAGGTACGCAGATGTCCGTGAAGAGGAAGAGCTCTGAAGAGGATTGACGGAGGCTAGCGGAAGAAGTTGCTATGACGAAAGAGCAGAAGATGAAGAAGAAAGTGACAAAGTTGCAGTAACAACGAAGAAGAGCTCTGAAGAAAATGTAGAAGGTGATGAAGCAGAGAGACAACGCATAAGGTCACGACGAGGATGACGTTGCTGTGATGACGGAGGAAGTCTAGAGGGAGATGACAGTAGGAACGTGATGAAGACTGTAAGCATGACAAAACAGAAGAGAACGAGGCAAAGGAGCTGAAGTCAAAGAGGAGGTCAACAACACAAATTGATGAGACTGCGATGAAGCATCGGCGAGCTCTGCTGAAGGCGAAGGAAGTCAAGGACGATCTTCGATTTGCAGAAAACGACGATAAGGGCATGTTGAACGATCACGCTGACAACAACGATGAAAGTTAGCTGATGATCCAATGAAGAAATCCTTCATCATCTCTTTCTGAGCTACAGTGAGAATTGCATTCTTGGCCGATCTCTTGGAAGCTGTTACTTATAATCTTCCAAAAGAGCATAGGAAGCCTTACTTTTCTCCCCTCTTATGACAAAATTATTGGAATTAGCTGAATGCTGTTAAATGCTTAATCTCCTTACTTTTTTGTCAAAATCTTGGTGATAGAATTCTTTGAAAGTGCACTTGATTTCTTGTGAGTGTTTGGAAACACCACAAGTTTCATTTCCCTTGTTTCCCTCTCATAAGACACATGGATATTGGAAGTAAATATTTGGAGAGCTCGATTTTCTGTTGATAGTAGTTTCATACAATGGAATTTGTTTTTGTATGTTCCTTTGAAGAAAAAAAATGGCAGATTTATTATTGCTCGCCAATCTATTCATCTTGTTTATTTGTATGATGGATCGTCTATCCTGAAATTTGTCAAGATCCTCTGTGGTTGCGACTTTGCTTTCGAAAACCCTTCGACATCTTTGGTGAACCCGACGTGAAAGCGTCGCAGAAATTTCAGGATGGGAGACACTTCAGCCTCTATTTCAGCTTCTTCTTCAACTCCAGCTGCGTCTACTTCAGCTCCATCTATGACTGCTGCGTCAAGTACTTCAACGGAGGATCTAAAACAGATTTTGCAGAATATGTCTATGTATATGCAGCTCCAAAATCAGCAAACACAAATGTATATGCAGCAGCAACAACAATTGCAGCAACAACAGTTGTCTCAGCAAAGGCAACTCTACTCGGAGCAAGAGAATGCAAACAGCGCGACTAAGGCTATTGAAGCAGTTGAGAGTGAGAAGAAGCTATTTGACGGGCGTAATGTTTCAGCATATTTGAAGACATATGAGATCAAGATGGGGTTTTTTGGAGTTCCTGCTGGACTTATGAGTAAGTACTTCCTTCGTCTTGTCACACCTGCTTTGAGGACAAAGGTAACTGATTTATTTATTCAAAATACACATTGGCAAGATTTTAAGAAGGCACTAAAAGAAGAATACTTCCTTGAGGACTTTGGTATGGCTACTCGACGGTCATTCCGAGAGTGGGTCTACATGCCAAACAAAGGTATCGCTGCTTCGGAGTTGATTCGAGAATTTGAGGAAAGGTATAGTCAGCTTGATGCTATTGAACAAAGAGCATTGGATGTTGAAAAAGTTGAACTTTTCTTGCAAGCTGCAGATCCTGCTCTTTAAGAAGAATTGGGTGAGCTTCTTGAAGATCGCACGAAGCCTATGGGTCTTAAAACTGATTGGCAGGATGCTCAGGATGCAGTTTCGACTTTGACCAAGAGGAGGATATGGAAGACTCGCCTACAGAATGGTTCCATGACGCCTACACCATCATCTGCTCCTTTGCCTACTTCTATCCCTGTTATTTCTTCTCCTCCTCAGCCAGTTTCTTGGCCTATGCCAGTGCCTACTGTTTCTACTCCACCTATTCCTCCTGTTCCACGACCGATGCCTACACCTTCTGCTCCAAAACCATCCGCTCCATCGGTGCCTACTTCTCTTGATGACATAATCAAAGGAATCACAGATTTGACACTTGAGTCAGTCAAAGCGGAGTTGGTGGGTAAGTTGAAGGAGCAGTTTGCTTCGACTGCGCCTGCTACTTCTTCTAGTGCTCCTACTGCACCTAGGAGTGCTCCTAGTGCTCCTAGGAGAGATCGGAGATGTATTTGGTGTGATAGTACGGAGCATCAGCATTGCAGGGATTGTGACTCTTTCCAGGATGCAAGGAGGCAAAATTTGGTATATTGGGGGCAAGATGGTAAGATTTGGTTGACTGAGACAGGAGCTCCACTTGCTACCAACTTTGGTAAAGGTGGAATGAAGAAGTTAGTGGAGGACATGGTTGCGCGTACTTCTTATGTGGCAGCTAGAGGTGATGCTTCTGCATATGGAGTACAGATTGAGAAGGGATCGGAGACTCAATCCGCACTATGGACTTATGCTATGGAGACTGCAAACAAGGGAAAAATTCAGCAAACTATTTTGACTAGCGCAGGCTCTAGCATCAGATCAGAGACAGGATGGGACTCGCCTGTTGATAGGTATTCTATTTATGCTTATTTGGCTAAATCTCATGGTGCAGATGTATTTGTTGAGGAGAAGCGTAAGAGGGATGAAGACAATCCAAGTGCAGCCAAGAAGACTAGAGGGGGTGAGTTTGTTACTCCACCTACTGCAGGACCGTCTTCACGATCAGGGCCAGATCGACAGATGGAGGATGCTCAAAAGAGGGAAAAGAGGCAAGAGCCTAGAGAGAGAAAGCAGCCAGGATTCAGATTGATGTCCGATATTGAGACATCTACAGATATGAAGAAAATCTTTAATGATAAGATACTTGGCAGTGAGGTGACTTTTACTATTTCCGAGATTTTGGGCATCTCAAAAAGAGAGTTTCAGGAGGTCCTGAAGAGGAAAAGACATGCATTGGCTACCACTGATACACAGGGAGTTTTGATTGGAGAGTTGGATGAGGATGATGATGAGGTTATGGTTGATAATGCTTCTGTTTTGCCGCAGGTAGAGAAGAGGGTTCAGTCTATGCATTATGCTGAAATTGATGAGCCTGTTTTGATACCGCGTAGTCACTTTTCGCGGAGCCATTGGGCTAGGGCAACTACAGAGACGATGGTAAAGGTTGGAGAAAAACAGGTGCCTTATGTTGCATTGGTTGATCATGGTTCAGAGATTAATCTCATTGTTCGTGGAGTTTATGAGAGTAACAGATGGCCTATGGATGTAGAGCATGGGTGGCGTATGAGAGCCGCCAATAACATTGCAGGTGATTTATATGCTGCTTGTCCTAGTGTCAGGGTTTCTATTGGTGATGTAGAGGAGGATTTTCATTTCTTTGTGCAGGATTCATGCTCTTATCCCATAATTCTTGGACAGCCATTCATTACAGAGATGCGCATGGAGACAAAGGTCATGGATGATGGATCTGCTTATGCACGGATTCGCAGTAAAGATGGTAGGAGAGCAGTTCAGTTTATGACTGTATGTGTGAATCATGTTAGAAACAGGGATACTCTCAGAGATGCACCCTTACCCACTGTGAGGGATTCGGGTTTTCATTAGGTACCGCCATTTCGCGAGACGACGGTGGTACAGAGGAGAGGCGATTGGAGTTCTCGCCTCCTGGCAGTAGCAGTGTTTTCTCCTCCGGTTATGTTGGGATTTCAGCAAACAGTTCGATGAGCTATCAGAAGACTTCTAGATTGTCTAGAGCTGCCAGGCAGTATATATGCAGGAAGGAGAAAAATTTGAAAAATGTAGGAATTTTGGAGGATAATGAGCATATAGATGGTATGTATGACAGTGTGATTTGTACAGATACAATGACAGAGATGGGAGATATGCTGAAAACTGATATGCTGAATTGTCATGGTAATGTATTAGTGCAGACCCTGGACATGTTTCATGAAATTGCAGATTTTGTGTCACAGATTGAGTCAGAGGCTGAGGTAACTCAGCAAAGAGTGTTGAGTGCTGAAGAAATTCAGCAAACAGAGTCTCCAGCTGGTTATGATCAGCTTTCAGAGAGACAGAGGGCTGAAAATTTTCAGCCAACAGAGTTTACTGCTGAAATATTTCAGCATTCAGAGTTTGGCTGTGTTTCTATGCAGTCCATAGAGCAGAGGGCTGAGAATATTCAGCCATTGGAGTGCAGAATTGCTGATTTACAGCAAGGTTTATGTAATGCAGAAGAGCATAATGAAGCCAGGGTTGACACGAAATACAAGACTGTGGATAAGAATGTGGATTTTATAGGCAAGATTATGGAGTATTGTTCTACCACTTCAGAGATACAGAGATTCATTGGAGCTTGTGTGTTTTACATGAATTGGACACCCCATTTTGCACACATAGCAGATTGTTTATATGAGCTGTTTCGAAAGGGGCAGAAACTATTTTGGGATGAGAGCCACACTAGAACCATGCGGAAAATGAGGAAGTTATTGCAGATTTTTTGGAAGATGGTGAAAAGATGGTTTGGGCCATACATAGTCAGACATATCTTTGATAATGCAACATATGAGTTGACAGAATTGGATGGAACAGTGCTTAGAGTGCCTATTGCTGGAAAAAGAATCAAGATTTTCAAGAAAAGAGATGATGAGGATTATGCATTGGAAGAATTTTTAAGAGAAGAGCAATGACAAGAAACTCCAATGGAAGAGACAGATGATATGGCTAGATATCCTGTTGATCTACCGGAAATGCATAACGAAGAGATTGATTTGTTTGTGGATCTTGATGATAATGATCATGGGTAGTTGGCCCATCTGGAGGATGCGCAGGATTAGAGGGGGTGGATGTCGTATTGCTGCGCATTTGAGGCGTGTAAACCACCCAAAAGTTGTGCATGAGATTTGTTACTTTGTACATATTTAGTTGTTATGTTTGCTCTTTCATTCTATGCCGAAGATGGAGAGTTGTTGGATCGCATTCTCTCACGGGCGAAAGATACTCTGAGGAGGATGCAAAGGTTATTGTGGTGCAAATTTTGAACATAGTATCCTTCTACCACTTGCAAGGTGTTGTTCATCGGGGTCTGAAGCCAGAGAATTTTCTTTTCACAACGAAGGATGAAGCTGCATCAATGAAGGCTATTGATTTTGGTCAATCGGTTTTTGTCAAGCCAGAGGAGAGACTTAATGACATCATGGGAAGTGCCTACTATGTTGCACCTCATATAGCACAGAGGCTGATGTTTGGGAGCATTGGAGTTAATACTTATATTCTTCTTTGTGGAAGTCGGTTTTTTTTGGAGCTTGTACTGAGGCGGGAATATTTCAGGCTATAGAGAGCTTTATGGGCTGTTTGTTTGCTTTTTGGGAGAACCTTAGCTTGGAATGGGGCTTAATTAGAGAATAGGAAAATGACGATGGAGGAAAGCGGAGGGGGAGCCTCGCTTTAGAAAAGGAGGAGCCTATTTTGGAAGAAAGGAGAGAAATAGAGGGAGAACAGGGAATCCGAAAAAGAAAAAAAGAAAGAGTTTGTTTTGAATCGGGTAGGAGGGAAAATAGGGAGAAGAAAGAAAGCAAAAGGGGAATGCTCCTGCGACGACTGTGGGAAAGGGAGCATAAGGGAAACAATGGAGTTCAAGACGGAGGAAGACGAGCGAAGGGGAGTTAGTCTCTCGGCCTCTTCTGAACCATACTGCTGTATATACTGATACTGTTGATGGTGTACCGCACTGCGTTTACGTCCTGCCGATTCCATTGTAGAGACACTTTTGACCTTGCAAACACTGGCCCAGTAACCGGGCAGGCTATGACGTATCCCACGTCTCTGACATTCAAACCTTCTCCGACTCCCACCAGAATCAGAGAATCTACACAGTGACGCACAGAGAGGGAGAGAGAGGCCTCAGGGAGAAAGATCGTATTCAGATGTCATCACAGTGGAGGACAGTGGGAGTGTTGAAGAACGAAGGGGCCACAAAGAACCAAACAAAACGCTGAGGGAAAAGGATCAACGGAAGGAGCTCTGCTTTTTGGTGGGCAAGGAGGTTTTCAGTATGGGAAGAGGAGGAAGGTGCGCCTGATCAACTTGTGCCTCACAAGACATTCTCTGGAAATCGTCCATCACTGAGCATGTTGTTACCCAATCTTACGCCATATACTATTGGCCTGAACGTCATCGGCATGGCGACCTGCTAATCGACGGGCTGCAGCATGTTGAAGGTGGCTGCCCAAAGGGTGATCTCGGAACTGAGGTAGCCGAGCTGCCGCTTCTCATCAACGTTCCGCTTCTCTCTCTGAAGGCGTCAAAGCGGTCCTTCTTGAGCCGGGAGGCGGTCTGGACGTCTGCAGGCGACTGAGGACTGATTGAAGAACGGAGATGGATTACGACGACGAAGGGACGAATTGGGAAGAAGATGAGGTACGCAGATGTCCGTGAAGAGGAAGAGCTCTGAAGAGGATTGACGGAGGCTAGCGGAAGAAGTTGCTATGACGAAAGAGCAGAAGATGAAGAAGAAAGTGACAAAGTTGCAGTAACAACGAAGAAGAGCTCTGAAGAAAATGTAGAAGGTGATGAAGCAGAGAGACAACGCAGAAGGTCACGACGAGGATGACGTTGCTGTGATGACGGAGGAAGTCTAGAGGGAGATGACAGTAGGAACGTGATGAAGACTGTAAGCATGACGAAACAGAAGAGAACGAGGCAAAGGAGCTGAAGTCAAAGAGGAGGTCAACAACACAAATTGATGAGACTGCGATGAAGCATCGGCGAGCTCTGCTGAAGGCGAAGGAAGTCAAGGACGATCTTCGATTTGCAGAAAACGACGATAAGGGCATGTTGAACGATCACGCTGACAACAACGATGAAAGTTAGCTGATGATCCAATGAAGAAATCCTTCATCATCTCTTTCTGAGCTACAGTGAGAATTGCATTCTTGGCCGATCTCTTGGAAGCTGTTACTTATAATCTTCCAAAAGAGCATAGGAAGCCTTACTTTTCTCCCCTCTTATGACAAAATTATTGGAATTAGCTGAATGCTGTTAAATGCTTAATCTCCTTACTTTTTTGTCAAAATCTTGGTGATAGAATTCTTTGAAAGTGCACTTGATTTCTTGTGAGTGTTTGGAAACACCACAAGTTTCATTTCCCTTGTTTCCCTCTCATAAGACACATGGATATTGGAAGTAAATATTTGGAGAGCTCGATTTTCTGTGGATAGTAGTTTCATACAATGGAATTTGTTTTTGTATGTTCCTTTGAAGAAAAAAAATGGCAGATTTATTATTGCTCACCAATCTATTCATCTTGTTTATTTGTATGATGGATCGTCTATCCTGAAATTTGTCAAGATCCTCTGTGGTTGCGACTTTGCTTTCGAAAACCCTTCGACATCTTTGGTGAACCCGACGTGAAAGCGTCGCAGAAATTTCAGGATGGGAGACACTTCAGCCTCTATTTCAGCTTCTTCTTCAACTCCAGCTGCGTCTACTTCAGCTCCATCTATGACTGCTGCGTCAAGTACTTCAACGGAGGATCTAAAACAGATTTTGCAGAATATGTCTATGTATATGCAGCTCCAAAATCAGCAAACACAAATGTATATGCAGCAGCAACAACAATTGCAGCAACAACAGTTGTCTCAGCAAAGGCAACTCTACTCGGAGCAAGAGAATGCAAACAGCGCGACTAAGGCTATTGAAGCAGTTGAGAGTGAGAAGAAGCTATTTGACGGGCGTAATGTTTCAGCATATTTGAAGACATATGAGATCAAGATGGGGTTTTTTGGAGTTCCTGCTGGACTTATGAGTAAGTACTTCCTTCGTCTTGTCACACCTGCTTTGAGGACAAAGGTAACTGATTTATTTATTCAAAATACACATTGGCAAGATTTTAAGAAGGCACTAAAAGAAGAATACTTCCTTGAGGACTTTGGTATGGCTACTCGACGGTCATTCCGAGAGTGGGTCTACATGCCAAACAAAGGTATCGCTGCTTCGGAGTTGATTCGAGAATTTGAGGAAAGGTATAGTCAGCTTGATGCTATTGAACAAAGAGCATTGGATGTTGAAAAAGTTGAACTTTTCTTGCAAGCTGCAGATCCTGCTCTTCAAGAAGAATTGGGTGAGCTTCTTGAAGATCGCACGAAGCCTATGGGTCTTAAAACTGATTGGCAGGATGCTCAGGATGCAGTTTCGACTTTGACCAAGAGGAGGATATGGAAGACTCGCCTACAGAATGGTTCCATGACGCCTACACCATCATCTGCTCCTTTGCCTACTTCTATCCCTGTTATTTCTTCTCCTCCTCAGCCAGTTTCTTGGCCTATGCCAGTGCCTACTGTTTCTACTCCACCTATTCCTCCTGTTCCACGACCGATGCCTACACCTTCTGCTCCAAAACCATCCGCTCCATCGGTGCCTACTTCTCTTGATGACATAATCAAAGGAATCACAGATTTGACACTTGAGTCAGTCAAAGCGGAGTTGGTGGGTAAGTTGAAGGAGCAGTTTGCTTCGACTGCGCCTGCTACTTCTTCTAGTGCTCCTACTGCACCTAGGAGTGCTCCTAGTGCTCCTAGGAGAGATCGGAGATGTATTTGGTGTGATAGTACGGAGCATCAGCATTGCAGGGATTGTGACTCTTTCCAGGATGCAAGGAGGCAAAATTTGGTATATTGGGGGCAAGATGGTAAGATTTGGTTGACTGAGACAGGAGCTCCACTTGCTACCAACTTTGGTAAAGGTGGAATGAAGAAGTTAGTGGAGGACATGGCTGCGCGTACTTCTTATGTGGCAGCTAGAGGTGATGCTTCTGCATATGGAGTACAGATTGAGAAGGGATCGGAGACTCAATCCGCACTATGGACTTATGCTATGGAGACTGCAAACAAGGGAAAAATTCAGCAAACTATTTTGACTAGCGCAGGCTCTAGCATCAGATCAGAGACAGGATGGGACTCGCCTGTTGATAGGTATTCTATTTATGCTTATTTGGCTAAATCTCATGGTGCAGATGTATTTGTTGAGGAGAAGCGTAAGAGGGATGAAGACAATCCAAGTGCAGCCAAGAAGACTAGAGGGGGTGAGTTTGTTACTCCACCTACTGCAGGACCGTCTTCACGATCAGGGCCAGATCGACAGATGGAGGATGCTCAAAAGAGGGAAAAGAGGCAAGAGCCTAGAGAGAGAAAGCAGCCAGGATTCAGATTGATGTCCGATATTGAGACATCTACAGATATGAAGAAAATCTTTAATGATAAGATACTTGGCAGTGAGGTGACTTTTACTATTTCCGAGATTTTGGGCATCTCAAAAAGAGAGTTTCAGGAGGTCCTGAAGAGGAAAAGACATGCATTGGCTACCACTGATACACAGGGAGTTTTGATTGGAGAGTTGGATGAGGATGATGATGAGGTTATGGTTGATAATGCTTCTGTTTTGCCGCAGGTAGAGAAGAGGGTTCAGTCTATGCATTATGCTGAAATTGATGAGCCTGTTTTGATACCGCGTAGTCACTTTTCGCGGAGCCATTGGGCTAGGGCAACTACAGAGACGATGGTAAAGGTTGGAGAAAAACAGGTGCCTTATGTTGCATTGGTTGATCATGGTTCAGAGATTAATCTCATTGTTCGTGGAGTTTATGAGAGTAACAGATGGCCTATGGATGTAGAGCATGGGTGGCGTATGAGAGCCGCCAATAACATTGCAGGTGATTTATATGCTGCTTGTCCTAGTGTCAGGGTTTCTATTGGTGATGTAGAGGAGGATTTTCATTTCTTTGTGCAGGATTCATGCTCTTATCCCATAATTCTTGGACAGCCATTCATTACAGAGATGCGCATGGAGACAAAGGTCATGGATGATGGATCTGCTTATGCACGGATTCGCAGTAAAGATGGTAGGAGAGCAGTTCAGTTTATGACTGTATGTGTGAATCATGTTAGAAACAGGGATACTCTCAGAGATGCACCCTTACCCACTGTGAGGGATTCGGGTTTTCATTAGGTACCGCCATTTCGCGAGACGACGGTGGTACAGAGGAGAGGAGATTGGAGTTCTCGCCTCCTGGCAGTAGCAGTGTTTTCTCCTCCGGTTATGTTGGGATTTCAGCAAACAGTTCGATGAGCTATCAGAAGACTTCTAGATTGTCTAGAGCTGCCAGGCAGTATATATGCAGGAAGGAGAAAAATTTGAAAAATGCAGGAATTTTGGAGGATAATGAGCATATAGATGGTATGTATGACAGTGTGATTTGTACAGATACAATGACAGAGATGGGAGATATGCTGAAAACTGATATGCTGAATTGTCATGGTAATGTATTAGTGCAGACCCTGGACATGTTTCATGAAATTGCAGATTTTGTGTCACAGATTGAGTCAGAGGCTGAGGTAACTCAGCAAAGAGTGTTGAGTGCTGAAGAAATTCAGCAAACAGAGTTTCCAGCTGGTTATGATCAGCTTTCAGAGAGACAGAGGGCTGAAAATTTTCAGCCAACAGAGTTTACTGCTGAAATATTTCAGCATTCAGAGTTTGGCTGTGTTTCTATGGAGTCCATAGAGCAGAGGGCTGAGAATATTCAGCCATTGGAGTGCAGAATTGCTGATTTACAGCAAGGTTTATGTAATGCAGAAGAGCATAATGAAGCCAGGGTTGACACGAAATACAAGACTGTGGATAAGAATGTGGATTTTATAGGCAAGATTATGGAGTATTGTTCTACCACTTTAGAGATACAGAGATTCATTGGAGCTTGTGTGTTTTACATGAATTGGACACCCCATTTTGCACACATAGCAGATTGTTTATATGAGCTGTTTCGAAAGGGGCAGAAACTATTTTGGGATGAGAGCCACACTAGAACCATGCGGAAAATGAGGAAGTTATTGCAGATTTTTTGGAAGATGGTGAAAAGATGGTTTGGGCCATACATAGTCAGACATATCTTTGATAATGCAACATATGAGTTGACAGAATTGGATGGAACAGTGCTTAGAGTGCCTATTGCTGGAAAAAGAATCAAGATTTTCAAGAAAAGAGATGATGAGGATTATGCATTGGAAGAATTTTTAAGAGAAGAGCAACGACAAGAAACTCCAATGGAAGAGACAGATGATATGGCTAGATATCCTGTTGATCTACCGGAAATGCATAACGAAGAGATTGATTTGTTTGTGGATCTTGATGATAATGATCATGGGTAGTTGGCCCATCCGGAGGATGCGCAGGATTAGAGGGGGTGGATGTCGTATTGCTGCGCATTTGAGGCGTGTAAACCACCCAAAAGTTGTGCATGAGATTTGTTACTTTGTACATATTTAGTTGTTATGTTTGCTCTTTCATTCTATGCCGAAGATGGAGAGTTGTTGGATCGCATTCTCTCACGGGCGAAAGATACTCTGAGGAGGATGCAAAGGTTATTGTGGTGCAAATTTTGAACATAGTATCCTTCTACCACTTGCAAGGTGTTGTTCATCGGGGTCTGAAGCCAGAGAATTTTCTTTTCACAACGAAGGATGAAGCTGCATCAATGAAGGCTATTGATTTTGGTCAATCGGTTTTTGTCAAGCCAGAGGAGAGACTTAATGACATCATGGGAAGTGCCTACTATGTTGCACCTCATATAGCACAGAGGCTGATGTTTGGGAGCATTGGAGTTAATACTTATATTCTTCTTTGTGGAAGTCGGTTTTTTTTGGAGCTTGTACTGAGGCGGGAATATTTCAGGCTGTAGAGAGCTTTATGGGCTGTTTGTTTGCTTTTTGGGAGAACCTTAGCTTGGAATGGGGCTTAATTAGAGAATAGGAAAATGACGATGGAGGAAAGCGGAGGGGGAGCCTCGCTTTAGAAAAGGAGGAGCCTATTTTGGAAGAAAGGAGAGAAATAGAGGGAGAACAGGGAATCCGAAAAAGAAAAAAAGAAAGAGTTTGTTTTGAATCGGGTAGGAGGGAAAATAGGGAGAAGAAAGAAAGCAAAAGGGGAATGCTCCTGCGACGACTGTGGGAAAGGGAGCATAAGGGAAACAATGGAGTTCAAGACGGAGGAAGACGAGCGAAGGGGAGTTAGTCTCTCGGCCTCTTCTGGACCATACTGCTGTATATACTGATACTGTTGATGGTGTACCGCACTGCGTTTACGTCCTGCCGATTCCATTGTAGAGACACTTTTGACCTTGCAAACACCGGCCCAGTAACCGGGCAGGCTATGACGTATCCCACGTCTCTGACATTCAAACCTTCTTCGACTCCCACCAGAATCAGAGAATCTACACAGTGACGCACAGAGAGGGAGAGAGAGGCCTCAGGGAGAAAGATCGTATTCAGATGTCATCACAGTGGAGGACAGTGGGAGTGTTGAAGAACGAAGGGGCCACAAAGAACCAAACAAAACGCTGAGGGAAAAGGATCAACGGAAGGAGCTCTGCTTTTTGGTGGGCAAGGAGGTTTTCAGTATGGGAAGAGGAGGAAGGTGCGCCTGATCAACTTGTGCCTCACAAGACATTCTCTGGAAATCGTCCATCACTGAGCATGTTGTTACCCAATCTTACGCCATATACTATTGGCCTGAACGTCATCGGCATGGCGACCTGCTAATCGACGGGCTGCAGCATGTTGAAGGTGGCTGCCCAAAGGGTGATCTCGGAACTGAGGTAGCCGAGCTGCCGCTTCTCATCAACGTTCCGCTTCTCTCTCTGAAGGCGTCAAAGCGGTCCTTCTTGAGCCGGGAGGCGGTCTGGACGTCTGCAGGCGACTGAGGACTGATTGAAGAACGAAGATGGATTACGACGACGAAGGGACGAATTGGGAAGAAGATGAGGTACGCAGATGTCCGTGAAGAGGAAGAGCTCTGAAGAGGATTGACGGAGGCTAGCGGAAGAAGTTGCTATGACGAAAGAGCAGAAGATGAAGAAGAAAGTGACAAAGTTGCAGTAACAACGAAGAAGAGCTCTGAAGAAAATGTAGAAGGTGATGAAGCAGAGAGACAACGCAGAAGGTCACGACGAGGATGACGTTGCTGTGATGACGGAGGAAGTCTAGAGGGAGATGACAGTAGGAACGTGATGAAGACTGTAAGCATGACGAAACAGAAGAGAACGAGGCAAAGGAGCTGAAGTCAAAGAGGAGGTCAACAACACAAATTGATGAGACTGCGATGAAGCATCGGCGAGCTCTGCTGAAGGCGAAGGAAGTCAAGGACGATCTTCGATTTGCAGAAAACGACGATAAGGGCATGTTGAACGATCACGCTGACAACAACGATGAAAGTTAGCTGATGATCCAATGAAGAAATCCTTCATCATCTCTTTCTGAGCTACAGTGAGAATTGCATTCTTGGCCGATCTCTTGGAAGCTGTTACTTATAATCTTCCAAAAGAGCATAGGAAGCCTTACTTTTCTCCCCTCTTATGACAAAATTATTGGAATTAGCTGAATGCTGTTAAATGCTTAATCTCCTTACTTTTTTGTCAAAATCTTGGTGATAGAATTCTTTGAAAGTGCACTTGATTTCTTGTGAGTGTTTGGAAACACCACAAGTTTCATTTCCCTTGTTTCCCTCTCATAAGACACATGGATATTGGAAGTAAATATTTGGAGAGCTCGATTTTCTGTTGATAGTAGTTTCATACAATGGAATTTGTTTTTGTATGTTCCTTTGAAGAAAAAAAATGGCAGATTTATTATTGCTCACCAATCTATTCATCTTGTTTATTTGTATGATGGATCGTCTATCCTGAAATTTGTCAAGATCCTCTGTGGTTGCGACTTTGCTTTCGAAATCCCTTCGACAGCGGGTTCAGTCCACCTTCCCGGCGCGGCTAACATCCCCCTTGGTTAGGGTCAGGTAGACAGTCAGGGGTAACTGAGGCTGCCTCTCCCTTCAGGCCTTCAACCTGAAGCATTAGATATCTTTTCATCCTTTAGTTCCTTTAGCAAACAAAGCAAACAGTGCTCTCTAAACTGTTACAAGCACAATCATTTTCAGTGGTCGTTATTTGGCCAATTGCTAAGGAGTGAATCCTTCTCTCCGAATGCATCCAGCATTCGATCTGGGATCAATTGCGACTCGGCAAGATCCTCAAGGGTTTGTTTGTTAACCCTTATGTCCTTGGGTTAGGGCCGTACCCTATTAACCCAACTTAACCAATACCTTAATTTCTATTAACAGTAAATATGTTGCTCCAAATTATTGATTGGTCCTTTGCTTCCAAGCAAATATCTAATCCCCTTATCTTGGTCACTTTTCCCAAGAAAGTTGCTATATCAGGACGACTACTCATCCTCTTGCAAGATAAACTTGCGCAAGAATCTGCCAATCTCATTCCGAGGAATTGGCCATTCTCTTGTGATCAAACCACAAGATCATGCGACTCTGCAACTTGTTGCACAAGTGTCACATCTAATTCATGGGACTATTTTACCCATCGAACGGCGTCTTCTAATCACGGAATCATGATTAGATAGGAAACAGGGTTAGGGTGTCTTCATATCCAATCCATTCCTAATTGCACTAGACTGACATCGTCGGTCCTAGGGTTCCAACTCAATCCGAGTTTCATCTTTTTTAACGAGCGATCCTTAGGGTAGAAACCCTAGATCGTTTATTGCAAGTACGTCCTATTGCCCCTACATTCCGTGAATGTGGGCAGGACTTTAGGATATGAGAGTTTCAACTTGGCAATAAGTACGACTAGGTCAAGTCCTTAACGTGCTAAACCCTAGTTAGCACTTGGAGTATATTGTATCGATTTGACCATCCTAAGCGAATCCTTTGCGGTTTAGGTGTTTAGGGTAAACCAATTTACTTGTCTACTCCTAAAGATATTGTCTTGATCAAAGAGGGGAAAAACTAATTGCATTACGTCATAATTCATGTAAGCATGCGATTCATTTCCTCTAGATTCGTAATCCCTAACTTTTCTTGTTAAGACCAAGCACATGTTAAAATTCGCATAACTTCCATTGATCCTACTAGGACATGCATTCATGACTCATGCTACTAAGCTTTTAAGGTTTTATGTTAAACAAACCATGCAACCTTTCCCTAACCTCATTTCTGAATGAAATTTTCCTACGCTGATTGAGCATTATGCAACCTTTCCTAACTACTACGTAGTTGAATGAGATTTATGCCAATTGACTAGAGTTAACCTACTTTATTTAGCCCTAGAATCATTTTCATGCCTTGCAATTTCCTACGATTGTTAGCAAATTTCTTAATGATTCATTACGAAGAAAGATTTGTCTAATAATGCGACATGCGATTTAATCTTTCCATGCCCAATCGAAGGTGTAGAACGATAATCTTGACTTTGTAATGATAGTCATTAGTTATTCTAGATTCGTTACTTTGCAATGCACAGAAGCAACTTGCTAAAAATGCATAGACATCTTTCGTTCATTCCATTGAAAAATACAAATGACCAATCTTCAATTGTGAGTTATTTCTTTTAAAAATAGCCAATGTAACTCATTCTCATCAAACTAGGTGGATTTGACAAGCATAAGTGCATCCTAATTCCATGAATTAACCATGCATGATTGCAATGCTTCGACGTAAATCAAGAAATAGGAAGAAAACCTGGACTTGTGGGTTCGA
Organism: Lygodium microphyllum; assembly: GCF_053477565.2. Classification (NCBI taxonomy): domain Eukaryota; kingdom Viridiplantae; phylum Streptophyta; class Polypodiopsida; order Schizaeales; family Lygodiaceae; genus Lygodium; species Lygodium microphyllum. Next base: position 22,313,907 of record NC_141143.1, on the reverse strand, counting down.
TGAAATGTCCACATGAATATTAGGAGATGATCCTCCTATGGTTGCGCCTTGTGCCTTTTTAGGGGCCATCGTGAATTCGACCTTCTTGCCTTGGCCCACAGTCTTATGATCTTGGCCTGTCTCCCTCGTATGCGCAATTCCCTTTGAGGTACGGCTTCCTTGTCCAAAGTACCGACTTGCGGAATTGGGCTTTGGAAGGCCTTAGGGTTCGGAGCTTGGGCCTTTTTTCTTTCGAAAAAGAGGGATTTGTGAGAGGGTTCTTGCAAAAGCCTTGCGGAAACGGAGGCTTGAGAGATTCTTCTCCTTGAAATTTTGGCTAGGAATGGTTTTATGGGCTTTGCGGAAATGGGGACTTATGAACTTCTCCTTCCTTTCATAGAAGTTCCGAGAATAATGATCTTTGTGGAGAGGGAGTGTGGGGGAAAAATTAGAGATGGGTTTATGGTGGGGAGTTTTATAGGAAGGCCTTATAGGCTTCCTCTTCAAAGCTCGGGGGAAGAAAAATTGTCTTTTGGAGGGTTCAATGGGAAGGGACCTTTAAACCCGGCAAGGGATTGGGCTTGAGATGGATGCAATGGAAAAGGGCTTTAAATCCCGAAGTACAATGGACTTTATAGGGTCTCCATGGGAAGGGGCTTTAAAACTGGCTAATATGAGCTTGTGGGAGTTGCAATGGGAAGGGGGTTTAAAAGAAAACCGGGGGTAAAATGGCTTTATGGGAATCCACGGGAAGGGGGGCTTTAAGAAGCCCCCTTAGAAGCTTCTAAGAAGCTTCTGGACAGCATGTGGCACAAGGAGATGGCGATCTGGAGGCTTTGATGACGGCTCTTGGCGATTGCAGCGGTGGCCTCAGGCTTCAGGCGGCGGTGTTCTATCAGCTGGTGGCTCCTCCAGTACGGCGGCAGCTCACACAGCGCAGCTTCGTCGTAGCTCTCCTTTCTCTTTCCTCCACTCCCTCAAGCATAGCCTCCACAGTCATCAACCTCTCCCTTCTCTCACGCCTTCTTTTTTTTTTACTTCCCCCCACAGGGGGGTTTTTATAGGATAAGGGGGGATAGGGCTCCCTCCTACGTGGCCCCCTTACATGGCTTCTTCCCCTCCACCTCTCAAGTTGCCATAATAGCCCATCCCCTTCCCTCAGCCACGCATCGGCTGGGGGAAGGGTAATAATAAAATTTTTTGCAATTCCCATCATTATCCTCTTGACCTCCTCCCAAGAGGGAGTTCACCTGCGGTTATGCGGGTTTTTAAACCTCGGTCCCGTTTTGCCAGTGGAGAGTCATGATACCTCACGTATAGTTTAAAGATTGCACTCGTCGGTAACTCCAATGCCGGAATTGACCTTTGCATGAGTCTTACCCAGGGTGTGGAAAGTCGGACTATTAATATTTTTATTCAAACAAAAATATTACAATTGTAAGATTTGGTATACAAGTAGAGTATTGTATATTTTTTAGATAAGCTCTTTAGGACTGTCCAACATTTTTTCTGACCATCTAAGATTGTTTTTGGCCTTGTTTTATACCCACGGTTGCACACTACAAGTTCAGGGTACACTATAATTTTACTTGTGTTGATCAAAAGTGAGTGCACATATTACAAATTTCAAATCTATAAGTTTTGAGGCATTTACTTGAAATAAAATACAATTTTTATCTACTAACAGATTGTAATTCATATATATTTTTTATCAATTGGTAAGAAACGCTACTTGGTGTGTTGATTTACACTTATTGTGAAAGATTGTAGAAGTCTTACTTGTTGTTTTGTATCAATTTTGTGATAATGGAAGAGAATAGTAGAAACCCCATCGTGAAAGTTTCACGTGACAAATGTCTTTATTGGGAAAGGTCCCTATGAGTTTGTTTCATGTAAAGAAAAGGAGCTAGAGTTAAGTAATCCTGTGATGACTTCATAAGAATCAAAGGGGTAGAAAGAATGAAATGCAAAAGACAAAAATATTATGTATTAGCTATCTATAGTCACTGATAATACTATGTTGGGACACATAAAAAATGCAAAAACTTTACATGCAGCTTGGACAAATTTTGAGAATCTATTTTCGGCTCAATACAAAGGCATAGAAGATTCAACTCAAGGAAGAGTTGAATATCTTAAAGAAAGGAAAGGTGTTTGTAAATGAGTAAGTTTTGAAAGTGAGAAGTATTATAGATGCCTTATCAAGTATTGATGCAATGACTAAAGATGATGATTTGGTTTCATCCACCTTGGGTGGCCTTAATAAGAAGAAGGCCTAAAAATCATTTATCACTTTTATGTATGTATGAAATTCATTTCCAGTTTTTGATGAGTTGGTTTCTCTCATGATCACTGAAGAGATCAACATGCAAGATGTATCATCTAAAAGAAGTGGTAAACAAGTCCAACAATTTTACTTAAGTTCAAGAAAAGGACATAGTTGATTCTCTTCAAGAGGCCGTGGTACAAGGCATATTGGTGAAATGCAAGTTTCAGACTGTAAAAACTTTAGAGGCAAGGGGAGCTCTAGGGAAAGAGATAGATGGTAGAATAGAGGTCCTAGCAATTCTAATATTATTTGTCATTGTTGTAGCAAAACAAGTCATATTGCAGTCCAGTATTATACTAAGTAGGATGATATATGCAGTGGTAAATTATAACAAGGAAACTATGCATCGTCTTCATGACAGAATGAAGGTAAAAATAAACATATGTTTGTTATGCAATATATGATGAATGCTATTACAAGAAAGAGGACACATGATGATGTATGGTATGTTGAATTAGGTGCATCTACCAATCATGTTGAATGGTTTGGAGAGATGTAGGATTTTAAAAATCTAGGTTATGTGTAGATGGTGATAATTCATGCTACCCAATTTTACACATTGAAAAAGTTTCCTTGTCCTTGCATGATGGTAAGATAAAGAGTTTGTCAGGGGATTTTATTTTTGCGAGCTTTCATTTTCATTCTTTTGCAATCAATCCTTTTTTTTTTGTTGAGATTTTTCATGCAATTTGTTGATTCTACAAATAAATATCTCTATGAATCATACCCTTACATGGCAGTATCCTAGGTCATATATGATTTGCATGCATACATTCATAATATGATTACTAATTCATAGTCATACAAAAACTATAGACATGAAGTGACACAAAAAGGAAATAACAATTCTTCACTATACTAAAAGAGTATGATGCTTTGCACTTACATGAACACATGTCAAGAAAGTGAAAACTAACATGGCATATTCTCAACATAACCAACCAAATCAAATATCATAATGTATGCAATCTCTTAGGTAAAGTATCCTTTGTGTAGCAAACCTTTTTCAACATGATATATCAATCATCCTCACTTGGGATTTTGGAATGAACTCACCTATATGCTCTGGAAGCACATAGTGACCAAGAATCCCTAGTGGGCCAAATACTTGCAAGCAAAATCCATGCAACCTATAACTAGATGCTTTGAGAATGTGTTCCACTTGACAATATTCATACCCTCTAAAAGAAACATTATAGTCATGACATATGAGAAGTGATTTTGATGTAAACCTTGTATGAGAGAAAAAGTAATTTACCCAATCAAGTGGAACCTAAAGCATCCACACACAAGCTTGTATGAAAATCTACAAATATCAGTCAATCTACCTCTTGACATGGTACTCCATGTTTGCTATAAAAATGTGTCTTTTGTATTGCAAAAAATTTGTTCATGCTATTCAAAAAACAACACATAGTCATTGATACTAAGTAAACAATGATACAATGCTACATGCAACATGTAAATTGATGTCCTTGCAATATGTGATTGTCATCTTCACCTATTGAGGGAAAATCTATCAATCTGACTTAGATCCACTAGCAAACCATCAACATATATTTGATACCGGAAGCCTGTAACAATTATTTCAAGTAATATATTTTTAATAATCATACATACAAGTCTTCATCATGGGAAACAAAAAAGCACATAAATTTCAAGCTAATATAAGACTACCCACCTACTAAACGAGTCATATGTCACCTCTCCCAACTCTCTCAACTAAGAGATGACTTTGCAACAAAGGAGGTGGTGGATGCCATAGAGGAATTTGACACATGTTTTCTCTATGGACAAACATTTTCCTCCCATGCCATCGATTTCCTCTCATATAATGCTGGAGAATACATAGTATTCTCACCATGGATATATCAATCCACTCTCTTGTGAATTTTGGGAGTTGCATCCTCCCAACCTCTTCTCTTCTATAGATTTTACTATCCACATGCAACATTCTTGATACAAATGATGCAAGTAAATGCATGCAATCTCCTTTAAAATTTTGGATAGGATCTCCTTGGTCAAGAGACCAATTTCTAAATATTAAACCAACCACCCAACCTTGGGCTTTGACATGGATTTTAAGGTAGAGAAATCAATAACATGAATATAGGCTTTCACTCACCATTCCATCCACTTCATAATGACCAGAGAACTTACCATGAGAGTGTTGAGACTTCAAGCTCTTCTGTGTGACTGACAATCTCTTAGCTGTGTCCAACTATATCAGCATGTGTGGGACATTTAATAAGTTGGGTTAGTCGATGTGACCTAACTAGAGTTAGTCATGGGTTAGTTAAACCTTGTGTATGACTTACACTTGAGTAAGAAAATCGGTATCAATGTAGTAAAGAATAGAAGGAGGAGAGCATGACTAAGCTCTCTCTTGGCTTTCCTTTATATGCGTCTCATCTCTCTTAACATGGTATTAGAGCCATGAATGGGCTTTGTGGTGGAAAGAATATTGGAAGAAGACTTGAATATTGAAGGCCAAGGGTTCCTCTTAATAGCAAGTTGGCTGCCTGCCATTGTTGTTTTACAAGGTATTTGTTGAAGGCATTTCATCTTTCTTGAAGGAGAGGTTGTCTGAGCCTGTCTAGAGCATTTTGGAGGCTTGTTTGAGCACTTTGAAGAAGGCATTGGCCATCATCGGTGTGAAGGACTGTTGCTGATCCCCCCAGGATACATCACATGATTGCGCTTGCTGTCCAAATGAATCTCCATGGTTGCTAATCAAGACAATAATCACTACTCAAGTGATCTACATCTTGTATACATACTTTGGAAGGTATTTTGATGACCTAACATGCCAATGCTTGACTTGGAGATGAGATATGAATTGATCTACATGTACACAGACCTGAAATAGAGCATGAACTATTGTAAATAGTGAATATACAGCATACATTGGATCTTGATTGAAGCATTGAAGCTATCCGACATGCATTCTTGGCTCCATTGAAGTGTAAATACATCTTGGAAGACATGTCAAGAATTGCGTGGTGGGGGGATTTGCTCAAGATGCTGCGCTGAACACACACAGAATTCACAAGGAGAAGCTCACTCAAGAGACAAGAAGAGAGATGGAGGCCAAAACGTTTTCTTGCTGATTTTTTCTTCTTCTTCCACACACTTTTACAATGTACACAAAGTATAGATAAGATACAACATAAAGGAAAGTGGCCTACTAAGTCAAACAATGCATAACCGACTACACTAATCGACTGGCGCTATAACTATGCCAATTGTAAATAGGTATAACAACATGAATATAATAAGTAATGAGTCAGTGGCCATGTGAGAGTCATAATGACCACCGACGTGCTAAGTGTAGACGTGTGGACCCATCTAACCAGGTGGTCCATCATCAATATCCGCATGTGTTGAGCTTGTCATCTTTCTTGAAGGCATTTCATCTCTGCAACTCCAAGTAAGCTTTGAAACTTTTGAAGCTTTTCTGTACCCAATGCCTTCGTGAAGATGTCAGCTATCTGATCCTATGCGCTGACATACACCAAGTCAATCTCACCTGCTAGTACCTTCTCTCTCACAAAGTAGTAGTGTACCTCAATATGTTTTGTCCTGCCATGGAACACAGGGTTCCTAGCCAACTGTATACTGCTCATGTTGTCACAATAAATGACAACTGGACCTTCCACCTACACATCTAAATCAGCCAATAACTTTTGCAACCATACTACCTCACATGCTGCAACAGCAGCACCTCTATACTCAGCCTTTGTACTCGACAAAGCAATTGTAGATTGCTTTTTGCTACTCCAAGTAACTGTTGCACTACCAAGAGAGAACATGTATCCGCTGGTAGATCTTCTATTAGACATACTACTAGCCCAATCTGCATCTGTGTATCCAAACACCTGTACATCTATACCTGCCTCATAGAAAAGTCCATAACGTAATGTGGACTTCACATATCTCAATATGCATCTAACTGCATCCAAATGTGGCTTTCTAGGTACTTGCATAAATTAACTCACAAGACCAACAGCGTAGCTCAAGTTTGGCCTTGTAATAGTCATGTAGATCAAACTCCCCACTATCCTCCTGAACATAGTAGGGTCTTCTATCTCATCCCCAACATCAGCACTCAACTTTACATTCTGCTCCAATGGGACTGAAAGTGATTTGCATGCTGTCATACCATACTTGGACAACATATCCAAGCCATACTGTCTTTGGGACAACCATATACCATCATCACATCTGATCACCTCAATGCCAAGGAAGTACCTTAGCTCACCTAAATCCTTCATCTCAAACTTCTTCTTCAAAAATTCCTTGACTTCAGCAATCCCACTATCACTATCACCTGTAATAATCAAGTCATCCACATAGATGACTATGATGACCAAACCTGCATCTCCCTTTCTCACATAAAGTGAGTGATCAACATCAGAAACATAAAAGCCAATATTGACAAGATACTCTCTGATCTTGTCAGACCATGCCCTAGGTAGAGCGCCTTCTTCAACCTACACACATACGTGGGATGCTCTAAATCTTCATAGCCTGCTGGCTGATCCATATATACTTCTTCCTGCAAATCACCATGCAAGAAGGAATTCTTCACATCCATTTGCTGCAACCTCCAATCTTTGGATGTTGCCAAAGCAATCACACATCTGACAGTTGCCATCCTAGCAATTGGGCTAAAGGTTTTTTCATAATCTATGCCATATGTCTGGGCATAGCCTTTTGCAACCAATCTGGCTTTGTACCTACTAATAGAACCATCTGCATTGTGCTTAATCTTATAAACCCACTTACATCCAATAGCTTTATTGCCCTTTGGCAATGATACTAGATCCCAAGTCTTATTGGCCTCTAATGCAGCCATCTCCTCGTCCATTGCTGCATCCCAATGAGCATGACCAACAGCCTCCTCAAAACATGTGGGCTTAACATCCTCAATCACTTTCACCATATAAGCATAATGGTGAGCTGCATAACCTTCAAAACCAAATTTGTTAACAGGGTATCTCACCCTGCTAGACTTGCATACCACTGGATCACTCAATGGAGCCTTTGCATTGATGCATGCTCTCTGCACACCTGGAGTCCTCACTGAAGGAATGCCAAGCTCATCATGCAAGCTCTCTAAGCCACTGGAGTCTCCATCAAGAACTGCATCAATGCCATCTGACACTTTATTCTTTCCTTTGTCTTTACCTGTAGTGCTACTAGATGCACCTGAAGATGTAGAGCTACACCTTAGTCTCCCAGACCAAGGACTACCAGATGATGTCTCTGGTCCACTAAGAGTTCGTGACTCTTGCTTTTGAGCCTGCACATGAATGTCATGATCATCATCATCATCCAATGAATCACCACTAGATGCATACCAACTGCTCATTTCATCAAAGATGATATCCTTGCTCACTCTGAACTTACATGTGACAGGGTTATAACAACGATACCCTTTTTGCTCTAAAGAGTATCCAATAAAGACACACTTTTCAGCCTTTGGATCCAGTTTCTTCCGCAACTCATCTGGCACATGAACATATGCAATACAGCCAAACACTTTCAAGTGTGAGACATCAGGCTTCTTACCTGTAAAACATTCTTCGGGGGTCATACCATGAACTGTAGCTGTGGGAGTTCTGTTGATAATATAAACAGTAGTATGAACAGCCTCAGACAAAAAATGCTTAGGCATATTCTTTTCAGCCATCAAGGCATGTGCAACTTCTGCAATATGCCTGTTTTTCCTTTCTGCAACCCCATTTTGCTGTGGGGTATACCTGCATGTGAACTGTCTCTTTATCCCATGAGGCCTCAGAAAATCACTGAACTCATTCGAGAGGTACTCTCCCCCTCCATCTGACCTCAAGCACTTTACTTTCAAGCCTGTTTCTCTTTCAACTATAGCCTTGAAATTTCTAAAGTGCTCAAACACTTTACTCTTTTCCTTCATAAAATATACCCACAGCTTTCTAGAACAATCATCAATGAATGTGACAAAGTATGAACTGCCTCCAAGAGATACATTTTGTGTAGGCCCCCAAATATCTGTATGCACAACATCAATGATATTTTTGCTTACATCTCTGTCATGTGAAAAGGGTTGTCTTTCCTGCTTACCAAACTGACATGCTTCGCATACCTTATGAAATTATGCAATTCTAAATGTAGGCAAACCTGTAACCAACCCTTTGGATTGCATTAATTTCAGCCTTTGTACATTTGCATGTCCAATGCGTTTGTGTCAAATTTCAATATCTGCAACAACACCTTTTCCCTTAGCATACATAGCAGCATTCATAGTAGAAATTCCAGCATCCAGAGTAAACATACGTCCAACTCTACTTCCCTTTGCAACCAACCTGCACTTGTCATTGAAGTCTTCTACAAAGCAGCCCTTTGCATTAAATCTAACTTGCAGCCCTTGCTCTACCATCTGACCGACTGACATCAAGTTCTTTGTAATAGATGGCACATGTAATACATCTGAAAGACTCTTTATCTTACCATCATGCAAGGACAAGGGAACTTTTCCAATGTGTGAAATCGGGTGGCATGAATCATCACCCATCTGCACATAATCTGTATTTTGCAAATCTTGCATCTCTCCAAACCATTCTGCATGGCTGGTCATATGATTGGATGCACCTGAATCAACATATCAAACATCATCATGTATTCCCTTTCCTGTAACAGCATTCAACATATGCTACATAACAAACAGACGTTCATTTTTTCTGTGATGTTATTATTCTTCATAGTTGTTGTTTAATCCTTAAGTATCAATTCATATATATATATATATATATATATATATATATATATATATATATATATATATATATAGAGAGAGAGAGAGAGAGAGAGAGGGAGAGACTCGGGTAAGTTACTCATGAATATATGTGTGCATCACATGGGTTTAAAATAATGTATTTTTAAAGTACCATTTTTATACATTTTTTACATATAGAATGGTGTAATATAAAGGGGTTATCTACAAATTGAATAGAAAAGGGTTATGTTTTATTTAGGAAAAAATTCATAGATAAGGATACTTATTAATATGCCTTGAACACATGTGATGTAGAGGATATACATATAGTAACTTCCCTGAGGGGAGAGAGGGAGAAGGGGGAGGGAAGAGAGAGGACTATGTAAGGTGAACTAAGAAAATAAGTGATAGAGTGATAGAGAGTAAATTAGGGTAGAAGATAAGATGATGTTATTATTCTCCACTAGCCAAGCTTCTGTAGAAATGTGTTTAAATATATTTGATCAATTCTTGTAGAGAGAGAGAGAGAGAGAGAGAGAATATTTTGGATAAAACAAAAGATAAGATTGGATGCTAATTAGAGGTAGATTCAAAGCTAAGATTAGTGGCAAATTAGGGATTGATTAGGGTCTATCATGACTAAAATCAAGAGAAAGAGACAAGATCCAACTGGGTAAAAAAAGAACATAGATATAGTGAATCAAAGGGGTGTAATTTTGTGATTTGAATGTTAATCCAAGTTAAAATTGGCATATATTTTTCTTTATAGGATGTAGGTGCAGGACGTACCAAGAGAAAAAGAGATATTCACTTTCAATTGGAGGATGAATATGCACCAATGTTCAAAAGAATTGTGGAAAGGGATGATGCAATAAGATATAGGATGCAATATGAAAGAAACGCAAGGAAAAAAAATGTGGACATTTGGATTGATGGGTGTATTTATCCACCCGATCCAGCCACTCAAAGGCCACCACAATTTGAAGGGCTTACATCATTTGTAAAGTTTGTTTGTGAAGCAATGAAGGATTATATGGATACACATGAAGACTTGTCACACAAGGATTAGCAGGGGTTCATCAAGCCTTGGCAAATATGTAGACAAGATTACAAGGGAATATGTAGTCTTTGATGGAAAAGGATAGATTATTGGCTGAGAAGGATAGGGAGAACCATAGCCTACAACAAGCAATGTCTATCATTGAAGATGCTATGTATGCTACACAAGTGCAGAATATGGAGTTACAGTCTAAAGTTATGGACTTGGATAAGGAGAATTGAAACATAAAGAGGAAGCTCACAAAACTTTGGAGATTGGGCCCACTTTAAAAACCAAATAAGCATGTTGGTGCATTCGATTAGCTAAACCAATTCACCAATTAACCAAAGGAAGTGGACAATATCATAGACTGCTACAATGAAAAATATGTTCCCTTATGCAGAGAATGATACTATTGCCAAAGCCCTAAGCAAGGATGTGGTAAAAAATACATTGAAAAATCGCAAATTTAGGGACATTGTAGATGGTGTCGCAAATGAACATCTTAGGGATGTGAACAACTTGTTTACTGCTACCGATGCTCACGGATTATGTGATAAGGTGGGAATGAGTTTTGAGTCATATAGTATTGTTAACCCTCAAACGAATGAAGGTGGAAAATCTAGAAAAGCTAAAGTAGAAGACAAAGGGCAAGGCAAAGTGAAATGGAAGACAAAGACTCACAAGGAGAAAAGTCCTAAATAAGGAAGAAAGGCGCAGAAGGAAAAGTGCAAGTCAATACTTTTGTAAAAGAGTGCAAGCGCATCATGGTTTAATTCAAGGAGCGCCGGGCTCTCACCCGTGCAATTTGTAAATGTGGACGGGCGGTGGAAAGAAAGCTAGGAAGATAGAAGGACAATGGGAAAAAGGGCGTAGGCCACGGTCGGCCATGTAAAAAAGGGGATAAGGGGATGACCGCCCAAAAGGGATTTAGGGTTTTGTATATAAAGTTGAAAAGTGAATGAGAAGCTCATTCTTGTGTGTGGCCAAAAGTGGCTCTCCTCTTCTTCTTGTTGTTCTTGTTCTTGCTTGCTTGAGCTTGTACTTGAGAGAGGGAGTGTGAGAGTGTGTGGGGGTGAGGGACCGGGGAGGAGAAGCTCTCCATCTTCTCCTCTCTTCTTCTCTTCTCTTCTCTTCTCTTCTCTTCTCTTGCTCACGGCGATGGATCTTGGAGCGTGGAGCTTGAGGATGGAGCTTGCTTGAAGCGTGCACTTGGATCGTGGAGCTACCAGAGTGCACGGGAGAGGAGGTAACTCGATCGGCATGGAGGTAAGCTCACTACACCCGCAGATATGGATGGCGCATTGGCTATGTGGGAGGTAGCCATTAGTGCTCGGCTTGGAATGCTTGAAACAATAAGCGGCCTGAGGGTCTTGACGGTTGAGCGAAAGCTCCCACATTTTGTTTCCGTTGTTGCTGGGACCAAGAGATTCAAGCCTTGAGCACTTGCGCGCTTTGAATCGAGCATTGAAGTAGGGTTTTCCCCGAAGCGGTGCTTGAGGTAGGAAGCAAGGGAGTTTGAAGAGATATTTGATCTCCTTAGCAAGTAGGATTTTGTTGTTTTGGACTTGGGAAAGCATGATGGAGTAGTGTAGGTATTTCTCTTATAATTTTTTCTTGCATTTAGGAAGGATAGGAGCAAAAAATTGGAGCAAATAGTAGGGTTTTTCGTTGCTGTATAACAGGCTGAAACAGGGGAATGGGGGCACAGATTCAGATTTTTGGCTAGAAGAGTATGAGGGACTAACTTTTGAGGTCACAACAGACTGGGATGGGGCAATAAGAGGCCCAGGGAATTAGGAAATACAACATTTGACACCTTGCCTTCTGAGAAGAGAGTGAGCTTGAGAGTGAGGGAGAGAGCGAGAGAGAGAGAGAGAGCTGCGGGGAGATCATTGACGTGCTGATTGATTCGAGCGCCACACTATTTCCAAGTACACCAGGCATTTCCCTCTGTTGCTTTGCATCTAATTGGATGGCACGGCATGATTCGGTGAAGTAGACGTCGGCCTAGAGGCATCGCGTGCAACTCACGGGCCATCGGCTGCACAGTCGGACTAGTTCGTCCAAGTTCCAAAATAGGATTGCCCTATCTCTGGAGTCGGACCGTCTGACTCCGAAAATCGGACCACCTTTCCGATCCGATTCCCAGAATCGGACCAGTCCCAGAATCGGACCAGTTCCAGAATTGGACCACCCTTGCCTATCTGATCCCGGTGACCGTCCAATTTTGAAAATCGGACACTTGGACCCTGGAAATCGGACACAACGAATCGGATCACTCAGAATCGGTCAATTGTCAAAATTGGACGTCTGATTCCAGAAATCGGATGTGACCAAAATCGGACCACTGGAGCCGATCGGACCAACCCAAAATTAAATGTCTGATTCCGATAATCGGACTCCTGAAAGTCAGACGTTTGAGAATCGAACAAAAAAACTGTCAAAATCGGACAGGTATCTAGAACACAAATCTTGACGCATCTAAACCTCGAAATTGACGCCAAAGGCCACGTAGAGCTAAAGGCACATCACAAATCCATCACTGGGCTGAAACTTAAAGCAAGTAGTTCAAAACTTGGCTATAAACAGTCCTCAAAAGTGCGTATGGTATTTACCATAACGGCCCTGTGAGCCAAGGGGGGACTGTCCCCCCGGACCCCTGCCGCAGAGGGGGCTCTGCCCCCTCCGCACCTCCCCCAAATAGGTTGGAGAGAAAACGCGCGCCGTGATAGGTCCTCCAAATTAGAACCTAGTGTAGTAATGGCTCTACACGAGCATGGATTCTCACTTGCAAAAGAGCAACCAAAAGCCCATACCCGAACAGAGATAAACAGAGACCCTAGAACATCAATGGACCAATCTAGCCAACAAGGGCAAAAAGGCCACACTACAAAAAAAAAAACACATACGTGTTGCATTCGGACTGCATCTACTCAAAGCGAAAAGCAACAACATCAAGATACAACATCGAGAATGACGAGATACGGCAATCCTGACGATAAATGCTCCTTAAATAGCATTACACTGACGAGCCAAGATATCAATGGAGAATCCACATCTGGTCGTGCAGTTGGGGACTCAAGGGCATTTGTCAGAAGGCTTAAATTCACAAGCCAAGACCCGGAAGACGAAGACATATTATCACCTGCTTATCTTAGGGTCAAACTCACCGCAAAAAGAGAGCATACTATCGATGCTCTAATTGATGAAGAAGTAGATTTTAATATCTTGACCTATGAATCATGGACCCTACTAGGCCAACCAGAGCTCACACCGACTAGTGCAACTCTTAGCCCTTGGGACACCCACAAGTACTCATAGGGAAGTGCAAAATCCTTGCGACAATTGAAACTGAAAGCTTTCCTATCATATTTCATGTTTCTCCAAATAGTGCTAATTACGGGAAGGAAACCCTTCTAGGAAGACCCTTCAAAAGGGCAACCAAGTGTGGGGCCAACTATGTAGCGTAGAGGATACACCTGACACTACCGGGTGTGAGGATAGTCACGACATTTAGTAAGGGTGACCTCATTGAACCTCGAGGGAAAGGCAAGGAAGGTGTTGACATAACAGTCAAGCCTACTAGCGAGAGCAAGGACTTGTTGGAAGAGCTGATACAAGCACAGGTTGAACAACGAGAACCAGTGAGGCTATGCCTGAAATAAGAAGGTCAAGAGACAATGCCAAGGACGGGCTTTGGACTTACAAATATCGTAGAAGACCCCAAAAGAAGACCAAGCCTTATAGACGAAGGCATCGATGGAGGGTCAACACAACGCCGTGATGGGTATCCAAAGCGTTGCTACGTGCTCAAGGGTATTACGCAGGTAACCGATGGATTTGGATACCAAAACCCCCTGCTAAACCACCTCTATCAACTGAAGGCCAGATTGCATCAAAAGCAATGAAGCACAAGAGGAAATCTAAGAGAAACTCCAGGTCTCAAGGCAAGAAACCAAACAGGAGTGTTCGAAAGAAAGAGCCTTAGCCTAGCATGCTTAATAAGCAGATGTTATATGTAACCATTGAGCGTGCACAAAAGCCATTAGTGCCCAAAAAGCCTTTGATTTCCCAAGAGGATAACAGGCATCATACGCACAACATTGCTCATGGCAAGGCTGATTTCTCAACAAAGCAAATGGCACAATTCTCTAATAGCCTCAAGCAAATCATTCAGCCAGTGCCCAGTCCACCTAAGAGTCCTAGATCTCCTACACCCTCTTTTTCCAAACGGACATAGGAAGCACAGCAGCGGTCGTCAAGGGTGGCTACTCACTCCCAATCTCTATCTCCATCTAAGCTTCCAAATGCCCACGAGGTGGGACATGGCACTAGCCGTAGCTCTCGGCCCAAGGATATGCCTATGCAACCTAATGTGACTAGATCAACTCATGCTCAATCTACATAGATGAATGCTCAAAGGGCAACAAAAGACACGACCACTTCCGATCACCTTAGGGACCGGACACTGCAATCCACCAAGAGTAGCCAGCCCACTGGACTAGCCACTACTACTTCCAATCAAGGATCACAGCAGTTAGATCCCTTAGCCGTGACAATGCCCCTTGCAGAACGTGTCCTTAGCAGTTTACCTGTGGAGGAGGTGTCGCAACTGATCCGAGAAAATCACAAAAAAATATTTGTCTAACATTTTGTTGATTTTTTGTACATTTGGAGCTTTGAAATAAAGAAGAGGGTGGGAACAACCTCTTGGGAAATCCAAGAAATCACTGGATGAAAATATTTCATGGACCGGTTTACCAAGGGGGGGGTGAAGAGTAAAGATCAATGGAGGAAGGTGAAGGGAAAATGTATAATGTGAAAAGGAAAGATATGAAATGGATTTGGAGCCATCCAAAGGGCATGTGAGGCTCATAATGTCATGACTTTGGAGCCTTATGACAATTCAACCAAATGGGACCCTTCTTGGAAGCATTAGTGGAAGAAAAATCAGGCACATGATTTTGTAAGATTTTTTAAAAATACTTCCACTCCGATCCAAAAAAACTTTTCAACATGAAAGTTGTAGCGCGTGAGCTAAAGTTTTGGCTGGTATTTTTTTATAATTTTTTGGAGCTACGAGACAGGAGATATGGCCAAAATGGTGGATGCCAACTTTTTCCAACTACAGTGGAGACCACCTCCCAATTTAATACACATCCATACTTTCTTCCCCACACTTAACACTTCCATAAAACATTATTCATTAGACCCCCAACCCTTTCCCCTCTCTTATCCTCTCTCTCAAGCTAATAAACCATTAGAATTCCCCTCCTAAATCACCCTCAAATCATCCTTAGTTGTAGTAGTAATGTATGAACTCTCATTACTCTCTCTCTATTATTGCTAGATATGATCTTATTTTATGAAGATTCTCTATATTTTTTTATAGGAGAGCTCTTGGACTCAAGCTATGGGGGGGAGAATGGAGACAACTCACCTATGATGGAGCTTGATTAAGTACAAATTGGTCAACAAAACATCTAGATGGAGCTTCCATATTGGTGGAACCGCCTTAATGCAGCTTTGGTGGTGTTAATTCCTATTACATCTTAACCTCCTCCCTAAACACCCTCAAGGCCTATATAAAGAGGCCTTCTCCTTTGTAATTTGTAAGAAGAAGAGAAGAGAGAGAGCTCTTGCCTCCTTCAGCCCTATTGAGCCTTCCTCATTCTCCCTCATGAGCTTATGAAATTCCTTCTCTTACTATAGCTTATGTATACTCTACAATGTAATAAGCCCATGATATTGGTGTCCATATTGTGTATATTGGTTATGTCCCGAGGGTTCTCTATCTCTTAAGTCTATTGATTCATTTATTTTTTCGTAGTTCTCTCTCTCTCACTCTCACTCTCACTCTCTCTCTCCCTCTCTTAGTTTTCATCTCTTCTCCCTCACAATCTCCTCTCCCTCTTATATAGCGTCCTAGTCCGCTCTTCCATGACTAGGTGGTGCCCTTATCTCATTCACTTTGTGGCAGAAGGGAGTTTGGCATAGTATAGAGGCTACCATACCGAATTTCCTTCGTCAGCAACCAAGTTCTTTGACAACTCCAGCACTTCCAAAGTGCCTAAAGCCTAGGGTGGAGGAGTTAAATACAAGGGAATTGGCTGAAGAGCTAGACTCTCCAAAGAGAAAGGCAGTTGTACCCTCACAACCTAGCAAGGCTATTTAGCAGGCCATGGCTATGTCCCATGAGGACACACTAGAGAAAGAAAATGTTGAGGCCCAACCAAGCACATCAACGATTGACCTAGTCCAGGGTCCTGAGTCAGTGAGAGATGCACCTTCACTGACCAAGAAAAAGAGAAGAAAACAGCGAAAACAACAGCAGTTGCAGGTGGTTGTGGACCCTAAGAACATTGAGATGAAGAGCGTTGGAGAGCTGAGGAATAAAGCATCGAGTCCATCCACCACTGAACCAATTGATGCCTCTCCTAATAGCGAAACCTCAGACACATCCGTGTGCTCTGAAAAATCAAAGCAGTCGTTGCCATCAATGGCTGCTTGCAACACTCAATCCACCGACAACAGAACTCACATCGACCAATTAAGAGTGGATATAACGTTGTCACAACATGGTGACAAATTTATACCAGTCACATCCAAGGAGAACCATGATGCAATGATAAAGCCTCAGGAGAAACATGGAAACTCCAAGAGCATAAGAAATCCTAGCGTTGGCCAAACTTGCTTGTCTAGGCCTGAGCCCCCAGCTACGCTAAAGCCCAGGCAAACTCCTAGAACCTTGCATGAGATAGCAACCAAGAAAGCCCTCGTTGAACATAGAAGTGTCACAGAATGCTTAACTGAGTTGGATGCTAAGCTCAAAGTGTTCGCATGTGTCTATGTCCTGGCAGACATTGACGCATTCCCTAAAGAGCAGCTCGAAGAATACTTGCCATTTCCCTTATCCTGGGAAGAGAAAGAACATCTTGACAAGCACTATAACAAGCTCCTGTATGAATGCATGCGACTTATCTCTGACGAGGAAGCCGACGAACTGCGCTTAACTGTCACATTCAATGATGTGCTCTGCCAACCAAATCTCTTAGAGATAGAGCAACTAAAGCGACTATAAGAGGGTCGAAGTCAATTTGAACAACGTTGGTGTGAAAACCGTGTTGCAATGGCCGAACTAGGAGCCCAGATCATGACACTCTCAGAGGAGCGATTGGCCAAATGGCGATCTCAACGAGACCCAACCTATGTGGTACCAACTTTCTTTCGAGTGTTGACTGTCATTCGGGGTATGGACAGCTGAACCTAGCCAAGAGAACTCTCTGTTTGATAAGGTTCTCACTGAGGAGGAGTTACATGTTGCCAATAGACTCGGACAAGGTTCCATGCTACTCGATGTTGCAAAATACCTATCGGTATTGAATAAGCTGCCACGAGTACTAGATGTGTGTGCCACATTCTAGTACAATCTAGAGTTCTAAAATTGGCTTTTACCCTCGTGATGTGGTAAGGATTGTAAATATGTACATAAATAACCAATAAATTTTGTGACCCTATGTAGACAATATCAACACACACAAGCAATGATAGTCAAGTGCAGGGAGAAGCGTTGGGTTCAACAGGCTAAGCTCCTCAGGTCCTCCTCTAACCACACATTTAGAAGTGAGGCCTTACGAGGGGGTTCACGAAAAGGGCTCTTGTGAATGGGGCATGCGGGAATGGAGGCTTTAAGAGCTTCTTCTTTTTCTTTTAAAAATCCCGGGGGCTAGGAATGGACTTATGGGGGCCTTACAGGAATGGGGGTTAAGGAAGTCCCCTTAGAATCTTCTTAGAAGAAGCTTCTGACTTTTAGTCAGAATTGACGTGGAAAAAAAAAAGAAAGAGGAAATTGGGAGATTAACGTAAAGGGGGAAGAATCTTATGGTTGGTTCATTAGAAAATGGCGGCGGCCTGTCGGCAGGGCTACCAGTGGACTTAGCAACAGTGGTAGTGGCACCTCCACCTCCCCCTTTTGCTCACGGTGCAGCATGGCATCAACGCAACTTCCCTCTCTCTCTCTCCACGCAACACGGCCCGTACTTCCTTCTTTCTCACTCCACGCAGCATGGCAGCTCTCTGCTCTCCCTCTTCAACGACGCGGCACAGCTCGTCCTTCAACACATCAACCTCCAGTCCCTCCTTCCCTCCCCACTAGGGGGGGTTTATATAGCCCAGGGGGGAGAGGGGAGCTCTACACGTGGCCATTGCATGGCTCCCCCCCCCTCCTCAAGCAGCCACCACTCCACTAAGCCCATTCCCCCACATTCCCTCTTCTCCAGCTGTGCATCGACTGGGGGAAAGGGATAATCATAAAAAATTTTGCTTTAATAATATCCTTTTTGCCCCTCCCAAGAGGGTGTTTACCCGCGGTTTGCGGATTTGAACTTCGGGGCTCGCTTTGCCAATGCGGAGGCCTCGATTTCTTGCGTGCGGGTTACAGATTACACTGCCGGCAATTCCAATACAATAGATAACCTTTGCACGAGATTCATGCGGTGTGCGGGAAGTCAATATTCATGAGTGGGAATATTACATTCTCTCCCCCTTGGAGGAATCGAGATGTCCTCATCTCGAGAAGAACTGGGGGTATTGTTGGTTGAGAGTTCTTTCATCCATCCAAGTGGCATCCTCCTCGAGATAATCTTCCCACTGGACGAGGCATTCTCTCAAGGTTATGGATCTCAGTTGTCTCTCCCTAACATCTAAGATCCAGTCAGGCCGTAGCTCAAGGACTCCTTGGCTAGGCATTACAACTTGTTGGTCATCAAGTACATGGTTAGGATTAGGTACATACTTCTTCAGTAGGCTGATATGGAATACATTATGAACCTTTAGGTTCTCAAGGAGTTGCAGTCTATAAGCATTGGGTCCTAGGCACTTGAGGATCTTGTATGGTCCACAATACCTTGGACTTAGCTTCTTGCAATCTCCTAAGGATAGGGAACTCTTCTTTGGGCGTACGCGAATGAAGACCATGTCTCCTTCCTCAAAGGTTCTATCTTGACGTTTCGAATCCGTGTATGCCTTCTGTCTATCCTTGGTGGCTTGGATGTCATGTCTTATCGACTTCATTTGGTCATTCATCTCTTCCAGTATCTGCCTTGAAGCTTCAACCCTCAAGGTTGGATCTGAGAAGTTTAAAGGACTTCGACAGTCATGCCCATACAATGCTTGGAAAGGGATCATCTGAATGCTTTGTTGGTAAGA
This sequence comes from Lygodium microphyllum, assembly GCF_053477565.2. Lineage (NCBI taxonomy): Eukaryota > Viridiplantae > Streptophyta > Polypodiopsida > Schizaeales > Lygodiaceae > Lygodium > Lygodium microphyllum. The sequence continues at coordinate 22,294,593 of NC_141143.1, read as the reverse complement.
AGCATTGTAGGCAAACTCAATCAATGGCAAGTATTGAATCCACCTTTTTGGTTCACGGAAGCAGTGTGCCCTTAGCATATCCTCGATGACTTGATTGACTCTCTTTGTTTGACCATCAGTTTGGGGATGGTAGGCTATACTAAAACAGAGTTGAGTCCCAATGGCTTCAAAGATAGCTCTCCAGAAGTGTGACGTGAAGAGGGAATCACGATCACTAATGATTCTTCTGGGAAACCCATGTAGCTTGAATATCTCCTTGATGAACAACCTTGCAATGTCTGAGGCTTTATAGTTTACCTTAACAGGAATAAGGTGTGCAACCTTAGTAAGCATATCAACCACAACCATAATGGAGTTGTATCCTCCTTGAACTTGGGGTAGGCCAACAACAAAATCCATACTGATGAATTCCCATTTCATTTGGGGAATGTCAAGTGGTTGCAACTTTCCTGGCATTTTGACATGTTCGGCTTTGATATGTTGACAAGACAAACACTCAGTGACATATTTGAGAACATCACCTTTAAGCCTCTCCCAAAAGTAGCTCTTCTTGACTACATTGAGAGTCTTGGCATAGCCGAGATGTCCTGAGAAAGGGGAAACAAGAGCTTCCCACAATATCTTCTACTTAAGTGACTGGCTTGTCGGTATGCGTAATCTCGTTCTATAGTAGACAAGTCCACTATTGATAGAGAATTCATGATACTTAGCCTGTAGCTTTTGGTCCTGATCTTTGATAGGGATCTCCCTTAGCATCTTTTGATAGGTTGGATCATGGCACGCTTCTTCTCTAGCTAGCTCAAGTATTGGGTTGTTTGGCATGGATACCTTTATGGCTAGAGATTTAGCTGTTGATGGATTTTACAAGATTAGAGAATTAAGGAATGCCTTGCGACTAAGTGCATCGGGAACTACATTCTCCTTTCCAGGCCAGTATTTGATTTCAAACTCATACTCCTCCAGCACTTCAATCCACCGACATTGCCTCATGTTGAGCTCGTTCTGGGTAAAGATCCACTTGAGACTTTTATGATCCGTCACTAGAGTAAACTTGTTACCCAACAAGTAGTGTCTCCAAAGCTTTAGAGCACGGATGACAGCTAACAATTCTAGATCATGGGTAGCATAATTCTTCTCATGGATCTTCAGCTTTCTTGAAGAGTAAGCTACAAGATGACCTTCTTGTATAAGCACACATCCTAAGGCAAGCATGCTCGCATCAGTTACTACTTCGAACTCCTTACTGAGGTCTGGAAGTTTCAGGATAGGTGCTGATACCAAACTTTTCTTTAATCTATCAAAGCTAGATTGTTCGGTAGTTAACCATGCAATGGATGTTTGCTTCTTCAGTAAATCCGTTAGAGGTGCTACAATCAAAGCATAGTTTTTTATGAAGACCTTATACCATCCTGTCAATCCAAGAAAACTACGTATTTCTTTGACAGTTGTTGGTATTGGCCATTCTAGAACATCTCTGAATTTGGCCGGATCCACTAAGATTCCTTCCGCTGATACGATGAATCCCAAATATTCAATCTGACATTTGAAGAATGCACACTTCTTCATCTTAGCATAAAGCTTGTGTGCCCTCATTGTCTCAAGGACAATGCAAAGCTGGGGTTCATGATCTTCTTCCTGTTTGGAATAGACTAAGGTGTCGTCGAAGAAGACGAGTACGAAGTCATCAAGATATGGCCTAAAGATATCTTGCATTAACCTGTTAAAGGTGGCAGGTGCATTTGTCAGCCCGAATGACATGACTAGGAACTCAAAGTGTCCATATCTTGTGTTGAAGGCTGTCTTTGGGATATCTTCTTCCTTGATCCTTATCTGATAGTATCCAGACCTGAGATCAATCTTTGGAGAAGATCTTTGCATCTTGAAGACGATCAAGAAGCTTATCTATTCTAGGAATAGGGTACTTGTTCTTAATCGTTGATTGATTCAACCCTCTGTAATCAATACACAGTTGAAGCGTTCCATCTTTCTTTTTTTGGAACAACACTGGAGCTCCCCATGGTGAACTGCTAGGACGGATATAGCCCTGATCTAACAGTTGCTTGAGTTGCTCCTTCAGCTCAATTGCTTCTGGAATGGACATTCTATAAGGCCTCTTTGCAATTGGCGCAGCTCCTGGCACTAGCTTGATCTCATGATCCACTTCCCTTTGAGGCAGGAGTTCTGTCAGCTCTTCAGGAAATACGTCCGCGCACTCCTTTAGCCATGAAGGTTCTTTACTAGACTCCTACTTCTGATCTAGCTTATTAAGCTTAATCAAGTAGATAGGTAGTCCCTTTCTAACTCCCTTTATGAGATGCTTTGGCCAATTGAATTTTTGGCTTTCCAGCCTCTCCTTGAGTTGTGACCAATTCCCCTTTAGAGTTTCAAAAGGAAAATTGGCCCTTTCCATAATGAATGTGGGCATCACTAGGTTTAAGCCAATCCATTCCGAGCAAACACTCATGGATACCTAGGTTCATGACCCTGAATCTGACCAAAGTCAACTTTCCTCCCAGAAGGAATTCCACCTTAGCAATTTGCCTGGTACAAGTGAGCTCACGACCATTTGATAGTTCCACAAGCAAGTTAGGTGCTTCTACTGTGGCTATTCCTAATCTTCTTGCACAAGCTGGTGAGATAAAAGGAATGCGTACTGCCACAATCAATCAAGGTTTTGAAACCTTTACCTTGATAGTCCGATGGTGTCTGAATCACCGAAAACTGGCAATTCGGGCCTTTCTTGTGAAGAGCAGCATGGACTGTTGCCCTTTCAAAGTCTGCTTCCATGATCGGGTCTTCTTCTTCGCACATTTCCCTGTTGGCAATACAGGCGGTTCTTCCTTTGCCTTGAGTGGCGACTCCTTGGCCACAGGCGGTTCCTTGGAAAGGAGCTTGACGTTGTCCTCTGCCAAGCTTGGGACATTGCCTTTTGAAATGACCAGGCTCGCTGCAATGGAAACAACGGAGATTGCGTCCATTACTTTGGATAGGGACAAAGTTATTGACATTATTAGTCCTTGCTCTCTTTCTTTGTCCCCGGTTTTGAACTTGGGCTCTCTTCGCTTGGGGACTAGATGTTCCTCTGTTCTGATCATTATAGGACCAAGTCTTGTTACTTCTTGGCCTAACCTGCACCTCCTGAATTATGGGCGTACCTCGAATGAGTGTGTCTTGTAGATCTATTGGGCGCATAGATTCGAGGCGGGTATTCACAGGTGGGTTTAACTCGGCACAAAATTTTGACACCTTTTGTGTCATATCCATTTGTAGCGCATACTTCAGAAGTGAGACGAATTTTGAGTAGTATGCGTCAAGAGTCAGACCCAGTTGTTTTAGCTCATAGAACTCATTCATTTTTTGCGTGCGATACGCAGGTGGTAAGTATCTTCCTTGCATAACTTTTTTCAGCTTTCCCCAGGTAACGAATCCTTCCGAGATCCCTTGATCTCTGCACCATTGCTTCCACCAAAGCGTGGCCTCGCCGGTGAGCTTTAACTTGGCGAGCATTGCCTGGTTGGCGGGTGTTGTACGGGCCGCTTCAAAGTAATCTTCCATGGACTCTATCCAAATCTCAGCATCATCTTGGACAGTCCTTCCTTTCCCGTCAAATTCTGGTGGCTTGATCTGCTTGAGAAGAAACTTCTTCTCCTGAATCACGGCCATACTTGATGTAGGGGTCGGACTGGGAATGTGTTCCTGGGGTTGTGCCTGGGTAGAAGATTCTTAGCGTTATCAACTTGCTAATTGTTATTATTATTTTTCATACCCAATTCAGCTTTCAGCCAAGAAATCTAGCCACTTAGCTTTTTATCAATTCTCATAGACAAGACAACATTGATAAAAATAAGTCTAATTTCATTTATATGGGCATAGCCCTTTCGGAGTACAATATTTCTTGGGATGGTAGAGCAACTAGTACATTAGTTCGGGGAGAATAATGTTATGTTACATTTAGCTACGGGAACTAGATAATAGTATGGTTTCGGGTCATGGATCTTCAGGAATCAATAAGTCATCGAAAGATTAGGGTATCCTTTCCTTTGGAACCCATTCTTCTCGTAGCATCCCAACACCTTGATCCTGTCGGCGGGGATTATGCAGGTCACTTCCTCATATAAATATGAGTTCAGCTCGACCCTCCGACCTTCGACATGTAAAGTTGTGTTTACGTGAGCCTCAACAAAAATGAACAGCTTCACAATCTTCACGTCCTCCAACCACTTGATCCTCTTTAGGTTGGTTTGAAGGTACGCAAACCGGTAGGCAGCTATGTTGTAGATTCCTGAGTCACCCGTCCATCTCCGTTCAACGTACAAGGGCGATGGATTTTAAATGTGGTCTAGGATGTTCATCATATTGATCCTTCATCGATAATCTGAGGAATGCATCGCGGTCATAAACATGACTTGGAACACTAAGAATCTATTCCATGCTTCATAATTTTGCAAGACATCATCGAAAGTAAGGAAATGCTCTTAACAGCAATATTTGCTTTACTTCTTCTTATTAAGATTTCTTATAAAGACAAATTCTTCGTTGGTTTGCTATGATACCAACTGTAACGTGTCCACCTGTTCCCTTTCCGGACACGTCTTAGCAGTCCATCGGGAAGAGAGTCTAGAAGGCTCCACCCGGCACTCCCATGGAATGTTACGGGGTTTGCAATCTAGGACTTCCTGAGTCTGCCACATAGTGGAAATATTCCGGCCATTCCCACTTAGGACCGACCTGAATTAGGGTTCCCCCTAATGGTCACTTTCCTAAACGGCAGCTAGCATCGAACCCCAAGCGAACTGCTTTACGCAGAAACGCCAGGGACGAAGCGGATTCATGCTGCACTTGGTTCAAGGAGAATGGGAAACGAGAGGGATGCAAGGCTCGACCTCTCTGCCCATAAGGCATAGTCCCATTCCGTTCCCCTAAAACAGCATAAATTGGGATTTTTGTAACCTAAACTCTAGGTCAGTGCCCTTGATGTTCATTTCCTTTGAGAAGAGCTCCTTGCTGTCCATTTCAATTGAGAAAAGTTCCCGGTCAATCGAGACCACGCATCTATAGGACGGACCCATGGCCACATCCACCGCACTTTCCTCAAGGTTGCTTTAGTTGTCTAATTACCTACCACACTTAGTTGGACACGCATCAAATAGCTTCATTAATTAGTCAGTTAGACACTGGTTCCTTCACGTAATCTTAGCAGTTGACATAGAAAAACAGTGTCAAACAACTTCCTTTACAATAGATTATCTTATTTATCTTTGGAATACATTCGTAAAGTCCAGCCCGTAGGCTAATCCATAACCCGCCCAAAGGCTATCCATAATCCGCCCAAAGGCTATTCAACAATCCACATGGATTACTAATCCAAGATTCCGCCCGTAGACTAGTATGCGGGCCTCGAGATCCAATCCCGAGTCACGTTGACCTCTTGTGCAGGGCCCGGAAGGCAAGGGATTTACGGCCAGAGCCCCCCCGGCACCCAAGCGTCCTCATGCTCCAAGTAGCGCTCAACAGAGAGACCTCACGCAGTGGGTTCGGTCCACGTTCCCGGCGTGGCTAACAACCCCCTTGGTTAGGGTCAGATAGGCAATCGCGGGTAACTGAAGCTGCCTCTCCCTTTAGGCCTTCAACCTGAAGCATTAAATATCTTTCCATCCTTTAGTTCCTTGAGCAAACAATGCAAACAGTGCTCCTAAACTGTTACAAGCACAATCAATTCCAGTGCTCGTTTATTTGGCCAACTGCTAAGGAGTGAATCCTTCTCTCCGAATGCATCGAGCATTCGATCCGAGATCAATTGTGACTTGGCAAGATCCCCAAGGGTTTGTTTGTTAACCCTTTAGTCCTTGGGTTAGGGCCATACCTTGTTAACCCAACTTAACCAATACCTTAGATTTCATACATTAACAATAAATCCTGGCGACCATGTCGCTCTAAATTGTTAACAGATCCTTTGCTTCCAAGCACATACCTACTTTTCCTTAACTTGGCAATTTTTCCCAAGAAAGGTGTTATAACAGGATGATTACTCATCCTCTTACAAGTTAAACTTGTGCAAGAACTTGCCAACCTCATTCCAAGGAATGGCAACTCTCTTGTGATCAAACCACAAGACCATGCGACATTGCAACTTGTTGCACAAGTGTCGCATCTATTTCATGGGATCATTTCACCCATCCAACGGTGTTTTTTGGTCACGGAATTATGATTAGACAAGAAGCAGGGTTTAGGGTGTCTTCTTACCCAACCCACTCCTAATTACACTAGGCCGACAACGTTCGGTCCTAGGGATTCCAACTCAATCCTAGTTTCATCATTTGAACGAGTGATTCTTAGGGTAGAAACCCTAGATCGTTTCATGCATGAGCATCCAATTGTCCCTAGATTCCGTGAATGTGGGTAGGACCTTTGGGTATGAGGGTTTCGACTTGGAAACAAGTGCGAAACTAGGTCAAGTCCTTAAGGTGCTAAACCCTAGTTAGCACTTGCGGTATTTATCATGTCGCTTGAACCATCCTATGCGAATCCGTTGCGGTTTTAGGTGATTTAGATAATCCGATTTACTTGTCTTGCTACAAGGACGAATCATTCCTAGAGATGTTAACTTGATCTAAAAGGGGAAAACTAGTTGCAACATGTCACAATTCACGTAAGCACGCGATTCATTGCTTCTAGTACGACTAGATTCGCAATAACCCTAACTTTTCTTGTTAAGACCAAAACGCATATTAAATTGCGGCATAACTTCCATTGAACCTACTAGGTCTTACATTCAAGGATCATGCTCACAATTCTTTTTCTAAGCCTTTAAGATTTCATGCTTAAATGAACCATGCAGCCTTTCCCTAAATACAACTCTTGATGAATGAAATTCTTGCGTACGACAAATGTGCAACATGCAATCCTTTCCTAACTACAACATAGTTAAATTCATGCCAAAAAAACTAGAGTTAACCTATTTCAATTTACAATCACATGCCACATGCAAATTCCTCGAATCATTTCCGTGCACTTCTATTTCCTATGGGGTTAATGACTTTCCCTAATGAATCATTCAATGAATATTTGTCTAAAAATGCGACATACAATTAATCTTTCCATGCCTAATCAAAGGTGCACTTTAATAATTTCGACCTTATAAAGATAGGCAATAGGTGTTCTACGTCGTCACTTTGACATGCACGCAAGGGCAACTACTAATAAGGTCGTGAGATGCATAGACAATTTCCGTTCTTTCGTTCATCATATTAGAAATACCAACGACCACTTCATGTCATGAACTAATTATTCAAATAGTCAATTTATTTCCAATTGCATTTAACTAGGCTAGGTGAATTTGACATGTGTAGGTGTTTCCTAGTCCATGAATTTATCATGCATAATGCGTTACTTTTGCGAGGAATCAAAAATAGAAAAAACCTGGACTTGTGGGCTCGGGGAGTTATCCACGTGAATATTAGGAGAAGAACCTCCCGCAGGCGCGACTTGTGACTTCTTGGGGGCCATCGTGGGCGTAATTATGGACTTCCGGGTTGCCTTTTCCCTTACCCGATCGGTGAATTTGCCCGCCTTGGTACGCAGCCTCAAGATCTTGCCCTTCTCCCTTGTACGCAGGAGAGCCCTTCCAAAATGCGGATCCTTGAGAATACCAGCTTGCGGGATTTGGGCTTATGGGAGGCCTTGCAGGGTTGGAGCTTGGTTTGTGGAAATGGGGCTCCTACAAAGTTCTTAGGAATGGGGCTTCTATGAATGGAGTTTCAAAAACTGAGGCCTTGCGAGGGGGTTCGCGAAAAGGGCTCTTGTGAATGGGGCATGCGGGAATGGAGGCTTTAAGAGCTTCTTCTTTTTCTTTTTAAAAATCCCGGGGGACTAGGAATGGACTTATGGGGGCCTTGTGGGAATGGGGGTTAAGGAAGCCCCCTTAGAAGCTTCTAGGAAGCTTCTGACTTTTAGTCAAAATTGACGTGGAATAAAAAGGAAATTGGGAGATTAACGTGGGGGGGGGGGGGGGCGGGGAGAATCTTATGGTTGGTTTGTCAGGAAATGGCGACGGCCTGTCTCATGGTGGGACTGGCGGCGGTCTTGGAAACGGCAGCAGTGGTGCCTCCACCTCCCCCTTTTGGTCACGGCACAGCACGGCGTCAATGCAACTTCCCTCTCTCTCTCCACGCAACACGGCCTGTACTTCCTTCTTTCTCACTCCATGCAGCATGGCAGCTCTCTGCTTCCTCCCTCTTCAACGGTGCAGCTAGCACAGCCCGTCCTTCAACACAGCGACCTCCAGTCCCTCCTTCCCTCCCCACTAGGGGGGTTCATATAGCCCAGGGGGGAGAGGGGAGCTCCACACGTGGCCATTGCATGGCTTCCCCTTATTAGAAATCAAGCTCACCGTCAGTGTGTCTTCATCTATGACCAACATCTATGACAGCTAGTGTGTACAGCTGTCTACATGTGACTACATTAAATAAGTCGGGTTAGTAGTCAGTCAGTGACCTGACTAGAGTTAGTCAGTCTACTCTACGTTTACACTAGGTCACTTTATCTTGTAGTGTGTGTGCTTTTCAGTTGAGTGTGTGGAAATGAAGGAATGAGCTTGAGAGCCTGAAGGCTCATGGATATGGAGTCTTTCCCTTTCTCTCTCTCTCTACTCTTTAAACATGGTATCAGAGCTTCATCCATGAGGCTGTGGGAGAATGGGCATGACAACTTGCAAATGAAGCCATAGTCAAAGGAAGGAATCAGCGTGGACTGCCTTCTGAAAATCATGGACTGCCTCCTGAGTCTGAAAATCGTGGACTGCCACCTGAAACCTGTGTCTGAAAATCGTGGACTGCCTCCTGAAACCTGTGTCCTGAAATCGTGGACTGCCTCCTGAAAAACAGCAACCTGTATCTGAAAATCTGCGCCTGTTGATCTGAATGGACAGCAACCTGTATCTGAAAATCTGCACCTACTGATCTGAATGGACAGCAACTTGTATCTGAAAATCTGCGCCTGCTGATCTAAATGGACAGCAACCTGTATCTAAAAATCTGCGCCTGCTGATCTAAGTGAACAGCAACCTGTCAATCTTTAGTGGGGCACCTGGACAAGGTTCATAGAGCATGTATGCTCACTATTGAAGGTATTTGAAGTGTGCAAGGAGTAAATGCTTGTGTGGGAGCTCTATTATGAGCTAGAGTGACAGTCACAGACCTGTAATCATTTCTGAACTGCTGTAAACATGAATGGACAGCATGCATTCAGTCATTACTGACACACAGGAGCCTTGAACTACACTCAGAAGGCATCTTTGGAGCACAAGAATGTGTCAAAGCATGTATACATTGGATCAAATGTCTTGGAGCTGAGATCTTTTGCTCAGAATACTCAAATCTGAAAATCAATGACAGGCTGAAAACTGTCATACACAGTTGCTCAGAATACTCAGATCTGAAAATCAATGACAGGCTGAAAACTGTCATACACAGTCAATGATAGAATACTCAGATCTGAAAATCAATGACAGGCTGAAAACTGTCATACACAGTCAATGACAGAATACTCAGATCTGAAAATCAATGACAGGCTGAAAACTATCATACACAGTCAATGACAAGTACTGTGCATTACTGAAGCAATACAGGTCATCTTGGGAGTTCCATCATCTATCTGAACTGGCCTATACATGCTGAATGCATGGAGAATTGAAGCAAGTAATGAGCATCATTGAAAACTGAATTTTGAAGCTGAAATAAATGCAGTTACACTGTCCTGGTTAATTACAAACAGCTCATGAAGTTTATGCCATTGGTCAATGAAGACAGGTTGTCTATGTCTACTCAGATGTTCATGTATTGAACTTACCACTACAAAGTAAATGTATGACATGGTCAAAAGACATTTTGGAGCTGCTTGGAGCTTGGTATGCTGAATTCTGGTTGACTGCAACCTGAAACTGAATTTGTTGACACACTCAGTTTTGGACTTGAAATTGCTGCTGGTTACTCACAGTTTACAGTTTTCAGACTGCATGTATGTACCCTGGCAGTGAGGTTACATAAGCTTAAGCTGAAGCAAACACATAGCTTATGTATTGACAGTTATATCTATAGTTGAGATCACTTGTTTGTGGGTTGTTTTGGGGTGTCAGTGGGCTGAAATACCCTGGTTTTTTTCTGCAATTTAGTGCAGAAAACTGTCATAAACTGTTACAGACTGAACTTAGTCAGTCATACTTATTGGACTGCAAGGAGTCAGGCACTTGATAGACAGTTTATTGCATCATGGCTAATGCACATGGGACTGACAATATCACTTAGATAGTTGGAGAGAAGTTGGATAATAAGAACTTTACATTATGGAAATTCAGAATGAAAAACTTTCTGGTTGGCAGAGGTTATTGGGATTTATGTACAGGAGATGAAGTTGCTCCTGAGTTGCCTGCACACAATCCAACAAATGAACAGAAAAGTGTCTACAGACTATGGAATGAAAGAGCATGCAAGGTGCTGCATTGGTTTTCCTTATGTATATCTGATGCTATGGTAATTCAAATCACTGGATGTGAGACTCCGAAGGATGCTTGGGACATACTGATGAAGAATTATGGAACCATGACACATGCAAGAAAGATCTAGTTGAAACAGCAGTTCAACAACATGTCAAGGAATGGCAAGAGCATTCAGACGTATACCACGGAGATTAAGACCATAGCTGATCAACTTGCTACTATTGGCTCAAGTGTATCAGAAGATGTTATGATTGCTGTTGCTTTGAATGGCTTAGGCAAAGAGTACAAAGCTTTTGACACTTCCATTTCTGTCAAAGAAGAGCCCCCTAGCTGGGAAGAGCTAGTTGCTTTGTTTCTGCATGAGGAAGTCAAACTTGGTTTAAATATAGATTCTAGTGCATCTCAGAGTAGAGACACTATGTTGTACTCTAGCCAGCGTGGCAGAGGATCTAGAGGTCGTGGTTCATTTCGAGGTCGTGGTGACACTCGTAATGCCTATGGACAGCAGCAACAGCAAGGAAATTGGCATGGTGCCAATACACAGGGCCAGCGAGGATCTGGTGGTTTTAGAGGCAGGGGGAGATCACCTCGAGGAAGAGGAGGTGGATCTGGATCTTGGCAGTCTACTGATCAGTCCAACAAGGACAAGGACTGTCATTATTGTGGTAAGTATGGGCACATAGCGAAGGAATGTTACAAAAAGCAGAATGACATGAAGACAAAAGGGAAACAGCATGGGCATTATGCATCCTCTAGCGATGCTCATGATGAGTCAGTTGATAGACTCTTTGCCATGCAGCATGTATCTAAAAATGCATCGAGACATGATAGAGATGACAGATGGTACATTGACTCTGGAGCGTCAAACCACATGACCCCGCATGGAGAGTGGTTTGATGAGATGGTTGCAGGTACACATGGTCATGTATGTACTGGGGATGATACCCAACATGACATAAAGCATAAAGGGATTGTTCCATTGATGATGCATGATGGCAAGAAGAAAGGCCTGCATGATGTCTTACATGTACCGACCATAACAAAGAATTTGTTGTCTGTGGGTCAAATGGCAGAACAGAAACTGCAAGTGAGGTTTAACAACGATGGATGTTTCATTGAGGAGTATGGAAATGGCTGCAAGCTAATTGCCAAGGGCAGAAGGGATGGTAGGATGTTTACCTTGGAAGCGACCATTCCTGAACTTAAAGCAGCTATGTTTGCTCATGACGAGAGTGCCATCAGAGATGTAGAGATTTGGCACAAGAGAATCGGACATGTCAATGTACAAAAGCTGAAATCTATGCAGCAGAAAGAAGTAGTACTTGGATTACCTAAATTCAAGTATAATGATTTTGGTCATGTATGCCCTGCATGTCAGTTTGGGAAGCAGGCACGGTTTCCTTTCATGAGACATGTAAAAAACAGCACTAGGCCTTTACAGTTGGTACACTCTGATGCCTGGGATCCTTCACATAATGCTTCTTTTGGCGGTGCACGATATTATCTCTCATTTATTGATGATTTCAGCAGGTACACTTGGCTTTATATCTTGAAACATAAGGATGATATGTTTGATGCATTCAAAGACTTCAAGAAACATGCTGAAAATGAATTGGGCTATTACATATCATGTTTGAGATCAGATGGAGGAGGTGAATATGTCTCAAACTACTTTGACAGGTATCTTGCTAAACATGGGATCAGAAGACAACTCACATGCAGTTATACACCGCAGCAAAACGGTGTTGCAGAGAGGAAAAACAGGGTTTTGATGGAGTCAGCTAGAGCTATGCTGAATGAAAAATGTCTGCCAAATGGTTATTGGGCTGAAGCAGTGGTGACTGCTGTATATGTGCTAAATCGAACCCCTACAGCAGGGATTCATGATGTCACTCCGTATGAACGGCTGTATGGTCATAAACCTGATATTTCACACTTGAAGGTATTTGGCAGCATTGCATATGTGCATATACAGGATGAGAAGAGAAAGAAATTGGATCCTAAGGCAGTGAAAAGTGTGTTTATTGGATATGCACAGGAACGGAAAGCTTATAAGTGTTATGTACCTTCTACGCATGAGACACTCATAAGCAGAGATGTGGTATTTGATGAGTTAGCATCTTGGTATGGGAATCCTGTTGCAGTGCCTACTGATGGCTCACCCAGTATGAGTCATGCTGAAAATACTCCTGCAGAGAGTACTTCCATGACTAGTCAGATAGGTGATGTATCATCTACAGTGAGTCCTTGGACAGGACGATTACGGAGTCGCACTACTGCATCCACTAACACGGATATGTCAGTGAGGGGGAGAACAGATAAGGGAAAAGAAAAGGTTTTTACATCCATCTGATGTAAAGACCATTCCTTTGATGCAGCCATAGCAATGACTGCTCTTACGGTTGCCATCCTTGCAACCGGACTGAATGTTTCTTCATAGTCAATGCCATATGTTTGTGCATACCCCTTGACTACTAATCTTGCCTTGTATCTGTTCACAGAACCATCTGCATTGTGCTTCACCTTATAAACCCACTTACAGCCAATTGCATTCTTATCTTTAGGCAAAGGTACCAATTCCCATGTAGCATTTGCTTCCAAGGCATCCATTTCTTCATCCATGGCTTTCTCCCATTTTTCTTTTCCCATGGCTTGCTCAAAAGAAGTGGGTTCTGGTTCCTGTATCACCTTGACCATATATGCATAGTGAATGGCTGTAAATCCATCATATTTCAGCCTATCCACAGGATACCTAACTCTGGTAGACCTGCGCAAAGTAGGTTCACTCCCAGGTGCTCTCAAAACATCCCTGGTCTTCCTTACTCCAGGTGTAACAATAGAAGGAATACCCAACTCATCATCAATGCTCTATTCTGAGCCACTGGATTCACCATCCACATAAGAGTGACCTGCATTCACATCAAACATGGGCTGATCTACCTTCTCTTTTCCTTTTCGTGATACCTGCATACCACTATCTGCATTGCTTTGAGAAGTTTCTCCTGATCTCAATCTGCCTGTCCATGGCGAAGAATGTGAACCATTGCTAGAGGACGCTCGAGGTCCACTAATATTTTGTGACTGCTGCTGTGAATTCTGTACAGCATTACCATTTTGTGCATCTACATCATCAATCACATTTACTGGTTTATACCAGCTACTCATCTCATCAAAAACAACATCTCTGCTCACTGTAAACTTACGAGTAGAAGGGTTATAGAATCTATACCCTTTTTGCTGCAGAGAGTAACCAATAAAAATGCACTTCTCAGCTTTTGAATCCAACTTGGATCTCAACTCATCTGGCACATGTACATAGGCAATGCAACCAAAAAAATTTAATGAGAAATATCTGGTTTCCTACCAGTATACCTCTCCTCTGGAGTCATCCCATGTATTGATGCAGTGGGAGTCCTGTTCATTATGTAGACTGCTGTAGCAACTGCCTTAGCCCAATAAAAATCTGGCAGGTCTTTTTCATTGAGCATGGCACAAGATACCTCTCCAATATGCCTATTTTTCCTTTCTGCAATTCCATTTTGTTGTGGGGTATGACTGCATGAATATTGCTGCTTTATGTCATGCTCCTGCAAGAACCTTGCAAACTCATTTGAGAGGTACTCTCCCCCTCCATCTGACCTTAGGTTTTTTATTTGTAGGCCTGTTTCTTTTTCAACCATAGCTTTAAGAGTTTTGAAATGCCCAAAAACTTTACTTTTCTTTTTCATAAAATACACCCAAACTTTTCTGTTGTAGTCATCAATAAAAGTAACAAAATAATGACAGCCTCCAAGAGATGCAACTTTAGTAGTCCACACATCAGAGTGGATTAATTCCAATGGCTTCTCACTCTCTTGAACATGTCTAGGAAATGGTTTCTTTGCCTGTTTTCCAAATTGGCAGGCTTCACATACCTTATGCATTTCTGCAACCTTGAATTTAGGCAATCCTGCAACAATATTTTGGGCTTGCATTAATTTAAGTCGTTGTACATTAACATGACCAATGCGTTTATGCCAGATATTAATATCTGCAACTACACCGGTCCCATGTGCAAACATTGCTGCACTCAATTCAGACATGTCTGCATCCAACTTAAACATTCTGCCCTTCTTCTTTCCTTTTGCTATCAAGCGACCTTTATTTTTCATATCCTCAACAAAGCATCCATGAGGATTAAATCTAACCTGCAAGCCCTGCTCAACCATTTGACCAACAGAAACCAGATTCTTGGTGATATTCGGGACATGAAATACATCAGACAGGTATTTCTTTTTTCCATCCTGCATAGACAAAGGAATTTTTCCAATCTGCACAATAGGATGTGCAGTATCATCACCGGTCTCCACAAATCCTGGTTTTTCCATTTTCCTTGCATCCTCCATCCATTCTGCATGACCTGTCATGTGGTTTAATGATGCACTTGAGTCAACATACCACACATCGTTGCTTTCTTCTGCACTTGTCACAGAATTGTTCATGTGCTGCACCATAAACAAATGCTCATTTCTGTCATCGCCCTGTCTACTAGAAGATGCATAATTCCCTTGTTACAATTTCCCATTCATGATGTCATTCTGCTTTTTATAGCAGTCTTTAGCCATATGACCCATTTTACCACAGTAGTAGCATTCAATATTATTGTTTGCATTTTGGCCTCTTTGCCATCCACCACGACCTCTTTGGCTCCCCCTGCCTCTAGAGTTACCACGTCCTCCTCCATAGGACTGGTTTTCTTGAGTTTGCTGCATATTCTGATTTCTACCACGGCCTCCAGATCGGCCTCCTCTACCTCTGCCTCTACCTCTTCCAGCATTTGAGTAGAAGATAGCTTCTTTTGAAGTTCCTCCTGAAGAAGATGCACCACCATTTCTCTGCTCCTCAGAAAATAGAAGAGCAATCAACTCCTCAAAATCAGGAAATCTTTCACGGATGGAAATGGATGTTCGAAACTGTGCATAATCCTTTCCTAGATCATTCAAGGTTACGAAAACTAAATCATCATCTTCCACTGGCGACCCAATGGAAGCAAGTGCATCTGCAATCTTCTTCACCTTCATGTGGTAGTCATTGATGCTCATATTTTCTCTTTGCACATTATGCAACTCTTGCTTGAGCTGCATTTTCCTGGCTTGCGTATTTGTGCTATACATTTTTGACAAAGTGTCCCATGCCTCATTTGGCGTACTTGCATCTTGAATATGCACAATCATAGAGTCTGAAATGCTGATAGACAGCCAATACATAACTTTCCTGGCTCTCTCATGCCATGCTTTAAATGCCTGCATTTGCTGTTGATTGGGAACATCAGGAAGAACTGGTTCTTCTTCATTTCCTGCAACAAATTTCCAATATCCTTTTCCCATAAGGAAATTCGTCATTCTAAACTTCCATGCTTGGAAGTTGTTCTTGTCAAGCTTTTCAGTGACAATCTGTGAAAGAGAATCAGATGCCATTACAGAACACTGCAAAAAATTCTGTCACTACAAAAAAAACACAGCTTCAGCCTCACAAGGGCAAATCTGCAAAACTGGTGAAAGTGATATTTGACCACACTGTCACTTCCTAGTGACGATTTTGCATCAACAGGCAACAGGGATGATTCTGCAACTCCCAATGTCTCTGCGCACAGGCATATGATGCAATTTCTGCAGTAACTTTTCATCGACCTGTAGAACAATGGTCGCACAGCATAAAACTTGGCCTTTTCCTGAGTGCGTGCAGAAAAGTTCCGCCTCCAAAACAGGCCCCGAAATGGCCTCAAATCAAAAAAACAGGGTCACCAGGGGCTAAAGCCCTTTCCCGCGGCATATACTGCCCTCTTGCTTCACCGCAAAGGGCGTCTCAACCTGAGACAATGCACTCTTGCAATTTCCGGCTGTGCTACCTATAGAGATCTGCTCCCAAAACAAAAAATGAAAGCAACACTGCTCCTCTTACCAGAACACCGCGAGCTTGGCTTGCTTTCTTGAGCTCCTTACCACGAACAAGGCTCTGATACCATGTCAAGATTGTGGGAGAGAAGGAAGGAGTCTCACTCGTAGCTTTCTTGCTTGCACAATGGGGGAATACACGCAAGGGTGGAGGCTGAAAACAGTTTTCCTCTTCTTAGTTGTGTAAGCTAAAAAGAACTCAAGTACATAGAAATAGAAGAACCCTATATATGGGTCTCAAACCAAACTCAACTAACTAAGGTGACATACTAACTGAGCCATGAACTAGAATAGATAAGGATAGCTGTCATCTAGCTATTATTCATGGGCGGTGTACCAACCGCATCAACTGACAAGTCGGTGACATAAATGCACAACGGTCACCCTGGCATATCACGAGTGGAGCTTGATATCTCAACATCCCCCCCCCTCAAGCAGCCACCACTCCACTAAGCCCATTCCCCCACATTCCCTCTCCTCCAACCGTGCATTGGCTGGGGGAAAGGGATAATCATAAAAAAATTTGCTTTAATAATATCCTTTTTTCCCCTCCCAAGAGGGTGTTTACCCGCGGTTTGCGGATTTGAACTCTTGGGCTCGCTTTGCTAATGCGGAGGTCTCGATTTCTCACGTGCGGGTTACAGATTACACTGCTGGCAATTCCAATACGGAAGATAACCTTTGCACGAGATTCACGCGATGTGCGGGAAGTCAATATTCATGAGCGGGAATATTACACAACGATGGCTACAGATGGAAACAAATTTGGGTAGTAGGGCATGCAACCCTACCACTTTTCCAACTACATGTGCTTAAAAATGTTCCATACATCATTTATAAGTTGAGCATACAACTATTTCAAAACACATGCATTGTGAGATGCTAAAAGAAAAGTTTTTATTGCTTCAATTTTTAAATGAGTACAATATCGATAAATGATATCTCATAAAATTGCATGGATTGATAGGGAGTAGAATCCAAAACAAAGAAATATATCAATAAATATCATAGAATGCAAGTTCATATAAAATATGAGAATTATATCGAAGGAAGCCTACATAGAAACAACTTGCAAGGACTATAGGGCCAAAAAGAGGAAGGGATACATGATCCATGAATCCAAGCAACTGCTACAACTCCTCACCATCCGAGAGCTCATCCTTATGCAATGGAGTGTCGAACGGACTTTGCAATATAAAACAACCAAAGATTAATCTACATAACATACTGCATCGCAAAAGACCTAAAAACTAAATATAGGAAAGAAGTATAACTTATCAGACCGCTGCATGCATACAATCTATTGATAAGAAAAGTGAGAACATGCTTCTCTACATATCGAGTCTCCAACCATATGGGATCGCGTTTTATGATCAAGTGATGCAAGGAAAACAATGTAGCATTGTTAGAAATCAGATTATTAGTACAAGTACTATACCAAAAAAAAATTTGAATGTAACCAAAAGGAAACTTACAAAATCCTCTGAATAAGTTCTATGTCCACCACTCCCAAGATTATGCATAACCCATGTCTTGACCCATACCCTTTCCGTCTCTTGCTACTATCGCCATCATTCTAGAGAGCCTGTAGCCTCCTCCCTAAGTTTTTGCCAATCCTACGTGTCCAACTACTCGGGCTTTGGAGCACCACTCTTGATTTCCTTACATACATCTAACCAACTGTCTATGACATATATGCATGCATACAGCTCATCATCCATCTAGTGGAGAACTGATAAGTTGTTGTAGATGCAAAGAACTCCTCATGCAAGGATGTAACCACATACTCCTTATCTCCCTTCGATATGTTTTTCTAGTAGTCTAGAGTGTTGTGCCTAAATATCTATCGGCACCACTCTCTCATGCATGCCATTACCCTCCTTCCCTTAGCATTCATGATCACAACACTAGTTTTCTCATCCACTAAGTACCCATACCTTGGTGGGGTGTGTCTAAGATGTTCCCTCTTCCATTTGCAACCACGCTCCTGGGTATAACCAGGAGACCCCTATCTGTCTGGTATATCTACAAGGGTGGTATCTCTTGGA
The DNA here is from genome assembly GCF_053477565.2 of Lygodium microphyllum. Lineage (NCBI taxonomy): Eukaryota > Viridiplantae > Streptophyta > Polypodiopsida > Schizaeales > Lygodiaceae > Lygodium > Lygodium microphyllum. The sequence goes on along the minus strand of NC_141143.1, from coordinate 22,276,120 downwards.
GTGGCACCCATAGAGGTGCCACCTATCTACAGATAACTGAGCAAAACCTAGAGTTAGGAGAGTAGACATCCCTATAGATATAGCAAATCTTAGAGGTGATAAGTGTCCACTCGACCAATGGGATAGGGATACTATATTGGTGTATCCACAGCATGCACCTAAGCCTCCCTCTCTAGAACTTGGGATAGGAGTAGCAACCTGTCGCGGGATCACAATAGCTAAATCTTCATAACACCCCCCCAAAATCACCCCTAGAATGAAGAGAAGAGAAAACCTATGACTCTATGAGGAAACCACCACAACCATCACCTCCACTAGTCGAGCAAGGCATCCCTGAGCCTCTCTCTATACCTAGCCTAAAGCATCAACTCCAGTTGTTGGAGATCAACGCATCGGAGCATGCAGAGGTAGAATGTTTGAATGCCCATGGAGGCAACTCTTGGTCTACCATGTCTGTAAAGCGCGTCATCGGATCTAGAGACATACGTGTAAAGATCTTCTATAGCTCCTTGTCTGTCATCACTGAGCGAGCCCTCAGCTCATCTTGCTCTCATGATTGTCTACAGTGACCTGCACAGCCACATCAACGATGTTAGCACAATCAATATAAGGGTGAATGTGATGTATGATAATATTATATATTTGCAAAGAAGGATGTTAGTTAAAAATATGTGATAAAATACTGATAAAAGCAAAGCTCTTGGCATAGCTTGACATACACTTGAAGGTCTATGCATAGGTCCCCACAAAAAGAGGAGTCTACTTCATTCTCAAAGTAGCTTTGCCAACAAATGATAAATATTTCAAGGAGGGTGGTTGAAAAAACAAGAAATTGGTCTTGGTGGGTGACTTTGATGAGAATCTTCATCTTTAGCTATGCTCAATGGAATATCCTACCAATTCTCAAAATGAGCGTTCATGAAAAGGTGAGGTTTAATATAAGATGAATTGCAAACATTTCAACAACAACTTTTACAATTTGAAGGAATGGGTTTAAAGGCTTGAAATTTATAAAACCTTCTATCTCTATTATCAAAAGGTTTTTTACAAAGGTTGTCACATGGCAACCATAGAAGTGTCCCCCAATAGCTCTCGGTATTTACTCAATGCAATGTGGTAGCCTCTCTCCTTGTCTTGATTTGTGATCCCCTCTATCTCTCTCTTTGTGTCTATGTGCATATATACACACATTATGTAGGTTTCTAGGAGTCTCTCTTTTTCACTTCAACTATGCAACTTAATGAAAGTCTCTTTCTATCTTACTCTCTTCTACAAGGCACTTTATTTCTCCCTCACTCTCTATTTCTCAAAGACTTGGGTATTCTATTTTGCAAAGGCTAGCCACCACACACACACACATTCTCTCTCTCTCTCTCTCTCTCTCTCTCTCTCTCTCTCTCTCTCTCTCTCTTTGACTATGTAGGTCAGCAAGAGTTTCTCTCTATCTCTCTCACTTCTACAGGATGCTTAGTCTTGGCCTTAGTCTATATTGCTCGGAGGCCTAGTTATTATATTTTGTAGGCCAACCATCGTAGAGTATCTCTCTCTACATTGAATATCGTTCTTTGTGGGTGCACTACAAGGGATCGGGCTCATACCCGCGCTCCTAGCCGCACAAAATGACTTGGGAAAAAAAGTGTCGGGCCCGTGTAATAGTGCGTGTATCATCGCGGCCAGAGACATGCGTGTAAAAGCGTGTGTACAGTGACAGCCAGTCGTGCGAATACACGACCCCATACACGCGTTCTGCGTAGTTTTGCTGCAAATTTACACGCGAATCTAACCAGACTATCCGCGAAAATATACGCGATTTTGACAGATGACACGCGCTTATACACGCGATCGCAGAGGGAAAAAAAAATCCAGAGAGTGCTTTTGGGTGCCTGGATGCTGTTCCAGCATCCAGCCACCCAAAGGCACTCTCTGGATTTTTTTTTGGTGCATTGCACCATAAAAAAAGAGCGATTTAGATTTCAAGACTCACTCTCTATGAATACATGATTCAATATTACTATCTAAAACTTAATACACGACTCAAGACTCACGATTCAATACATTGTCAATACATGATACATTTGTGTACAAGGGAGTCCATATGTCAAAATAGCCCATGGCTTTAATTAGGAACAAATATATACAAAGTCAAATAGGGAGCTAGGTGCAAAAAAGCCCATGGCTTCAGTTACAAAAAATTTTTGTACAACCACATCCTACAGTATTCTGAAAGCTAATCAGAGGATGATGAGGACCCTGTGCTCTCTCCATGATCAGAGGAGCTCGCATCGGTATGTTCCGATGAGTGGTGCTCGCCTCCACCAGGAGCAGTGGCACGAACATCAGCAGTGGCGGCTGGATCATCAGGGGCAGGAGCATCAGCAGCTTGTGCCTGTTCAAGAAATATACCGTATGTAAGTATACATATATATGCAATTAAATAAATCGAAATCATTCATTTAGAGTTTTCAAGTACCTGTCGACCGTATGGTCTCATGGCCGCGTCAAACTGCGCATCCGTAATACGTCCCTCGTTTCTGAAGATGGCCCACGTGTCACGTCTGCTATTGCGGCGAGCATACCCAGTCTCGTGGGCTGTGGGCCCTCTCCCCATAACCCGTCGCTGTAACATAATCAAGATAGTTTGTAAGATCAAAACAATCATAGAATCAATGAATTTGGCAAACAATCAAATAAAGAGGCAAGTTACTTACGAACTCTGCCTCCCACGACTCGACGCCGCCAGATCCGAAATGCGACGATCCAATGGTCTCCATCTGGATCCGTCGTGCCTCCACATGCTGCCTGCTCTTCACGCCTCCCTCTGCGCGCTTCTTTGCCTCCTTCCACTGGCGTTTGTGGGCAGTGGCAGGTTTCTCGCAAGGATAGCCACCCGCAGCTACATTCACCCCATCATCGTACGCGAGTTTCTTAAGGTGAGATCTTTTATTACTTAAGATCTCCCTTATTCGCGTCCTTCCCCATACATCCGAGAATGTCGCTCGTGGGGGATTGGGGTACCGACTATGTACACTATCTAGGACCTCCCTAATTAACCGGCTATCCTGATCTTTAAATTTTACAAAACAGTTTCTATACATGTTTGAAACTACCCCCCGCATATACTCCATCACCTCTTTCCCTCTCGCATCCATGACTACCTCGCCCCTATCCGTAACATCGTAGAAAATCTCTCCCTCCACCTCTCTCGCCTCCTCCGACTCCTCACTGTCTCCTCGTACATGCCTCCCTCCATGCCCTCTCTCACCGCGTGCCCTACTACCCCCCCCACCAAAGCACCCGCCACATAATCCTCCACTCCCGCTCTCCCTACTGCGGCGTCGGCTCTCATCTGTACTGCGGGAGTAGCCATGACTAGGGGTGGCTGCACGTGACTGTGTACGTGACTGTGGCTGTGAGGGAGCACGTGATGGTGGCCGTGAGCCCTCACGTGACAGTACAGAGGAGGGTGTGCGTGAGTGTGTCCGTGCAGGGGTGTGTCTCCTCGGTGAGCGTGTATGCACAGGGGTACGTCTCGCCAGACTCGCAGGCGTAGACGGCAGTGGAGAGGCTTGTGTACTTGGGGGCGCGGTGTGACCTGGGAGTCTAGGAGGAGGATGGGCATACATATACTCTGTCAGCTCCACTGGATTAGGATGGCGCCCAAAATGGTTTATCATCTCCATCATCCAAGTGGCGTATGCCCACGGATCGGAGGAAGAGCCTGGATCCATGAAGAATCTGCAAAGCGTCGAAATTCCGCCTCAATGAACCAAGCAAAACATGCATATAAAAAATAAACATATCTCCTACAATATATCTCCTCAATATATCTCCTACAATATATAACCTACAACATATATCTACCATTCTAGAAAATAAACATATCTCTTACAATACCAAACATCGAATTAGTAGAAGATCATAAGCCAAAAGAAGAAGTTCATTTCGAATTAGTGACGAAATTCATGAAAAACAAAAACTCTTTCCTCTATCTTGACGGACATTGTCCATCAAGGGAGAAATGACTAAACACATACACAAGGGTTCCTTCTTCTCTCTTTCCTCTATCTTGACGGATGTCGTTTGTCAAGAAATAAATAGTTAAGCACATATACAATGTGTGTGAATTCTATCCTCTGTCGCTTTCAAGTACACATAGCACGGGTGGAAAGAAAGAAAGCGACAGATTTGCCAAAACAAACAAACGACAACCAACCTCTTTGAAAAGTCTTTGAAAAGTGAGTTCGTTGATTCTTGCTTCTCTCTCCCTTTCTGTGTTGTCTGCACCCTTTGCTTCTTTTCGGTAGTCCAAGAGGGAGAAAGAGGGCTTTTGAAAGAAAGAAAGCGACGCAAAAAGAAGAAGAAGAAGTGTTTTAAAAGAGGGCTTTTGAAAGAAAGAAAGCGGCGCGCGCGGTAGGTAAACGCGAAAATCACGCGTGTAAAAGCGCGTGTAAAAGCGCAGCAGAATACATTTTAGACGCGCCTGTACACGCGACACAGAGCCTGTTTATACTTTTTTTAAAAACTGATTGTTCTTGTGTATCCATTGTTTTGTGCATAGGATGTGTATGATTTCACTAAAAACTGATCCTACTTCTGTATTGGTTATTTTGGACATAGCATGTCATCATCCTCTTCAAGCAGTTCTGGTGAGGATGAGACAATGCGTCATCGTGATCGCGACATGTGGCTGGCACAAAGGATCAAGTGTACGTGTAATCGATGTCAAGGGTGCATTGTACGAGCGCATCGAATTACATTGAATCACATCTCGATGTATGGAGAATGGATTCAAACAGGTTTAGAGGTGAGAAGATGTGAATTGAAAGTATTAAAATAACTCATGGTGTGCAAATTAATGGAGCGCGTTGTAATATATATACTGTGATTGAAGCAGGATGCAGTACCACACCCTAACATGGTGCCATACGCACGGCGAGAGCATGCAAAGCGTCGACGAGATGATGCTGGAGCTTCGGGATCTGTTGTCGGAGATGAGTGGGAAAGGGATGACAATAGCCCTGCACCCCACGAAGTTGTGGAAGAGGAAGTGTTTGATGACATGGTGCGGAATCTTTTTAGGGATGATCGCAAAGGTGTGGACGACAATGATATGGAACAAGAGCATCTCTACAACGCTTCATCGACACCGGTTTTTGAAGGGTGCACATTCTCTATTTTACGTGCTTCACTTGAACTGCTCAATATACAAACAGTTTATGGATGGAGCAATGCAAGTCTTGACACATTATTGAAGTAAGCATTGTAACTTGCAAATTTCAATTAGTGGTTTTTGGTTTACAGTATAGGGTTTAGGGTTATGGGCTAATTGATGATATTGGATGCAGGCTATTATCAAACATGCTTCCAAAGGGGAATAGACTACCCACCTCGAACACAAAGAATAGATGAAAAGAGGAATACACAAGATTGCGGTGTCATTAGTAGCTTTGAGGGAGCCAATGGAAAAATTGATGATTATTGTGGCACAATCCAAGACATATACAGACTTGACTTCCGCCGCTTCTTTGTGTATGTTTTGGATGTCAAATGGCAAATGAACGTGGTGGAAAAAGGGCCTAACGCAACGATAAAACGCCATGCAAGTGGCTATGTAACTATTGACTCTACAAAGTTTTGGCAAACAAAGAAAGATAGGCTCGTATTGCCACAACAATGTGAGCAGGTATGCATTTTTTTACAAATGTGTTTCATGTACATATATATCTAAGCTCGCGCACCCCTTGACTTTTGATATGCTAATTAATTAATGAATTATGTGTATTTGAGCAGGTTATCTATCTGCCAATGGTGCATGACAGTAAATGGTGGTATGTCATCCCTATTGCACCACGTTCCAAAGTAATGTATAATACATTCACTGATATGGAGCATATGGAGGATGTGGCAAGCCGCAAAGAAGATGATGTCGAACATGCCAATGTAGATGATCATGATAATGAGGATGAGCGTGCCATTTCTCATGATCATGAGGATGACCCTTCCATTGAGGATGATGGTGATGATGATGAGAATGATCAAGGCATTGGTACCATTATCAATGGGCAAAATAGCGATAGTAGAATAAATTTAATCGTAGCCTTACAAATTGATCAAATGGATATTGATGTTGATCGTTTGGCAAGGATGGATCTTATTGAAGATGAGATCGAACCCTAACCAATCCATCATTGTATTGTTCCAAATTCATGACATTTCTATTGTATACTTTGTCTTTCAATAACCATATGAAGATATATTTTTCAATATATTACGTTGTTGTAAGTGCATGTAGTGGGATTTTGTAATGGTTTGTAAACACTGCAATGCACAATGACATTTTTAAAACTTAATGGTTTTCTGTTTTGAAAAGAAATGGTTTTCTGTTTTGAAAAGAAATGGATTTCTGTAGTTAGGCTCTGTGTCGCGTGTAACAGAGCGTGTATTATGACAGACTTAACGCGCAAATACACGCGCCCACACATGCAATTATACACGCGCTGTTACATGCATGTATACACGCGCCCGATATTGCTGTAAGTATAAATGACCATACACGCGCCCGTAACTTTTCGCGTGTAATGGACGCGTGTATGGCGGCATTGTGTTGTAGTGGTGGTTTAGGGCGAGTAGAAGGGGACAATTATGTGTGGCATGATAATAATGTTAAATGATAACATATGTGCATAAATAATAATATTCACTATCAATATGTACATAATATAATACACGATATAACATGCATATGATATAATATATATACTAATAATTATAATATATTAAATAATAATATACATGATTATTAATGTTTAATAACCAATGTATTATAAAATTATAACCAATTATAGTATATAATAAAATGTTGAAATAATAGAAAATATATTATATTGATTATTATAATACACAATGTAATGATTATAATATAATTCTTAACTTTATTTTATACATTCATGACTCTTTTGAACACACCTTCAATCAAAATGCAATATTCTCACACAATTGTGGCATAGTCTTCTCACATTGCCTTCACAACTTTATGATTTTCTTTGTCAATATTTGTACAAAGAAGAGAGTGTGTGTGTGTGCATGTATGTGTGTGCACACATATAAGTGTGTGCATTGATAATCATTTTTGTTTCAAATCTTCATATATGGGTGTAACTCTCAATATGAACTGTCTCCTCTATTCTCCACAGTACACTCCCTTCCCTCATCAACCCCTTTCAACTCAACACCTACCTCATCTCCATGATGTCGATCTTAGTGAATGACATTGTTGCTCCAAACTTTAGTGCAAAACATTGGTATAATCCCGGCGCGAGGGTCACCTAGTTTAAAGTTACAACATGAATAGTGTTCAAAGTAGTCTCCATGGATAGGTGGTTCAAATTTAGAGAAGTACTTACTGTGTTTTTTATAATGTGGTAATTATATGAGGCAATAGATATTTACACTAGAGATGAATAAGCCAATGCCAAAAGTTTAGCATCTTGACATATGCTTGTAGGGAACTTTAAAGATAGGAGTTTTTTTCCTCAAGACCCTAAAGCAAGCTAGGCACATCTTTTCAAGACTTAAAGACCTCTAATAGTGAGATTTTCTTTTCTCTTTTCATTTAGATTGTCCTAGTGTGTAGAAGGATCGTGTGTAGAAGGATGTTAGAGGCTGCGATAATGCCTATAGCTAAGGCTTGAGGTGATTCCTTGAAAAGTGCCCTAGTTTTGTTCTAATGTGCTTTTCACTAAATGCCTATGCCTTTTAATGGGATTTTGCCTGAGTACCACTGCTTATGACATAGTTTCTAGTAGCTGGGAGCAATCAATATTGTGACGGGTTGGAACTCACACACCCATCTCTCTCACAACTAGGCATCAACTTGGCGAAAAGTCCCCCTAGTTGGCAATGTGCAAATCTCTTTTGTTCGCAATATATTGCGCATTATAAGAAAACAATGTGCATTTTTACGAGAAGAATCGTATACATGTAGCAAACTTATTGAATACATCCCCGCACATTTTGTGCACTTTTAAGGGTAGTGTCACGCGGGTGACGGGATAACCTTTTTATTATAAAAAATGTGCCGAAATGTAGTCAAGGGTAACAGACTACGGGTGGTTAGAAGCATCCATTGAATAGAATATACGACGCTAGAGCTCTCAGCTAATTCAACATGTTTGGATTTTGGACAATCACATGGTATGGTAAGAATTGGATATATTGGTCCTAATGAAGACAAATACAATGCGAATTGGATATAGATAATTGGACTACAAAAAGCTGGCGCTAAAGTTGAATCATTTTTCTGAACTCTGTGCTAGGTCATCTAACATGCTCCAGTTTGCCCGATATCGTACCGAGACCAGGACTGGACGACATTCTAGTATGCTTAGGATGCTGACTAAAGAAGGATTAAGGTTATATGTATGGCATGGGCTCATTGGGCTGTTACGTATAAGGGCTACTGGCCAGGCTGCAGCGCGTGTGGCAGCCTGCAGGATACCCTTGTAGACCAATCAGCTCAGCTGGCAGCTCCCTCGTTTGCGGGCAGGGCATTTTGCAGCTAATGCATTGATCAGGTAGGTGAGGCAGACGCTAATTAGCTCCTTGCACCGATTCGAATAGTAGGTACCGATCATGATCCATGAGTCTACTTCGCCTGCAGTGTTGACAAAAGTAGATCAGTGAAGCGGGAAGTTTACTCAGAGCATCAAGTTTTAAGTTACTGCGTAATGCGACTGAAAGATACAGTTCAATCCCGGTAGTTAACATAATTATACCTGCGCGTAGAGGAAGGTGCCGAGGATGGCGATGGCGGCGCCGAGGGCGTTGATGGGGCTCACAGGAGTGTGGAAGATGATGATGGAAGCTACGATCACGCTCACGCGCTTCATGGTGTTGCCGATGCTGAAGGACAGGGGCGAGATCTCGTCCAGCGACATGTATGACACCTGGTTGTACAGGTGATAGAAGGCGCTCTGGGCGACCACCCACCTGTAATTACGTTCATCATGAACAACACAATCAGAGAGAGAGGATTACATATCCAGATGCTTAATCAAAAGGCGGTTAACATGGGGAAGCTCTTAGCCACCGATCAATAGAGCGATCCGTGACGAATAAGCTCGAACACGAGCAATAATTACCATGCGAAATGCGGGCCGATCGCCTGCGACGCGCTCTGCCATCCGGCAGCCCACAGCTTCGGCCCTTCAACGGCAAAGGCAAAGGGCGTGAGCAACGCCAAGGAGAACATGGACAGGCACGCGTAGTAGTTCATGCCTCCTACGGCAGACGCTTTGATCCCGGACGTCGACGCTGACGACATTCCCTTCTTCGAGAAGATGTTCCGGAACACAAAGGCCAGATTGGAGATCATGGCGCCCATGAAACCTGTGCCAGGCGAGCGCAATATAAGTTAGTTGATCATGCACGCATATTTCTGATAGACGAATCGATCGAGGCGCAGGGGGAGATGAGGCGCGAATGTGCGCAGTGCCTACACTGTATATGTGTGTATGTACCTGTGAGATTGAAGTTGAGCTCGGTGAGGGCCGCCAGGCCGCATCCGCCGATGATGGGGATGAGGGAGAGGTAGACAGAGGACGAGAAGTGATCACCCAGAAGGAAGCGGGAGACGAGGACACTGAAGGCCGGCTCGGAGCTCTTGATGATGTGGGTGAAGGAGACCGCCACCTTGGACATGCTGACGGTGGCAGCCACGTGGCCGATGGTGTGGGCCACAGCGACCTGGACAGAAGACGCATATACGAATATATTCTTCTTCAAAGAATTCCCCTTGTAAATGCATTTAAGGCGAAAGAAAGAGAGGATGATATGTAGTAAGTAACAATATAATTGTAGTTACCGGCGCCAGAGCCTTCCAGAAGCGGAGGTCGGTTGCGGGGAAGTCGACGATGCGCGTGGTCCAGGAGGCGAGCATGATGAGGGAGCCCGCGGCCAAGGAGAGGGCGGAGGTGAGCCACGGGTAGGGAAACACGTTGAGGACCTTCTTGTTGTACACGTTGAACACCACATTCAGCCCCCACCACGCCGCGAAATACAGCCCCAGCTTCAGCCTCCGCGCCCCCTCCTCGCCAATGCTCACAGCTAATTCAGCCTCCTCCTCCTCCTCCTCCTCCTCCTCCTCCTTGTACTTATTCACCGCACCCCTCCTTGCTGCCTCGGTCTGCATGCCCAGCAGCTGCCCTTCTTCGCTGTCGTCTGCCTCGCCAAACCACCTCCACCCTGCTGCTGCTGCAGCCCCAGCAGCCGCGTCGTACGCCTTCGCTTCCACTCTCACAGGCCTGCGTGACGAGCTATACCGCCGCCATTCCAGCTTCCCGAGCCGCTCCAGCTGCATGCAACGCCATTTAGCAGCGGGACCGCCAGCTCGGTTGCGTTCCCTGCAGCTGACTGAGTACGAATTTTGCTCATGATCTCTTGCAGCACTCATCATCGCAGCATAGGGGCTCGTGGTACAGCATTCCCCAACAGCGCCGCTGAGCTGGCCGCCGTGCTGGAATGCCTGAGCAGCAGCCATTGGATTCAACCCCTCTTGATGTATATAGCTCTTCACAATTCTAGCCGTTCAGCAACTCGGGATGTATAGTAGTTTGATCAGATCAGAACAGAACGACTCTGAAAAGAGCAGCAACTACAGAATTGTTTATTAAAGGACCGAGTTAAAGGATGCTTTTCTTAATCGAATGAACAACTCCCCAGGAAATCGAGCTCTCTAAGTGATGGTTAATGCTGTTCTAGCTAGCTGAAGCTATGCTGTTTTGACGAAAATTGTTTTGAGCACAAATATTTATAGTGCCGGAATCTGTAGGAGAGTGGAGGAAGTGATGATGTCAGGAAAGTATGGTGAGTCACAGCCAGCCGTTCAGTTAACTTGTCAGAGAGCAACGAACGGTGTAGAGAGAAGCGTGGTAGAATCAGGGAGTGTGAGAGGGAGAGAGAGAGAGAGAGAGAGAGTGTGTGTGTGTGTGTGTGTCTGACTGAGTGAGAGTGAGAGGCGAGAGGACAAAGCTAGCCGTCCTGCACGTTTTTGGCAGCAGAGATATTTGCAAGTTGCAACGAGCCAACGGTGGTGGTCGTCCCTTGGCCCCTCCAGGCTCCGCGTGGAACAGCTAAGTAGAATCCTCGCCGCTTGCATCCGCTTCTAACCAAAAGCACAAAAAATCGTGTCCAACACCTATTCTCCACCGTCAGTATTTCCTTCCTGTCACCTGATGCGATACTCTCACTGTGCTACACGAAGCATCCATGAGGTTACAAGTGACCCCTCACGCGCAAATAACATGAGGACAAGCGATTTACGAAAAGCAACTCAAGTCCTTCACAAACGAAAAACGTATGAAATAAAATCAATCTGCCATCGGGGACCCTGCCTGGCCTAAATGTCACTAGTTGCATTTTCTTCAATGGTAATAAGAACTAGTGTTCCATGATCTGCGTTGCTGGGTCCAACGGGAAATGCATGTTTCCTAGCATCACTATGAATGCTCTTTCACATTCTTCTTTCATACTCTTTCTCAGTCAACCACTTTCATGTTCTTCTTTCGTACTCTTTCTCAATCAACTACTCTTGTGCCAATTAATAGGATTAACATGCAAAGATAGCAAATGCTATTTTGTGCACTTCTTCCATCTCACTCAATGACGATAACATGCTAGATGTCATCCCTCAAAATATTAAGTGACAATAATATGTGAGAGACATAAGTGTGTACAATTTTTGTTGAAGACTAACTAACTTATGCCATGCTATTTTATGTCTGTACATCTATACCCATATTGGCATGTCGTATAACTATGTAATAATTATTAGGAGAAATATGGACCCAAAAAGAGCCCTTTAGCTTAAGAGTTAACAACTCTTCTAATGACAAGAGATTTAAGGTGGACCAATGGGAGAGGAGGTTGTGTACACACTTTATTCATTCCCTTTTTTCCCTTGTCTCTACCACTTATATACTTATCCTCGTATGTCCCCTTTTACCTCCTCCTCCCCCCTCTTCTTCCCCTACTTTTACCACCCTATGTGAGGAAGGTCTCACTAGGTGTTCAAAAAGGTGACCCAAATTAAAAAATTTATCCCCTCTGAAAATGGCTTTCCCCCTCTCAAAACCTCTTCTTCTATCATGCATAAATGTTTAAAAAACCATTTATTGGTGTCTTTTTGCAAGACATGCCTCTAGTTTGGTCATTCTCTTACCTCCATTCCACAAATCATCTCAGCTTTCTATGCTCCCAACTTCTCTCAACCATAGCTATACAACACCTAGCTTCTCTCAACCATAACCACACAACACTTAAGTTCTTTATTTTTTTCCACAGTCATTCACTTACTTCTATTTCATAAATCTTCTCATCTTTCTATCCTCACACAACCATAGCCACATAACCTCCAACTTCTCCCAACCATAGCCATATAACACCTAGCTTGTCTCTTTTTTTTTAATAGTATAGCCATAGTCATATAGTCCCCATCTTTTCCCACCCATAGCCACCCAATACCCAACTTCTCTCTTTCCTCCATTGTCGTTCTCTTTCTTCCATTCCTTAAAACTTCTCATCTTTCTATGCTTACATAATCATAGCCAAACAAGCTTCTTTACTTCCATTCCTCTCTTTCTAAGGAGTATTCTTCTCAAATCCATTTCAATGGTATCTACATGTCAACAAAAGTGACCTCGTGATTCTATATTTGCTATCTATGTATACAATACAAAGGATGAGCATAGCAAATGGGAAGGAGGATTGTTCAAGAATGATTCATGGGTTTACATGCAATCTTCAACAATAGGACATTATTGAGTTCGTTGTCTTGGTATACTACAAAATCATTGGAAGGATAAAGTGCTTGGATTTTGAGAGGCTCGAGTCGGACTCTTGAATTACTTCCTTATCCATCTCTCAATTCTTTGGAATGGCCCATTCCAAATGAGTCGATGCTGTTGCAGCGCATAGGGTTGAAGGTCACCACAGGGGTTTGGCAAGAAAATTGGAAAAATAGATGGAGATGTGTCTTCAAGAGATAAGTAGATTACAGTGAATGTTTAAAGGTTCAAGAGGTACTTCGCGGTCAATCACATGGATTTGAGAGAGAAGAATGTAAGAGGGTTTAAGAGCTTAGACTCCGGAGATGGTAGAGACAAGAGAAGGATTGAAGGTTTCAATCCAAGTTCTTGAAGATGTTAATAGAGATTCCAATTGCATGTTCTTAGCAAAGATCACAAGAGTATTATCTCATAAGTTCTAACTCAATTCAATTATGTTTTCTTGACTGTAAGAGCAATCAAAAAATCAAGTACAATATGTTGTAATGTATCATAAACGACTCTGCATCCCATCATTCATACATGATGCCATAGCATGAATCAACTTTGCATGATTACATTCAATGTAGACTGTTAGGGACAAAAGCTTATGAGTTAGTTACATGGCTTGTAGGGCAGAGAGACTTGCTTCAAGAGAGCTTCAAATTGAGTTCTTGATAAGGATAAGTTACCACAGCCAAGAAATAAGAGAAAAAACTCATCTTAATTCAACTCAAAGCATCTATGAATTATCTACAAACATTGCCCTGCCATAGGGCCTGAAATATCTTCATTTTCAGCCATCATGTCATAAGTTTTTAGCTCCCTTTTTACATGACATAAATATTTTTTCAGCTTTGGTCATGGCTGGAAGAGACTTATAACAACCCATACTATTGGCTATACATACATACATATTTCTTAGAGACACAGTTTCTGTAGCATAAGGAGGTTCAATCTTTTTACATGACATACTGCCATAGCCTCCTTTTCTAGCAGTGCAACCCGAAAACCCTTGAATTCTTGGGCATTAGGAGGCACAGGATAATCAAGCAATCGATCTCTATTTCGATGATGGTTAACACACAGAGTAAGAAATTGGACAGCTCGTTCATTATCCTTGCTTTAGGTTCGAGCATAGGAAGAACCAGCATCAATAACTTTTGTTTCCAAGCAGCCTTTAGAATTGTAAGGTTACCCAAGAATGATAGGGTAACTATAGAAGTTTTGAACAAAAAAGTGAAAATTGTATTTTATGTCTCAAATAGTTACCTGCACATTAGGACATGCAGCATATACCTCTCCAGAAGAGTTGTTTGTAGCTCTCATTCGCCAACCTGGATCAACATCTATGGACCATCCGCCACTTTCATAGAGACTCCTTGCCATGATGTTTATCTCCGAGCCATGGTGTAAGAGTGCAATACATGGTGTTTCTTTTTCTCTAATTTTGACGATTGTCTCTGTTGTTGCTCTTGCCCAATGCGTACTGGAGTAGTGACTGCTTGGAATGAACCGAGCCTCTTCCTCCTCATGCATGTGCTGTAGACGGCCTTCTTTTTGAGACATGGGCTGCCCAATTGGTTTGGACCAGCCGACCATTACATTTTTAACTTTCACTTCTTTAATTTTTGCATTCATGCTTTCTTTATCTTCAGCTTCAATTGCTACAATTAATTCTTTAACTACTTCAAGATGAATTCCTTGTGAAGTTAGCTTCTCTTCATCCTACACAAAAACTCGAAGAACTTGCAAAACAGCATGCATTGTTTCTTCAGCTTCATTGCCAACATATTGTCTTTTCATTTTGATTATATTAATAATTAAATCATGGAATTCACGTTTGGCAATTCCAAGAATTTCCCCTCAGGTGAATTGAATTTTGCTTTCCAGAATTCGTTCTTCTAGGACTTGTTTGAGATCGGTTGTAGATTCTATGTCAGATTGCAATTTGTAGCCTGGCTACGTGCCTTTCTTCTTTCCTTTGGTCTTCTTTGTCTGTGGCACATCTTCCATCTCTTGATCTGGGGTTATATTTTTAGCAAGCTTTGGTTGTTCAGGCGTTCTGCTAGTTACCCGTTTCGAAGGTCCAGAAGAGAAAGGCCCTGGTTCATTTTCTCTTCTTCTATTTTCTTCAATCAAGACTTCTTTATGATTAACGTCAGCCAAATGTGCAAAGGCAAAAAAAGAATCTACCAGTTCTTTCCAACCAGTTATTCCTCGAATGCACTGATTGGCATTAGCCAAATCTTCTTTGGCTGCTTTACCACATTCCATTTGATCTAGTGCTTGCATCCATACTTTAGATTGCATATTAGCTTTACATGCTTTCAAATTTGATTTAGTTGGTTCAATTTGTAGCCCATAGGTAGTTGCATCAATTGCTGCACAGGCATTCTTTAAAGCTAAGCCTTCTAATCTTTTCTTTATTTGACCATTGCCAAAATTTGGCTCCAGTTTCAACTGCATGATTTTTTTCGTCTTTTCAAAAGACGGGCTTCTATGCTTCAGCCTCACGGAAGGCAGAACACTCCCTCTTGTCATGTTGTTGGCTGCCACACCAAATACAGTGCCTCTTAAAGCATTCTCTCATGGGTCTTTGAGTTGATGATCGCCCTCGTTCTTCAACTTTGACATCCAGCTTCTCCACCTTGGAACTAATTTCTGTAAGATTTAGATAAAGGTCACGCATGCTTTAATGAGTTCATCCATGACATTATTTTTAGAAGGAACAGAAGAAGAAAGAGTCGGTTGATTAGTCAAAGGAATAGGTGATTCTGAAGGTGGAACAAACTCCATCAATGGAGTTGTTGAATTTGAAGTAGATCCCAATCTTAGTCACATCTGCTCTCTTCAAGCAATCATGTTAACTGCATCAGTAATATCTGTCCATGCAGTCTTGACTCCTGATTCAGAGGTAGGATATTCTAGGTGATCAGCAAGCTTCTCTTGCAGAATGGGATCTGCAGCCTTAAGGAATAATTCAATCTTCTAACATTTCATACTTTGTTGGTCTTCATCATCAAGTTGTCCAAATTTACTTTTAAACTCATGGTATAAAGCTGTTGCAGCTAAACCTTTGTTGGGTTTCTCAACCCAATCAGTGAAACTTTTCTTCGTCATTAGGCCAAAGTCTTCTAAGAAGAATTCTTCACATAGGGATTTTTGAATGCAGCCCAATCCACATCTTGCTGAAAAAGACTATGGATTATTTCTTGAAGACCATGCTTGGCTTGTCTGGCAAAATAGTGACTCCATGCATGTTGCACTACACCAAAGAAGAGTATTTTCTCAACATACAAGCGAATAAAAACTGAGACATTTTGACCATTAAATTGTTTTAATTCCTGCCTAACTTTCTCTAAGGCCTTGATAGCTGTGGAATCAATTTCTCTTCATCTTGCCATTGTTGTTGTTATTGTAACATTTGGATTTGTTGTTGTTGAGTCTGCTGTAGTATGCGCACCAACTTTTGTAGAGTATCTCCTGAAGAATCTCTCATCTTGAAGTTCTCTCACACCGACCTTCACGTCGGGTTCACCAATGTCGCAGTGCGTAGGGTTGAAGGTCACCATAGGGGTTTGGCAAGAAAACTGGACAAGATAGAAGGAGATGTGTCTTCAAGAGATAAGAAGATTACAGTGAATGTTTAAAGGTTCAAGAGGTACTTCACGGTCAATCACAGGGATTTGAGAGAGAAGAATGTATCGGGGTTCAAGAGCTTAGACTCCGGAGATGGTAGAGATCAGAGAAGGGTTGAAGGTTTCAAGCCAAGTTCTTGAAGATGTTAATAGAGCTTCCAATTGCATGTTCTTAGCAAAGATCACAAGAGTATTATCTTGTAAGTTCTAACTCGAATCAAGCTTGTTTTCTTGGCTATAATAGCAATTTAAAAAAATCAAGTACAATATGCTGTCATGTATCATAAACAACTCTGCATCCCATCATTCATACGTGATGCCATAGCATGAATCAACTTTGCATGATTACATTCAATGTAGACTATTAGGGACAAAAGCTTATGAGTCAATTACAAGGCTTGTAGGGCAAAGAGACTTACTTCAAGAGAGCTTCAAATTGAGTTCCTGATAAGGATAAGTTAGCACAACCAAGAAATAAGAGAAAAAATCCTCTTAATTCAACTCAAAGCATCTATGAATGATCTACGAACATTTCCCTGCCATAGGGGCGTATAATACTTGCATATTTTGACAATATCTCTTCTGTAGAGTAATAAATGAATTAAAAGAAAAATGTTGTAGCTAATTCTCTGAATATGGGTGAAGATATAAGCCCAAATATCTTTCCAAATTCACATCTGATGATGGCATAAACTTCCCCCAACACAGTGTTGGTGCATTTGGTGTCGAGAGTCCACCATAGGGATAGGAGACCGCAAGGTGAAGGTAGATTTAGGGAGAGGAGTAGACGAAAGAGAAGGGATTAGAAGAAATTGAAGATGTAGAAGAATACTCCCAAAAAGAATTACAAAATGTAGAAGAATACTAACAGAGATGAAGCCTTTCAATTTCTTTCAGCATTATGAGAAGATATAACTCTAATAGACAAAAATGTGTATTAAAAAATGCATTTCTCTATGCTTCTCAGATCGCCAATCTGATGCCTCCATTGGCTCCGAAAGGGGGGTAAAATATCGAGCCACTTGGCCAGAATTCTGCCAGATCACTCCTTCTTCATCTTCCACTTCGGAGTGTTGTTCACTGCCTGAAAATAACGATCGCGTATTGCGCGATTTTGCCAATCTCTCTTTTTACATAAAATCCTCTCAAATTGGCTGAAAGCTACATGCTTTCTTTTACATGTCATCCTAATCTAGAAGTTGTCTACAATTTTATGGATTTTTACAAGAGATAATATCTAAAATATCAAAAATTGGCTAAAATCTAATATTTTTTAACCATGGACACTAACATTAATCTCTAGAATGGCATTGGCTCTCTAAATAAATAAGAAAGACACACTCTAGTTTTTTTTACACGGTGTGCGCTTAGCGACACGACAATGCTTCAAATATGAAAATTAAAGATTGTACATAACATTCATAGCTCGATGAAATTCAGGAGAGCTATATGATGAGTGGGAGGTCTTTCATGGTTTGTACCAATTCATGTTTTACTTATATCTTCAAAATCACAAATAGGCATTAATATCCCTCCATATTCATTTGTATAAGGACACAACTAAGGACATTTTTAATTCCAATTTTTAAGAAGGATGTGATGAGATGGGTGGGATACACAAAGATAATATCTTATCATGTAGAGTAGTGCTCTCTAGTATTACCTTCTATTACTTGATTGCATATTCATAATTATACATACCCTTCTATTATTGATGTTGGATAAAGAAAGTAGGTCAATGGATTCTCTTAGAGCCCACTGAAGACACATGAGAAGCATTTGATATTCAAATTCATATGCCAAGTGGAATAATCCATTAGGGGGAATATAAACTCAAAAAGGATCTTATAAGAAATTGATTATAAAATTTTAATCTTGGATTAGTCCCTTTTCAATGATCATCATTGCATGCCTTTTTGTCCCCTTGGCCCCTACATTCCTAAGCTCCATCCACTCTTTATGGTGGATCCTATCTAAAAAGAAAGGGGGTCTCTCTTTCTTTTCACCCTAGTAACTAGAACTTTTTATATTTCAAGTTGGGACCACCACTCTTTCAAAAGTGCCACATCAACAACTCGAATTTATTTTGTTCTAAAAAATAAAATTTTAAAAATTTTCACAAAAATAGATTTTTAAAAAAGGTACCCAATTATATTGCAAGTTGAAATACTCATTTTTTGTATACTTTTTTGTATTAAAGGCCCTCTAAATCAATTCATCCTCTAAGAAGAAACCATCATTCTTCCAAAAGTGTCACATTAAAGCAACTTGGATTTATTTTTGTCTCAAAAAATGACATTTAATTTTTTAAATAAAAAATAGATTTCTCTTTCTCAAAAAGTATCCAATCATATTGCAAGTTGAATACTCATTTTCTATGCACTTTTTTACATTGAAGACCCTCAAAATTAACTCATATTTTTTAATACCCACACATGTGATACTGGGACCTTACAGAGGTAGTTACATATCTACTTTATGCTCCACTACTCTTGATTGCCACATCAATAGAATGAACTAATTTTGACCCCAAAAGGTGACTTTTTCTCTCACTTCTCAAAACATGGTCTTTTCCATCTCTAAAGGTACCTAACCGTGTTATACATGCATATACACATTTTTCATTTTGCCCTCTAATCCTTCCAAATCAGTTTTATCAAATGAAAACTTAATCTACTTCATTTTCTCTCCTGCTCTAATGGAACCACTTATGGATATAAGCAATAATAAAAGAAAGGTGGATTTACATGTTTGTGTAGATGAAGAATATGCTATTGTATAGTCTCCTTGTAGCAAGTGTGGACTAGATGTAACAATTGCTTCCTAATATCATTTAAAGGGAAAGAAAAATATTGATCTTTGGGTAGATGGTTCCTTGTATCCTAATAATCCTAGCACTAGACTAAATCCACCTTTCAATTCCATTGTTTCGTCGCTCACTTTTGTCGGGAATAGTGAAAATGGTCTATTAGGTTGTTACAAATGCTTAGATAGAAATGTTCGTATGCATCCATATTATCAATCAATGTTATATAACACTCATCAATCTTTGTTATAATCCCAAGGCTCTTTAAATGTGTGGCAAAAAATCCCTACAAGATCAATGAATCAAAGTGTAGAAGCTTGAAGAAAAATTAAAATAGTATAAAGACAAGGAACAAGACGACATGGCAAATGGACACACAAAGAAATTCAGCCTTGGAGGAGGAGAATTCTACATTAAAATTTCTTTTGGAGAAAATAGAAAATGACAAAAATATTGCAAAACCAAAGTTGTAGAGGTACAAGTAAACTCTCATGGGTTATAAGGAAAGAAAACATCGGTTACTTCTAATGCTATCACTAACCTTGAATGGTGAAGTACATAAAAGATGTATGCAAGCATTGAGGTTTGTCATTTTCTATTGAAAAATAATATGAATCTACTTTATTCTCTAAAAATTTCTATTTTTCTTAAGAACTTTTTTAATGATGTTGGAGGCCAAGGTGAGGCTCAGCAAATGGAGCTTCTATAGGCATTCTTAAAATGCAAGCATCTAATTTAATTTTGAGAGATCCTTGACATCGAGCCCTTCGACTTTCTGCTTTTAATGGGGCTCTTATGGATATTCTTCATATTTTATCCACAAAAGAAGTTCAAATAGTATATGATATAGTCGGGGTTAGTTGTGTTGAAAAACATGGATCTTGAACACAGTTTAGCTATGGAGGCTTGAACTTGTAAGCAAGAGACATGAAGATTGATGACTAGACACAGAATTTCACTCAAGTTAATTAGGTTTCAAGATAGATTAGCTTGGACTCATAAACACAGTCTTGAGTGGATAGAGTTACAAACTCCAAGTACAAAGTACAATAACTTGCATTAAAAAGTGAACCAAGTACATGCTTTTATAGCTTTCCAGCTTTTCCACTATCCTTACTGTGCATATAGGATTTAGGACATCTCTTCTTAGAGCATACATCATTTGTTATTTCACAACACCCCCCCTCAAATGATGAGTCCCTACACTTGCTGGCTTTTGTCCCCCCTACATGATAACATGGTCCAAGAGACTAGCTCATATGCAGCCTAGTCAAGTTAAAGCTTGAGACTTTATATCGTTGGCAAGGGTTTTTACAAAGCAAATCCACTATGGGAACAAATTCCTTAGAACAATCTGTCAGAGTTGTTGATGGTAGCGGAAGCATCTTCTTTTTTTTCTTCATTCATGAATTGACTTTGATGGTGGTGATTCTGCATCTGCTATGCTCTTTTTTTCTTGTGAAAACATTCACTGGCAATATGGCCAGTCTTACCACAATAATGACATGTCATCTAACTTTTGTTGTCAGTGTTGAATCCTTGACCTCTTCCTTTGGGTCCAATAGCTCCTTTGGTGTATAAGAGATTTTCCCTAGATGATGGGATACCATCTTTTGCATTTTTGTTCTTCTATTTGTTCTCTTCATCAAGAAGAGAGTGCTCAATATCTTTAAGTGAGAGATTGGAAACATTACTTAGTGTTGAGACAAGGTTCTCATATGGTTCGTGATTAACACTAGCAAGTAGCACTACTATTGCCTCATCCTCATCAATGCTCTTTTTAAGAGTCACTAGCTGAGTTTTAAGGATTTTGAACTTATTGATATGCACAATCATAGATGAACTATCTTTTGCATCCAACTTATAAAACTGAATAAGTAATTTTACATTTGAGTTCTTTGCTTGTGTACCAAAGATCTTGTCAAGTTCTTCCCATGCCTTCTTTGCATCCCTGATGCTAGAGATGTGGTGTAATACATCATCTGATAGACCCCAGGAAACAATACCTAGAGCTTTGTTGTTCATCTCTAGTCTTCTGCAACATCTTCCTCTTTAGCATTGTCATCTACATCATCTTCCTCAAAGAGATCCCAGAGGTCTTTCCTCATGAGATTCCTTGTGAGATGGTACATGGTTTTCTCCTTCCAGGCGTGAAAGCCTTCACCATTAAACTTTGCTATCTGCTCCAGTTCAATCATCTTAGAATGAGGTCTTACCACGAGGACACTCAGGCAGTGTTTGTCCTTTTACAATGAGATTGAGACTTACAAGGAATTGGAAAAATTTCAAATCAAACTAAGAGTAGACTTTGAAGCAATTGAAATGAGATCATAAGATGATTTACTCTTGATTAAGTTAAAAAAACCTTAAGTGCCAAGAAGCACCTGTTAAGTATCAATAGATACTAGATCTTGATATTGGGCTTGATGTTGCTAGGTAATTTTTGAGATTCCTTGGGAACTTCCAAACTTCAAAGGTAATGCTAGAGTGATCAAAATCACTATTGATGATTTCCTCCAGGGTTTCAGACAACCAAATGTTCTTTTAGCTCATGTAGCTCAAGGATTTAACCATTGCACAAGATATTGCATGGGGATTAGGCTTGCATAATGAGCTTCAAAATCCCTATGCTCACAAGGTAGATCGTGCAGCATAGGGGACGAATCTCTGTACGACCTAAAATCAATGCAGTCAGGACAAGGAGGTCAAATTCTCATAATACCGGGCTCCATTCAAAAGCCCTATGCTCATAGGGTAGATCGCACAGCATAGGGGATGAATCTCTGTATGACTTGAAATCGGTGCAATCAGGACAATGAGGTCAAATTCTTGTAATGCTGGGCTCCATAGTGAACAATGTCACACTTTGATGTGATAGGGAGCTGCGCTAGGAGTAGATGAAGAGTTTCCTAGAAGACAGCTCAAGCTGAAATTGCCTGTATGATGAGATCTAAGTGCTCAACTAAAGGTAGGTGTAGTCTGGCTATGGTGGATAAGAAGAGATGTGTGAGAATAAAGTAGGAGATGGACTCAAACACTTGTCCTGAGCTGGAGCTGAGCTATGAGAAGTTGGAGAAGCAGGGAGAAGAGCTCAATTGAGCTCACTATGGCTCTAATACCATGTTGAAAAACATGGATCTTGTCCACATTTTAGCTATGGAGTCTTAAACTTGTAAGCAAGAGACATGAAGACATAAATCTAGACACAAACTTTCACTCAAGTGAATTAGGTTCCAGCTTGGACTCATAAACACAATCTTGAGTGGATAGAGTTACAAACTCTAAGTACAAAGTACATAGCATTGCATTAAAAAGTGAACCAAGTACATGCTTTTATAGCTTTCTAGCTTCTCCACTATCCTCACTATGCATATGGGATTCATGACATCTCTTCCTGGAGCATACATCATTTACTATTTCTCAACAAGTCGACAAGGCTATGATGTTATATACAATATGATAGCAACTGCATTGGCTTGTGGCTAAATAAAGCACATGATTGTGCCTCATCCATTTTGACTAAGAGCTATTAGACGAGCTTGAAATATATTCATTGTTGATTCAATATAGTACACTTGTTTCTCCTAAGTTTATACTAACTATGATTGCTAGGTTTTGTTTCAACCTTGGAGTTTGTTAGCAAGCTTGATAAATGCCAAATCGTAAAGGGACGCAAGTTGGAAGAGGGTGGGCCTTACATTGATGAATTACATCATAGCCTATGCAAAAGATAGTACACTTATCCAATCGTTTAGGATGTAGTCATAAAGGAAAATTTGATGGCTACTAGCAGTAGTCGAATTATTTCCCAATGAGACCCATAATGTTTTCTCTTGGATCTTCCAATGTGCTCCATATCTAAATATAATTTTCAAGCAGACAAGTGGCAAGAAGCTCTACGTGAGGAAGGAGCCGGAGAATTCAACGTTAATTGGCACTTAGGTGATGATCTCAAGACTCTAAAGTGTATGTTCAATTGTGATACTAAGGCATCAACATTATTGCCTTATCCATTTTGTATAAAAACAAACAATTCTTTTAAGACTATAGATAATGTTTCGTGAAAGGGAGAAGCATTGGGCTGCAATAGAAAGGCACCACCAAATAGGTCACATCTTTATAAGAATTGGAAAGCCATATTTCCAATTAAGATTGAGAATGCCCATGTTTGCACTTTGCATTGCCTCATGTATATCATTAGGGCCAAAACACATAAAAAACGATACTTTTGTTAATCACTAGATTAAGAAAAGAGCCAATGAGAGTTTGCCACATGTGCAAAAATATGGTATTCTTGTCTCCTTTGCTTTGGAGATAATAGAGGCCATTTTGTAGATTTTTTCTCCTTTTTGGTCAAAATCTTTGAGATTTGACATCTTTTAGTAGTTCCAAAGCTCATAAAGCTAATAAACATTGACAAAAGATGAGATACAATTAATACTATCGATTTTGTAACTTTCAAGACACATTTGAATATGCTTCTTAGCAGCGAGTGTATTTTCATTAGCCTTATTGATATTCATTTTGGGTTCATCGACATTTTCTCGCTGATTTTCCTTCTTTATACATTGGATGCACTCCCTTTTTTCCATAGCTTCTACAAGGCATCATTCTCATTCTATAAAAAATTGCATTGTCTTTAGCAGAAGAAAACTCCTCGTGCAAGAACACTACCACATATTCCTTGCTCCCCTTCGATATATTTTCCAATGGTCTAAAACATTGTGCCTAAATACTTGTTGGCACAACTCTCTCATGCAAACCATCACCCTCCTCCCCTCATCATTCATAATCATAGCACATGTTTTCTCACCCCATGAGGTATTCATACCTTGCTAGGGTATATCTAAGGTGCACCCTCTCCTATCTATGATCATGTTCCTAGGTATAACTAAGAGACCCCTGTCCATCTGGCGTACCTATGGGGTTGGTATCTCTCAGAATAGCACCCATAGGGGTGCCACCTATGGACGGCTGAGTGAAATCTAGAGTCATGAGAGTAGACATTCCTACAGGTGTAACAAACCTTGGAGGTGATAAGTGTCCAGTAGATCAATGAGACAACGACACTGCATGCACAACACCCACTTGAGCCACCCTCTCTAGAACTAGTACAAGAACAAGGAGTAGCAACTAATTGCGGGGTCACAACATCTAAATCTCTATAGTATCTACTAGAACCACTATCTCCTCTAATTGAGCGAGGCATCCATGTACCTCCCTCTAGGGCCAGTCTAAAGCATTGACTCCACCTACTACTGGAGATCGAAACATCAAAGTGTACTAAGGTAGACCATGCAGAATGGCTAAATGATGATCAAAGACACTGCCATATTTCTAAAGCAAGCCATTTGATTCGGAGGCATATGCGTGAAGATCTCCTATAGCTCCTCATCTGTTATCCCTCAACTCATCATGCTCTCTGGGTGTCATCAAAGGTAACATGCACAATCAGAAAATGATATTAACGTAATTAATATAAGGATTTAGATAAAGCATGAAAACATAACTCTGCAGAAAAGGATGTTAATTAAAACACATATACTAAAGTACTCTTAAAAGTGAACTATCAATAAATTAAGTAGATGCAAATACGAGTGGGTCTATAGTCCCATGTCAAGCTCTTGGAATAGCTTGATGCATATTGAAAGATCTATACATAGGTCTCCATAGAAAAATAAGTCCACTTCATTCTTGATGAAAAAATATTGGTCTCTTGTCTCTTCGTCTACATCAACCCATGCCCATCTCCTCTATATGCTCCAAGATCTCCTAGCCCTCCACCCCCTGAAACATCGATCCCTCTACCTCTATACTCTCTGCGTCCATGTTGGAGACATTATTTTTATCATACACTACACACTTTGAGGTATTGACGGCACAATATACTAGCATCGAGGTTTTTGGGGATTTGAATAGAAGATTATCTATTCAATATCATATATAAGTGTGTCACCAAGAGTGAATCAAAATTTGTGACTATTTCGTATCGTGGATTTTTAAAAAAAAGGTCATGCACCTATTCACAATGACCCAAAAAGATAAATGTGTCGTGTAGATCATTCTATCTTTTCTCAGAATCTATCTCCAAAAATCTAGAGGGACCTTGTCGAACAATTGTCCCAGCTCCTTCCAATACCACCTTAAACCACTATACATCGAATATGATCATGGAGAAGATAAGATAATCCACTGAGGTAGCACTTTGCAAGTTACCAAAATACTCTATCTCATATACTATAGTATTCAGATTCATGACCTGCTATTGGCTCTCTTGCTCGAACTTCGCCATGACACCAAAGTTTGTTGCGGAGTGCATTTTGTCAATGTGCTCAACTTGAAAATGTTGCCCGTGTGACCATGCCCTAGTGTAGATTTTGTATTGTAGACAGAAATTGCTAGGTTAGTTGTTGCATATAAAATCTAGATATAACAACAAAGAAAGCATGTCATCAGCTTCAAACTACATCCCCTCGAGAATTCCCACTACCTGTGTCCCTTTCCATAAAGCTGCATGGTCAAAGCTTCATGCAATCACCTCATAGGCATAAATTTTGATATCTCATCCATGACCTTGGGATATCAAATTGGTCGATGGCATGTACTACGTTGAAATTCTGATCACACTCCCTCCCGTACTCTTCTAGTCTGCTTATATCTACCAAGTCACTTCTCCATGGATACACGATGCAACCTACAAAAACGATTCACTTTCTCCTCCGTGGCATCATCCATTCTCTTTTCTATCCCATTTCCAACTGCCACATCTCCTGTGAGTCTATCATCATCCTTTAGCATCCATAGCATACTATTATGTGAATTCACCGTCAACAACCACTCCAAAATATGCACTAATTCCTCCAAACACTAGTCAACCTTTAGCCATGCTACCTTCTAAATGAGCTTATTGTTACACAAAGCCCTTTAGGGTTTTCATGAAGCACTCAAAGAAGAGCATGCATTGAGTATGAATGGATCCTACAATCTCCACTTCATCCATAAGATGTACTAGAAGGTGAGCTTATATCATGAGCATACTCATGGGCAAGTACTTCTCAAAGAGACAGACCGCCGTCTCCATCGCTTCCCACCTTGTACATTCAATAGATAATGTTTTAATCTCCTTCTATAAGTTCCATTGCACTAAATTTGACAACCTATAAATCGTCAAATATATTTCTGGAGTGAGATACTTCGCAATCATGATCAGTAGTACAAAATGCCAAAAATTTAAAGCATTACAAACATCAAATCAACACAAAATAGTAAAATATTGATTGTACTTGCTATCAAGGCCAGGACAAACCTAGCATATCTTGTGCCAGTCATGAGATTTTAGTTCTATTAATTGGTCATCTTTAGAAAAAGTAGACTGAGGGAACGCATCATATCTCTCAGGGTATAGATAGACTTGATAATTTGCTTTACCATGTGCTCTTCTTTAGTTGACAAGACCCAAGGAGCATGAGGTAGTTGCAAGTGACCATCAGAGCTTTGTTTGCAGTGAAAGCACCTCCATCTTACCTAGCTCCTTCAAATCCATTCATGCCTTTATAGTGTCTCTCTTTCCTATGCTATGGTCTCACAATAAGCTACCCGCATTCTTGAAAATGTGCATGGGATCCAACAAATGATTGATCTATAAGTGGGTCCAATATGGCAACTCATAGAAAACTAAGAACCATCACATTCTACTCGAAAGTGACTCCTTGTGGATCATTTTCAACTCTAGGGCATTCATTCGTGCTAGAGGTCATCCAAGAAAACCTTTCCTCAATTTATGGCCTCTGGCAAGAAAGTGGCATATCCCACATATACCATCTTCTTCATGATCTCTATGACCTTCAAGAGTCTAACTAGGGCCTATATAATGGACATGCATGATAACCTAAGATAATTAGGCATGTCACAATATCCCTATCTAGTCAATACAAATATGAATGAGCCATGTTAAATATCAACAATGAGAATGGAAGCCCACTTACCTGAGCACTCCTTGAATCCCGAAAAGTCATGCATAGTCCACATAAAAATTACTTGTATATTAGCAGACCATTGATCAACATGCTTGCTCATGTCTTCCATAATGACCCCTTTCTTCCACAAAATCTTGAGCTCATCAACTAATGGATGGAGATAGATGTCCATGTTCTTAACTTTATAGCGCCCAAGAACAAGCAAGCTAAGGATCAAGTGTCCTTTCTTTGTAAAAAGCCATGGCGAGATGTTGTAGTTTACAAGGACTACAGACCACACACTATAAGGAGTTGAGTGGAGACTGAATGGATTCACACTATCCATAGCAAGACCGAATGGATTCATGCCATCCATAGGAAGATCGAGCCATTGGTTCTCATGCAAATCTTAAAAAGGTGGATGCAATGTCACTCCATGCGTGTGAATTTTTTGATATCCATTGGACTCCATCTATGGATCTATTTAACGCATGCCTATTGTCAAGCTCACCATGCCTGGTGTATGAAACATGTGGCATATATGCGATATAAGTGAAAAGTGTCTGAGAATATTTTAAGGGACGGTTTGTCCTTACAAGTCCAGTCGATACTTGTAAGCACCATACTTCGAACATGTCTCCATAGTCTCTTAGTCTCCTCAAAATAGCACATAATCTTTGACACATGCATGGATGATGTTGTAGTCCATACCAAGCTTTCGAAACACCAGCCATGTATCATCACGAGACTTAGGCATCCTGTTTTTAGGTGGCAGTATGTGATATTTTAGTGACCTTTAAAAAACACCCAAACACCTTTGAAGAGCATAAAAACCATTTTTTAATGGATTCAAAGACAAAGGAACATAGTATGTACTTGAACAACTTAGTCACACTCTCATCGCTCCATCCGTACTTTAGTTGTACACTTAGGAGAGCAAGTAGTGTCTTTAAGCAAGATACCTAGTACCATTGCCTCTATCTCAGGCTTCAAGATTGAAGGAAGGTCCAAAAGGCCCACCATCTCTATAAATATTTTCAAATACATCTAATATTATTGTATGTGATATTCAATTATTGTGCGAATGTAAAGCATGATTGGTATACATTCTTCTTACCGTTAGCTCAAATTTTGAGATTGCCTAGTCAATGATCTCTAATTGAAACTTGCCAAAATGTCACATGTGGTCTATAGACAAGTGACGCTTTTGTCGAATTGCTAGCTTGCACTGAGTACAAGGGTATGTGATATGCTGATTGAGATATCCCTTATGATCTTAGATGCCACGGCCATCATCGTTGTCCTTTTCATCTATGCTACGATAGACAATATGCTTTTGTTTCCCTCATTGTTTCTCTTCTCACATTTTAGTCTCTACTTTTCTTTCTCACTCTCTATTCTTATCTTTCCCTCCATCTCTCTATTTGTGTTCCTCTCCCTCCCAATTTATTTTCCATCCATCTCTCCACAAATAAAAGTAAATATAGAAAATAAAAAACTTTAAAAACAAAAAATGGGAAGCAAGGTCTCCCTCACTCTCTTTATCTCGCTATTTCCCTCCATCTCTCTTTCCCTCTCCCTCGCTCTATCTCTCGTTATTTTTCTTTTTTTCCTCAATCTCTCTATTTCTATCTCCTTTCATCTCTCTATAACTCTCTTTTCCCCTCCTCTCTCTCTCTCTCTCTCTCTCTCTCTCTCTCTCTCTCTCTCTCTCTCTCTCTCTCTCTCTCTCTCTCTCTCTCTCCTTGCATCTCTAAATTTATCTCTCCCTTTGTTTCTCTCTCTCTCTCTCTCTCTCTCTCTCTCTCTCTCTCTCTCTCTCTCTCTCTCTCTCTCTCTCTCTCTCTTGCATCTCTAAATTTATCTCTCCCTTTGTTTCTCTCTTCTCCTCTCTCTCTCTCTCTCTCTCTCTCTCTCTCTTCTTGCATCTCTAAATTTATCTCTCCCTTTGTTTCTCTCTTCTCTCTCTCTCTCTCTCTCTCTCTCTCTCTCTCTCTCTCTCTCTCTCTCTCTCTCTCTCTCTCTCTCTCTCTCTCTCTCTCTCTCTCTCTCTCTCTCTCTCTCTCTCTCTCTCTCTCTTATTGTTTCTCTCCCTCCCTCCATCTCTCTATTTCTTTCCCTTTCTATTTTCTCTCCCTCTCTCTATTTTTATCTCTCCTCCCTCTCTACTTCCTTCCTCCATCTCTCTATTTCTCTTCCTTTCTTCTCTCTCTCTCTCTCTCTCTCTCTCTCTCTCTCTCTCTCTCTCTCTCTCTCTCTCTCTATGTGTGTTTCCCTCCCTTCATCTCTCATTATTTCTCTCCCTTCCCTCCATCTCTCTATTTCTATCTTCCCATCCCTCTCTCTCCATCTCTCTATTCTTTATGAAGCCTCCCCCTCCCTTCTTCTTTCTCTCTCTTTCTCTTTCCTTCTTTCTCTCTTTCTCCTCCCTTGTTCTTTCTATTTCTCTCTCTCCCTCCCTCCCCCCTCACTTAACAGATCTCAAACAAAAGTAAAGAGAGAAAATAAGAAACCTAAAAAATAAATAAATGAAAAGCAATGTCTTCCTCTCTCTCTTTTTCCCTTCTCCCTCTACTTTTCTATCTTTCCCCTCTCTCTCATTCTCTCATTGTTTCTCTATTTCTCTCTCCCTCTCTCTTTTTATTTTTCCCTCCATCTCTCTATAACTCTCTTTCTACCCCCTCTCTCTTTTCTCTTTTCCTCCATGTTTTTATCTCTCTCTCTCTCTTCTTTTCACTCTCCTCCCTCTCTTTACCTTGCCATTCTTTTCTATCTCCTCCCTCTCTCTTTCTTCCTTCTCTTTCCTCCTCTCTATTTTTATCTCTCCTCCCCCCTCTCTCCCTCATTGTTTCTCTCACTTACCCTCCTCTCTCCCTCCGTTCATATCTTTATTTCTCTCTTCCCCTTCCTCTTTGTTTCCCTTCTCCTCTATCTCTCCCTCTTTCTCTACTTCCCTGCTTCCCCTTCCCTCATTCTCTCTCTCTCCCTCCTTCTCTCCCTCTCTCTCAATGCATCTCTCCACAAACAAAAAGAAAAGAAAAGAAAAAAACACAAAAAAGCAAGAAAAGTAATGTACCTAACTTAAGGGCTTGAAGATGAAACCCTTTGTGCCTTCCTTTTGTGGCTTTCCTCCCTTCTTCTTTGCACCCTTCTCCTTCCTCTTCGTATATGGCGGTGGTGAAGATGGTGATGATCTCTCTCTCTCTCTCTCTCTCTCTCTCTCTCTCTCTCTCTCTCTCTCTCTCTCTCTCTCTCTCTCTCTCTCTCTCTCTCTCTCTCTCTCTCTCTCTCTCTCTCTCTCTATCAATGTTTTGCAAATGCTTTTAATAAATGCCGCACTTAGATTTTCAACGCTTTTTTTCTTAGAGTGACATTGTCAAGTGTTTTTGCGAAAACTGAAAACCCCTAGTCAAATTGTAGTTAGGTTTGATTTTTGATAGCTCAGTTGTTTGCATGATAGATTTTATAATTGTTTTGTAGCTGAACTTTCTAAGCTTGTTAGACTTAGGATTTTTTAAAGTCTTTTTGTTTGGTTTGTTGAGTGTGGAAACTTGATGGCCTTGGTCGAGTTTGGTATTTTTTTGGACAAGTTGGAGCTGGAGCTTGCTAGTAGCTACCAAACATTATGGAATAGGTTTGTTTTCTTATCGAGACTCTTGCACATCACAGGGATAATGGGTTCATGAGCATTTCAGGTTGCACTTGTTGATTGCACTACACTCAAGGATCATCTCCTGATCTTTTCAAATACTTCCATGCCATGGGTTGGGTTTATGCATGTTTTGCACCATTGTTGAGCACTTACATGGCATGAGGCCCGCTGCAGCTATATAGAGTAAATACTAGTTGCACATGCACATGAGAGAGCACCTGCCATTGAGCACACATTGTTTCTTGCACTCACAAGAGTTGGGATGTTCATCACCGAGTTAGGAATCTCTCGTTGAGTGGAAAAGGTGGTTTGATGAGTTTGAGAGTTGTGAAGGACACTGTCAATCATGAGATGGGTTGTTTCCTTGGTCAACATCTTGAGGACCTTTTTTTTTCTGAGCGATAGTGAGATTTTGGGTGGGTGGAGTGGAGTACAACTATATTTCTTTTATGAGTGTTGAGAGGTGAGGTTAAGGGTCTTAAATAAGCAAGGAACTTTGTTTGCATTTTGCATGACACACGAGCATATGTAGACATGCTAAGCACAATTTACTCAGTGCATACATTATTTTTGTGTGGAAATTTGATTGATTGGTTGCATATCATGGATCCTCATTGCACATTTCTCGAAACATGTATGGTTGGGCATGAAGTTCTATTTCAAAGCATATTTTCTACTAGGTCACATTGCATAAAATTGATAGTGATTCCTTGAAAAATGATCAAATGAGGCTATCAATGATGAAGGTTTGACACTTGACAAGTTCTTAGAGTAGCAAAATGATCATAATGATTGTTTGGTTAAAAAGAAAGCGCTAATGGACAAGAATGTGTCAAGATGTACAGCATGGATGCAAATCTATACCAGTATGGGTCTTCTCAAATGAATGTTTCAATCCTGCAAAGCAAATAAAGAGGACATTGATGTATGAATGTTGGGAGTATATGTCCTAGTGAATGCTTAAATATTGTTAGAAGAATTGTGCAGATTGCAACATCAAAAAATTTGTTTAGAACATGAATCAATTCGATGGCAAATGGCAAGAAGATCATGATGTAGAAATTTTACGGTGGCTTGTTATGCTGACAAGGAAGTGATGACAATTGCCAATGAAGACAACCAACGCTAGGCATCATTATTAAGAGTGTAAAGATGGCATTTTGTTGACATTATGCATGGCTTGATTAGCAATGTATGTTCTGTGTAGGTGCAACAGGTGATGAAGGAGATGGATTTTTGAGATTATCTGGATGTTATTGGAGGAGCCTGGAGGTCCATGAAGTTTCATTATAATATGAAGGTGGCATATACCATTGATAAGCAAGGACATCATGATGTGCTAAAGGGTGTTGTGGCGGCTGGTGAGCGATGTTAGAGGAGTAGTTGATGGATCGCATGCAGAATGGTATTTAACAAGGCATGATGTTGGCTTAATCATGGGCAATGATAAAGGCACTAAAAGCAAAAGTAGACGGTGATTGTTCAAAATGCAAAACGGTATTTCTTAAAGCATTCAAAGATGGTGGGTAGATTTTGCGACTGCCATTGATTGATGAATAATGGCGGCAATTTCAGTCTGAGGATGGTGATCTGATTGGTCAATGCATGGTAGCTGCATTTTCAAAACGCATGGCAGCATATCAAGCATTATAGCCTTTGAAGGCTATTCATAAGCTTAAGCTTTTAAATCTTAACTTTAATGTTTAAACATTTAGCTAATGAAAACAAATCTATTAAAAGCCTTAGTCTTTTTGAGAAAGCAAAAGCCTAAAGCCTAAAACTCAATGTATGAGTACTTGTGAAACTATATAAGGAAAGTGAGAGGAATATTTACCTAGCCATACCCCAAGTAATCAAATTGTAACTTGAGAGAGAGGAGAGTGAAGGGTCGCATGCAAGAGTATGCTCTTGTCTTGTTAATTTGAAATTCAAAAAATTTGGATGCCGAGGTGCTGAATATCAGCTTAAGGTTTCTTATCAAGGTATGAGAATTTAGTTCAGTTGGATTTGTCTTCGTAGTTTGTGTATGTTTCAAACTTTGGCGGGTTTGTGTGATTTCTCTACCCAAATTTGGGTTTACAGTTGTTTGAGCTATAAGACGCATTGTTTGGCATTGGGTTTTGTGCGTGGTTCTTGTGGTGTTTGTCAAAACAATTATATTTTTTGTGTTGTGCTATGCATCTGACAATGTCAATTATTCTCACTGGCACTCCTTAGCATCTTGTTATCGGGTTTTGAGTGAGACTTGCTCTCGATCACCGCTCGCATAACAACCTCACTATTTTCATCACTATTAGCATCGCAATGCAAATTAGTGATGCTGATAGCAACACTGATATTTTCTGTCATAACCAACCGTTGCTATTGGCCCATTCCCTTGTAGTGGTGGTTTGGTAGGGTGCAATATGTTTACATGGCGCAAAGGAAATGTACTTACCTCCAAATGAATGTTTTCCTCAGCAAAGACATTGTAAGTTTTGGTTTTGAGTTGAATCTTATATATGAATATTTTTTTTGTTAAGAACTAAGTAAAAAATGGATTATTGGTGTCAGATATCTTTTCATCAACAAGTTCTAAATGGAAACCTCTGTGAAGAGTCTTAACAGCACATTCTATGTAATTCATAAATAATGTGTAAACATTATCTATGTTGATCAAACCATAGGTTTTTTAAGTGAAGGTAGGATTTTTCTATATTATGCACAATATGTGGTTCCATCAAGAGAAGGTGTATATGGACATATTAAGGATTTACCATTACCAAGCTTACATCCTTTAAGTGGGAGACTCCTAGTGAAGTAATGGTAAAGAGCTTCAAACTCAGAATAGTTGAAGACATTCAAAAGGCCATGACTCATGGAAAGATATTTAGAAGAAAATGTTTGTCATGGTTTGTACCCATGTGCATCTTTATATATTGTTTTAAATCAATGAATTTACAGAGAAGGAAGGTTTCATAGCTAAATAGAAAGATTTTAGAGGAGGATTTGGACGATGTTCTAGGACTATCCTAGAAGCTTAGGGAATGTGACCTATGAAACAACAATATCCAAGTAGATCAGGCTCCAATGTCCACTATAAAGAAAACATTAGTTAGTAGCACATATGAAGAATATCACCAAAAGACCTAAGACAACAATAAACATTATAATATGATAGTTGTCAAGACCTAAAATGGGTATGATACTAGCTCTAGGCTCCAGCTGGGCATCTATGCTCACAAATCACCCTCACGGCCTCACGGCTAGGAGTGTCTGGAGGCTATATACTACTCTAAATAAATCACGCATTGTGTCGATTTGTAGTCAATTGTTTTTTCTATCCCAACTCCAATAGAGAGAGTATCCAAACATACAGGTGATCAACACCTCAATTCACATACACAAAGAGCTCCCTCCTACTAAAGTGTTGTGGCTCCTACAACTCTCTTACACCCCGAGGATTGGCCTCAAGATACGCCATCTTACGCATAGAACATGAACATAATAAAGTCCTCACATAATATAAACATAATGATCTAGAAGACTATATATATTCTTGACTTGATCTATTTTTTGAGATATTGCATTATCCTACAGTAAAAGGAAAATATTATATTCTCAACATCAGTGGGTCACCTAGACATACAATTGCAATGCATCCAAGAATTTACCTTCTGATACCATATTCAGATTGCATATGCAAAGTGTATGGCACTCTGTGCTCAAATAACTTAACTAAAACCAACCAATTTGAAGTGGACAAACAATATTTTCATGATTTCTTTCTACTAGTGTCATGCTACATGCTAAGGAACAACATCGGGCTAACTTTTGCTATTAAACCTCTTAAAACTTACATAAACCATGACCTATATGCTAAGATATCCAAAGGAATCAACAACGTAATCAAATATATTCCTATTTCAGCCCCACACCTTATACCATTTATATTTGATTTACTTGCACAAATATAGAGAGATTTCATGATAATTTTTCATTGAAACAAGCTCTAAACATATACTTTAACATATAAATAAAGAAAAACTGAGATAAATCCTCATGCTTTACCTTCATTATACAATCACAAACATTCTTTTAATTTTTGTAAATTTAATGTGTAAATAAATTTTTCTTTAATTTTTCCTTTTATTTGACTATTTTTATAGATTTTTTTATTTATTTCAATATAAATTATTGATTTTTTTGGGTTTTTTATTTTTATGACATGTGAAATGTAATCCATCATTATATTTATTTTTAAATTATATGAACATCATTTGAGCCCCAAAATCCAAGAACAATCCCATTTTCTATTAAATCTCATATTTCAAGTTTTATGATTTTATTGTTTTTAATATATATGAAATAAAATGAATGAAATTTTGAAATTACAAATATCAACAAACATATTTCAACCATTTTTAATTATCTTACCATCATTTGCACAAAAGATTCATCATAAAAAATAAATAAGAGCCACTTAATCGAAAATTCGCATATGTACACCTCATATTTTGAGAAAATGGAGCCATTGACACTATTTCCTAGCCGGCTAACACATCCACATTACCCAATCTACATGCCATTTTGCTTCTGAACCATCGTCCATCCCCAATTCGTTGAATTAGCCCTCCCTTTCTCTCTCTTATATACAACCATATGAACAAGGAACTAAGAGGAGAGAGAAACAAGAGAGAGAAATACCAAAAATGGATCTCTTCATTCACTACATCATTTTGTACGATTTTTGAGGTGATGGATGGAGAAGAATTGATGGATTTGATGTCCTATGTAGGATAAAGAAGATCATAGCAGTTGCAAAAATGGAAATTTTTAATGGAAGGAAGGGTGCCTAAAAAATGCCCCCTATCTCGTATGTATTTTTGAGTTTGTTCTCTCTTAATCATAATAAGAGTATAACCCCCTAACTAGCTAGTTCAATTTTTATAAAGTCACACTTGATTATAAGTGTTTCCGAGTCAATTAGAGGGACAAACGGCCTTGGAATTAGGATTCAACTGGAGGGATGGCTTTCTTGCATCGGAATCTATCACTTTGACCTCTGTCACATGCTTTCTAGCTTTTGGATCCAATAGATGCTTCATAATGCCAAAACTTGTGGGTATTAAATGGGGCGTCAAACAGACTTTGTTGACAAACTGACACGCATTGGATTCTTGGCGTCAAAATGCATGTAGTAAGATCCCAACTCCTTGATCCATGATCGTTTCATTTTGTACCAAAAATGCCTCTTTTACAAGTCTCAGATCACTTTTTCTCTTGAATTTCGGCTTTAAAATTAACTCTCATTAGTGACCACGAGATAGAGTGACTCAGCTAGTCGAACCCATGAACCGATCTGCACATGCATAAATCATAAAGAGCATTAAGCTTCTACAAGTAAAAATACACAATAGAGCACAAACATAGATCTCACCCTAGCCCTTGACTAAATCAGAGCATGAAGTCCATGAGGGATAGGCCAACTTAGCATAATCTAATAGAGATCCAAAGCTAGTCGCTAACCAACTACTTCAATACAATAGAACAAACTTGCCTACCTAACTGAGGACAACTAGAGGAGGAACTCCTACTAGGCGAAGACTCCTATAGCCTTGTCTATAAAAAGTCACATATTTTCTCTTTGATGATATATTTTTTAGTATTTTATACTCGGGCATGTAAAAAGGAGGGAGCTAAGCGTATTATGACCCAAGGAGAAGTAGACATCAGCCTCAAGTCTAGTCTCAATACCCAAGAAGCTACCAAGCTCTCGCAAGGAGACACTAAAATATTTTCTTCTTTCACTCTTTTTTTTTTTCGCTCCAACCATCCTTATGTATTTTTTGGCTAAATGCCACTCTTAGGAAGACAAGGCATTGGACTCGCCTCTAGGAACCTACCAAGCCTTCCCAAGGCATTGAATGTCTGCTCTTGGAATTTTTCTTCCTTTATTTTCTTATTTTAAGGATTAGAACCCCTTTTTACACACCTCTATATTTTATATATATCACATATACTAATTGGTTCTTCTCTCTTTACTACTCAAACCTCTCTAGACACAATGAACTAGACCTTAGGACTTCATGCATTGAGCATCGGTCTGCAACAAAAAAAAATTCCCCACATACATATGCACATAAAGCATAAAGAGAAAGGATTTGTAATGGAAGGACATTACATAGACTTGGCCACAAGAAACTTCTGCATAGCAAGAAGTTCCCTCCAGGTGCTCTGTCGAATTTTTTTAGTGCATCACTAAAACAAAAACCATTAACCGCATTCGCACCAAACAACAAGTGGCCCTCTTGGCCTAAGGAAATTAAAACCATAAAGCACACCGTTTAGTAGTCTACTAGTGAAAACAAACCCTTGGCTCCATAGAAATCCTACTGAAGCACAAAACTAGACCAAGGGGATGGCCATTTGGGCACTATACTAAATGCATCAAATTATTAGCTAAACCCCTACATAATTTACATGTCTCATAACCCATACTAATCACAGTTAAGAAAGGCATTGTTATTGAAGTCTAATCCATGTAAAAGGTATTACAGTTGGGCAACATGTGAAATAGGAATAGAGGTTTGTAGTTTGTGAAATACATCTTTTAATTTCTTAGCATAAGCTCAAGCACTCTCATGGGGCTCTTGACGTGTCACATTCAAAGCACGCAACCCATACTAACATCCTCTCTCTCAGGGGAAAACTCTCTTCAAAATGCTGTAAAGAATAGATGAATCGTGGTTATGGTTTTGGCTTCCAAGCTATGATACCACATTAGAGCTCTTCCTTTTAGAGTCATGTTAAAGAACATCATAAGATGTCCATCGTCCTGAATTCGGCAATTGAACATTAGCTTTTGAAACTCGGTGATGTGAAGTTTTGCATCTTCCTCTACAAACCCATTAAAAATGGATAGAGGGAAACCTAGGGCTAGCAAATCTAGTACTTTTGCAGGTATTACAATTAGTTGCACCATCATGATGATCAAGTTTGTTCTAGGGGTTTGTATTAGAGGGGTTACACTCCCACTCAAAGTAGATTGACTTTTCTGGGAGAGGGAAATGCCACACCTTCCTTCTCCCCCTGAGGAACTAACTGGGATATTGATTGGGTCAAGAAAACCTCTCTTTCTCAACGATATCAAACATATGTTTGTGTCGATTTGTAGTCCAATGTTTTTTCCATCCCAACTCCAACAGAGGGAGTATCCAAACATACATATGATCAACACCTCAATTCACATACATAAAGATCTCTCCCTAGCAAAGTGTTGTGGCTCCTACAACTCTTCTACAACTCGAGGATTGGCCCCATGATGATGCGCCATCTTACACATAGAATAGGAACATAACAGAGTCCTCTCATAATATAAACATAATGATCGATGAGATTGTATATATTCCTGACTTGATCTGTTTCTTGAGATATCATATTATCCTACAACAAAAGGAAAATCTTGCATTCTCA
Organism: Lygodium microphyllum; assembly: GCF_053477565.2. Taxonomy (NCBI): domain Eukaryota; kingdom Viridiplantae; phylum Streptophyta; class Polypodiopsida; order Schizaeales; family Lygodiaceae; genus Lygodium; species Lygodium microphyllum. The sequence continues at coordinate 22,237,790 of NC_141143.1, read as the reverse complement.
ACGTAGGTCGTCGTCACTTAGACATATAATTGCAATGCATCTAAGAATTTATCTTCTAATACCATATTTAGATTGCATATCCAAATTGTATGGAACTATGTGCTCAAATAACTTAACTAAAATCAGCCAATTTGAAGTGCACAAACAACTTTTTCATGATTTCTTTCTACTAGGGTCGTGTTGCATTGCTAAGGAACAACAAGGACTAGCCCTTGCTACTACTGAACCCCTTAAAACTTATATAAATCACAGTCTATATGCTAAGATATGCAAAGAAATCAACAACTTAATTAAATATATTTTCATTTCACTCCTACATCCCCTATCATTTATATTTTATTTGCTTACATAAATGTAGAGATATTTCATTATAATTTTCCATATAAACAAGCTCTAAACATGCACTTTAACATATAAATTAAAAAAATGAGGCAAAACCTCATGATTTACCTTTATTATATAATCACAAATATTATTTTAATTTTTTATTAATTTATAATGTATAAAAGTATTTTTATATTTTCTCCCTTCATTTGACTATTTTTCATAAATTTTATCATTTATTTCAATATAAATTATTAATCTTTTTGAGTTTTCTTATTTGTATGACTTATGTGAAGTATAATCCATTAATATATTTATTTTCATACCGTATGAACATCATTTGAGCCCCAAAATCCAAGACCAACCCCATTTTTCATTAAATCCCATGTTTTGGATTTTGTAGTTTTATTGTTTTTAATTAATATACATGGAGGAAAATGAATGAATTTTTGAAATCGCAAATATCAACAAACATTTTTCAACCATTTCTAATAATCTTTCCATCATATACACAAAAGAGTCATCATAAAAGTTAAATAAGAGTCGCTTACTCAAAAATCGCATACATGCGCCTCATATTTTGAGAAAATGGAGCCGTTGACACTATTTCCCAACTGTTGACGAATCCAAATTACCAAATCTACATGCCACTATGCTTCCAAACCTTTTTCCATCTCCAATTCGTCGAATCAACCCTCCCTCCCTCTCTCCCCCTCTCGCTCTCTCTCTCTCTCTCTCTCTCTCTCTCTCTCTCTCTCTCTCTCTCTCTCTCTCTCTCTCTCTCTCTCTCTCTCTCTCTCTCTCTCTCTCTCTCTCTCTCTCTCTCTCTCTCTCTCTCTCTCTCTTTGCAGCCATATGAACAAGAAACAAAGAGGAGAGAGAAATATGAGAGTGAAATATTAAAAATGGATCTCTTCATTCATTGCATCATTTCACACAATTTATGAGGTGATGGAAGGCAAAGAATTGGTGGATCTAATGTCCTAGAGGATGGAGAAGATCATCAGTTGAAAAAGTGGATTTTTTAAATGGGAGAAAGGGGCGGCAAAAAAAACACGCCCCCCATCTCATGTGTTTTTTTTGAGTTTGTTCTCTCTTAATCATAATTAGAGCATAACCCCCCAACTAACTAGTTCGACTTTTGCAAATTCACACTTGACTACAAGTGGTTTCGAGCCAGTTGGAGGGGCAAATAGTCTCAGAATCATGATCCGACTGGACATATAGCATCGAAATATATCACCCTAGCCTCCATCACATGCTTTTGTGCCTTCCGGATCCAGTGGTTGCTTCATAATGCCAAACCTTGTGGCTATTAAATGGAGGGTTAAACAGACTCTAATTGATGAACAGACACTTGCATTGGATTCTTGGCATTGAAATGCATGTAGGAAAACACCAGCTCATTGATCCGTGATCGTTTCATTTTGTACAAAAAACGCCTCTTTCATGGGTCTTGAGTCACTTTTGCTCTTGAATTCTGGCTTTAAAATTAGCTCTCAATAGCTGTACATGTGTTTTCTCTAGCATAGTCTTCTCTTCTAGGGATATGTTGAGATAATCCTCTTTATCTACATCTCGAGAGATATTTACAACCATTTGGTCAAATACTTTACCAATCCTCTCATAGTTAATTGGGCCAACAGAATCAATCTTTCTCTTGGAAATAACATCCTCACTTTCAATCTCCTCTTTGATTTTCTCCTCCATGGTAGTCTCTCTCTGAGCTGCAGTTCTAGTTGGATATAAATGAGTAACATCTTCAATTATATGCTCTGTGACCTTTCTCAACTTTGGGGGAACATTGAGGATCTCAAAGGCTTTATAATCAATGCTATGCATTGGCTTCAACACTTTGTCACTTAAGCCTGGTCACCATACTGAAGTCCTTGTTCATCAATATGAAGGCTGTGTGCATGAGGAGTAGTAATATAAGCATAATTCATAAAATCTATGATGAAGTTCTTTATAACCTTTTCCAAACATAAAATGGTTGAAAGTTGCCACTTCCTTTGGAGTCCATCAACTGTGGTAACCTTGGACAATCTATTTGAGATATCCATAACCACTCTGATAAATGTGGCCTTTGGGATAAGATGGTTAGTTTCTTTCTAGGCTTTCCTTATTTCTCTGAAGCATCCCTACATGTAAAACCACCTTGAATTCCTTTCCTCTTTCTAGGCTTGGTTTGGAAGGTTCCTCAACTAGCATAGTTGAAGGCTTACAAGGCTTAGGAGTGCCAAGCCTGGGAGGTGAATACTCCCCTTGGCAAGGGATACCAAGAGGGGTTGAAGCCTAAGGACTAGAAGATGCTAGAGCTTGACTAACATTTGAAGCTATTTCTTAAACTAGAGTGACAATGGGAACCTCATAAGATACTATGGGAATATCTAGGGTAGACTAACCAAGATGCTCTTAAGGAATATCAGAGGCTTGTGGTTGTGATGTTGGATAAATATCTTCCTTATAGTCTACTTAGTCCAAGCCACTAGAGAGAAGGATAATGAACTTTCTTGGAAATCAGCAATAGAAAGATGAAGAACCTCATAAGTCAATAAGAGAAGGACCAAGCTCTCGTGGCATGAGGGAAGCTCATAATGTTAGCCGAAAAGTAGAAATCGCATCGTTCCGACACCTAGGTGAATGGGAAGAAAGCCACCATGGCCCAAGGGGAGCTCGTGTTGTTAGCCAAAAATTTGTGATCGCATCATTGTGAGTACCTAGCATGAATCGAAAGAAAACTGCCATGGCACACGAGGAGACACAGTTCTAGGATGTGGATCAGCAAGATCAGGCCATTGCAGAAGAAGCTATGAGAAACAATTGAGGATACCTGAGGCTATGAGGGAGGAAGTCAACAATGTCGAGGCCAGGAGAGGAGTGTGAATGATACAATGCAAAAAAATCCACCTTATATACTTTTCCACCTTGCATGCCACATGTCAAGCTTCTATTCATGGGATGAGCTAGGGTTTCAAAGGGCTAGTTCCAATTGAAAAGCCCTACAACGGCTAGATTTTTTCCATACATCCAACATTCCAATCCAACAGCTAGTTTTTTGGAAATGAAGACCCGTAACAATGATCATCCTCTGAAGCTTTTGTCTAGCTTTTTTTCTATTTATATCGCTACTCTTGATTAAGTGTTTTTTATCTCCATGGCACTTCCCTTCAATGGGTCTCTACTGTCACTACGTCCTATCTTGTCCATCACGGCGTGACTAGTGCAAGGACTTAATCTTAGATTGCTTGTCCTTACACCATTGTAGCATATTTTTCTCTATGATTTTTCCCAACTCTAGCAATCCTCTGCCAATTTGTGTGTCCGTGGCTTTTGGGTTAAAGAAAGGCAAAGCCCTGTCCCAAATGTTCTTTTCTACCAGCTCTCTAGGGTTTGTAAGAAGTGCATGAATTTTAAGGACTTCACCAAGCAAAGGAAAATCACCATTGAGGACCCTAAGCCTCATTCAAATCACAAAAATAACCCCCTTTGAGAGGCTTTTGAATTTCCTTATTCATCAGAAGTGTTGGAAGAGAGGGAGAGAGACAAAGTGGAGCGGAAGATGAGCCTCAGCTCATTGTTCTTCTTCTTCTATCATTCTTCCATCATACTAACTGAAAGAGACTTACACACATCGGTATGACTAACCAAGACTAACTGTGGTTAAGTCACTGACTACACCGACTTATTCAATGTCACACATGTATACAGCTGTATCCAGCTAATGTCGGTCACACACATAAAGATAGACTGACTGAAGAGTAATGGGAGCTTGATATTCTAACACTCCCCCTCAAGCTCAAACCATCTGATAAACTCCAAGTAGCTATCTGAAGTATATGAACTTTTCTTTACCAAGAGACTTGGTAAATATGTCTACTACCTGGCCTTCAATCTTCACCTGAATCAAGTCAATCTACCATGTAAGAACCATTTCTCTGATGAAATGGTACTAAACCTCAATATGTTTGGACCTAGCATGGTAGACAGGATTGCTAGCCAACATAACACTGCTGAGGTTATCACAATGCAATCTCACTCTTCTTTCCAGCTGTATTCCCAAGTCTTTCAGCATTTTCATTAACCAAACTGCTTCGCAAGCCGCTAAGGTAGCTCCTCTATACTCAGCTTCTATACTAGACAATGCAACAGTAGGCTGTTTCTTACTTTTCCAACTGATCATACTGCTGCCCAATCCAAATGCATAACCACTGGTTGGCCTCCTGTCATAGGCACAACTAGCCCAAACAACATTAGTAAACCATGTTAAGTCAAGGGATTTTCCATATGCATTAAAAAACCCATAATCTATAGCACCCTTTATATATCTCATGATCCTCATGACTGCATCTAAATGTGGTTTGTGAGGCTTCTGCATGAACTGACTAATCAGCCCCACTGCATAACATAAGTCAGGATGGGTAATAGTCAAGTATATCAAGCTACTCACCATCTGTCGATACATGGTCACATTCTCAATGTCATTCCCAACATCAATCTGTAGCTTGACCTTCTGTAGCATGTCATGAGCATACTACTTCTGTAGCAACCATATACCTTGAGGCGTAGAGACTACCTCAATCCCAAGAAAATACTTTAGTTTACCAAGGTCTTTGACTCTGAATTCAGCCTGTAAATATAATTTAATTTCAGTAATGCCCTCTTCATAATCTCCAGTGATGATAAGATCATCTACATAAACCACTAGAAACACATATCCATGATCTGTCTTCTTTGTGAACAGACTATACTCTGTATCACCCAATCTAAATCCATGTAGCTGTAAATAACTACTAATCCGAGCATTCTATGCTCTAGGTGCCTGTTCAGTCCATATAAGGCCTTTTTCAACTTATGTACATGTGTAGGAAATTCCGGGTGAACATAGCCTTTAGGCTACTCCATATATACTTCATCAACCAAATCACTGTTCAAGAAAGCATTCTTGATGTCCATTTGCCATAATTTCCAGCCTTTGCATGCTGCTAAAGCAATGATAGTTCTAACTATTGCCATTTTAGCCACCAGATTGAAAGTCTCCTCATAGTCAAGGCCATATTGTTGTGCATATCCTTTTGCAACCAGCTTGGCCTTATAGCGTTCTAACAAACCATCTGACTTGCACTTAACCTTGTACACCCATTTGCAGCCAATGAGGACTTTGCCTTCAGGCAACTCAACCAATTCCCATGTCTCATTTTTAGCCACCAGGACTGCATCTCGGGGGGGTCACTCATGAATATATGTATATATAACGTGAGTTCAAAATAAGGAGTTTTTAAAGCACCAATTTTATACATTTTTTACATACAAAAGGGTGTCATATAAAGGGGTTCCTTACAGATTGAATAGAAAAGGGTTGTGTTTTATTCATGAAAAATTCATAGATTACGATATTTATAAATAGGCCATGAATGCATATTATATAGAGAATATATATATAGTGAACCCCCCAAGGGCTGCATACTCCTCATCCATGGTAGCACACCAGTTATCATCTATAACTGCATCATCAAACTTTGTAGGTTCTTTGTAACCTGTCATACTAGCCATATATGCATAATGGTGGGCTGAATAACCAGTGTATAAAAACTTGTCAACTGGTTTTTGGACTCTCTCAGATCTCCATAACTGTGGCTCAGAGCTTGCCTCTCATGAGGTGGTATAGAACGACTCTGCCTTGCTCCAAGAGTCATAATAGACAGAGTGCCAAACTCACTATCCAAAGTATCGCTGTTAGATGACTCATAACCTGCTCTATGTGAACTTGTCACATCCTCAAGCATATTTTCTTTTCCCTTATCCAATCTCCCCTCATTTACATATCCGTGTCATTGGACATAAGAGTATGACTTTGCAAGCATCTTGACCAAGGACTTACTGTAGCTGACCCATCACATGTAGGACCACTCATAGATGTAGTGACTGTAGGTGTATTTTCAACATTACTAGTGCTGGCTGATCCATTAGTAGCCACTGCAACAAGATTACCATACCACGATGCCAGCTCATCAAAAACATCTCTGTTAATCAATGTCTCTTGTGTAGACGGTGCATAACACTTGTAAGCTTTTCGGTCTTATGCATAACCAAGGAACATACTCTTGACAGCTTTAGGATCCAATTTCTTCCTCTTTTCATTAGGAACATACACATATGCAATGCTGCCAAATACCTTCAAGTGTGAAATGTCTGGCTTATGCCTATACAACCTCTCATATGGAGTTACATCATGAATCCCTACTGTAGGGATTCTATTTAGCAGATAGACAGTAGTCACTACTGCTTCAGCCCAATAACCATTTGGAAAACTCTTCTCATTCAGCATAGCTCTTGCTAATTCCATCAGTACCCTATTTTTCCTTTCTGCTACACCATTTTTTTGTGGTGTATAGCTACAAGTTAACTGTCTTTTGATCCCATGTTTAGCAAGGTACCTATCAAAGTAATTAGAGACATATTCTCCACCTCCATCTGATCTAAGATATGAAATTTTACAGCTCAACTCATTTTCAGCATGCTTCTTGAAGTCCTTGAATGCATCAAACACATCATCCTTATGTTTCAGTATGTAAAGCCAAGTATACCTACTAAAATTATCAATGAAGGATACATAGTAACGAGCACCACCAAACAAAGCATTATGGGATGGACCCCATACATCTGAATGTACCAACTGCAAGGGTCGTGAGCTATTTCGTACATGTCTCATAAATGGAAATTGTGCTTTCTTTCCAAATTGACATGCATCACATACATATCCAAAGTCATGATACTTGAACTTAGGCAATCAAAGCACAATCTCATTCTGCTGCATGGATTTAAGCTTCTATACACTCACATGGCTAATCCGCTTATGCCATATCTCAACATCCCGTATAGCATCATCATCATGTGCAAACATGACTACTTTCAATTCTAGAATTGACACATCAAGAGTAAACATTATGCCATCTCTTCGGCCTCTAGCAATCAATTTGCAACCATTACCATATTCTTCAACAAAGCATCCATCTCTATTAAATCTTATCTATAGATTTTGTTCTCAACTGACAAAAGATTCTTGGTTATTGTAGGTACATGTAGTACATCATGCAAGCTCTTTTTCTTGCCATCAGGCGCATCAACAATGGAACAATTCCTGTGTGCTGAATGTCATGTTGGGTGGCATCCCTAGTACACACACAACCATGTGAACTTGCAACCATCTCATCAAACCATTCTCCATGGGGTGTCATATGATTTGAAGCCCTTGAATCAATGTACCATATCTAATCTATGTTCTTCCTAGATGCATTCTTAGACACATGCTGCATGGCAAACAATCTGTCAACTTGCTCATCACGAGCATCGCTAGAAGATGCATAGTGCCCATGTTGTTTTCCCTTTGCCTTCATATCTCCCTGCTTCTTGTAACAATCCTTTGCAAAGTGTCCATATTTTCCGCAGTAATGACAATCCTTATCTCTGTTTGGCTGATCATTGGACTACCATGAACCAGATCCACCACCTCTACCATCATGGGGTGATCTCCCCCTGCCTCTAAAGCCACCAGATCCATGATGACTCTATGTTTTTGTGCCATGCCAGGCATTCTACTGATGCTGTCCATAAGCATTTTGAGTGTCTCCTCGACCTCAAAAAGAGCCATGGCCTCTCCCGCCTCTACTACGCTGGCTAGAGTAAAGAACATGGTCTCTGCTTTGAGACGTACTAGAACCTATATTCAGCCCAAGCTTAACTTCCTCATGTAGTAGCAAAGCAATCAGCTCATCCCAATCAGGGGATTCAGCTCTCACAGAAATAGATGTATCAAATGCTTTATACTCTTTGCCAAGTCCATTCAATGTCACTGCAATCATAAATTCCTCAGACACTGAAGATCCAATTGTGACAAGATGACCCGCTATGTTCTTGATCTCTGTAGTGTAGGCCTAAATGCTTCTGCCATTCCTAGACATGTTATTGAACTATTTCTTTAGTTGAATCTTTCTTGCATGTGTTACATTTCCATAATTCTTTATGAGTATGTCCCATGCTTCCTTTGGAGAACTACATCCAGTAATATGTATAACCATAGCATCTGATATACATAAGGAAAACCAATGTAACACCTTGCATGCTCTCTCAGTTCATAGCTTATGAGCCCTTTTCTAATCATTTGTCGGATTCCTTTCATGCATTTCAGTTTCAACAGCCTCATCACCTGTACATAAGTCCCAATAACCTGTGCCAACCAAAACATTCTTCATACGAAACTTCCATAAAGCAAAATTTTTGTTGTCCAGCTTTTCTCCCACAATTTGAGTGACATTGTTAGTGCCTTGAGGATTTTCCATAGTTTCAACTTAGGTATTCAATGATGTATACAATATGTAAGTATCTGACTCATTTTCCTACAGTTCATGACTAGTTTTTTGCAATTCAGAATAGTTTTCCTAACAATCTGCTTGTTGTAAAATGTATTCCAACAATGAAAAAGCACAGTCAACTGAGCATAAACCAAGCTCAAATCAGTTCAAAACATTCTATGGTAGTGGCAAAACATCCCAGCAACAAACTATGTCCATACAAGTATCAATGTTTGTACTGTGCAAGTAGCAGTACCAAATACAACCAGCCCACTGTTATAACCAACAGTGTTTTCTCTATTAAAACAAGAGTTTTCTTTCTCAAAACAGCCCCAAAACATCTCATTCAGTTGCCACTCTATGCAGGAGATGATACATGTCCAACCAGTCAGAATATATTGCATGTATGTCAAGTGAAGATGATAGGTATCCTTCCTGCAGACAATGACTAGTCAATACCCTGATATTACCATCAACAAATTAGTTCAAAATTTGGACTTTCAGCACTCACAATATCCCAAAAATCATCTACCACTCAAGTGGTATGATCCAACCATTTGTTTCCAAGCATTTGTTTCCAAATCATCTACCACTCAAGTGGTATACTTCAATCCTGTAGGTATATTATTTCCAATTTCAGGACAACAACCAGTTCATTGTTTCTAGCCTGCAAATAAGCTCCAAAACTAAGCATTTAACACTCCAACTTCATGCTCAAATGCATGATAATAAGGGCATGTACATTGTTAGGATGAATGCCAGCAGTGCCTTGAAATCACTTACTGTTTACTGCAGTAAATAGCCAGTCTGCATAGGCCTGTGCTGAATATCTCAAAATCTATGAAGAATTTGAAAAAAAATTCTTCTTCAAAGTTGTAGACCACGTTGAAACGGTCAAGAATGCGGGTCGCTTCTCCAAAAACCATTTCTGTAGCAAGATATAGCTTTTGCAAAAAAGGGGCTACATGCATAGTCTCCTTTGATGATGTTTTCTTCAGATATGATGTCTTGATGTCAAATGGCCACTGCCAAGCCTTCAAGCTTTAGGCGTTCAAGCTCTGATACCATGTTGGAAGAGAGAGAGACAGACAGAGTGGAGCGAGAGATGAGCCTCACCTCATTATTGTTTTTTTCCATTATTCTTCCATCATACTAAGTGAAAGAGACTTACACACATAGGTATGACTAACCAAGACTAATTGTGGTTAATTCACTAATTGACTACACCAACTTTTTGAATGTCACACACGTGTATAGCTGTATCTAGCTAATGTCGGTTACACACATAAAGATAGAGTGACTAAAGAGTAACGCGAGCTTGATATTCTAATAAGAAGAACATTGAACTATCATTTTTCCCATTTATTAAGGACATATTCAATCTTGATTTTGATCTTGATCAAGTAGTTAATTATTACAAAGCCGAAGGAGGTCAGTCATAAATATATATATGTGTCACGTGGGTTCAACATAAAGGATTTTTACAATACCATTTTCACACATTTTTTAGATACAAAAGGGTCCCATATAAAGGGGTTACTTACAGATTGAATAGAAAAGGGTTATTTTTTATTAAGAAAAATTTCACAAATAAGGATGTTTATAAATAGGCCTTGAATGCACATGATATAGAGGGTATACATATAGTGAACTACCCGGGTTACAAAGACTTTTGTATAAAGGACTATGCCAAGTTTGAAAAATTAGCAAGCCCAATTGTGCAAGCGGACTCAAAGGTTCTTGTACATATACCTATTGGAAAGTCACCCATAGAGAAGGCATCATTCACAAAAAAGTATACAAGGTATTCTTTGGATAGGTTTTGTGGTTCAGATGTTGTATGCTGTCTACACCCAATGTTGAAGTCTATTACATTCATTGTGTATTCCCTTATGAATCATCTAATGAGTTCTAATGAGAAATAGATAGAGACAATGAGATCCTCCAGTTATTGTCTACTCAAGGACATGGAGGTTGATAAGGATGTGGAGGAGCATGTTGATCTTCAAATGGAGGCATCTATTGCAAAGAATCTTGATGTTGCTCATTTCAAAGTGGAGACTATCATTGAAGTTGAGAGAGGACTATTATTTGGCTATTATTGCAAAAGCTTGTGTAGATGTTAAGGGCATTATTGATAATGAAAATGATTCTAAAGATGAATTTATCTTACTATATACACAAATTTTTTATGATAATTTCATCAATGTACTTGATGTCTTTTTTATGTGTTTGACCAAAGAAAAAGATGCTAAGAAAGAGTTATAGATTTCTAATAAGGAGTTTCATGAGCTTCAAGAAAGACTCAAAATTTCCAAGTTTGGGAGATAATAATTAGAGTATGTTAAGGAACTTAAAGAGGTCAAGGACACATCATCAATTAACTTATGGAATCCAAGTAAACTAGAGAATGATGAGAATCAAGTGGTGATGCTTTACTTCTTTTTCATGAATATCTAGAGATATTTTACATTTCCTTTTCTAACATTTTCTTTTTATCTTTTTTTCCTCTATTAGTTGGAGATTGTAGATGAGGATAATTTCTTGGGAAAAGGTAAAGGATCAAGAATCATTGGTAGCTCTATCAAGTATGTTGCACTTGGACATTACCTTGCTAGAATTGATACTCATATTCTTTTAATTTTACATAGCACTTTCTAAAAGGAGGTCCCATGGCCCATTCTTTGTATAGAAGCTCTTACAAGGATTCTTGGCTGGTCAAGTTTATAGTATAATGCCCACAAATTTATGTTTCTTGAAAAGAAAATTGCCATTCGAATTTTTGGTTATGCATGTGGCTACTCTACCTCCAGAGATGGATATTTTCTATCATTCTACTCTTATGCTTTGGTATCATAACAAATAGATATTAAATCTATTGTTGGATATAAGAGAAGAAATTTTTTGCATTATCGAGGAAAGATGCCCAAGGATGAAGAGGATGAAAAGGCTATTTCAAGCTAGCTAGCCCTTTGTTTATTTGGCCATTCAAATATCATAAAAATTTGTTGTATTCTTCAGTCTTTGAAATTGTCTTCAAAAGAACCAGTTGAATAACTCTTCAAGAGAATTTCTTTTTGTTACTCCATCATGTCTTGTACTACAAAAGTAACATGTAGTATGAGCTTGATAGTGGGATTTTTCCATTCCTTGGCTATTGAAAGTTGCTAATGGCCCATGCTCCTCCACAAAATAAGGCCCGTGAATTAGAACAATGTGTTGTATTATATGAGAAGCAAGAATTATTTTCTATCATATTGTTTTTTATTTTCAAAAATGCATGATTGAGCTCTTTCTCTATCCTACTAAATAGCAAGTAATATCCTTTTTCCTCCATGCTTCATGTATTGTTTAAATAAGATTTGTAATTGAAGATATGTTCTCTTCTAGATATCTGAATGACATTTGTTGTTGCATGAGCACTTTCAAAAAGATGTCAAGATGTCTCCAAATCTCTATTCACAGAAATGCAACTTGGGCTATGCTAGTCACATTTGTCGTGATCTCACATGCCTCTCTCCAATACTCCCATACTGCATTTACTTGTTTTCCATAGTGATTTTTGAGAAATTTTCTAGCCTTTACACCTCCTATAGAGACATCAACCACGATATCTGTTATTTGCCCTAAAGCTATTGGGTCCTTTCTCAACTAAACTTGTCCCCCATGAAACCCCATTCTTGAGAGTAATACCTCAAATTTATCAATGCACTCATCTGATACAAATATTCACCAAATTGAATATGAAAAATCAAGATGCAATCCGAGAAGCTTATCAATGATTCTAATATTTGCATGTAAAGTACAAATATGAACATTCTTAAGAGAGATTGAAAGAATAGGATCCCATATGCTCTCCTTATTTTTTTAAATGTATGGATTCTTTAGTTGGGACTCTTATTACCAGTCATAAACTATTACAGTATTTAGATCCCATGCGTTCCATGCAATAAATGCAAGGGTATTTTTCATTGTCCCCATTGCATATTCAAAGCATACATTTCATAGTCCTTAAGTCAACATTGATATGCCGTTCTACATTGAAACTACCAATCCCATCAACTATTAATGTTTTCCCTTTATCTTGAGACTTAATAATATCAGGAATACTTGTATGAGAGAACAACCATTTCAAGGTTTGATTCCACCAAATGTCCATCTCAGACTAAATTTTAGGATATTATTTGTATCCCTTGTTATTATTGTATTCTAGTGCCCTATTCATGGTACAAATGCTAACTCTTTTAATGTTTTGTCCTTTTTGAATTTGCGCTTCGTCCAACTTTATCAAAAACTTTAAAATGCCACCACATTCTTGCATAATAAATTTATACATATGGACCATTGCAATTTGAACTCTTTTAAGATCAACCCAAATATTATTAAAGGTGTTGTATCCAAAGAACTTTCTTTTTTATTTTTTGTAGGGCATAAACCCTTTAATATGAGTATACTCCCCAAATATATTTGAAATCCTACTATTCATGAGCTATTCATGGATGTCCTAGCAACTCAAATTGTAAGATATCTAAGGTTTTTGAATGAGAGCATAGTAACCTCTACATCTAATACCTACAGTGTCATTTCAAGTCTTTCACTAACTCTTTTAAAGTTTGACCTATCAAATCTACATTTTTTGGTGATCAAAGAATCCTGAAGATATCTTTTTAATTCATAATTTCTTTTAAAATCTTGATTTTCTCCTCATTCTCTCTAGAGAAAATTAGGAGGCTTACTTATTGAAGGGTCTTCGAGATAGATATTTCCATCCACCCACAAATCTATATGCTTCTTTCCTTCCAGTTGTAGCATGTTAGTTTCATCCTTGTCCAACAATGCTCAATGATATATACTTCTCCAAGATAAATAAACTAGATCTATTTGAATAGCAAGTTTATATTTATGTACACTTGAGCTTGTGTTACATGAAGAGGTATTGTTAGACATTTTAGCAAAATAAAATCAACCAAGTGATAATATCACAGAGAAGAAAAGAAAGCATAGAATAGAGAATGATGCAAGAAATGAGCCTAGAAAAATGAACAAACATGTTTTGGTGGGAAAATCTCAACTATGCCAAATTTCACTAGTTCCAAGAGAATAATGACTAAAGACGTAACCTTAATGGCCACCTCTTCAATGACCTCTCTGAATGACCAAATTTGGAGGCTTTATCACTCTAAAACCTTTTATAATTAGAAACTTAATCATTTTCTTATGAGTGACATTTTAAAAATATTTTTTACCCTAATGTATTTGACAAGTTATCGAAGTTGCATATCAATTATGTATACATAATGAAGTCCCCCCTCCAAATGTGAAGCACTATTGAGAAAGTCGAGGAGCTATTAAATTCATTAGGTGTACATGGAGACAAGGTAAAGATTAAAAAGAACTAGAAAACATCAAGCCTAACTTATGACATAGCACAGAAAATATCAATTAGTGGAACGAAGGCGAAGAGATTCCTAAGCAATATGATCGGCAAGCTATCAAAGTTCAAGTGGAAGTTATTGAAAATAGACCATAGTCTGAAGAATGCACGTGTGAGAGTTTGACATTATTTTGATAAGTTAATGTGTATAATGCTAAAACCATCAATAGATCATTCCCTTCAAGTTGAAATTCATCTACAAAGCTAGTTGACAATTCATGGGGAGAGACCAACATCACCCACTACATGGTACACCCTCATCACTACTACTTGCATGTTATTTAATATTTGGATACATTGACACTCCAAATCTAATGTAAATGCTCCATATCTTTGTAGCACATATTATATGCTTATAGATTAAAAAATGTAGAAATATGGGTCTTTGGAAATGTGGAGCATCCAAGGTATGGAAAGTTTTATCACCAAGCTTGTGGTGTATAGTTCAAGAACACTTGTCATGGAGGTGGTCACATCAAGAAAAACTACCTTATAGAGATGTTCCATTGGTTTTATAAATGAGCCTTTGGTCGCTCTACTACATTGGCTAAATCTCTCAGTCAATAAATCCACACATGTAATAAGGAAAACTAGCAAATTACATCTGCAGTGAATGTAGCATGGTTTATGACAAGGCAAAGGGAAGGGTCAAAATGGGTATGTATATAAAACCATGTGTGAACCCCACTTAAATCTTAATACTAGGTTTCATATAAATAGAGATCTTTTAGTTCATTTCCTATTTTATACTTCTATTGTTGTCTTCTCTTCTAATCCATCTCATGGCCTGTACCAAGCAAATTGCACGATAATATCCACTACTAGGCCAAGGCCAAGGACAAGTTTTCACTTCTCCACCTTGGCAAGGCAAAGAGATCCCCAATTTTTGTCGCTAATGGGATGACTCCAATAATAGCACAATCTCATCATATCCATCTCCTCTCCCCCTCCCCCCTCATCCATCTAAAGGCTGAAAGACTCACCCTCAACAATTGGTCTTGGAGACTTTGAAAAGAGCTTTTGAGCAAGAAGACTCTTCCAAAGAGAAAGAAGTAAGCGAGGATGTGGAAGTTGACAACAACAAGCTAGAGAACAATGAGGGTGATGCTTCTATGGATGAGGATGGTGAAAAAAATGATAAACATTTATGACAACATCAATACGTCCTAAGATAGGATAAAATGGCTTGAAGCTATTGAAGATGCAGCCGCGAGGCACTTAACAGGTAGTAAGGGCCCCATGTGACACTCCAAGATTAAAAAAAAGTGAGCTAGATAACTTTCTCCTCCTCCTCCTCTAGTACCCCTCCTCCCCAATCCAAAACCAGCCCCTGGCAAGCAACTTGCACCAGAGCCCCAATCCCAAACCCAATAAGCACAAGGATAGTAACTATGACAAGGTCCAGTTGGACAAGTCCCGAGACAAAGGCTAAAGCAAAGAAAGAACTATCACCTAGCTGCTCTTAGGGAGATCCATAAGTACTAGAAGAGCACGAACCTACTAATCAAGAAAGTGCCCGTTAATAAATGAAATTCTTCACTCCTACATATATCAATTTTTCATGCAAGGGTTTGCAATGGAGAAGATCTAGGAAGCTGCAAAAGCAAATCTTGTCACCCTTTTTGAGGACACATATATGTGTGTGATTCATGTCAAGCATATGACCATCATGTAGAGATTCATGTAGCTAGCTAGATGGATTAGAAGGGAGAGAGATTAGAGTTGCCAAGGGCTTAGAGTTTTTGTAACACACTCTAACGTAACGTACTCTGTGAACTTCAACCTGTAACGAAAAAACTTTGCTTTTTATTATGCCTCGCATGTCTCATATTGTTTTTGTACATGGTGATATAATGGTTAAATTTGTAATGTCAACTCAAAACTCGATGATTAAGTAGAATGAGAAATTGATTATTAAGACAATGGTCTAGTTAACATTTTTTCTTTGTTGAATGACAAGTTAGCATGTGTTATACAAGCAATGAATGAAACTTTTTTAAAGTTTGTTAATTTAATTTTCTGGTTCAACAAGCCACAGTGCTTAGTTTTGGCTCAAAAAGCTCAGAAATGCTTACAAAAAGGTGATCTAAGTAGGGTAGAATGCCCTGGAGTCGTCTAGTCCATTCATGCACTATACCATCTAGGCTATCCTGCACTGCTCTAATCACCTTTTTTATTGGTATTTTTGGGCTTTTTGAGCCAAAACTAAGCATTCTGGCATGTCAAACGACAAAATTTTGATTGATAAATTTTCAATTTTATTTTTGAAATTTTTCATACTCTGAAAATATTAACATCAGTATCACGTAATGTCAATTCGTAAAATGCTTCAATCGTATCATTGTTGAATACCAAAAAATAAAAAATATGCTCAAATGATAGATTGCAATAAAAATATATTTGTATTATAGTGCAAAGTACAAAGGGCCTTTTTTGTACATGGCTATGCTTAGAATCTTAAGGCTCAATATAATTTTTAGGCCATTTTTAGGTGCTTGATTTTCTCATGGGCCTACTTCTAGTAGCAATTCTACCTTGATGTTCACCTACATGGCGCACTTGCTTGCTTGTATGGCTTTTCTAATTCCCATGCCCTTCCCTGTAAGTGTATACCAAAAACGTGCTTCATCAACTCCTTTTCAATAAGAATGATCTTTTGCATATTTGAGGTGATGGTGAATACATAGAGCACTTTTGACAAGGCCTTTCAGGATAGAGAGCTAAGCACATCTGTCTAGGGTGAAGGTGGCATGGACAATGGCTATGCCAACAATGAGGATCTAGTAAATGTAGTGCTCTATCAAGGCATCCTATCTAAATGCTCCCCAGTCCAACTAACAACTTGCAAAATCATCAATTATCGAGCATAGCCTGTTGAGAATCAGCAATCACACTCAAACAGCCTCTTTGTATGGAGTCTCAGGGTCAAGGACATGCAGGCTAACTTATCCCATATGCACAATGGTGCCTACTGCAATTTCCTACTTTCCTATAAAGCATTGTACTTGCATCCTTTCTTAATGCAATGATTGTACTCTTTTCTTTTCAGTGAAGTGTCAATGTCATTGTCCACATACACAAGATTGTGTTTATGAGTCCAAGTCTCAATCTTGGAACCTAATTCACTTGTGTAACAAACAGTGTCCTTTCCATCATGAGTCTACACTTCTTTCTCCATCCTCCATAGCTTCCGATTTTGCCATGCTCTAGATCCCGCATTTTTCACATGGTATCAGAGCCCAGTTGGGCATGGCATTGCTTGTCTAGCCTCTCTTGATTTCTTTCAACCTCAGTCTAGCTCAATGTCAGCTCATGACTTCATCTCCCAACTCTACTCTCACTGAAGCTTCCATGGCAGCCATAGCCAGCAGCACCCTGTCAGATTGAACTGCTTATATCTCACTCCACAGGTCAAATCTCTTGGAGCTTCCTTCTGGAAAAGTATTCCCCAACTCACAAAGATTCCCTATATCACATCAATCCAGGACATTGGACCATCTGGAGCTCAGCATTGTGAAAATCCCCAATCTCTGCTCTGTGTCTGCCATAGCCAGACAGGACCTACCTTGCTTGGAGCTTCCATAACTCTTCAACCAGGCCATTTCAGCCCACGATTTCTTCTGGAGAAATGTTCCTTGGCTCAAGGCGCTGCCTCCTGTCACTTTAAACACCAACATTGGTGATCTACAGCTCCAGCATTGCAGAAATTCGCTGTCGCTGTCCAGATCTGCGCCGTGTATGTTCGAGCTCCCTGCATGCGCCGTGCTGTCCGCGATCTACACGATTACCATGGGGCTTTGATAGCCCATGAAGTCAGCTTCCTAGACATGTAAAAAAAATTTTAAATGATCAAGTATAGCTCCTGCAATGTTGAAAAAACCAGGCCCCTGTCTCAGAAACCCTAATTCCACCATAGCCAAAATTTCTCAAGCTTTTTTTTCTCAGTTTTTCTTTCTCCTGACACTCAACCCAAGTCTCTATCACTCTAATCCATTGACCCAGCATCAAATCAAGGAGGGGAAGGACCTAAGAAGATTGAAGAACGACCGAACGATCCCAAACAAGAAGAATAAAAAAAATCAAGCTCAACATCAACACTGACATAGTGTGTTTTCACACTATCATTAACTGTGTCTCTTGACACACTGCATTCTGCTCTTCTACTGATAAAATCTCAGAATTTTTGGTGTTGATTTGCTGCTGATCTTGCAACCTCAACATGGGAAAAGACTCTCCAAATGCTCGATTCAAAGGAGTCGGGTTTCACACCTAGCAAACCCGCATCAAGCTCATCTTGATGAAAAAGGGTCTCTGGGCCATCACAAATGGCAAAGAGAAGAAACCTCGGGACCCGGACCTTGCAACTACTTGGCAAAAGAATGATGACAGAGCCCAGTCCATTATCAAACTGGAGCTAGACGACAGTTATATCCATCATGTGGATAACTGTGAGACCTCACAGGATACATGGAAAAGACTTGACACCCTGTTCGGTGCACAATCTAAATCATCAAAGTATGGTCTCCTGATTGAGTTCTTCAGGCTTGAAATGAAGTCCAGCACATCACTTGCCACACATCTTAATTACATGGAAGGACTCCTAACCCAACTTGCAGGAATAAACATTAAAATGGATGAAGATGTTTGCATCGGTGTTCTACTTAAGAGCTTGCCTCCTGAATATAATAATGTATCAACAACTTTAATCAACATGCCAAATCCTGAACTTGTTGATATCTAGGCATCACTGTTAGAAGAAGAAAAGAAGCTAAAAACTCAAGAAGAACCAAGTACCTCTAGAGATGAGCATGCATTATATGTTGGCAACAGGTACAAAGGCAAGAAGGATCAGCTCTTTTGTGACTTCGGCAAAAGGACCGGACACACCGAGAAGTTCTGCCACGCAAGAAAGAGATCCCAAAAGGCCTATCTAGTCGCAGTCAAAGAAGAAGAAGAAAATGGAGCAAAGGAAGAAGAAGATGAAGATGAAGACTACTAGGATCGGAAGGACAAGACTCATCAGTCCTTGTACTCTCATAATTCTGATAGACTGTTTTAATAGCCTTGTATTTTCCTTGCCCTAATGCTTCCTGCCATAAGCTTTGTAAACTCCTTATGTAACTTGGCATTACAGTCCCTGTACACTTTGTGAGGCCTCTGTTACAGCCTCTGAATGTCCATCATGTTTATGGTACCCACACTTAGCTTTTTCTGCGACAGCCTCTAGTGTTTTGCCATGTCTGTGGTATGCCCACACTTTGCATGTGGTTCTCATTACAGCCTCTACACACTTTGTGCCTTTCCTAGTTGTGATTGAGGAGGGGTGTTGAGAATCAGCAATCACACTCAAACAGCCTCTTTGTATGGAGTCTCAGGGTCAAGGACATGCAGGCTAACTTATCCCATATGCACAATGGTGCCTACTGCAGTTTCCTACTTTCCTATAAAGCATTGTACTTGCTTCCTTTCTTAATGCAATGATTGTACTCTTTTCTTTTCAGTGAAGTGTCAATGTCATTGTCCACATACACAAGATTGTGTTTATGAGTCCAAGTCTCAATCTTGGAACCTAATTCACTTGTGTAACAAACAGTGTCCTTTCCATCATGAGTCTACACTTCTTTCTCCATCCTCCATAGCTTCCGATTTTGCCATGCTCTAGATCCCGCATTTTTCACATAGCCTACATTGACATGAAGTTAGCCCAAAATCAAGGCATCTAGGGTGAAGGCATGGAAAATTGCTATGCCACCAATTGGGATCTAGCCAATGTAGTGCCCTATCAAGGCATCCTTTCTAAACACTCTCCGATCCTTCTGGCGACTTGCAAAATCATCAATTGTTGAGCATGGCCTACATTGACATGAAGTTAGCCCAAAATAGTATACATAGTAAAATAAAGTGTTTAGATGGACTACTAATACGCTTACTTCCTACTCGATATTTGCATGGCTATCTTTGAGGGTTTGGTCAACTTGACTTGGACTCATTTGAGTGGGGCTTGTTGCTCTTCCAAGGACACCTGACTTGCCACCAAGCTAGCCTACACGTCCTCAAACTCTTAGGTGCCAACCATAGCATGCTCGACCAAGTCCACTACATCTCCAAGAGCTATGAGTGCACCATCTATATCTCTCAGCTTTAGGTTACTGTACTCTAGAGGTAGATCATGAGACATGAGGGGGAAGTCATTGGGGATTACTAGTATTGACTATTCCTCATCCTTCCTCACTCCAAAAAATTTCTCTATATCATGGGAAAACACAAATTCTTTATTTTCTATGAAGACTTCACTCATGCTATCTATGTGATAGTCTATATCAGCAGTAGAGTGTGGGCCTTCTACTAACATGATCCACCTCCTAAGGTACTAACCACAGCAACTCTAGCTCTACCTATCATAAGGTCTAGAGATTTTACCTCTTTTATAGCATGTGCTTCCTCTCCAGCATTGTCCATTAGTGAAGACTTTGGATCATGAAACATCCTTCAGTAAGCCTCCCACATGCTCTTTAGCATCCACTATGACTGCAAGGGGATCTTCACCTTCATTGAGTTACAAAATGAAAGTAATAGTCTATAAGAGGTATTCAATGCCATACTGTTGATCAAAGTCGTATTCCTTGGCCTACCAAGGAGTGAGGTGCTTAAAGTAGGCGGGAGTGAGATTTACACGAAAAAAAAACCTAGTTGTTTTCAAAATGCCTCTATGCCATTAATGTGCTTCAAGAGATTGCATGACACCCATTCCTCATCAAAATCATCAAATTCGATAGTATAATCTTGTAAGTATTTGTTCATATACTCGTTGATAGGGTATTGCAAGCTTGGACCATGTCACAATACCATACCATAGTACTTAATATTAGGACAAAAGATTTTGTAAAGATGAGATATCTCAGTGAATTGTGTGCCCTGAAGGAATTTCATAAAGCTATTAAGAGTGTGATTTATGGTGGAAGAAGGGGTGTAGGAGACAAGTGCAAGGGTGCTTCGAAGAGAAATGGCTAGAGAGTTGAAAAATGAAAATGAGGCCAAGTGAATGGTTTTTATAGGCCATGGACTTTAAGTTTTAGTTTATTTGAAATACATTAAATTTTTTAATACAGATTTGAAAGTTTTTTTTAAAAATCACATTCCAAATTATAGAATGTTATAGAATCTAAAATATAGATAAATAATAAAAAAATAAAATCCCTTGATCTATTCATCGTTACTTTTCAATACATCATTTTGTATAAATTTTGACTTGTTTGCAAAGCACTCGATAACATATAATTCTTCTCCATCCTATTGCCCATCTAAAAGAAAAGAAACCAAATAATATTTGAAATACTATATTTCAAATAAAACAAAAAAATCAATATTAAATAAGCATACCTTTCTACCACCAATACAAAAGTTGAAGCTCTCCATATGAATGCTTTCCACTAAGACAAGATGCTCCCATAGATTTAGGAGACTCCAACAATCACTCATTATGATTGACTCTATCATTCCACCTGGCACATGAATTTGAATATCAAATGCTTATCCTATTTCTTCAATGGACTCCAAGGGAATCCATTGGTGTGCTTTCTTTATCCAACATCAATAATAAAAGTGCATGTACAATGACGAATCTACAATCAAGTAACAAAAGGTAACACTAGAGACCACCACTCTACATGAAAAGATGTCATCTTTGTGTATCCCATCCACCTCATTCCATCCTTCTTCAAAATTGGAATTAAGGAAGTCCTTAGTTATATCCTTATTACAAATGAACATGGAGGGATATTGATGTGCATTAGTGCTTTTGAAGATATATGCAAAAAAAAAGGTGTAAACCATGAAATAGCCAGTAATCTTGAAGCTCTCTCGAATCTCATCAAGCTATGGATGTCATGTATGATCTTCATTTTTATTGTCTGAAGCATTCACTCATCTAGAATGGGTAATTCCAAAGAATCAATAGATGGATAAGAAAGTATTTCAAGAAAACCATATGAATCAATTGATGTATGCACTATATACATGAACTTATAGAAGAAAATCTTGCAATGTAAAAGATATTACAATGACTTTTCAATAATCATTGTCTCACCCATATCCACATGCAAAGATTTATATATCCCAGACAAGCTTCCCCAAGATTGATCCTCGATAAGATTCAAAGGGAAAATATCTAACAGGAGAGAAGAAATAAAAACCTCAAAAACATATGAGAAGTTAAGATCATAAAAGCAGTGACTTACAATTTGAGAGAACTAACTATCGAGTTGTCCTAGGAGGTTGTTAGTAATCATGTGTGTCTTATGTGGTCATCTCTTGCATGTGAGCCTCACTCTAAGTCAAATGAGAAGATTACAAGCTCTAACATTGTATTTGTCTATTATATTATGTGTTTTAGACACTTTAGATGGAGGACATGTTAATGCTTTTCAACGCACTTTTGGCTATTTTTTAGGGATTTGACCACATTTAGGTTTTCTATTCCTTTCTGCCTATATATAGGTAGCTTGTCCTCTCACTTTCATTATCCATTACCTATCATTGCTCCTTCATGATCAGCTAGCCCTCCTCATTCTCTCATCCCCTTGCTACCATCTAGTGTCCACTAATGCATAGAGCTATGTATTGGGGCTGATTGTTATAGTCTTGTACCTTCAACCATTGCATCACATTGTCCCTTCTATCTCATGCATTCTCTCTTTGTCTCCTTCTCTCTATATTCACTTTTCTCTTTTCATTGTGCACTCTCACATGGTATGAGAGCCACACGTGGGAGTTGGAGATCTCAAAGAGGAGTGTGTTGTCCATAATAAAACTTGGCAGGTGTCATCACCACATACTACAAACATTGCACTTGCATCCAAACAAGGTAGGATGCAATCCTTTTTTTAGGTTGTGTTTACTAGGGTAGATTTGCATTTTCTCCTAAGCAGCCTCTACCAAGCTTGCTGGAACCATTACTGCACCCAAACAGCATCAAACAAGCTGAGCGGCCATTATATTGGCAGGACAATACCAAAAAAGACATGCATTTCACACAAGCAATCCCCAGTACACTTGCTATAGGAATAGGCTTTGCATTACCTATTTTTTTATGCAGGAAACTTTTGTATATTTGCACTTTGTGTAGGCAAGACATCGGTCCTCCTAGGTAGCACATTTACAGGCTAGGTGGCACCTATTTTCTATTGGGTGGCTTGTTTGTAGGCAATCAATTTTGTTTCTTTGTTGCATTCTCATACTAGTTGGTCTTTCCTGCCTAGGGTGACTTCTTTTTAAGGTTGGGTGGCCTCCATTGCAAGCACACATTAGGAAAATTTGTATTTATTGCAAGGACTTGATTTTTTAGCACTCCTGATCCTTTACTAGCCCTGGGATTGAAGCTATTTTTGTTGTGCATTTATGTATTTCTGTCTCTACCTTGCATTGTGTGTTCCCTTCAGTATCGGAACTCCCCATCTAGCTTGCCTCACTTATTTTTATTTTATATTGTGTCCTAATGGACCCATGATTATCTAGAGGACACCTCTTTTTCGTCACCTTTATTCTAGTGGTAACATCTTCTTTGTTTTCTTGCAGGTGATTTATTGAAGGACATCTATGGTTGATAAATATATTATGGAAGATCGTGTGGTTTGAGATCATTCAGATCAACAACCATCTTATTACTCTCTCTCATTATATTCTTTTGGGGTTTCGAGTCCCCAATTCACACATTGATGGCATCTCTTGAGCAAGTGCTAGTGCTATCCTCTCTCTCTTCATTCGAAAAGATGGATGAAACAAACTACCCTCTATGGTCGTGCCACATGGAGCGTCTCCTCAATGATTTTGACCTTTGGGATTTTGTTACAATCTCTATATCGTCACCTACCGTGGATCCTCATGATGATGTGACCATGGATTCAACACCCTTATGGGATTGTTTGAATGCCAAGCCCACTCTTCTTTCCGTTTGAGTTGTACGCATTTTGTGCTTATGCATGTTAGACATCTTCACATTGCTGTAAAGATTTGGAGGATATTGGCATCTCTCTTTCGGGTCCATACATTTGGGAATCGCTTATCTCTTGAGTTGAAGCTACACAACTTTTTGTTGCAAATTTCCCTACAATGAGGAATCACATCCACATGATGGATGAGATTTGAGATGAGCTTTCATTCCTTGGTACAACATAAACATTTCTTTGAAGGACCTAGCTATGACACTTCTCTCACATCTTCCATCACCGACATATGATGCATTCTACACTAGTCTTCTCACTTCTCATAGCCTATGTGAGACCCACTTGGGAGGAGCTAGTTCCATTGGTGCTTGAACAAGATGCATATCAAAATGGGCCAATTTCTTGTGGAGCCTATGCACATGGATATGTTTATGTGGCTTTATCTACAAGTACAGGACAAACCAAGCACAAGAAATGGAAGAGAAAGAAGTTGGAGTCATCTTTTGACTCTACTATAGATTTTGTGGGGAAGCATAAAGGATATCCCATGTGTTCTCATTGTGGGAAGACCTCACACCTCAAGGAAAAGTGCTAGAGAATATACCCTCACTTTTGTTCGAGAGTGAAGTGTGGATTCACATTAGCAAACTCTTCATCTAGCTCTACTTTGTCACCCATTATTTTCAATGAGTCAGTGTTTCTACACATTTATCAAGTGGAGGAGCCTTCTTAAATTTTCTTGAGCCTCAGCTCTTTGATAGTGGTGCATCGAGTCCTATGACTCCCCGAGGTGATTTGTTACAGGATCTCCATCCGTTAGAGGGTATTGTCACTACTAGTGACATTTCTTCAATGCCTATTAGTGGTGTTGGCACCCTACCTCTATTTGACTGTCCATCAAGCTCCATTTCTAAGGCCCTATATGTTCCTAACTTGGGCCTCCCTCTCCCCTTAGCTCATGACCTTCCTCATCTTGGCACCTCTATTGTCTTCACCGAGCCAACCATCTTTGTTGGGGATTCTTGTACAAAAACCACTTTTGTGACAAGTTGGTAGGAGAGGGGGGGCTATCTATGCTCCATTCCCCTTCCTTTGTGTAGGATCGTATAAGGCATATTTCTATAGTTGCACCCATTCTCGACTGTGCACCATCTATTCCATAGGTTTCATTCCATTCCCCATTATCTCCTCTGGTGATTCCCTCGTACCTCCCATCCCTTTTAAAGGGGAAAGATATTGGTGATGTGGTTATGATTTCTTGGCCCTTTGTGTTTTAGAGAGGGCTTCCCAAGATCTACATCTCTTTTGGCATTCTACTGCATCCAGGATCTGAGTGACTGGGGATATTAGTAATCATGTGTGTCTTATGTGGTCATCTCCTGCTTGTGAGCCTCAACCTAAGTCAGATGAGGACACTAGGAGCTCTGATATTATATGTGTCTGTTATTTTATTTGTTTTAGATAGTTTAGATGGAGAGCACATTAATGCATTTCTTTTTTTATACTTTTGGTATTTTTAAGGGATTTGATCACATTTGGGTTTTCTCTATTTTTTGCCTATATATAGGTAGCCTGCCCTCCCACTTTTGTTATCTATTATCCATCATTAATCCTTCATGATGAGCCAACCCTCATCATTCTCTCATCCCTGTGCTACCATCTAGTATCCACATTGATGTGTAGAGCTACATGTTAGGGCTAACTATTGCAACCTTGTACCTTCAACCATTGTAGTCACATTGTTCCTTCTCTCTTGCATTCTCTCTTTATCTCCTTCTTCTCTCCTTGTTCACTTTCCTCTTTCCATTGCACACTCTCATAGAAGTAGCTTCAAGTCCTTCACATCATATGCATGTTGCACTAATACAACAAGACCACCATCTTAAGCCTCCCAAAATCCAAATACTCCACCCTTCCAATGATTTTGTAGTACACCACAATGATGAACTCAATGAGGCCTTATTACTGAAGGTTGCATGTAGACCCATGAATCCTTCTTGAACAATAATACTTCCCATTTTTCATGATCATTGTTTGTATTGTGTGCATAGACAGCAGATATGGAATTACCAGGTCACCTTTGCTAATATGTAGATGCCATTGGAATGGTAATGAAAGCAACAAGGGTTGTGTGGCTACAGGTGTATGAGCACATAAATATAAGAAAATTTATGGAATGGAAGAAAGAAAGAAGTTGGGTGCTAGGTAGCTATGGCCGGGGGGAGAATATAGAGGCTATGTGGCTATGGCTATTCTTAGAATAAAGAGAGGGGTTGGGTGCTATGTGGCTTTGGTTAGGAGAAGATGAAGATTGTGTAGCTATGGGTATGTGAGGATAGAAAGATGAGAAGATTTGTTGAATGGAGGTAAGATAATGACCATGGAAAAAGAGAGAAGTTGAGTGTTATGTGACTATGAGACTAAGAGAAGCTATGAACATAGAAAGCTAAGAAGATTTGTGGAATGGAGGTAAGAGAATGACCAAATTGGAAGCATGTCTTACTGTAGAAAGATACCAAAAAATAAATTTTTGACTATATATATCATAAGAGGTTTTTGGGGGGAAGGGAGGGAAAGCCATTTTTGGAGGGGGAATTTTTAAAATTTTGGGTCACCTTTTTGGATGCTGTCGGAGGAGTTTTTGTCGAAAGGTCGTATCCACACCAGGGATCATAGATACAAGGAAGTAGAGATAGGAGATGGAAGAGAAGAAAAAGAATAGACCAGAGGTAAACATGACAAAGACAGAGCACAATGAATTGAATTAGTATGTATTGTCAGAACTTGAAATCCTTTGTTTGGCGCTACTCAGAAGCAATCTCCAGGCATTACGTCTCCTGGAGCTCCTTCGTAGAGCAAAAATGTGCTTCCAAAATCACAATTCCTTCTCTGCTGCTCAAACAATGCTATAACAGAATACATGTCCAAAGAACATACTGATAACACTATTTTCAGTCTCATTTTTCACATGTATAGTTGCTGAAATTTCAGCCAAAATATCAATAATATTCATCCCATAAAAGATGCATGAAATGCCTTCATTTTCAACTAACAATCTTAATGCTCTCAGTTCATTAGCAGTCCATTTTATAGATATGCGTTCAGCCTTGCACATAGCTTCCATAGGCTTAAACCAACATGAACTATTTGTTGTAAAAAATGAGAATAACCAATAGTAAATACATGCTTCATTCCAGCAAGAGGTGCATACATCCTCTAAATAGCACTATTGTAGCCCCGCATTACGGGAGTGCTTAATGAAAATCTAGGACTTTGAACTCCCTTGCATTTGGAGCCAAAGGAGACTCTCAAAGAATATCACGATTTCTAGGATGATTAACACAAACAATAAGAAATTGGACTGCTTTCCTCCCATCCTTGCTTCTGACTCTTGCATAAGCAGAACCATCATCAAGCACCTTTGTTTCCATACGCACTCCTGCAATATAGGGCCGTCCCAAAATCATTGCATATGAGGAATTATATTGCACAAAGAAGTGTTGATGTTCTTGTACATCACCAATCATCACTTTCACATTAGGACATGCAGCATAAAGCTCTCCCAAAGAATTATTTGCAACCCTCATACGCCAACCATGATCAATGTCCACAAGCCATGCACCATTCTCATACAATCCATGCTCAATGACATTTATCTCACACCCATGGTTAAGAAAAGCTACATAAGGAGTTTCACGTTTCCCTATTTTCACTACCATTTTAGTGGTAGCCCTAGCCCAATGATTCCTTGTGTAATGACTTTAAGGAATAAATCCTAGAGCCTCTTCCCCATATTGTTTTATCTGCCTTACTCCACCATGCATATTGCTACAAGACAATGCATATTCAGCCACTTTCTTCTCTTTTCCACATGCTATCCACTAATTAGTAGCATCCTGCATAGATAATTTAGTACTTATTTCATGCTCATATTCAATCCGAATACCCAACAAACCAGTTGTCTCTTCAAATGGAAGCAATGCAGTAGTGGTATCACCAAGAAACTGACGCTTCCTCTTAATTATGTCAATGATCTCATCATGAAATTCTCGCTTCGCGATGCCAAGAACCTCTCCCAAGGTTAATTTCACCCGATTGTTTAAGATCCATTCTTTAAGAACCTTCTTAAGATCTGTGCATGTCTCAATGTTAGAGTGCAACTTATATCCTGGCTACTTTCCCTTCTTTTTTCCCTCTTGTTTGCTATTCTGTTTTTGCTCCTGACCTCTTCCATAATATGCTTGAGAGGTGGCTGATTTGTAGCTTTAGGCTGATCCACACCTCTTCTTGTCACTCTTTTAGATGTTCCTGCATTATCTTCATCTTGTTTTTGCTTCTCTTCCACAAGTGCATCCGTGTTTTGTACCTTTGCTAAATATGCATACACTGAATATGCATCTACGGGTGATTCCCAACCAATTATGTCACAAATGTCTTGCCTTGCATGAGACATTTCACTATCAGTAACCTTTCTCTTTTCAGCTGCATGTAAATCATGTGTCCATATTTCAGCCTTTGGACCATCACTTGGCCATGCATTCTATCCAACTATAGACCAAAAGTAGAAGCATGTATTGCCGCATAAGCATTTTGAATAGCCAAGTCTTCCAACAACTTTAACATACCTCCCTTTCCAAAATTCAAAGCAAGAGGCAATCCCATTTCTTGTGCATGGATCTTTGGAAAGATGAGCTATCATGCCAAGGCCTCCTGATAGGCAGCACAATCCTTTCTCTCATGCTGCAAACTATCACACCACATACATCTTTTTCCTAGCTTACATGTTGCTGCCAGTCCCCTATCCTCTTGTCCTTTTTCATCCAATTTTGCAACCTTCAATTGAAGATCCCGCATGTCTTTGACCAATTCATCCAAGACATCTTCCCTAATAGAGGGAACAATAGCACTAAGATTAGTCACAGAAGTGGATAGCTTACTGGATACATCAACTGTCTTGCCCGTAATAGTGGGTACGCTAGAGACATGGAATCTTTCTCTTCTTCTATGCTTTTTCACAAGTGCAATAACAGCTTCCTTGGCATGTCTCCACTCTATTTTCAAACATGTCTCTGTAGTATGATCCTCTAGCAAATCATCAAGCTTATCTTGAAGCTCAGGATCAACTGCCTATAGAAACAATTTAATTTTCTGACTTGCAAGAGCTTGCTATTCTGCAAGATCCAACTGCTCAAATCGACTTTCAAATTCTCTTAACAATTCTGTGCCACAAGACCCTTATTGGGTTGTAAATCCCACTCCTGAAAAGTTTTCCGCGTAATCAAACTGGTATCCTCAATGTAAAATTCTTCCCTAAGTGTCTTCTTGAAAGCTACCCAGTCAACATCCTGCATGTATAATTCAGTAATCCACGCTTTCAATTCATATATAGTAACACGTACAAAATACCGGCTCCATGCAAGTTGAGCCACCCCAAAGAATTCCATCTTTTGAGCATAGGTATGTACATATGCATATACTTTTTCCTACCATTGAACAACTTGCTCAATTGCTTACAGAGCATTCATCACAACACTTTCTATTTGAGCAGAAGCTTGCACCACCTATTGTTGTTGTTATACTTGCATAAGCATATTCATATTCGGCACCAATTATTGCAAAACATCACTGGAGATTGTGTTCAAAGGTTTTCCCATCTTGTTTTTCCTTCTTTTGACGACCTTTCACGTCAGGTTCACCAATGTTGGAGGGTTTTTGTTGAAAGGCCGTATCCACCAAGGATCAGAGATAGAAGGAAGTAGAGATAGGAGATGGAAGAGAAAATAAGAATAGAAAAGAGGTAAACACGACAAAGAAAAAGCACAATGAATTGAATCAATATGGATTAACAAAACCTGAAATCCTTTGTCTGGCACTACTCAAAAGCAATCTCCAGGCATTAGATCTCTTGAGCTCCTTCGTAGACCAAAAATGTACTTCAAAATAACAGCTTCTTCTCTGCTGCTCAAAACCCAAATCTGATGGCTCTATTGGCCTCGAAAGGGGGGTAAAAACCCAAGATACTTGGTCAGGGATCTCCTAGTTCACTCCTTCTTCTTCTTACGGTTCAAAGTGCAGTTTTCAGCCTGTCAACAACGATCGTGAAGTGCGCGATTTCGCCAATCTTTCTTTTTTATGAAAAATCCCATAACTGGCTAAAAAAGTAACTTGCTTTTTGCATGCCATCCTAATCTAGAAGCTTTTCAAAATTTTTCAAATTTTTACAATAAATAATATCAAAAATATGCTAAAATTATCCAAAAATCTAGTATTTTTGGACCATTCATGGCACTCACACTAGTACTAATGACTCAAATCACATTGACTCTCTTGATCAATAAGAAAGTTGGATGATGATGCACTTAGAGTTTTTCACACTGTGTCCGCGTAGTGGCACGACAATGCCCATTGGGACCCACCTAACATGGGGTGGTAAAAGTGGGGGGAAGGGAGTGAAAGTGGACATAGGGAGACAAGCCTATAAGTGGTAGGGACAAGGGGAAAAAGAGAGTGGATAAAATGTGCACACCACCCCCTTTTCTATTGGTCCACCTTAGATCTCTTATCATTAAGAGAGTCATTAACTCTTAAGCTAAGGAACCTTTTTTAGTCTAGACTCCCTCTAATGAGTTAGACACAATGAGTGAGACCTTTAACTTTTTTATTAGTGGTAGAGAGGTGGGCTTATTTAGTACTTGAATTATTTTGTTTTGTTTTGGACACAATATTTTGAATCTAATTTGATTTTTTTCGTTTTCGATGAATAAAATAATGGAGAAGAATTATATATTATCAAGTGCTTTGCAACAAGATAGAATTTATGTGAAAAATGATGTATAAAAAATGTATGATCAATAGATTGAGGAATATTCTTTGATTCTTTATATGTATTTTAGATTCTCTAACATTATATATTTTGGATCATTTTGTTATTTTTTTATTTTTCAAAACTCTGTTTAAAAATTTTAATGGATTTCTTAAAACGAAAATTTTAAGTCCATGGGGCCTATAAAAACCATTCACTTGGCCTCTTATTTTCCAACTCTCCAATCACTTGTCCTCTCCCAAGCACCCTTGCACTTGCCATCTACACCCCTCCTTCCACAATGGATCACACTCTTTATAACTTCATGCAATTCCTTCATGTTATGGAATTTGTCCGAGAGATCAAATCTCTACAAGATATTTTGTCCCAATATCAAGTATTATGATATAGTATTGTGGCATGGTCCATCTACAATACCCTATCAAGTACATGACTACATACCTTTGTGAGTATCGCATTGGCTTCAAGGATTCTGTCAAGGAATGGATGTCTTGCAATCTCCTGAAGTACATCACTCACATAGAGGCATTTTACAAATGACTAGATTGTGTTTGTGCGAATCTCACCCCCACCTACGTCAAGCACCTCACTCCTCAATAGGCCAAAGAATAGGCATTGATCAACATGACATCGACTACCTTTCATAGATGGCCACCTTTGTTTTTCTACTCAATGAAGGTGAGGACCCCCTCCTGTAGTCACAATGGATGCTGAAGAGTACATGGGAGAGTTGCTGAAAGATGTCCTTGACTCAAAGCCTTCACCAATGGTGGACAATGCTAGAGAGGAAGCGGAGGCTACAAAAGAGGTAAAAGCTCTAGACCTTATGGTTGATAGAGCTATAATTGCTATGGATAGCATCTTGGGAGGTGGCTTAGGTGAGCAGGAGGATGCACCTTATACCATTGATGTAGACTATCGTATAGATAGCATAAACAAAATCTTCATCAAAGACAATGAATTTATGTTTCTCCATGATGATAAAGAGAAATTGTTTGTAGTAAGGGAGGATGAGGCATTATCAATACTCACCAATGACTTTTCACTCATGTCCAATGATCTACTTGCGGAGTACAGTAACCCAAAGCTAGAAGACATAGAGAGCACACTCATAGCTCTTGGAGATGTCGTGGACTTGGTAGAGCATGCCATGGTTGGCACCCAAGAGTTTGAGGCATTATAGTCAACTTGGTGTTAGGACATGTACCCTTGAAAGAGCAACAAGCCCCCCTGATTGACGATTCTAAGTCAAATGTAGACTTGACCAAACCCTTGGAGGTTGCCACTAAGGCCAAGCAAGAAGTAAGTGTACCGACACTTTGTTTTACTATGCGTACTATTTTGGGCTAACTTCATGTCAATGTAGACCATCCTCAATATCAATGATTTTGCAAGTCACCAAAAGGGCCAGGGAGTGTTTGAAAAGGATATATGGATAGGGTACTACATTGGCCAAACAAATCCCCATTGGTGACATAGCCATTGTCCATGACACATTCACCCTAGATGAACCAGGCTCAACTCTCTATCCTAAAGGCCTTTCTCAAAAGTTTTGGATGTAGCCACATCACCCCAAATGTGCACAATATAATTTTTGTTAAAAAGGAGTGGGTAAAGCATATTTTTAGTATATGCTTGTGCAAAAGGGTACAAAGTTGTGGGCATTGGCAAAGCCATAAGAGCCAATCAGGGTGCCATGCAGCAAGAGAGCATCAAGGTTGGGTTACTACCAAAGGCCAAGAAGAGACATAAGCAAGTTAATGAGAAAATCAAGCACCTAAATTAGCCTAAAACTTGTATTGAACCTTGAGATTCCAAATATAGCTTTGTAAAGAAAAAAAACCTTGTATTTTACTCTGCAATACAAATATATCTTTCTTACAATCTCTCTCTCGAGAAATTTTTTACTTTTTTGTGTTCAATTGTCATAAGATTGAACTATTTTGTGAATTGACATTAGCTGGTGCAAAGTGTTAATATTTCCAAAGTATGAAAAATGTGAAAAATATAATTGAAAAGTAGAAAGAATAATTGGACCATTCCCTTGATATAATCGACTACTCATTTTATTTAATCATCAAGTTTTCAAATGATGTTGCAAATTTAATTACAATATGAGACATCTAAGGCACAATAGAAAAAAAAGGTTTTTCATCATATCGGGACTTAAAATGGGCTCGACACTAGCTCTAAGGCTCTAGCCAAGCTCCTATACTCTCTAAACAACCCCCAAGCCTCACGGCCCATGAGCATTTGGATACTTCAAAACGATTTATCTGATGAGTGCATTTGTAGACATGAGTTCCAAAATATAGTCCAACATACTGTCCATCTCAACTCCAAGCAAAGGGAGCATCCCATACATATAGGTGACTAGCACCTCGTTGTACATACAAATAGAGCACCACCAGCTAATTGTTGTGGCTCTTGTGGCTCTCCTACACCCCAGGGATTGGCCCCAGGATGCACCGTCTCAAACATAAAGAACAAGCATGATAAGATCCTCTCATGATACATATAACAATCCAAGAATATTTCAACCTCACATAACGTCTCCCCAAAGATCAGCATGCTACCCTATAGCAAAGTAACCTCACACCCTCTATGTAGGTCACAACTAGGCATACAAGTACGATGCATCCAAGAGTTTCTCCTTTGATACTAGCATAAATGAAAATGTAACGTGCATGAATCATTGTGCTAAAAAAAATTCAACTATAAATCAGTTGTGTGTCGTGTGAAAATATCATTTTCATGATTTCATTTCTCTAAGGTTATGCTACATTGCAAAGGGACAATACCGGGATACCCTGTGCTACTATTTCTCTTCAAACTTAAATAAACTGAAACATATATAGCATAATGTGAAATGAAATCAAAACTCATTCAAATATCATCTTCTTTTAGTCCTTTTTCCCTACTGTTTAGGTTTTGCTTTTGTGCATAGGTGTAAAAGAAATCTATTGTCATTTTTTTGTATAAATAAGCAATAAATACGTGATTTTCACACATTAATGGAGGTAATCTAAGGAAAATCCTCATACCCTAATCTCATTATACATCCACACACACACTCTTAATTTTTTATCATTTTTCATGCATTAAAATAAACTTTTTTCTATTTTTCTCCTTCAAAAAGACTATTTTTCATTATTTTTTATTTATTTGACCAACCCAAAAAAATCTCCATTTTTTCATAAAATCTCACATCTCGAGTTTTATAATTTTAATATTTTTTATATAAATGACTCAAAGTAATTGAGTTTTTTATGCTTTTAGACATTAGCAAACACGATTTAAGCATTTTCAACCATGTTCCATGATAGACACAAGAGATATGACATAATATACAATAAATCAATAAATCAACACTTACACTAAATCTTGCACATGTGACACATCATAATTCAAAAAGCGGAGCCATTGACACCATCACACAATCTCTTATTCTCACCTTCTCGGTTCTCACTCCGTTTCTTGCATCTTACTATGATCTGGTACCCATTCCCCCTCATCCTCTTAGCCCACACGAATAGCAATTATGCTAAGTGAGAAAGAGGAGAGAGAAAGACTAGATTTTTATCTTTTCATTCAATGCATCATTTCTCTTGATTGTTACAACAAAATAGAGTAAAATTTTACAAGAATCCAATACCTAGGCTACTCCTCCTAATTCAATTGGCTGCAAAACTCCATTTCATGGGGATTGAAGCACCCCTCCCCTCCCCCTTTCATGAAAATTTTGAGTTATGCCCCTTCTTTATCACTAATTAGCAAATAATCAATTCACTTCCCTTGCGTTCACAATGTCAGCAAAGTGGTTTGCTTAAAATCAAAGGCCCAAACAGACTCGAAATTGAAATCTGAAAACAAAACTACATTCCTGGCATCAAAAACCACTATGTTGGCCTCCTAGATACTATTTACGGCTTCTCAATCAAGTAGTTGCTTTATAATGCCAAACCTTTTGGCCATTAAATGGGGGGTCAAACTGACTCTGATTGACAAACAAACACTTGCATTGGATTCTCGACGTTGAAATGCACCTAGGAAAACTCTAGCTCCTTGATCCGTTGACCAACACATTTATTACCAAAAATACCACCTTTACAGTGCCACTTTTGTGCTTTAAATTTGGCTCTAAAATTTAGCTGTCACATTAAATGTCAAAGTTTACAAAGTACATTGCATTGTAGTATGTATTTCAAAAACTCTAGGCCCTTGGCATATCTAATCTCTCTCCCCTATTATCCGTTTAGCTAATTGCAGGTCTTTGTATATAATGGTCATTTGCTTGGTATGAGTTGTGTATAGATATGTGTCCTTAAAAAGAGTGACAAGGTATGCTTTTGTGGCTTCCTAGATAGCCTCCATTGCAATCTTTTGCATGCAGAATCAATGTCTATAATAGGGAATGATTTCCCTCTCTAAGCATGTAAATTGAACTTTTTTTATTAGCAAGTGCATTGACTACAGGGGGTTGAATCAATCAACCATTTAAAAAAAATACCCCATTCCAAGAATAGATGAATTACTTGACCGTCTTCAAGGTGCGAAGATCTTCTCTAAGATAGATCTCAGATCTGGATATTATCAGATAAGGATCAAGGAAGAAGACATCCCGAAAACTGCATTCAGCATAAGGTATGGACACTTTGAATTCCTAGTGATGTCATTCGGGCTAACGAATGCTCTTGCTACCTTCAACAGGTTAATACAGGATATCTTTAGGCCCTATCTTGATGACTTCGTACTCCTCTTCTTTGATGATACCCTAGTCTACTCTAAACAGGAAAAAGATCATGAACCCCAACTTCTCATTGTTCTTGAAACAATGAGAGCACACAAGCTCTATGCCAAGAAGAAGAAGTGTGCATTTTTCAAGCGACAGATTGAGTATCTGGGATTCATTGTATCAGCAGAAGGAATTTCAATAGATCCAGCTAAGGTCAGAGACGTTCTGGAATGGCCAACACCAACTTCTATCAAAGAAATACGTAGTTTTCTTGGATTGACAGAATGGTACAGGATTTTCATCAAAGATTATGCTTTGATTGCAGCACCTCTGATTTATCTACTAAAGAAGCAAGTAGCAATTGTATCGTCACCTGCTGAACAGACCAACTTTGACAAACTAAAGCAAATCTTAGTATCAGCACCCATCCTAAAACTTCGTGATCTTAGTAAGGAGTTCGAAGTGGTAACTGATGCTAGCGCACTTGCCTTAGGATGTGTGCTTATGCAAGAAGGTCATCCCATAGCATATTCTTCAAGGAAATTGAAGAGCCATGAAAGGAATTATGCTATCCACGATCTGGAGCTTTTGGTTGTCATCCATACTCTCAAACTTTGGAGGCATTACTTGCTAGGCAACAAATTTTCCTTAATAACAGACCACAAGAGTCTTAAATGGATATTCACCCAGAATGAGCTCAATATGAGGCAACGTCGATGGATCGAAGTGTTGGAAGAATATGATTTTGAACTCAAATACAGGCCTAGAAAAGATAATGTAGTTGCCAATGCACTCAGTCTCGCAAGGCATTTCTAAATTCTCTTATTTTGCAAGATCCATCAATAGCAAGATCTCTAGCCACAAAGGTATCAATGCCAAATAACCCAATTCTTGAGCTAGCTAAGGAAGAGGCCTATCATGACCCCGTCTATCAGAAATTGCTAAGGGAGATCCCCATCAAAGATCAAAACCCGAAGCTAAAGACGAAGTATCAAGAATTCTCTATTAGTGGACTTGTCTACTTTAGGACAAGATTATGTATCCCTGCAAGCCAAACTCTCAAGCAGAAGTTACTTTGGGAAGCCCATGAATCCCCTTTCTCAGGACATTCTGGCTATGCCAAGACCCTTAATGCGGTCAGAAAGAGCTATTATTGGGATAGGCTCAAGGTGATGTTCTCCAATATGTCACAGAATGTTTGTCTTGTCAACGCATTAAGGCAGAACATGTCAAAATGCCGGGGAAATTGCAACCACTTGACATTCCCCAAATAAAATGGGAATTCATTAGTATGGACTGTATTGTTGGTCTACCCCGAGTTCAAGGAGGATACAACTCTATTATGGTTGTAGTGGATATGCTCACCAAGGTCGCACATCTCATCCCTGTGAAGACAAACTATAAAGCTTTAGACATCGCAAGATTATTCATCAAGGAAATATTCGAATTACATAGGTTACCCAAAAGAATCATTAGTGAACGTGATTCTCTATTCACATCACACTTCTAGAGGGCTATCTTTGACACTATTGGGACTCAACTCTGTTTCAGTACAGCTTACCATCCCCAAATTGATGGTCAAACAGAACAAGTCAATCAAGTCATTGAAGATATGCTTAGAGCATACTGTTGTAGCGAACCCAAAAAGTGGATTCAGTATTTGCCACTGGTTGAGTTTGCCTACAACGCTTCTTACCAACAGAGTATTCAGATGACGCCTTTTCAAGCATTGTATGGGCACAATTGTTGTACCCCTTTGAGCTTCTCGGATCCAACTTTGAGGGTAGAAGCTTCAAGGCGGATGCTAGAAGACATGGATGATCAAATTAAGTCAATAAGACAAGACATCCAAGCTGTCAAGGATAGACAGAAGGCTTACACGGACTTGAATCGGCAAGACAGATCCTTTGTTGAAGGTGATATGGTCTTCATCTGCATATGCCCTAAAACTGGCGCACTGTCCTTGGGAGAGTACAAGAAGCTAGATCCAAGGTATTGTGGACCTTATAAAATCACTAAGTGCCTAGGACCTAATGCTTACAGACTACAGCTGCCAACAACCCTAAAGATTGATAATGTATTTCATGTTAGCCTATTGAAAAAGTATCTACCTAATCTGAATCATGTACTTGATGATTAGCAATTTGTAATGCCTAGCCAAGGAGTCCTTGAGCTATGGCTTGATAGAGTCCTAGATGTCAAGGAGAGGCATTTGAGGTCAAGGACCTTGAGAGAATACCTCATCCAGTGGAAAGATTATCCCGAAGAGGATGCCACATGGATGGATGAAGATACTCTCAACCAACAATATCCCCAGGTCCTCTCGAGATGAGGACACCTCAATTCCTCTAAGGGGGAGAGCATGTAATATCCCCGTGTATTTTTTCCCCGTGCCTCCCCCCATAGAAACTCCCCCCTTGAATTTCAAAAAAAAAAATTATGGTTAGTTCAAATTTTTTTAAACCCCCCCTCTCTCTCCCCCCCACCCCACTGACAGCACATCGAGGAGAGAGAGAGAGGGAGTGGTGGTGATGGGGGGCATGCAACCCCCCAGGTGGGAGGGGTGGCCATGCCACCCACCTCCTCCCCCTCCTATATAAGAGGAGGCCCCTCCCCTCCCTCAACTACACAGGGAGACTGCGCCCCCCCTTCCCTACATCGCCACCTCTGCAGCAACTACTGCGTGGGCCCCTGGCCTTCGTTTGAAGAACACCCCCCCTCCGTTCACAGTAACAGCGCCCCCACCCTGGGGCTTTTGATTGTAGCCACCCCCCCTCTTGATCGCCAGTTGCCGCGGGCCCCCATGAGGGAGAGTGAGAAGAAGGAGTGGGAGAGAGAAGGGAAGAAGAGGGAGAGAAGAGAAGAAGAGTTAGAGAAGGAGAAGGAGAGAAGAAGAAGGAGTGGGAGAGAGAAGGGAAGAAGAGGGAGAGAAGGAGAAGGAGAGAAGAAGAAGGAGTGGGAGAGAAAAGATAAGAAGAGGGAGAGAAGGAGAAGGAGGGAAGAGAAGGAGAGAGAGAAGTAGAAGAAGGAGAAAAAAGAGGTAGAAGAGAGGAGAGGAGAAGGAGAGAAGTAGAAGAAGAAGAAGAAGAGGTAGAAGGAGAGAGGAGAGAAGTAGTAGTAGTAGTAGTAGTAGTAGTAGTAGTAGTAGTAGTAGTAGTAGTAGTAGTAGAAGAAGAAGAAGAAGAAGAGGAAGAAGAAGAAGAAGAAGAGGTAGAAGAAGAGAAGAAGAAGAGGAAGAGAGGAAAGGAGAAGAAGGAGAAAAGAAGTGGGGGAGGGAGAAGGAGAAGAAGAGAAGGAGAGAGAGAGAGAGTAGGAGAATAAGAGAAAAGAAGAAGAAGAGGAAGAGGACAGGAAGAGAAGAAGGAGAAGAAAAAAATAGGTAGACGGGGAAGAGAAGAGGGAGAGAAAAAGGGAAGGAGAGAGAAGGGAAAGAGGAGAGGGAGAGAAGGAGAGAAGGAGAGAGAGAAGAAGAGAAGAAGGAGAAGAAGAGAGAAAGAAGTAGAAGAGGAAGAAGAGAGAGAGAGAGAAGAAGAGAAAAAGAAGAAGAGAGAGAGAGAGAGAGAGATAAAGAAAGAGAGGGAGTGAGAGTTGGTGAGTAACTTCAAGGAGCCACACTCAAACCACCCCCTCGGCGAAGGACCCCCATCCAGCGATCTTTCCTACCCGAACCTGTCGTCCTGAAAACCGTTAAGGTCCGGACTATCCAATCTCCGCGAGGCAAATGGCTCCCAAGAAGAAAGTCACGGGAAGCATAGGTGCCAAAGCTACCATTGGTATCGGTAATGTTGGAGAGGTGAGCGGAGCGACCAACGCAACAAATATCCCTACGGTCACAAATCAAACCCAAGTTCTAAGCTTTAAAATTAATTATGTATTATTTCTCGTGGATGAAATGAAGGGGTTAGCTACGTGCATGGAACAAGAACGAGTCTTAGGGTTTTTTGTTTGCTCTAAGCACTAGGTTGCATGCGTGAAATGGTAGAGTATGGAATTCGCATAAGTTTATATGCATGATAGCTTTTGCACACATAAAATGATAAGGTTATCGCCTTACTTCACATAAAATGATAGCTTTTTAACCAGTTCAGTGCGTGAATAGTCATTTAGAATTCATGTTTCACAATCATGATTAAAAGGAACACATGAAATGTTAGTTTTCGTTCATGAGATACACTTGCACCGTTGGACAAAAACCTAGAATTTTATATACGCAAGTCACATGTGATCCGGTGCATTAGGAATAAGTACTCATTGCTAGGAATGAAGAGAGATAAAGGTCGTTTTGGATATACAACTATACTAAACGCACCATGTGCACGATGGATAAGGTTGATTGGAAAATTCCGCATAGAACCGCACTAAGAGAAATGGAAGGAACGCATGCATCTAGACTGTAACTTGAAGGCCCAAATGAAGAGTCTTGTGTTGCCAAGTGTAGTAACCAAACTTGGTTAGGACTGGAAGAATAAAAGACCTTTGATTGGGTTGCAAATGAAGGCATGTCCGTTGCGTTGATTGTCCAGTTAATGCTTGGGTTAGGTTAGCATACCATAAGATAAAACCCAAGGAAAAAGGGCAAGTCAAAATAAGTTAACTTACCAAGAATATTTACTTGCATAATCTTGATTGAGATTATTGGGATCTTGCCAAGTCGCGAACGATCCAAGATCAGATGCTAGGAGCATCGGGGAAAAAGACCCAGGATCGAATGCTGGGAGCATCCGGAAAAAAAAAAGGAGTCACACCTTAGCAGTTGGTCATGCAAACGGCCTCCGAAATGTTTGTGATTGTACACTTAGGTACATTATTTGATCTCATTGTTCAAGGAACTAATTCATGGAAAAAAAACACTTAATGCTTCATGTTAAGAGCTTGGAGGGAGAGGCAAGAACAGTTACCTCCGACTATCTGCCTGGCCCTATCCAAGGGGGTTGTTAGCCGTGCCGGGTATATGGACCTAACCCGCCGCGAGAGGTCTCTCTGTGAGTGCTGCTTGGAGCGGGAGGACGCTTGGGTGCCAGGGGAGGCTCTGGATGTAAATCCCTTGCCTTCGAGTCCCGCACAAGAGGCTGACATGACTCGAGATGGGATCTCGAGACCCATGTACTAGTCATTGGGCAGAACTTGGAGCAGCAATCCTATAGATTGCTGGGATAGCCTTCGAGCGTGATATTGGATGTACTCCAGATTTTGATAAATAAAGAGCAGATATTGGAGAAAAAGGAACTTGCTTGATATTGTTTTTGTGTCACTAGCTAAGTTTGTGTGAAGGAACCCATGATTAATTTGATTAATTAAGGAAGCTGCTTTTGCATGTCAAAACATAATGTGGTAGGTAATTAGATAACTAAAGCAAACTGAGGAAAGTGTGGTAGACGTGACTTAGGTCCGTCCTACGGAAGGGTGGTCCCGGTTAGCTAGGAACT
Source organism: Lygodium microphyllum (assembly GCF_053477565.2). Classification (NCBI taxonomy): domain Eukaryota; kingdom Viridiplantae; phylum Streptophyta; class Polypodiopsida; order Schizaeales; family Lygodiaceae; genus Lygodium; species Lygodium microphyllum. The sequence goes on along the minus strand of NC_141143.1, from coordinate 22,196,756 downwards.
TTTCTCAAATGACGAGATAACAAGACTATGAAGACCTAGTATCAGTAGGGTTAGAATCCTGGTTTATTCTGTTTTAGGGAAAAGGAATGGAACTATGCCATATAGCAGAGAGGTTGAGCTTCGCATCCCTCTCATTTCCCATTCTCCATGAACCAAGTGCAGCCTGAATCCGTTCGACTCTGTTGTTTCTATGTAAAGTGGTTCATCTGGAACATGACACTAGCTTCTTCCTAGAGACTTTGCTGATAGGAAAGGAACCCTGACCTCAGGTCAGTCCCAAGTGGGAACGGCCGAACACTTCTACTCGGGGCAGACTCGGGAAGACCTAGATTGCAAACCCTGTGTCATTCCTTGCAAATGCCAGGAGGAGCCTTCTAAACCCTCCTCCCGATGGGCTGCTAAGACGTGTCCCACAAGCGGACGAGCGGACACGTTACAGTTTTTGTGTCAGTGCCTAAGTTACGCGAAGGAACTTGTGTTTAAATTGATTAATTAAGGAAGCTGCTTTTGCATGTCAAACATAATGTGGTAGGTAATTAGATAACTAAGCAAACTGAGAAAAGTGCAGTGGACGTGACTTGGGTCCGTCCTACGGAAGGGTGGTCCCGGTTAGCTGGGAACTTTTCTCAAAAGTCGTGATAACGGAACTATGAAGACCTAGCGTCAGTAGAGTAGAATCCTGATCTATGCTGTTTTAGGGGAGCGGAATGGGACTATGCCTTATAGGTAGAGAGGTTGAGCTTCGCATCCCTCTTGTTTTCCATTCTCCATGAACCAAGTGCAGCATAAATCCGCTTCGACTCTTCCCCTTGGGTTTTACGCCCCCCCCCAATTCCTTGCACCTCTTTCTCTAACCAATAAAGCTAACACACTTAATAATCTTACTGGTCATCCTTATCTTTTGTACAAGTAGAGCTTCAAGTTACAAACCACCTAGGTTCTAGATGTATGTGATCTTTACACTTTTCCTAGTGCGATACTATGCAGAATTTTCCAATCAGACTCATCTTACTCAAACTTGGGATTCTTAATGCATTAATACAATCTGTGATCTTTAACTCTTTTCACATTTAGTCAATAAGTAATTAACCCTAATATGCAGGTACTTGTATGGCCTAAGTTTCCCTGCATCAGTGCAAATGCATCATGTGAATAGAAACTATCATTTCATGTGTTTAGTTTAATCACGAATGCAAACCATGAGTCTTACCAACTAAGCACACACTAAACTAGGTGAAAGTCGGTCATTTTATGTAAATTATTATGGAAACCTTGTCATTTCATGTGGCATAATCCTATGCAAAATTCATTATTCTATCATTTCAGGCGAGCTTTCGAAGTAATGTTTGCAACTCTTGAGTACAACACTCAATGCATAAGATGATCGCAATAATTCCCCTAAGGCATGCCCATCCCTCATGTGTTTTCATTATGAAATTGATATGATCTAAAATCTTCAATGGTGGTATTGTACAACTCCTATGGTGAGCTATGCGCAACATTAATGAGTCTACATATTTTAAGTGTGATGATATAAACATCTAGAGAGAACAAGAGTTTGAGGAACCTGAACTTGATTCGCAGGAGTAGGGGCATAGTTGATGCTTGCCTCTCCGTTTGCATCTCTCATGTCTCTGGCTCCACTTATGATCGAGACTCATCGCAATACTCGGCTTTGGTGCCATCGTGGAGAACTCTGCCAAGATCTTCTTCTTCTTCTTCTTCTCTTCTCCTCCTTCTCTCTCTCCCTCTTCTTCTTCTTCTTCTTCTTCTCTTCTCCTTCTCTCTCTCCCTCTTCTTCTTCTTCTTCTTCTTCTCCTCTTCTTATTTCTCTCTCTCCCTCTTATTCTTCTTCTCCTTCTCTCTCTCCCTCTTCTTCTTCTTCTTCTTCTCCTCTTCTCCTTCTCTCTCTCCCTTCTTCTTCTTCTTCTCCTCTTCTCCTTTCTCTCTCTCTCTCTTCTTCTTCTTCTTCTTCTTCTTCTTCTTCTTCTTCTTCTTCTTCTTCTTCTTTTCTCTCCCTCTTCTTTCTATCACGGCTAGGGGGCAGCGCCTGTTGGAGCCCACGGGGGGGTGGGGGAGCACTGTTTATGAGGGAGGGGAGGGTGGTGTACTGATGGGGGGAGCTGCCTGCCTGTTGACACGGAGGGGGGGAGCACGCTCTTCACGACGATGGGGGGGAGGGCCTGTGGTTGATCACCATGGAGGAGGGGGGAGGCTCCCTTATATGGTGGAGGAGGGGGGGAAGACAGAGGGGGGGGAGAGACACAAGGTCGACATCACACTTGAGATAGGAAAGAAACAATAACCACACCATGAAGCTCTAAAAAGAGACCTAAAAAAGATATCACATGCAACCACACCCTTACGAAGTGTATTTTGAAAAGGAAAAGAGATGTAGGCTTTATAAAGAACATCAACAAAGAGAAAAAGAAATGAAATAGAAAATCAATGAAAAATCTTGTGCATAGTATGAAGAAGGGTCCTTGATAAAGCAAGAAGAGTATATGAATTGCTTTTAGATCCATGCCTATGAGAGAAATAAGGAAGAGCATAGAAACAAGAATCAGGGGAAGGTTTGACTATTAATATTGCTTTTTTTAAGAAAGGGCTTTTGATGGATCTGCTATGTGGAAGATAAGAAAGATAAAGTGTTGAGTCAACCGCATGAAATGAAGAAAGGAGTGTGAAAGATGATCAGACAAATCTCATGTCAACACAGTTCTTAGCTATTATCAAACCAGATCCTTGCTGGCACCAAGGTTGAGTTTTTTAGGTACAAAAATTTGGTTGCTTGCTCTTTCGACAGTATGATATTCTACAGATCAAAAGTGCCACCAACTTGTATGGCCACTGACTATAGTTGTGATGCCATGGGGTAGACCTGGAGTGGGTTGGGATAAGGGGTGGGTAAGGGGATGTTGAGGAGGACTATTAGTTGGAGATTGGGGAGGACTATGAACTGGTTGGCAGGTGTGGACAAGGGGTAAGGAGGAGGAGGAGGCGAAAGTGGGACAAAAAGAAAGATAGAGGGTGGGGAAAGGATACGGAGGACAGGTCAAGAGCCAACATAAGGGGAAAGGGAGGAATCAGAGGGGTGAATGGGGGGATGTTGGAAGGGGAAACAATGGCCAAGGCCAGTAGCACACATGATAGCAGCATGAATCCCATTGAATAGCCTCATTGATCTCCTCTCTTTCATTCTCCTCTAGTGGCTCAACAAGACCGTCTTCATCCCTTGATCTTTTCCTCAAAATGTAGCAAAGAAAAATTATATTCCATAGCCAAAATACACTTGCAAATCCTTTCTTCTTGCAACTTCCGTGACCACCTCTTTCCCAGCCTAGTGCACCAAATGAAGAACACCCTACCATGGCACAATATGAACCTCAAACCGGCTAAGTTGAGGCTACAAATAGCTTGATGGCCATGAAAAACCTTCAAGATAACCCTCTTTCTTTACCGAGAATCCATGTCCTCAAAACACACAAGGAGATGGCATGCAAGAAATTGAGAGATTTAAACCATCCTCACCCTCTTCCTCTTCCTCACTCTCCAAGTGAGAAGATAAAGGAAGAGAAAGAGTCTAACCACCTCAACCAACCTCTCACCTCCTTAAATCATTTGAAAAGTCTCCTTTTCTTGATACTATAAGATTGGGTGTTTGGCCATCCTTTTCCTTTCATATTTTAAATTGTGAGCCTTTGGACCCACACTTTTACATTGCTTCATATTTGATTTTTGACAAGATGGTACAAAAGCAAAGTGTCAATTTTCAAAGGATTTTCCTTCTCCCTTGATTTGGAAAATGCAATCTCTTTCATCCTTTGAAAACATCCTTATGTGTGTGTGTGCGTACCATCTTTGAAACATCCTTTGAAACACTGAATGATGTTTTCAAAAATCCTTTGAAACACTGAAGGATGTTTTCAAAGGATGTTGATTTTGAAACACTGAAGGATGTTTTCAAAGGATGTTGATTTTGAAACACTGAAGGATGTTTTCAAAGGATGAAAGAGGTTGCATTTTCCAAATCAAGGGAGAAGGAAAATAGCATCTTCACATTGTGTCTTCTCAAAATGAAGGGAGGAAAAAACAAAGAAACACCTCTTCACAAATCTCTCGATTATCCACATTTTGATGGGAAAACACATTTTGATGATAGAGGACATTCACATTGGTATGTCTATATTTTGGTGTTGTATATACTTGACTATCTATATAGTATATATTTGGAGTCTATGATCTCTCTCTCTCTCTCTCTCTCTCTCTCTCTCTCTCTCTCTCTCTCTCTCTCTCTCTCTCTCTCTCTCTCTCTCTCTCTCTCTCTCTCTCTCTCTCTCTCTCTCTCTCTCTCTCTCTCTCTCTCTCTCTCTCTCTCTCTCTCTCTCTCTCTCTCTCTCTCTCTCTCTCTCTCTCTCTCTCTCTCTCTCTCTCTCTCTCTCTCTCTCTCTCTCTCTCTCTCTCTATTATGGCTTGTCATAGAAGGTCTTTTGGTTTTTAACTTGGTGGTTTCAAGGCCGATATTTATTGTTATGGGCACTAATTTTGTGACTCCCCCCTAAAAAACCATGCATAAAAGGGGAACATAAGAAGGAAACTAACTAAGGAATTATAACCTTAGTAGAAAAGAAAAATAAAGGTTAATCCATCAACTAACATAAGACCAAGTCTCTGGGTAAAGATAAGTTCAGTGTTTTCAAATAGTTGCTTGGTGTACAGATGTTGTCTTGAGCTTGAGGGGGAGTGTTAGACTTCAAGCTCATTTTTCTATCTTTGGTAAGACTATACCTGACACTTGACTTGTCCAGATGTACTACATGATGCGGACATTAAATAAGTTGGTGCTTAGGACTTGGTTCTTTTGCGTGAATGGTCCTTGAGACCTTAGGTTGTAAATAGTCATTTGAGTTATGGGTAAAAGATATAATAAAAGGATACGTGAGAGAGCACACTGCTTCTCACTGTGTGTTAGCTCCAACCTCTCTCTCCGACTTTTAGCATCTTTAACAAGGGTTGCAAGTAACATTGCAAAAAAAGACTAATGATAACCAAGGAAAGATCCAATGAAGGATGACTTATCAAAATTTAGATCTTAAAAAGGAGACTTAGAAAAGAAAATTTTGAATAAAAATTAGGAGAAATCCAAGAAGCTAGGAAGAGGACCAAGTTGGAAAGAATTGCTACTAAGTTAAGATCTTGCTCTAATTATCTCCCTATTTGTGTACAAATATTGCTTGAGGAAGAATTGCTTGTGCCTGTAACATTGCATACAAGTTTAACCTGATGCACTTAGGAATTTGATTGAATTGAATAAAAATCCTAATGTACAAAGTTTGCGATAGGATTTTTTTTAAAAGCACGCTAGACTCTCCCAAGGCTAGTCGCGGGTCCTTTTTCCAAGGGGAATTAGCTTTCTTCCTCTGATGGGACCTAAAATGGGCTGGCACTGGCTATGGCACTAGTACGACAGACAACCCCACCACACGACTTCGCGGGCCAGGAGCGTCTAAGACTCACTTTGCACTAAATGCTTATAACGATTTTTCATTTGTATCCAATATATAGTCCAATGTTCACCTTCCCTTCTCCTCAGAGGGAGATCCCATAACATAAAGGCATAATCCCTCGTAATACACACATAGGGAAGCACCTCTTAGCTAATTGCTACGGTTCCACTGCGACTCTCCTACACCTCGGGGATTGGCCCCAAGATGCGTCACTAACACATATAACATTCGCACAAACTCCACTCTTTCATAATTCAGCGTTCTAGGAGATTTTGATTTGCCTCAAAAAACTTTCCCCAACAGAAGCACCCATCTAACCTACGACTTGGGTTTCCTGTCCTCTTAGTGTTGGTCAAAGTTTATCAATCAATTGCAATGCATTCTAGGGGATACCACGTGGCATGCTTGATGCAAGGTGTCTGACAATTGTGCACAACCATTTTATGATTTAAAAAAACCAGCCATGTGAGGTGCGGAAAATAGCCCTTTCATGAATTTTAACTAAGCGTTACATGTTGCGCTGCTTTAGGGACTAGCACCGGAACTTCCGTGCTACTAGTCGCCTATATTTAATTATGGAATGATCCCTAAATGCTATGCACAAAGAGGGAAATCAGAATTTGTATCTTTTCAGCAATTAGATCGTCGCACAAGATTCATTTCCCCCCCCCCCCCCCCACCGTTTAGGTGTTGCTGTGGTGCATAGGTATAAATGGTTGTTTTGTGTCATTTTTTATGAAAAAACCAATAAACACGTACTATAACACAAAGGAAGAGGCCAAACTTAGGCTTGACCTCACGCTTTAACCTCGCCAAACATTCACACACATAAATCTTATTTTTCTATATTTTTTTAGCACGAAAATCCTAATTTTCTCTATTTTTGCTATTTTTATTCATAAAAAATAGGTATTTTCTGATTTATTTGTGTTTTCTTATTATTTTGACTGAAACTTAACATTTTTTGAGTTTATCCTATTTCCACTCCTTTTTTCCAACTCAAAATCGAAAAAACCACTCATTTCCCTTGAAAATGATATTTTGTGGGTTTTCAAGAATTAATCATGGCTCTAAATCATTACGAGTTCTGCATTTTTGTAGTTATAGCCCTCAAACATGATGCAAACAAGGTTCAAACAAAAATTCATCGCATATGAACAACATTTGGACCATGAAACAACCAAAACAAGCAAATTTCTTCATAAAATTGGAGCATACCGCATGTCTTGCGTGTTGCGAGTTTTTAAATAATTATTTTGGGCAGCCCACAGACTGACCAGCAACCATTCTTCAGTGTTGAACCTCTTTCCTCAGCCTCCTCTTCATCTTGAAGCAATCCGATCACAGCCGGGGACAACCATTCTTCAGCCCCTCTTCTTCTTGATTTCTTGCACATGAATTGCCTCTATGCAAGAGAAAGAGGGAGGAGAGAGAAAGATTGGTTTTTTATCTCTTTGCTGAGTGCATCATTCCGCACGTGGTTTGGAGCAATCAGAGGCGCAGAGAATCTTCATCCCATAGCCAGGAGGATTCCTCTCCATTCGCTCGATCAGAAAATGATAAAGAAATGGGGAAAAATGGGGCGCAAAAAACTGACGCCCCCCCACATCGTTTCAAATCATGGCTTTCTTTTAAGCAATTTGTTAACATCTTAAGCTTAAAACCCCAATTATCTAGTTCATGCCTTTTGCTTTCACACTTCCGGCAAGTGGTTTTTTTGCTTTGCAAACGACATCGGATTCGAGATCCGTCTGGACGGGTGGTTCCGTGGCATCGAAATCTACAAAGCTAGGGCGCATCACGCTCTTTTCAACTTCTAGATCTAGTAGCCGCTTCACAACCCCGAACCTTACAGGGATTAAATGGGGGATCAAATGACCTCGGAATTGAGATCCGAGATTGGCGTTGGATTCCTGAAGTTGTTTTGCATCTAAAAAAACTCCAACTCGGCCATCCGCCACCATTTGATTTCCCATGAAAATTAGCACTAGCACTTTAGGGACTTGCCGCTTAAAATCGTACTGATTGCCAACGCCGTCTTCAACGGAGTCTATTTTTCCCCTGATATTTGTAATTTTTGGCTATTTTTAAGCACTTCTCAGCATCAAAAATCATCTGTCAATCATTGGCGACCACGGGATAGGGCGACTCAGCCTGTCGAATCCCATGAAGAGATCTGCACACAATAACAAAAAGGAGCATCAAGATGATACAAAAAATACACAACACAACACATCACAGCTCATACCCTACCCCCTGACAAAACCAAGGCATGAAATCCACGAGGAGTAGACCTAGTATAATCTGATAAAAGGCTCGAAACTAGTCATTAACCGACTACTTCAACACGACCAAACTAAAAAGAACCATCAAAGAGGTCACCCTAAGTGGGGGTTTGAACTACCTTCCTGATAAAGGACAACTCAACCAGGAGCTCCCACTAGGCGAGGACTCCTATAGCCTGATCAAGAAATATTTTCTTTTAGCATAGTTTTTCTTCTTTTAGGCTTTTATTTTTCCATACTCGGGCATGTAAAAAGGAGGGAGCTGAGCATAGTGACCCAAGGAGAACAGGGCATCGGTCTCAAGTCCTGTCTCAGTACCCAAGAAGCTACCAAGCCCTCATGAGGCGACACTTAATCCTTTTCTAACACTCATTTTTATTTTCTCTCCAACCTTCTTATATTCTTTATTTTTCTGCTAGATGCCACCCCTAGGAAGGGCAAGGTATCGTCCCCGGATCTTGTCTCATCCCCAGGAACCTACCAGGCCTTTGCAAGGCAATAAACAACAGCTCAATGATTTTTCTTTCTTTTCTTTTCTATTTTTATAGGGGTTAAAACCCCTTTTTACACACCTTTGTATATATATATTTTCTTTGAGATATTTAGGGTTTTTCTTATTTTTATCATCATATTTTAGTAGGCTTCTCTAACTGCCTCACAACTAGCAAGAACTCCTAGAACGGTCGCCTAGCAGGTCAGCAGAACAAGGTCACTAGAACTCCCATCTAAAACAGGTCTTTCAATGCCTGACAATGCCTTGCAGGAGGCAATGACTACTCAGACCTCCCCCAGACATACAGAGCCTAAACCTGGGACTTCATGCCTCAAGTGCCAGTCCCCAATAAAAAAAAGAAAGTAACCCTCACCCGCACATATATCATTAATTGCTTAAGGGAAAATACTCGAAAAGGGGACGAAACCACTTGGAATGGCCACAAGAAGCTCCTTTGCAGCAAAGCCTCCCTCCGGCGACTTCGTCAACCTGTATGGTGCAATCACTAAAACAACAAAGCATTAAACGTACCTGCACCAAATAAAGATAGGGCCCTCTTGGCCTAAAGAAATAGCACATTTCACTGCAAACTAACTGGCCCTCTTGGCCTAAAGAGATAGATTATTAAAACTTGAAAACAACTGGTCCTCTTGGCCTAAAGAAATCAAACATTAACTACTTAAAGCAATTGGCCCTCTTAGTCTAATGAGACAAACAAACTAGCTCTTAGAGATCTGCCCTCTTGGCCTAAAGAAATAGCACATTTCACTGCAAACTAACTGGCCCTCTTGGCCTAAAGAGATAGATTATTAAAACTTGAAAACAACTGGTTCTCTTGGCCTAAAGAAATCAAACATTAACTACTTAAAGCAACTGGCCCTCTTGGTCTAATGAGACAAACAAACTAGCTCTTAGAGATCCCTCCTTGGAAGAAGGTAGATATATGCAAATACGCTCCATTCCAAGGGGAAAAATAGGGCTCTCAGCCCTAAACTAAATGCATCAAATTATGGCCCATACCTCCTACATATATAGCAAGAGGCATACGCATAACATGTCATCTAATCAACCTATGGGTCCAAGATAATAGTGGTAGATGGGTCTCAGTCACTCTTTGCATTACCCATATCAACCATCGCCTGCCATATAATGTGTGGTCTGATAACATTCCCCACAAGCAACCAGGTCTTGTTTCATTATCAATAACAACATCCGGACTAGGACCACAGTTGAAAAAGAGGTCCTCTTCATAAGCAAAATTAGATAAGGAATCCACAAACTGATTCCAATAATGTGGAATCAGCTAAAGAGATATGCTATCAAATTCATCAAGTAGGGTTATAGCCGTTCGATGATACATACGAAGGAGAGGATTCTGGACTGTATATGTCTCATTGATTGATTTAAGATCAGTTGGGAATCCCCTTTTATTAACAACTGCCTAATGCCACATTTCTTGGCAATATTCAGTCCCATAATCAGGGCTTTATACTCGGCCATGTTGTTAGTGAATCCTACCTCGAGGTAAGCAGCTAATTTCATTGTAACTCTACGTTGGGAATCTCGGATAACTACTCCAACACTTCCTTTTCTATTAGGGCCCCGGGACGCTCCATCAAAGTATAATGTATACGTCCATAATGTGTTTACACAGCCAGCCATCAAGAACTCCCCTATTCATAATTATGATAGTCAAAGTTCAACATATTTAGAGGATAAACTGACGGCTCCATCGCACCTTCTTCATTAAACTCAACAGGGATGCTTGTCAAGATTTGTAAGTAGTGATGGCAGAAAACTTTAATTTTCCACACAAAGGTACCGTCTTCTTGCTCAATCACTTTATATCCCTTGCTCCACCAGATAAGCCTCCCTTGATGATATCTTTGCTCGAGATATGGGTGCTCCAAATAAGGGATTAACCGCCCCATCAACCAATTTAAGCTCTCCTGCTGCAGGTCTCCAATCAGCCCCAGCATGGACCTGCAATGCATTTTTCCACGTTAGCATACTTAGAAATAATAAGGTTTAATCTTATTAAGACTAACCTTATTCTTAAATTACACCCCTTGTAGATCAGCTAATAGAACTGTGGACTTATTTTTACCTATCCGAACTGTCTTGTAAGGGCCATCCCATCGAGGTTCCAGCTTTCCTGGAAATAGCTCCTTACGCGCATCGTAATATAAAACTAACTGCTCCTTTTTAAAGTATATTTGTTCGCTTTGAAATCATGCAACGTTTCATCCGGCCACCTCTTGGTGCAACAAACTCTGTAATTTGAGCTCGTCTAAGTGGGCTATAGTCGTAAACCGTTCAAATAGGGCATCTTCATCACCCAGAGAATGATTGATTACGAATCTAATGGTTGACAACTCAATTTCTAAGGGCAATACACACTCCTCCCCATAAAATAATTTGAATGGGGTGTGGCCAGAAGCTCGTTTAAACATCGTATTATATGCCCAAACCACCACATAATTTTTTATCCCATTCCCGCTTCTTTTCGGAGACTATCTTGGATAGGATACCCACAAGCTACTTATTGGTACTTTCAACTTGTCCATTTGCTTGCAGATTATAGGGGGTCATCTTGTTATGCTTGATTTTCCAAGCTTCAGTCAAACTTTTAATCACTTTATTTAAAAAGTGAGTTCCAAGGTCCGATACTATTTCTTTTGGTGGACCAAAACGGCAGATGATTTGCTCAAGTAGGAAACTGGTAGTCTCTTTTGCATTGTCATGCCTCGTCGCCCGTGCTTGTGACCACTTTGTAAAGTAATCAGTTGCTACTATAATATATCTCTTCTGAGTAGTAGACGATGGGGTAATAGGTCCCACAAAATCGATGCCCCACTTCTCAAATGGAAGGATAGCCATAATCGGCATAAGTGGAAGCTTCCTATTCTCTCTACTGTCATGTCTTTGACATGTATCACATCTCTTGACGTACTCAAAGGAATCTTGGAAGATGGACGGCCACCAATATCCAACTCTTAAAGCCTTCTGCACCGTTAACCGCCCAGCGAAGTGCCCTCCACACACGGAGTCATGGCACTCTTTCAAAATAAAGGGAACCTCATTAGGCATCATATATCAATGATAGATATCATCAACACCCTGCCGATATACTGTGCCTACAATCAAGGAAAATTTTAATGCATGTTGTTTAATCTTCCTCTTCTCCGATTTTGATAAAGTAGCTCCAGTCTCTCCCATAGAAAGATAGTGTGTTATAGCAGCATACAAGGAGGGAATAGATGCCATATCAATCTTGAACAAAGTTTCCATGTCACTTCCTTCAACCACGACCTCTTTTGGCTCTCCGAAATCCACAAGACACTCTACAATGCCTTGAAGCTTCAGCGGCTTGCTCTTAATCTCATAATCAAATTCCTGCAAAGTGATTAACCACTTTGCTAAACGGTCAGGCAGCTGTGACTTATTCAACAACAATCGAAGCCCTTCCACCTTCATATAAAAAACCACCCTCTCATAAAGAATGTAGTGTCTGAACTTTTTGGTCGCAAATACCATCGCAAAGGCACAACTTCTCCATATAGGTGTAGTTAATTTCTTATATGTCCAACTTTCGACTAGCAAAAGCTATCGGATGGTACCACTTTTTCTCCCAAATTTGAGCTAAACAGCAGCTGATACTATACATGGTTGCTGCTAAAAATATATAGAATATTTCGCCCCTTTTTGGTACTTTTAAAACAGGTGCTTTGGCAAGCTCCTGCTTCACATCATCAAAAGACACTTCGCAAGCATCACTCCATGTAAACTGACAGTTAAAGAACAATAGGTTTGTCAATGGCAACATTCTTTCTACCAAGGCATTGATAAACCTCTGATAATACCCTACTGATGACAGAAAGCTATGCACTTCCTTTGGAGTACGTGGCAGACTCATGGCGACTATGACTTTGATCTTTTCAGGATCAGTCTCGCAATCCCTACGGAACTGACCACATGGCCTAACAAGAGCCCATAAGGGACTCCAAAGATGCACTTCCGTGGGTTAAGAGCTATGTAAAATTATCTGCAACGCTCAAAACACTTCCGCAAAATGATTAACTGTCTATCCCTTACGATGGCTGCCCCCAGATCGTCAATGAATACTTTCAGCTCCTCTGGGGAGATGTCACCAAAGGTCTTGTCGGCTATTCTTTGCCACAAACGAGGTGCATTACACAACCCAAATGCCATCACATGGTATGCAAAGGTACTAAATACTGTAATAAACGTTGTTCTTAGCTTGTCTTGCTCAGCAATCGCCATTTGGTTATACCCAGCAAAGCAGTCCATAAACGAATAGATCTCCCTACCTGCTAGTTGATCCAAAATTTGGTCAATAAATGGCAACGAGTAGTAATCTTTAACAGTCTGCTTATTCATCTCTAAAATCTACACAAAGGCAGATTTGATTATTCTTCTTCTTCCTGATCACAACTGGTGAGCACCATTCAGTATGTTGAATACGGAAGATCAAACCCGCTTTCCGCAACTTCTGTAGTTCCTTGTACAACCTATCCCTTAATTCAAAAGGCATACGCCTTACTTTCTGACGTACAGGGCGGGTACCTTCCTTTACAGGAATAGTATGCACGGGTAGACTAGGAGGAATACCCCGAAGCTCGTCATAGCTCCAAAGCAAAAATGTTGCAAAACTCTCGAATTAAGGACATATAATCCTCTCTTTCTTCATTTAGCGTACCAAGATCCAGCTCAATAACGTAGGCGTCTCTTATTTGATCATGAGACTCTATCGGCTCATTCAAGGTTATCTAATAAATATCCTCTATAGTGGACCCTTCCTTAGATCCATCGCTTGATGACATCTCACTACTAGATGGATCATCTACTATTTCTAGTTCAGTGGAGGATAGTGGAGCTCTCTCACTCTAAGGAGACTCAGGGTAAGCATCCACTATTACATGATGGGCACCTCAACCTAGAATCACTCGACTAGCAGGTATATCGACTTGACAGTCTGTCCGTAGAATCCATGGCCTGCCTAGCAAAAATCTATAGCTAGGATGTTTTGCAAACCTTATCACCCTAAAGTCCAGATAGCATTCCATGCTCGCAACTGTAACGTGGACCTTAGTAATGCAACCTTCTAGTTGTCTTAGACTATCATCAGCCATCCTAAGAAGTGTGGAGCCATCTTTTTGGATCTCTAGACCTAACCTCTCCATCAAGTCTAAATTTATGATATTGACGGAGGATCTAATGTCCATGATAGCGTGCTCCACTAATATTCCATCTACATATGCTGGAATCCTAGGGCAATGCTTTTCAACACAATCGAACCAATCTTCCCCCACTCTAGCTATGCCCAAAGGTTCTACTATATACCCTATACGCAGGATTTTCTTGAATTACTTGCATACTCTTGGAGAAAGTTTAATCAATTGTTGGAGATTCACGTCTGGTTTGACTTTGCAAAGGGAACTTGCTAGATCAAAGTCATGGTAATTAGCCAAAGTTCTCTTCTCGTGCTAAACCATTCTCTCCTTTGGTCTTTCCATCGGCTTTGGTGCCTCTTTTTTAGCCTTTACCTTCTTTCTTGGCAACAGGTCTTAACGGTCCACCTTCCTTATCAAGATTCAGGACTCGCTTTTCCCTAGTATCTTGCTTAGGGCTTTCCTCGATAGGTTTTACAATTCCTTTGTCACCCTCTTTAATCTTTTGACCTCTTGTTACGACTCTAGATTAGAAGTTTTAGTATCGTTGACACGTACAGCCTCAATAAGGCTAACTCCACTGCCATGAGGTAACTCCTCTACAACAGTCTTTCCTCTTTGCAGTATTTGCCTTGGTCCATCGTCTTGTGGGAGATTATTCCCTTGTGCCGATGGTTAACTGGACCTGGTTGTTTACTCCCTTGTTGGAGAGAACTGACCTTACTCTAACAGGTAGCAACTAAATGTCCAGATTTCCCGCAAATATCACATTTGACATTCAGGAAATTCCTAGGGAAATTTTGGCCCCCACACCACTTACAACTGAATCTTGAGGGGCCACCCTCTTTAGGGCATCAGCTCCCTATCAAATTCTGTTGCTTCTTAAGAAAATTGACATCCACAGTTATTTGTCGATACTGTTCAGAGATCATATCGGTGTAGTGCTTCATCATATCCTTAACTTCACCAAGGACATTAGAAGCACTCGACTCATAGCCGCGATTGTCAGTCTGTTGCCCCATGGACCTAACCACTTGATTAGGAATTATCCGCTGACCAACTGGGACAACATTAGGATTCATTGTTTGGTTTCCACCACTAGCAAGGTTGCCTGACTAGCCATAGGCATAGTCATGCTAGGAGGACATGGTAACATAGGCGAATTCGACATAATACTCCCTCTACCACTCATATTTAACATGGGGTCCCCTTGACTCCCATTTTTCAAGGCTAAATTATTACCATTCCAATTTATCCTTGCTGCATAAGCTGCTTACAAGCACGACTCTACTCCTTCTGCTTGGGTAATGCAGTGTCAATATCGGCCAAAGCAACACAACTCAGCTGCACCTGGATATTAAAATTCAATCCATGTAGGAAATATTGCAACTATGCAGCTGTTGGAATGGGAATATAAGCATTAAGTTTGCGAAGGACTTGCTTCAGTTTCTTGGCATATGCCTAGACATTCTCATTTGGCTCTTGGCGTGTTACATTCAGAACACGCAACCAATATTGTCCACCCTTCTCAGGGGAAAACTCCCTACAGAAAGCCATAAAGAATTGGACACTGCTAGTTATGGTTCTGGCTTCTAGACCGTGATACCATACTGCCGCTCTTCCTTTTAACGTCATGTTGAAGAACATCACTAGGTGTCCTTCATCTTGGATTCGATAGTTGAACATGAGCATTTGAAACTCCTTAATGTGGAGTTCTCCATCTTCTTCTACTAACCCATGGAAAATGGGCAACGATGCTCCTAATGCCGATAAATCCGGTATACCTGCTGGAATTGCGATAGAGGTTGTGCCATGGCTACAGCCGGATTGACAACACAGGAGTTTGTGTAGGCAACACTACACCCCCACTTGTTGTGGGTTGATTAACTGGAAATAGGGAAGTACCAAGACTTCCACTTGCACTCGAAGAGCTACTCGTAACACCTAGGTTACTAGAACCACTGCCACTTATACGTAACGGGATGCTCCTTTGAGGAGAATAGCGTCTTACAATCTCCAGCCACCGTCTAGCCCTCTCAGCATGTTCTGCTTTTTGTATTTCGGCTTGACGGTCCTTGTCAGAGGGCATAAACCAACTATTTAGTCCCTAAAAACCCTAGATTCGAGAACCACCACTTGTTGGCGGCTCCCAACAGACGCACCACTAATGTGACCTAAAATGGCCCAGCACTGGATATGGCACTAGCCGGACCTCATGCATACAACAGATAACCCCACCACACGGCCACGCGGGCCAGGAGCATCTAAAACGCACTTTGCACTAAATGCTTATGATGATTTTTTGTTTGTCTCCAATATGTAGTCCAACGTTCGCCTTTCCTTCTCCCCAGAGGGAGATAACATAACATACAGGCATAATGCCTCATAATATAGACATAGGGAAGCACTTCTCGATTGATTGCCACGGCTCCACTGCGACTCTCCTACACCTCGAGGATTGGCCCCAAGATGTGTTGCTAACACATATAACATTCGCATAAACTCTACTCTTTCATAATTCAGTGTTCCGGGAGATTTTGATTTGCCTCACAAAACTTTCCCCAACAGAAGCACCCATCTAACCTACAACTTGGGTTTCCTGTCCTCTCAGTGTTGGTCAAAGTTTATCAATCAATTACAATGCATTCTAGGAGATACCACGTGGCATGCTTGATGCAAGATGTATGACAATTGTGCACAACCATTTTATGATTTAAAAAAACTAGTCATGTGAGGTGCGAAAAATAGCCCTTTCATGAATTTTAACTAAGCGTTACATGCTGCGCTGCTTTAGGGACTAGCACCGGAACTTCCATGCTACTAGTCGCCTATATTTAATTATGGAACGATCCCTAAATGCTATGCATAAAGAGGAAAATCAGAATTTGTATCTTTTTAGCAATTAGATCGTCGAACAAACTTCATCCCCCCCTCACCATTTAGATGTTGCTACGGTGCATAGGTGTAAATGGTTGTTTTGTGTCATTTTTGTATGAAAAAACCAATAAACACATATTATAAGACAAAGGACGAGGTCAAATTGAGGCTTGACCTCATGCTTTAACCTCACCAAACATTCATGTACATAAATCTTATTTTTCCATATTTTTTGAGTGCAAAAATCCCAATTTTCTCTATTTTTTACTACTTTTTGCTATTTTTATTTATGAAAAATAGTTATTTTCTGATTTATTTGTGTTGGCTTATTATTTTTACTGAAACTTAATATTTTCTCTGAGTTTATCCCATTTCCACTCCTTTTCCCCAACTCAAAATCGAAAAAACCACTCATTTCCATTGAAAATGACATTTTGCGGGTTTTAAAGAATTAATAACAGCTCTAAATCATTACGGGTTCTGCATTTTTGTAGTTACTACCCTCACCCATGATACAAACAAGGTTCAAACAAAAATTCATCGCATATGAACAACATTTGGACCATGAAACAACCAAAATAAGCAAATTTCTTCATAAAATTGGAGCATACCGCGTGACTTGCGTGTTGTGGGTTTTTTAATAATTATTATGGGCAGCCCACAGGCTGACCAACAACCATTCTTCAGTGTTGAACCTCTTTCCTCAGCCTCCTCTTCATCTTGAAGAAGCAATCCGATCACAGCCGGACAAGCATTCTTCAGCCCCTCTTCTTCTTGATTTCTTGCACATGAATTGCCTCTATGTAGGAGAGAGAGGAAGGAGAGACAAAGACTCGTTTTTTATCTCTTTGCTCAGTGCATCATTTCTCGCATGGTCTGGAGCGATCGGAGACACAGAGAATCTTCATCCCACAGCTAGGAGGGTTCCTCTCCATTTGCCCAATCAAAAAATGATAAGAAATGGGGAAAAATGGGGCGCAAAAAACCGACACCCCCCACCCCCCCACATCGTTTCAAATCATGGCTTTCTTTTAACCCCTTTGTTAAGAGCTTAAGCTTAAAATTCCAATTATCTAGTTCATTCCTTTTGCTCTCACACTTCCGGCAAGTGGTTTTTTCGCTTTTGGAGGGGCAAATGACATCGGATTCAAGATCCGTCTAGAGGACGGGTGGTTCCGTGGCATCGAAATCTACAAAATTGGGGCTTGTCACGCTCTTCTCGGCTTCTAAATCCAATAGCCGCTTCACAACCCGGAACCTTGCAGGGATTAAATGGGGGATCAAACGACCTCAGAATTGAGATCCGAGACTTGCGTTGGATTCCTGACGTCGTTTTACATCTAGGAAAACTCCAGCTCGGTCATCCGCCACCATTTGATTTCCCATGAAAATTAGCACTAGCACTTTAGGGACTTGCCGCTTAAAATCGTACTGATTGCCACCATCGCCTTCGACGAAGTCTATCTTTCCCCTGATATTGGTAATTTTTGGCTATTTTTAAGCACTTCTCGGCATCAAGAATCATCCGTCAGCCTCGAAAAGTTTAGACCAACCCCAATGGAGAGAGGTTGCTCCATAGGAAGATCCTTGGGCAAGAGGGTTTAAGGACGCTAGGGGGGCTTTGGCCAATAAACTCTTTAACTCCTAGGAATCGTCCAAACCTTTACATGATTCAAGATGGACTTCTAGGGGCCACGGTACTTGTTAGGGACAAAAATCTTAAAAAAATAAAGGCCTTTGTGTCATTCTTCCATATGGCTAGAAGGTGAATACTTGTATAAGAATCTCTATAAAAATATATATATTTTTTTCAAAGTATTTTTTTCATTGTTTGTGTGTTGTGAGCTAAATTATGTGAATGTAAATGTGTTAGGTAAGTAGACAACTAAAACTACCCAACCAAGTGAAGTGGGTGAGCGTAATTCCTAACGAATCCGCCCTAAGGTAGGGTGGCCTCAATAAGCCAAGAGCTTCTTTACAAATTCAATGCATTAGAGTATAGGAAATATTGACCCATAGAATCAATTAGAACCTTGGCTCTGTATCATTTTACAGGAATGGAGTGAGACTTTGTCTTATAGGTGAAGGGATCGACATACTCATACTCCCCCTCATTTCTTACTCTCCTTGAACTATATGCAATACGAGCTAGCTTTGATTTAGGCAATCTAACACAAGAAATTGCTCAAAGATCAATAGTGGTAAAGCTGAATACGTGACCATACTTTACTTAGAATCCAAAATTTAGGTTGATTCTCATGGGAATGTCCAAGGCCATCCATGTGCAAAGTAGACTCAAGAGAGTCTAGGTGGCAAACCCGTATTAAAGAGTATCGAGTGGTATCACCTAGAAAATCATCACGATGGATCATTTAATCGTGCTTCTAAGAATATCTTAGAGTGGGCATATCACACATGGTATTAGAGAAAAGTGGAATTAATGTATAGGAAGATTTGTTTGTAGCTTTATCTAAGGAAACATTTAATACAAAAATAATTCACCCTCTAACTATCAGTGGAATCTCTTTTTAGAGTAATGAAGATTAGCAAAAATTATTGCCAGTATTTTGAGCAATGTTTAGTCAGCAATGCATTCCCTTGATTTTGATTGGTGAGATCTCTTCATGAGGATTTTGGAGTGTATGTATAACCCTTTTCCATTATATCGGAACCATCAGTGGATGCAAAGTGGAGTCTATTACTTCATCAATACCAATCGACTTGCCTATTTTCAAAAAAACCTTAAAGAATCAAGTCAATGGAAAACCTTAAGCTAGTCAAGATATTCATCTTCAAGGAATCACGTCTAAATCCTATTCTTTACATAGGCAGAGAATGAGTTCCCTAGAATCATTATCTTTATGATCAAGTGCTCCATATTCTCCCAGTTGAGCACATTGCCATTTTAGGATGCTCGTACCACCACAATTATTGTAAATATGGTTTCCCAAATCTTTCCTAAAAGTACAAAGTCCTAAATATATTTGATGAGCCTCTAATCTACAAAACTATTGATATATTTAAATTTCATAATTAGGGTTGTTGTAACCCAAACTTGATAACGAAATTAAGTTAGCCCTATTGTGAGCTATAAATAATAAAAGAGTCTCAAAGTTTTGCAAGATTATGTACTTTGTACTAAATACTGTATTAGGAAATTTTGAAATTTTCATATAGTTTGGAAAATCCCAATATAGTTAATATTTGGCCACAAGGTCAAATCTTGTCTCCTTACTTGAAAGTGAAGTCTATCCTATTTACTATGTAGGTTGTCTTTTCAAGTCCCGCTTTGAAGCATGGGTTCAGATTTAGCTACATAGCCAAATCTTTACCCCTTATTTGAAAGTGGGACTCGAGAGATTTCCAAATTCTCTAATATGGTGTTACTAACCTTATACTATAAATTTAAAATTCATGGAATTAAGCATTGAAAACCTTAAAGAGAGGCAAATATTGTAAGCATTCAAGACATGCAACTAATCTTGCAAATGTTAACAAAACCAGGGTATTACACCTTCCATGCCTATGCTTACCCCAACTAAAGCGCAAGATAAGAAATTTCTTCTCAAGAAAATCAAACCACTCGAGTTTGATGGCGAAGGAAAGAATATCGAGTCTGAAGAAAAAAATTGGATTGAATCTATGGAAGATTACTTCATTGCTGCAAAAACAACAAGTACTGCCCCTCCTAATCAAGCAATGATAACTAAGTAAAAGTTGACGGGTGAAGCCCAACTTTGGTAGAAGTAGTGGTGCAAGGAGCAAGGGGTTGTAGAAATAATCATTACTGGGGAAAATTTGAAGGAAGTTGTAAATGGGTGAAACCTCATATTGGCATATTGCACACTAAAGATGAATGAGTTATTTAGCTTGAAGCAATCCGTATTAAGTTTGAAAGCCTGCTATTCTAGATTTGTGGCCCTTCTGAAGTATGTTTTGTCCATGGACATCAGTCCACCACAGCAAGTGTCAAAGTATTATCACGAGCTAAACCCTCCATTGGATACTCGTCTCGAAGCAATGTGTCCATCTGACTTGCAAGACACATTAATTCGAGAAAGGTCCATTATATAAAAGCTTCAATCAATATCCAAGCATTGCAAATTTTGAGAACAAAGTTCTCCATACATAGGACCATGAGGATATGTTGAAAGGATCCAAGGACAATACCGAACCGATCAAAGGAAGAAGGCTAAGAAAAGTGCAATTGAAAACTTTGTACAACAACAGTTGGCAACAAGGATGTACCAAGATGTTTCCATTGTAACAAACTTGGCCACTTCAAAAGACAATGCCTGAAGTTAGGTCAACTAATCCAACAAGGATACTTTTGTGACCACAATCAAGTAGTTTCAACCACTAATAAAGGGAATGTTGCTGAAGTAACCTCCAAAAGGAGGAACAAAGAAATAGATGAAGGTGAAGATCCCACTTTAGAATCAAACATGGAAAGAGCAATAGTACAAGCTACTCTCAACAAGAAGGGCCCCAATTACTAGTTCTCAGTAATCCAGGCCCTTGCAACCTACCAAGGAAAAACCTTTAAGATTTTGATTGATTATGGAAGCAGTCACTCATTTATCTCACTGAAGTATGCAAAAAGGCTAGGAGTGAACATTCAATCTTCATCTAAGTTGTTAATAGAGTTGGCAAATGGGAAAGAGACAATTTTCGTTCAACAGATTAGAAGAGTGAAATTTAACTTAGGAGGCAATCTTTCCAATATAGGGTTCATAATCATGAATTTAGGAGCTTACGAGTGCTTGCTAGGAATAGATTGGCTAATCCCCAATGATACTCATATTCATTGCGGAAAATGTCAAATCACATTCATAGATAAAAAAGGAGAGTTAGTGGTTAACCACTCAAGATGAAGCTAGAAAGCCTAGAATCCAACTATCAAAATCTTCTTAGATAATAAAGGAACTAAGAAAAGGACTGCCTATCTACCTAATCAAACTTAATAAAATTGAGCAAGAAAAGAAAGTTGATAAAGAATCATCTTGGCTAAATGAATATGTCGATGTGTTCTCTGAAGAGCTAACAGAACTTCCCCCATCAAGAGAAGTTGATCATGAGCAATGCGACCCTATTCTATGTCCATTCCAAAAGCTATTAAGCTAAATGAACAACTCTAGAAACTTTTGGGCCAGGGATACATCAGAACAAGTAATTCATCATGGGGAGCCCCGGTGCTATTCCAAAAGAAGAAGAATGAAGCCCTCCATCTCTGCATTGAATATCATGGGTTAAACCAGGTGATTATCAAGAACAAATATCCAATTCCAAGTATAGACGAATTACTTGACTATCTTCAAGAAGGTGTAAATATCTTCTCAAAGATTGATCTATGATTAGGTTACTATCAGATAAGGATCAAAGAAGAAGACATTCCAAAAATTATATTAATATAAGATATGGCCATTAAGAATTCATTGTGATGTCTTTTGGATTAACTAATGCACCTACAACCTTTAACAAGCTGATGCAAGACATCTTTCGACCCTATCTTGATGACTTTGTTCTTTTCTTCTTTGATGACATCCTAACCTACTAAAAGAGGGATGAAGATCATGAATCGCAACTCCGATTTTTCCTTGATACAATGGGGATGCACAAGCTTTATACCAAGAAGAAGAAATATATCTTCTTTAAGAGGTAGATTGAGTATCTTGGACTTATAGTCTCTAACAGTTGCGTAGACCCTGCAAAGGTTAAAGATGTACAAGAATGGGCAACCCCAATGATAGTTAAGGAATTCTGAAGTTTTCTAGGCTTGATAGAATGGTATAGGATTCTGATCAAGGATTATGTCTTGATTGCTCCACCCTTGATTGATTTACTCAAGAAGCAAACTACCATTGCATGGACTTCCATTGAACTGTCTAGCTTTGAGAATCTTAAACAAAGTTTGATCACAACTCCTATTCTAAAACTACCTAACTTAAACCAAGAATTTGAAGTTTTCACTAATGTAAACTCTCTTGTATTAGGTTTGGTGCTCATAGAAGAAGGCCATCTAATAGACTATTCTTCTAGGAAATTGAAGATTCATGAGGAGAACTATGCTACCCATGATCTGGAACTATTTTTTGTAATTCATGCTCTCAAATTATGGAGACACTATTTGCTTGGTACCAAGATCACCTTAGTCACCAACCATAAGAGTCTCAAGTGGATCTTTACTCAACTAGATCTAAACATGAGGCAATGATAATGGATTGAAGTCTTGCAAGAGTATGACTTTGAGATCAAGTACATGCCAAGTAAGGAAAATGCACATGTAGATGCCCTAAGTTGCAAAACATTTCTCAACACCCTTGTCTCAGAAGAACCCTCCAAGACAAGATCTCTAACAGTATTGGTGTCAATGCCTAGTAATCCCATCATTGAAATGGCCAAGGAAAAAATAGGAAAGGATCCAAGATATCAATAGATGATAAAAGAAGTCCTATCCAAGGACTTAAAGATGAGGTTGTGCATCCCAAGAAGCCAAGACCTCAAGAAGAAGACACTTTGGGAAGCCCATGATTCTCCTTTCTCAATATATGCGAGCTATGCAAAGACTCTCAACACTACTGTAAGAAGAAGCTTTCATTGGGAAAAGCTAAGAGGAGATGTATTTAAATATGTTATTGAATGCCTGAGCTACCAACAGGTAAAGAAGTCTGAACACATTAAGATGCCACCAACCACTTGACATCCCACAAATGAAATGGGAAATTATCAGCATGGATTTTATAGTTGGGTTACCCTATGTGCAAGGAGGATACAATTCAATCCTAGTCATTGTGGATATGCTAACCAAGGTTTCTCACTTTATGCTAGTTAAAACCAACTACAAGGCTTTAGATATTGCAAGGATCTTTGTGAAGGAGATCTTTAGGCTACATGGATTGCCTTAAAGAATCATCAGTGAAGGTGATTCTCTTTTTCCTTCTCATTTTTGGAAGAGTTTATTTGAGATCATTGGTACTCATTACCACCTATCATCCTCAAACTGATGGGAAAATTGAATAAGTCAACCAAGTCATCGAAGACATACTTAGAGCTTATTGCTACTACATGAAACCTAAGCACTGGATACAATAACTATCTTTCACAGAGTTTTCTTACAATGCATCCTATCATCAAAGCATCCAGATGATCCCATTCTAAGCTTTGTATGGACAAGAATATCTAACCCCACTAAAATATTCTAACCCTACCCTAAAAGTAGAAGCTTCCAAGAAGATGTTGAAGGAGATGGATGAAGAAGTTAAGGCTATCAAACAAGATATCCATGCCACCAACAAGGGTCGACAGAAAGCATATGCTAATCTAAGAAGAAAAGAACAGATCTTCAGAAGGAGACATGGTTTTTATTTATGTTTGCCCAAAGAAGAGTTCTTTATCCTTGGGGAATTTCAAGAAGCTAAGCCCAAGAACACCATATTGGGGAATATGGGAATTCCCCATAAGTTTTGGACACATGGTCAAATCTTTGGATTTGTCATAACTTGAATACTATAACTCCAAATTAAGCACTCTATAGCTCAATAGATTCCATTTTTCAAGAACTTTCCAATTATAGGTCTTATCATATGGTTTTGAGAAACTTATGGGCATGTTATGCGGGTGCCACCTTTTTAGTATTAAAAAGTGGGAATTGGAAGATTCCCAAACTTACTAATGTTGTGTTCAAGATATTGTGGGCCATATAAAATTCTCAAGTGTCAAGGACTCAATGCTTATAAGCTACAACTTCCTAACACCACCTGAAAGTTCACAATGTATTTCATGTTAGCCTTCTAAAAGATTATGTACTCAATCTTGATCATGTTCTTGATTATCAACAAGTTATAATGCCAAGCCAGTGGATGAGAATATCCTATGTAAAAAACATCCCCAATTTCTTTTGTAATAAAGGACTAGGATCCAATAAAATCTTAGAAGTGCTTCATGAGATGTAATAAACCCTACACTTGCAATAAAAACTTCTTTACAATGGCTATTCTACCTTGTCCCTATAATCTTAAAACTTCCAATGATGCATGTAGTTAGAATAGCATTAGAAAAAGCCTTAATGACTCCTAACCCACCATTTGTACAATACAATTTCTGCTAAAAACCAATAACCCCTAAGTTTTCTCGAAATGAGGACATCTTGATTTCTCTAAGGGGGGAGACGTCCCAAAAATACCACACGTGATAGGGGCACATGAGAAGAAAATTAGCTAAGGAATTATAACCTTAATAGAAAAGAAAAAGAAAAGATAATCCATCAACTAGCTATCCATGAGCAGATTCACCGTCACTCGACTAATCATCATCATCGTCGCCACTTAGAAGAATCATTACTTGATAGCGCCAAAGCCATTGTGTACTGCACAAGTGTGTGAATAAGAAACTAACCTCAAATTCATCAATGGAAGGGAAAGAGATCTCCATGATTGCGAGACAAGCCAATAACCTAAGGCCTTTAGAAAATTTATATAAACCCTTCACTTAGGCTAATTCTTCTTCCCACCAACTATTGCCATAGAGAGAGAGAGAGAGAGAGAGAGAGAGAGAGAGAGAGAGAGAGAGAGAGAGAGAGAGAGAGAGAGAGAGAGAGAGAGAGAGAGAGAGAGAGAGAGAGAGAGAATAGGGGGAGAAGAAGAGAAAAGGAGGAGGAGAAGAGAAGAGGAGGAGAAGAGAAGAAGAGAAGAAGAGAAGAGGATAACTAGAGAAGAAGGAGAAGAGAAGAAGTGGAGAAGAAGGGAAGAGAAGGAGGGGAAGAGGAGAAGAGAGGAGGTGGAGAAATAAGGAAGAGGTAGATGAAGAGAAGAGGAGAATAAAGAGAAAGAGAGTGAAGAAGGAGAGAGAGTGTGATACGAAGAAGAGCAAGAAAAGGTCATCATCAACCGCAAAAGAGAGAACCCATGGAACAAGCTCTTCTCCTCCCTACAAAGTCTCTATCTTGCAAGGAGCCCACCTAACCGTTTTGAGTTTCAATCAAGAACAAGTTTGAAGATAGCATACGCAGACTCCCTACTCACAATGGCCTCCTTGAAGAGATGGTATTCTGGAGTAAGGAGAGTCAGAGTTACAAATATGGTCACAAATGTGGTCAACATGCCGTCACATGCAACACAATGCCTTCTTGTCATGGATTAAAGGTGAACACTTGTATAAGAATATTTATTGAATAAAGGAGTTATTTTTCAAATAGTTTTTTTCATTGTTTATGTGTTGTAATTTAAATTACATGAATGAACACTATGAGTAAAATGATTAATTAGGGATGTAGATTTTATGTGTACAACATAAATGTGTTAGATAAGTAGACAACTAAAACTACCCAATCGAGCGAAGCGAGAGGGAGTGATTCGTGAAAAATCTGCTAGTCTAGTCTCAGTAGATTGAGAGCTTCTTTACAAATTTGTTGCGTTAGAATATAGGAAATAATGATCCACACAACTAATTAGAATCTTGACTCTGTATCATTTTGAGAGAATGAAGTGAGACTTTGCCTTACATGCAGAGGGGTTGACGTACTCATACTCCCCCTCATTTCTCACTCTCCTTGAACCAAGTGCGATATGAGTCAGAGCAATCTAGCACAAGCAATTGCTCAAAGACCAATGCTAGTGAAGTTAAATAGGTAACCTTAGTTTTCTTAGAATCCAAAATTCAAGTTGATTCTCATGTGAATGTCCAAGACCTTCTATTATGAAGTGGCCTATGTTTAAAGATTTTAATGTATATCTAGTTAGAGGTGGGATAAGATAAGCTGCTTTCTTTTGAAGTGATACAAAATTCACAAAATTGGATGGCTACTATGTTGTCAAAATTTTTACTTGCTTCATATGTAACTTGCATCCTAGAAAAAGGGTGATTGGTAGTAAGTGAGTTTACATGTTGAAGCACAAGCTAGATGGTAGTATTGATTGCTTTTAGGCTAGACTTATAGCAAAGGGTTATACTCACTAAGAGGCCATTAACTTTGATGAGACATTTGTTCCCACTTGCCATATGACAACATTTCATAGCATTTGTGCATTAGCAACTCATAATGCTTGGAATATACATCAAGTGGATATCAAAACACAAATTTTTGAATAATGATTTGTTAGGAGGGAGTATATGCTTTTCATGCTAATAGTTTTATTCAGAAGGAGTAAGAATCTAAGTGTGTAGATTGAAAAAGGCATTGTATAGTCTAAAGCAACCAGGACAGGCTTGGCATAAGCAAATACGTACGTACTTAACTACACATGGTTTTTATAATAGTCCAACTCATAGCACCTTAGATGTCATATATGAGAGTGATATGCTCGATAGTTTATGTTGATTACATGCTACCCACTAGCCATATTGAGATATCAATTGCTAAGTTTAAGCTTAAGTTGAATTTGGGGCTATTATATAATTTTTGGGCATTCAACTCAAGTAGTGTGATGGAGGTATTTCTTTGTGTCAAATAATATATATTGAGATCTTATACAAATCTCATCTCCTGAGGATTGCAAGCCTATTGCTACTCCTATGGAGACTTGTTTGAATTTGAGCCTTTGTGATAATGCAAACTACTTTGGCATCTCTCATATAAGAAAACCATTGGATGATAATATATATATGATTTACAAGGCCTAACATTCAATTTGCAATCTCATGGATGAGTAGGTTTATACATACGTAGGCACAAAGCATTGGCAAGAAGTAAAGCATATCTCTTGTTACTTGAGTGATACTTGGTACCTTGGGCTATTTTATATGAGGAAAAATCATGATCTCCATATTTACATTCTTTTTTGGATTTTAACTAGGTTGTTGTTACAATACTCATATAACCATAAGTTTTTTTGATTCATGCTTAATAGCTCATGTATATCATGGTTAAGCCCACTATGGCCACTTCTAGGTGTGAAACTGAGTACATGGTAGCTTTCATAGCTACCATTGAGTGTATTTGGTTCAAATGCCTTTAGACTAGTTTACATGTTGGATAGTCATCTTCCACTACCATCTTCACTAAGAATCAGGGTGCATTGTCAATTGCACAAAAACCAATGTTCCATGCTTTTACTAATCACATTGAGATACATTATCATTATATCAGGGAGAAGAGTCAATGCTTGAAATTTGATGGCTCGTATCTAGATCATTTTGAAATAATGATGCACTTCATTTTCATCAAAACTTGAGCCAAAATAATGTGCTAAGACTCAAGCTATGTTTTGATATGCTATAGTTTGTTGACACATGCTCATTTGAGATATTATCATTTCTTAAAAGCAACTTTAGATGACACAGAGAAGCTTGAGGATGAGTCGTGCTAAATAATCATTACAAAGTGAGATGGATAAGGCCTAATCATCAAAGAGGTATAAGAGAGATGTGAACCATCCCATATCAAGTTATATATATATATATATATATATACATGTGTGTGTTTGAGAATATTGTTGGATCTATATTAAAGAGGCATAGGTGAGATGTACATTATCTTCACAACAATCTCAATCATAAACATGAATCCTTAAGTAAGAAAAAGAAACCTTATCTTTTATCTTCAACTTCTAAAGAAATACTAGGTTTTTTTAATGTAACAAAAAGCTTTGAGATATGTAGGATACGATGTTGCAATATGGCAATATAAAGAAGAGGATACATTTCTGTATTAAGATATTTTCTAAACCTTTATTTATGCTCACTATTTCTATATCTCAAACAATTTTCATTCTCCTTATTGAAATTGACCATGGATTCTTGAAAATAGGTCTATTCATTTAATCGAAAATCATTGAGGCACATATGCTAGAATGTTATTGAATCTGTCAAAGTAACAAATAAAGAGTGTCATATGCTTGACTAGGTTAACCTTCTATTTCAAAGTGATTTACTAATTTAAAATTTATTAAATTCTTTGATAGCACAATAGATATAATCATATCCCCTGGCTTTCAAAATAATATAATAGCATGTCAATTTGGTCAACTCAAGGAATGGAGAAACCATAGTATCAAGCTCATCCATATTATTCAATCATATGAGATACAATGGAGTAGAGAAAGCTAATATTCTAGAGAAATTATATTAGTGAACATATGGAAAGTTTGTTCCATAGAGTCAATCCAAAATAAAGTATTACTACTTAAAGAGACAAGAAATTGATGCTTGATATTTATATCT
This sequence comes from Lygodium microphyllum, assembly GCF_053477565.2. Taxonomy (NCBI): domain Eukaryota; kingdom Viridiplantae; phylum Streptophyta; class Polypodiopsida; order Schizaeales; family Lygodiaceae; genus Lygodium; species Lygodium microphyllum. The sequence continues at coordinate 22,168,246 of NC_141143.1, read as the reverse complement.
CTTGGACTTAGTGTTGTGTTGGTCCAAGGCTTCCCTTGCACTATGCTAGCATCAACACAATGTAGGGGGATGGGTTTTAGGAACCCCTCACATTGTGATGACCCAAGGCCAACACAACACAAGAGTGGACCAAGGATAGTTCTTGGAAAGACTTTAGTATGCTATGCTGGTCACCACAGATACTTTCCTAACTCCTTTGTAATTCAATCTACTAGTGTCTATTTTACATGTTTTTTAATTCTTGATTTAAAAAATAAGAAAGGTACACTTGATACAAAGAAATAGGTGAAGATACAAGAACAAGGAAGGTACCAAAGAGAAATGACACAATACGAGGGGGGCATCGTGCCAGCACAATGTAAGAAGGGGTTCAAGGGCCCCTCTCATGTAAGAAGGGGTTCGAGGACCCCTCTCATGTTGTGATAGCCCAAGGCCTCCTCGCATTGTGCTAGACTATACCCAACATAATGGGGAGGAAGGGGAGTTAAAGGGTGAGGGTGGAGGGTGGAGGGTGGAGGGTGGAGAGAAGAAGGTGGAGAGAGGGGAGCCCTAAAATTGCACAATGCATTTCAAACTCTAGATCGTTTCAAGCTCTATTTTAATGAAAAGGTTGATATCATAATGGGATTTATTATGATCATTTCAAACTCTATCTCAATGAAAATCTTGATCTCATAATAGGATACATTATGATGTTTCTATGTTAAGGCCCTTATATTAGTATGGAAATTGATATCCTTGGTATTGGAATCTATCAAAAGATATCAATATATACCAAGGAACCTATGGATAGCCATGAAACTATACTACTTGATAGAAGGAATGGAACAACCTCCCAGATTGTTGGGATAGTTTTCTGTAGCTCTATAAGATCCATCTACAAATATACATTGGTCACCAAGAAAAGACAACACCCTTGCACATTGCATTTTCCCTAGGCCAACACAATGCAAGGGGGGCCCATTTATGTGGTCTCAAGTGCCCCTCTCGTGTTGCGGATTAGCTTGCCACCATTGGATCTTCATTGTCTGAGAATGATATGATTGCAATGACATTGAATGGACTTGGCAAAGAGTATAAAGAATTTGATACATCTATTTTTGTGAGAGCTGAATCCCCTGATTGGGATGAGTACATCTCAAAGCAAAGACAGTATTATTTACTCTAGCTGACGTGGCAAAGGCGGCAGAGGCCATGGCTCTTTTCGAGGTCCAGAAGACACTCAAAATGCTTATGCACAGCATTAGCAGAATGCATGGTGTTAGATATGATCAATGTCCCACCCTCGTAAGGTGCCACCAATGATCCATGGTGCTCAAAGTTGTAAGGCCCCCATTATGAGGAGAAGCCAAATGTGAGCCCGGACATTGGTTGAATCCTGACTTGTATATCAGATGAGGTCTATGTGACCGGATGGCAAAAAGGTGGCCATTGTGGGTCTAATCTTTGGATTGGATTGAGTAGTTAAGCTGGTAGCAACTCGAGCCCTCGGCCTGACGGTAAAGGGCCGACAAGTGGAGGCTCATATGGTAGGTCAATCATGCCGACCTAACCGCCTTCACGGGCTATAAAATCTAAAACCCTTCTTCACATCCATCCATCATCTATCTTTCACCCAATCAGAGTTGTTCCAACTAGCCTTAAGCTCTTCACCTATCTTCTATCTAGATCGCCATCTAAGCTTCACTGTGGAAGCGCACGGTGGACAGAGCCATCTCTGAATCAATTGTTTGAAGCTAAAGAAATTTTCTAATTCTCCTCTTATCTGTTGTGTACTCTCCATCTCTATCTCTTCTCAGATTCTATTCGCTACGCCGTGTAATTTTTTACATGATATCAAAGCCCAAGGGGCTATAGGGATCAAAGAGTGTGCAAGAGACAAAGGCTTTAACAGCAAAGAGGAACAATGTCATCTTACGAAAGTGGTTCTAGCGCATCAGGAAGTGGTGCAGGAGGTGGTGCTGCTGTACCAACTATTCAAACACTGAGGATTCGTCCACCAACCTTCAGCGAAGGCAAATTAGATGGTACAAACTATACCTTGTGAAAGTTCAAATTTACAACTATCCTTAATTCTTATGAGCTTTTGGAGACTATGCTGGGGACTGACATAGAACCATAGCCTACCCCCGACCCATCAAATCCTAGTGTGATGATACCTCCGAATGCAAATCTTCTACGAGCTTGGAAACGAAGGAATGCATATGCATTGTGTGCCTTAGTTACAAGCTATTTTGATAATGTTCTGACTTTGATTCAGCATACAACCAAAGCATTAGAGGCTTGGAATTTATTGAGGAGTAAATATGAAATGTGAAACCAAACAAGGATTCAAAACTTGGAGAAACAACTAGCAACGGAGAAGTTTGCTGAAGGAGAGACAGTTGAAGCATTCATCACTCGGATTAAGAATCTGCATGGCTGGTACTGGGATACAAAAGACTAGCGAGGAGCTAGCTTAAAGCTGTCTTCGGATTTTTCCACAAAAGTAACTGCCCTTAATACTCAAGTGAGACCTCAAGCTTTGAGTTTTGAGGAGTTTTGTGCAATATTGTTGGAGGAGGAGTTGAGGCTGAAAGCTTGAGAAGGAAGCAACAATGGAGATGCTGCATTCTCTGCCAATGCAAAGGCAAAGGTGGTTCCTCCACCAAAAATGATGGTGACAAAAAGAAGAAGGGTGGTAAGAAGAAGTTTCAAGGAGAGTGCTTCTACTGCAAGAAGAAAGGACATGCAATTTCAGATTGTCGTGTCAAGAAGGCAGATGAAAAGAATGGTACCCTTAAAAGTAAAGGGAAAGAGACAGCCAATACGGCTAAAGCAGAGTTGGAGTTATCCATGGCGACTATTGAGGAGGTGTGCTCCTCAGTGCTAGAAGAATGCACCACTAACTCATGGGTGTTGGATAGTGGGGCCTCCTGTCACATCACCAACAAGAAAGGTCTATACAATTCTATGCAGCCTCTACAAGAATCCATCACTGTGATGGTTGGAAATGATGCAAAATGCCCTACAACAGGCACAGGGTACTATTTCATCTGTTGTTGCAAATGGTGATGTCAAAAAGCTTTCAAATGTGTTGTATGTTCTCGAAATTAGGAGAAATCTGTTATCAATTGCTACCATAACTGATCTTGGTCATGAAGTGAGGTTCAAGAAGACAAGTGCAGAAATTCTTGATAGTGATGGCAAAGTTATTGGCAAAGGAGAAAGAAGGAACAACCTATATGAGCTAAGTGCTCTTACAGCCACCGTTGGAGTGGGCACAAGTAAACTTTGGCATGAAAGGTTTGGACACATCAGGTTTGCAGTGTTGAAGGAGATGCACAAGCAAGGTATGGTTGCTCACCTACCTACAATGACTGAATTGAAGGAACCTTGTGAAGCTTGTATGATGGGAAAGCAACAAAGAAAGGCATTTCCACAAGAAAGAAAGAATAGAGCACAGGCTTCTCTAGAGTTGGTGCATGCTGACTTGTGCGGAAAGATGCCTACAAGGGCCTTGGGGGGATCTTCTTATTTTATGTTGATTGTCAACGACTACAGTAGGAAGATGTGGGTGTACTTCCTTCATGATAAGGCTCAAGCTTTTGGTAAGTTTAAAGAATGGCTAACACTTGTTGAGAATGAAATGGGGAAAAGTGTGAAGAAATTTAGAACAGATGGTGGTGGTGATTTCAACTCAAAGGAGTTTGAAGACTTTTGCAAGAACAAAGGGATCAAGCGTCAATTGATGATGCCTCACACACCTCAATAGAACGGTGTTGTGGAACGCAAGAATCGCACCATTGTGGAGTGAGAGCGGAGTTTTGAGCTCGAGATGTGCCTAAAAATAGCCAAAAATTACGAATATCAAGGGAAAAATATTTAACATCGAAGGCGGCGGCTCCAGCTAGGACAATTTTAAGTACCAAGTGAAATACGACTCTTAAAAGGCGCCCGAGCGACACTTGGTGATTTTTGATAATTTTTCAGACTACCATGAGGGTTGTCGGGAGTTATCAATCAATGTGGGATGTAAAGCCGGATGCGCAGAAATTTACAACACTCGAATCGGAGCCAGGACGGGGAAATGGCCACAAAAGGGGCAAGATATGAAAAGGTGGACACTTGGGAGGCCAAAATTGGGCATGCCTTTTGAGTTTCGACCACCCCCTTCAAAATTTTAAGCGTACAAGATCAAAAAACGTGAAGAGAGAATGGAGGAAGAAGGTGCCATCTTCACGTCAAAATTTGCGCCAACATGGGGATGGATGGAGATTGCAGCCTGCAAACAACCCATCCAACTGATGATACTCCCGATCTTCTCCCTCTTTGCCGGTCTTATCGCCTGTCTTCGCCCGTGAAATGGCTGTGGGAATGAAGAGAACCAGATCTAGTCTTTCTCTCTCCTCCTCTCTCTCCCTTAAGGGGCTATTCTTGTGTGCAAGAGGAAAATGAAGAATGGTGGAGGAAAGCTTGTCCGAATGAGACCGGATTGCTTCCGGATCGATGAAAACATGAAGATTGCTGATTGTGAAGATACTGGACATTGAATGAGGGCTGACACGCAGTCCCGTAGCAAAACCGAGATCCCGAGACATGAAGCCTAAGCGGTAATTCAATTTTTATGAAGAAAAAATGAGTTTTTATGCTATTTGGTTGATGAAATATTGTTCCCATGGGCTGATTATGCATTATGTTGTTGTTTGCTATGAATTTGATCAGTTTATGCTCAGAAAATCAGAAAATCATAAGTGATATGACTGAAATTAGTGGTATAAAACCCGTAAAACACGCGTTTAAGGGGTAAAATGGAGTTTTTTGCAAAATAAAGGGGAAATATGAGATATAACATCAATAAAACCTAAAATTTTACTGTCAAAGAATCTAAGGGCCACAGCTCACAATCAATCCTAATTTCTAGTCATTTTTTATTGAAGAAAATAGAGGAAGGAACATACCTCATATATGCTTGGGATGCACATTACATGCGATCACTCTAAGGGGCTCCTCTACTTGTCATAGAAGGAGTACATCCAGAAGGTCCTTGAGTGGTTTCATCTACAAGATGTTAAGCCTATTGGTTGTCCTTTACCTTCTCACATGAAGGTTAGTCACGCAGATTTTTTACAGTCTGATGAGTAGAAGGCCAAGATGGTCAAGATCCCTTATGCATCGGTATGGGGGTAGTTTGATGTATGCCATGATAGCCACTCATCTTGGCATAGCATTTGCAATGGGAGTTATGGCATGCTATATGGCTACACCTAGCATATGGAATTGGGATGTTGCTAAGGGTATCATAAGGTACCTGAAGGGCACAACAGCTATGTGTATATGTTATGGTGGCCAAGATACAAGAGTCATATGGTACACTAGCTCCGATTATTCAAGACATGCAGATAGTAGGAAGTCCACTCTGGCTATGTTTTCACTTTTGCTCGAGGTGTTGTTTCATGGATGTCCAGGGCGCAAAAATGCATACCTTATCTACTGTAGAGTTAGAGTATGTTCCAACCACTAAGACATCTAAGGAGGCTTTGTGGCTAGGCCATCTAATGGTAAACCTTAGCATTATTGATGTGGTCCCTACATTGCATTTGGATCCTATGAGTGCTATTCAATTTCCCAAGAATCCAATATTCCATGCAAAGATGAAGCACATTGAGGCACATTACCACTTTATTTAAGAGGTTTTTGAGGACAAGTCCATTAAGCTTGTCAAGATCTCAACTGACCAAAATCCTATAGATCTGCTCACTGAAATTCTCTCAACACAGCACTTTTCCTTCCTTAGGAAGTTGATGGATGTTAGATGAGATGACATCTTTTCTCATCTTGTTGTACTTATGTACATTTGTACTTTGTCACTTTTTTCTTGTTCTCTCCTCAATAGGGGCACATTCACCTTTAAATGGTAGGTTGTTGGGGGTAAAGGTGCTTATGTCTAGCTACACATGTATTAGTTACACTGATAGTACTTGCATATCTACACGCCTATGCACTACAAGTGGTGGGCACCCTATAAAAAACCGGAGAGAGACGAACAAATACTAGGCCAGAAGGGTAGTAGCCATGCTCCCTCTTCAATCCATTATCTTCCACACTCAACTCTTGTACAACACACCAAACATACAAAACTAAGGTAACCTAGACATAACCATGGTTGAGTCAATATGAATCAACCTTATTCAACTAAGGTAGAAAACTGAGCCAACATTCATGAGCTTGACTCTTAACAGTCTCTCTCAAGCTCAAGTGTGATACTTCAATCCAAGTAACTCTCTGAAATGCACAAACTTATCTTTACCCAATGACTTGGTAAAGATATCTACAACTTGGTCTTATGTCCTCACATGGACCAAATCAATGTCACCTACAATCACTTTTTCTTTGATAAAGTGATAGTGTACCTCAATGTGCTTAGTTCTAGCATGATAGACAAGATTACTGGCTAGGAGTACACTCATATTGTCACAATAGAGTGTGACAGGTCTGACTTTCTGCATGCCCAAATCATCAAGCAACTTCATGAGCCATGCTACCTCACATGCAGCTAGTGCAGCACCTCTATACTCTGCCTCAATACTAGAGAGTGCAACTGTAGGTTGCTAGCTGACTATACTACTACCAAGGGAAAATGCATACCCACTAGTAGATCTCCTATCATAGGTACTTCCTACCCAGTCAGCATATGTATATCTTGTAAGCTCCAAAGGCTTACCATGCTCATAGAATATACCATAATCTGATGTAGCCTTCACACATCTCAAGATCCTCCTCACTGCATCCAAGTGAGGCTTCATAGGCTTCTGCATGAATTGGCTAATCAGTGCAACTAAATAGCTGAGTTTGGTCTAGTAATGGTAAGGTAAATCAGGCTACCCACCATTTGTCTATACATAGTGACATTCTCAATCTCATGTCCAACATCTGCAAGCAACTTAATATTTTGCTCCAATGGAGTGCTCAAAGACTTGCAATCCAACATACCATACTTGGTTAACATATCTTGCGCATACTGCTTTTGCAACAATCAAGTACCATGAGGTGTAGAGACAACCTCAATCCCAAGGAAATACTTCAGTTCATCCAAATCTTTGACCTGAAATTCAGCATGTAACATTTCATTGATCTCTCCAATTCCCATGACATCATCACTTGGAATGATCAAGTCATCTACATAGAGGACTAATATCACATAACCAGCCCTTGTCTTGTTTGTGAATCGGCTATGATCAGCCTGCCCATAGTGAAACCAAGTTTCTCTAGCATGCACTTATCTTAGCATTCCAAGCTCTAGGTGCTTGCTTCAACCCATACAGTGCTTTCTTCAGTCTACATACATGTGCAGGAAAATCTGGATGTACATAGCCCTCGGGATGATCCATGCATACTTCCTCAACCAAATCACCATTGAGAAAAGCATTCTTTGCATCCATCTGATACATACTCCATCCTCTAGATGCTGCCAATGCAATCATTGTTCTCATAGTTGCCATTTTAGCAATGAGGCTGAATGTCTCCTCATAATCAAGACCATATTGTTGTGCATACCCTTTTTGCCACAAGTCTTGCCTTATATCTTTCCAATGTGCCATCTGATTTTCACTTCACCTTGTATACCCATTTGCAACCAATAGGCATTTTGCCTTCAGGAAAATCAACCAAATCCCAAGTGTCATTTTTAGCCACCAATGTTGAATATTCCTCATCCATTTCCTTACACCGATGATCATCCAAAATAGCTTCAGAAAACTTTGTGGGTTCCTTGAAGCTAGTAACTTTTTCCATACATGCATAGTGCCTCACTATGTAGCTACTGTATGTAAGCCTATCCATAGGCTTCCTGACTCTTTTTTATCTCCTCAACTGAGGTGTTGTATGAGACTCTCCTCTTTCATGAGGTGGTACCTATCTATGTCTCACACCAGGAGTCATAACTGATGGAATACCAAACTCACTATCCAAGTTCTCAGTGCTGCTAGGTGAATCATAACCACAAGTGAGTGTCCCTGTAACATCATCAAGTTTCCCTTTGCCTTTATACACATTTATCCCCCTCATTGACATACCCTGTCAGTGTGTACAAAGATGCTGAAGTCCTCAATCTACCTATCTAAGGACCACTGGATGTAGTAGCATCTTTAGAAGGCCCAAAAATCTCCACACTCTCATTTGTACTTGCATGTACATAAGTCTCTTGACAAATATCATCATCATTCGTCAAGATGGTCTTCTTCTCATGCCATGATTTCAGCTCATCAAATACTACATCTCTTAAGACCAATGTCTCATGGTTAGAAGGATTGTAGCATTTTTAAGCCTTCATATCTTGTGCATACCCAATAAAGATGGCCTTTTTTGCCTTTGGATCAAGCTTCTTCCTCTTCTCGTATGGAACATGTACATATCCCAAACATCCAAAGACATTAAGATGGATAATGTCTGGCTTTATCCCATAAAGCCTCTTATGAGGAGTCACCTCATGTATCCTTGATGTTGGTGTACAATTCATGATATACACAGTAGTCATTACAGCCTCTGCCCAATATGCATTTGGTAGGCTCTTCTCATTCAACATGGCTCTAGCCGATTGCATGATCACCTTGTTTTTCCTTTTTGCCACACCATTTTGTTGTGGTGTGTACCTACATATCAATTTCCTATTTATCCCATGGGCTACCAACAAGAAGTGATCAAAGTCTTTAGAGACATATTCTCCACCACTATCAGATCTCAAGCATGAGATGTAGCAAGCCAATTCTTTCTCCACATGTCTCTTGAAGTCCCGAAAAGCATCCGTCGCATCATTCTTGTGCTTCAACACATACAACCATGTGTACCTACTATACTCATCTATGAATGACACATAGTAACGTGATCCCCTAAGAGATACATTATGTGAGGATCCCCATACATCAGAATGTACAAGATGTAATGGTCTAGTAATAGTGCTTACATGGCTCATAAATGGAACCCTTGATTGCTTCCCAAATTGACATGACTGACATTCATGTCCCAATTCCACATGCTCGAACTTAGGGAGTCCAATTACAACTTGCTTATGATGCATATTCTTCAGCTTTTGAACATTTACATTACCAATTCTTTTATGTCATATCTCAATGTCCCTTATTGCAACATTTTCATGTGAGTACATAACAGCATTCAATGCTGGAATTTTTGTATCCAATGTAAACATCTTGCCATTTCTTTTGCCTTTAGCAATGAGTTTGCATCCTTGACCATGCTCTTCAATTTAGCATCCATCTCTATTGAATCTAACTTGTAGATTCTCTTCAGCCATTTGTCCCATAGAAAGCAATTTTTTGGTTATGGAGGGTACATGCAACACATCATAGAGACTCTTTTTCTTGTCACCATGCATCATCAAAGGAACAGTACATGTATGCTTAATGTCATAATGTGTATCATCCTCTGTGCAAACATATCCATGAGCACCTTCTACCAATGTGTCAAACTACTCTCCATGAGGAGTCATGTGGTTAGATGCCTCTGAGTCTATATACCATACATCATCTACTTTGCCTTGTGTAGGCAACCCCTTCTTCACATGCTGCATAGCAAACAACCTGTCATCCTCATGCATACCCCTAGAAGAAGCATAATTACCATGTTGCCTTCCTCTTGCTCTCTAATCATTCTTCTTCTTGTAGAAATCTTTAGCTGCATGCCCATATTTGCCACAATAGTGACAATACTTATTTGCATTTGATTGATATCCATGACTCATTTGGGGTTGTTGCCAAGTGCCTCTTCCTCTAGATGAATAACCCCCTCTTCCACAAGCATTTGAGGCACCTCTATTTGCTTGAGGCTGCCTATTTTTCCATCCAGTACCTTAATGTCCACGAGTTGCATATGCATTTCCAGCACCTCTTCCTCTAAATTTTAATCTTCCTCTTCCACCTCTACCCCTTTGATTTGAATAGAAGACATTGTCCCTATTGTTTTTAGACCCACTTGAGCTTGTATTGAGTCTAAGCTTCACTTCTTCATGCAAAAGAAGTGCCACAAGTTCATCAAAGTTAGGCTGCTCCTGATGCACTGAAATGGAAGTGTCAAACTGCTTGTACTCATCTCCAAGATCACGGAGGATAGTGGCCACCAAATCATCATTCTCAACTTCATCTTCAATTGAGTCTAGTTGTTTTGCAACGGTTCTAATCTCACTCACATAGTCTTCAATAGACCTTCCATTCCTAGATATGTGGCTGAATTTTTGCTTCAATTGTGTCTTTCTTGCATGAGTGACATGCCCATAATTCTTCATCAATAAGCCCCAAGCAGCTTTTGGTGAAGTACAATATGCAATTTGCATAGCTTTTGTGTCTAACACACATAAGGACAGCCAATGCAAGACCTTGCTAGCCTTTTCCAATCATGTCCTATGTGCCTTTAATTGATCCTGTATTGGAGGTCTATCCTCCCATAGCTTGGGCTCATCTTCAAGACCTGCGAGACTAGGTCCCAATAGCCTCTTCCAATTAAGAAATTTGACATCGTGAACTCCCATAAAACAAAGTTATTGCAGTCCATCTTCTCACCTACTATCTGGGTGATAGTATCCTTCTCTCCTATGTTTGCCATTCCAAAGTCTTTAGTTTTACAAAACAAGTTTTGATGTAAAGATTCAATTTCCCAAAATGCCAGCAGGCAATGCACTTCAGTGACCCGTAGTGCAACCAGTTTTTTTTAACTAAAAATTTGCATCAATAAATACTATTGCATTTTCAACCAATACATGGCTTTTGTTCCCATTCAACCCCATTAACAATGTCTCCACCAAACCCATTCCTTTTTAGCATAGTGATATGCTTACAATTAAAGCCTATTTGTTCCAATGAGACATCAATCACTTTTGGCATTTACTTACATCAAGCTCCTCAAGCTGAGTGAAAAATTTAGAAATCTAATAGATGGAATGGTTTGTGATTCACTTAATAAGCCTCATGAATAGCAACTCCAATGCTTCTGTGCAATTCACTAGTGAGCCAAACAACCTTTCCAATCTGAATAGCTTCATGTATTCAGACTTGCAACCAAAAGACTGTGTCCATTAGAGGAGCTGAAAGCCTTTCTGTAGAGATAGCATCAATATCTTTGATTAGATCTGGGGCCTTTTCAATAATGTAAACTTACATTTTCTTTGTTCTTTTTTACTATTTCTTGTGCAATTGCAATCAATGTTGCTTCTAATTTCTCTGCTTGCTCTTTTAACTATTTCGTGGTATTTGTTAACACACTAATCAACTGCTTTGTCTCCTTGCTGGGGATCCTTGTGTTGATGGTGAAGACTAAACAATCAATGATTCAATTCTGTTGGAAAAGCAACTTTAACCACAGAAATCAACTACTCAAATGTCACAGGCTTGGTCTATCTAATGTATTCTAATGGGTTATGTGACTACTTATGGCTTTGTAATTGCAACCATATCCGTCAACCCAGGTAGCATATGGAAAAATAGGGTGCTTGCTTTTTTATTCTCCACGAGGTTTGTCCCAATGTATTCAATGCATCGAATACATGCCTGAGTTTAGACTTGAGGTGTCGTGCATCGCAATTTGTTCTTGTCCAACATAATAATCTGATATTTCTTCTAGCCAAGGATCGTCGCTTTTATTGGAACCTTTAACATATGCATCATTCGACAAACATCACAACATCATTCAAGCGCTCAGATGGGCATTAGACACAAACTGGTCCCTGCGGCCGGTACCATGTACCTTTTGCATTGTGCAACCTCCACTACGCTTCATCCAGAATCCACTGGGGCACCTCCTTTTCAATCAGGCGAATGAAGAAGGCAAGAAACAAGAGCCAGATACTAGCATGTTGCAGCAGCTGAGAACCACACGTCTTCTGTATATTGATAGTGATTCTATTAAGGATGGAGTGATATAGAAATTCTAAGCCCTTAGCATCTCGAAACTTGTTTTGGGGTTTTTATCAATCTCTTCAAATGGATGAAAAGCAAGAGGCAAACTTAGTGGAGTGTTTCCTGTTCAACAAGACTATTTCCTGCTCTAATACCATGTAAAAAAACCAGAGAGAGAGTAGGCCAGAACAGTAGTAGCCATGCTCCCTCTTCAATATCTTCAATCCATTATCTTCCACGTTCAACTCCTGTACAACACACCAAACATACAAAACTAAGGTAACCTAGATGTAACCATGGTTGAGTCAATATGATTCAACCTTATTCAACTAAGGTAGATAGCTGAACCAAAGTTCATGAGCTTGACTCTTAACACACCCATCACTGTCACTTCATTCTTTATTCTTTTAGTGACATTTGAATAAAGGGAAGGCCAATCACATATTGTGACTGTTCAAGTTCTCTCTCTCTCTCTCTCTCTCTCTCTCTCTCTCTCTCTCATATGGATAGCTATCCCTTCAAATAGGGTGAAGGGTGAATCTCTTATTATGGAAGATCCTCACTATGTGACATTGTGTTAAAACTTTGCAAGTTTGACTTCCTTTAGTATATGTGAAGTGGGTCAAAATTCCTTTAGTATATGTGAAGTGAGTCAATATGGATAGCCCCCTTACAAATAGGGTTAAGGGTGAATCTCGAGGTGGGTTTTTTGAGGGGGGGATGTGCCGTGTCAGTGGGGGGGTGTGCCATGCCATTGGGGGGGGGGGGGGGGGGGGTTTTGGGGGTTTTGGGGGTTTTGGGTGGAGCAGGGTTTTTTGAGGAGGGAGGGTGTGCCATGTCGTCAGGGGGGTTGGGTGGTGCCATGTCATGGAAGGGGGTTGAGAGGGGTTTTCGAGTGTGCCATGTCATTGTGGAGGGGGTTTTTTGGGGACGAGGTGCCACGGTTTGATGGAGCAGGGGGTGTGCCATGTTGTGGGGGGGTGAGGTGGGGTGGGTTGAGTGGGGTTTTTTGAGGTGAGGTGAGGTTGGGTGGGTGGGTGGAGTAGGGTTTTTTGAGGGGGGATGTGCCGTGTCATGGGGGGTGTGCCATGTCATTGGGGGGTGAGGTGGGGTGAGTGGAGCGAGGTTTTTTGGGCAGGGGTGCCGCGGTTTGGGTGGAGTGGGGGGGTGTGCCATGTTGTGTGGGGGTTGGGTGGAGCGAGGTTTTTTTAGGAGGGAGGATGTGCCATGTCGTCGAGGGCAGGGTGGTGCCATGTTGTAGGAGGGGGGTTGGGTGATGCAAGGTTGAGTGGAGTGGGGTGCCACGGTTTGGGAGGGTGGAGCGGGGGATGTGCCATGTCATTGGGGGGGTACCATGTCCTGGGGGGGGTGAGGTGGGGTGGGTTGAGTGGGGTTTTTTGAGGTGAGGTGAGGTGGGGTGGGTGGAGCAGGGTTTTTTGAGGGGAAGATGTGTCGTGTCATAGGGGGTGGGGCGGAGCAGGTGCTTTTTGGGGAGGGGGAGCCACGGTTTGGGTGGGGCAGGGCTTTTTGATGAGGGAGGGTGTGCCATGTCATTAGGGGGGGCATGTTGTGGGAGGGGGTTAGGTGGAGCAGGGGGTGTGCCATGTCATTGTAGAGCAAGGTTTTTGAGGAGGGGGTGCCACGGTTCGGTGGAGCGAGGGGTGTGCCATGTCATGGGGAGGTGAGGTGGGGTGGGTTGAGTGGGGTTTTTTGAGATGAGGTGAGGTGGGGTGGGTGGAGCATGGTTTTTTGAGGGGGGGCAAGGGGGTGGTTGGAGTGAGGTTTTTTGGGGAGGGGCATGCCACGGTCTGGGTGGAGCGGGGGGGTGTGCCATGTCATGGGGGGGTTGGGTGGAGCAGGTTTTTTTAAGGAGGGAGGGTATGCCATATCGTCGCGGGGGGGTGGGTGGAGCAGGAGGGTGTGCCATGTCATTGTGGAGCATGGTTTTTTGAGGGTGGGGTGGGTTGAGTGAAGTTTTTTGAGGTGAGGTGAGGTGGGGTGGGTGGACTGGGGCTTTTTTTTGGGGGAGGGGAGGGTGCCACGGTTTGGATGGAGTGGGGGGTTGTGCCATGTCGTGGGGGGGTTGGGTGGAGTGGGGTTTTTTGAGGAGGGAGGGTATGTCATGTCATCGGGGGGGTTGGGTGGTGCCATATCATGGGAGGGGGTTGGATGGAGTAGGGGGTGTGCCATGTCATTGTGGAGCAGGGTTTTTTGGGGAGGGGGATGCCACGGTTCGGTGGAGCAGGGTGTGCCCCATGTGGTGGGAAAGGGGGAGGATGTTTCCTATCGTGGGGGGTGTGCCATGTCATGGGGGGGTGAGGTGGGGTGGGTGGAGCGGGGTTTTTTGAGGAGGGAGGGTATGCCATATCATCAGGGGGCTTGGGTGGTGCCATGTTGTTGGAGGGGGTGTGCTATGTCATTGTGGAGCGGGTGTGCCATGTCATTATGGAGCGGGGATTTTTGGGGAGGGGGTGCCACAGTTTGGTGGAGCGGGGGGTGTGCCATGTCGTGGGGGGGTGGAGCGGGGTTTTTTTGAAGGAGGGTGTGCCATGTCATGGGGGGGAGGGGGTTTTGGGTGGAGCGAGGTTTTTTGAGGGGGGATGTGCCATGTCATGGGGGGGGCAGGGCGAGGTGGGTGGAGTGGAGTGGAGTGGGGTTTTTTGAGGGGGGTGAGGTGGGATAGGTGGAGCGGGGTTTTTTGAGGGGGGGAGGGATGTGCCATGTTGTGGGGAGGGGGGTGGGAATGTGTCGTGTCATGGGGGGATGTGCCATCTCGTGGGGGGGAAGGTGAGATAGGGTGGGTGCAATGGGGTTTTTTGAGGGGGGATGTGCCATGTCATGGGGGGAGGGGTTTGGGCAAAGTGAGGTTTGTGGGGGGAGAGGGGTTTGGGTGGAGCAGGGTTTTTTGAAGGGGGGAGGTGTGCCATGTTGTGGCAGGGTGTGCCTCTCCCCCGCCAAACACAGCACGATGTGCTTCCCTCCCCCCAACACACAACACAAGGATGTGATGTGCATCTCTCTCTCTCTCTCTCTCTCTCTCTCTCTCTCTCTCTCTCTCCCCAACAACATGACGTGAAGTGACGTGATGTGTCCCCTTCCCCCAACATAATGTGACATCCCCCTCTCCCCCCAACACAGCATGACATGATGTGATGCAACGTACCCCCCTCCCCAAACATAGCACAATACAATGCGAGGCGCCCCTCTCCCCTTTCCCCAACATAACGTGGCATCCCTCCCCCCAACACAGAATGACATTACATGATGTGGCATGACGCACCCCCTGTCAAGATTGTGGGAGAGAAGGAAGGAGTCTCACATGTTGCTTTCTTGCTTGCACAATGGGGGAATACACACAGAGGTGGAGGCTGAAAACAGTTTTCCTCTTCTTAGTTGTGTAAGCCAAAAAGAACTCAAGTACAAAGAAATAGAAGAACCCTATATATGGGTCTCAAACCAAACTCAACTAACTAAGGTGGCATACTAACTGAGCCACGAACTAGAGTAGATAAGGATAGCTATCATGTAGCTATTATTCATGGGCGGTGTACCAACCGCGTCTGCAACTGACAAGTCGGTGACATAAATACACAACGGTCACCCTGGCGTATCACGAGTGGAGCTCGATATCTCAACACTCCCCCTCGAGCTCAATCCCAATTCCTGCACCCCAAGCAGGTCTCTGAACTTGCGCAGCTTCTCTGCGCCCAATGCCTTCGTGAATATGTCAGCTACCTGATCCTCTGTGCTGACATAAACTAGATCAATAAGACCTAGTAAAACCCTCTCTCGCACATAGTGATAATGCACCTCAATGTGCTTCGTTCTAGCATGATAGACTGGGTTATTTGCCAAGTATATACTGCTCATGTTGTCACAATAAATGACAACTGGCCCATCTGTAGGCTGATGCATATCATAAAGTAGCTTATGCAACCAAGCTACCTCACATGCAGCCATTGTTGCACCCCTGTACTCGGCCTCTGTGCTCGACAAGGCAACTGTAGGCTGTTTCTTGCTGCTCCAAGTGACTGCAGCACTCCCAAAAGAGAACACATATCCACTGGTAGATCGTCTATCAAAAATGCTACCAGCCCAATCAGCACCAGTGTATCCATGCAACTGTATCTGAACCCCAGTCTCATAAAATAGTCCATACTGCAATGTGGACTTCACATACCTGAGTATGCGTCTAGCCGCATCCAAATGCGGTTTCCTTGGAGCCTGCATAAACTGACTTACCAATCCAACAGCATAGCTCAAATCTGGCCTGGTAATAGTCATATAAATCAAGCTTCCTACTATGCGTCTGTACATAGTAGGGTCTTCCAGAAGCTCACCTGCATCTGCGCTCAGCTTCACATTCTGCTCCAAAGGAACTGAAATAGGCTTACAGCCTGTCATCCCATATTTGGACAGCATGTCCAATCCGTACTGCCTCTGCAAGAGTTGTATCCCACTTGGTGATCTAATCACCTCAATGCCCAAGAAATAACGCAGCTCTCCCAAATCCTTCATCTCAAACTTCTGCTTCAATAGCATTTTCACATGAAGGATATCTTCATCACTGTCACCTGTCATAATCAAATCATCAACATAAATGACAAGTAGCATAATACCTTTCTCTGTTTTTCTCACATAAAGTGAGAAGTCTGCCTTGGAAATCTGAAAGCCAATAGTGACAAGATATTGTCCTATCTTGTCAGACCATGCTCTAGGTGCTTGCTCCAAGCCATACAATGCTTTCTTCAACCTGCAAACAAACTCAGGATGAATAGCTTGCACATAACCTGGTGGCTGCTCCATATAGATCTCTTCTTGCAAATCACCATGTAAGAAGGCATTCTTTACATCCATCTGATGTAAAGACCATCCCTTTGATGCAGCCATAGCAATGACTGCTCTTACGGTTGCCATCCTTGCAACCGGACTGAATGTTTCTTCATAGTCAATGCCATATGTTTGTGCATACCCCTTGACTACTAATCTTGCCTTGTATCTGTTCACAGAACCATCTGCATTGTGCTTCACCTTATAAACCCACTTACAGCCAATTGCATTCTTACCTTTAGGCAAAGGTACTAACTCCCATGTAGCATTTGCTTCCAAGGCATCCATTTCTTCATCCATGGCTTTCTCCCATTTTTCTTTTCCTATGGCTTGCTCAAAAGAAGTGGGTTTTGGTTCATGTATCACTTTGACCATATATGCATAGTGAATGGCTGTAAATCCATCATATTTCAGCCTATCCACAGGATATCTAGCTCTCGTAGACCTGCGCAAAATAGGTTCACTACCAGGTGCTCTCAAAACATCCCTGGTCTTCCTTACTCCAAGTGTAACAATAGAAGGAATACCCAACTCATCATCAATGCTCTGTTCTGAGCCACTGGATTCACCATCCACAAAAGAGTGACCTGCATTCACATCAAACATGGGCTGATCTACCTTCTCTTTTCCTTTTCGTGATACCTGCATACCACTATCTGCATTGCTTTGAGAAGATTCTCCTGATCTCAATCTGCCTGTCCATGGCGAAGAATGTGAACCACTGCTAGAAGACGTTCCAGGTCCACTAATATTTTGTGACTGCTGCTGTGAATTCTGTGCAGCATTATTGTTTTGTGCATCTACATCATCAATCACATTTACTGGTTTATACCAGCTACTCATCTCATCAAAAACAACATCTCTGCTCACTGTAAACTTACGAGTAGAAGGGTTATAGCATCTATACCGTTTTTGCTGCAGAGAGTAACCAATAAAGATGCACTTCTCAGCTTTTGGATCCAACTTGGATCTCAACTCATCTGGCACATGTACATGGGCAATGCAACCCAAAATTTTCAAATGAGAAATATCTGGTTTTCTACCAGTATACCTCTCCTCTGGAGTCATCCCATGTATTGCTGCAGTGGGAGTCCTATTCATTATGTAGACTACTGTAGCAACTGCTTCAGCCCAATAAAAATCTGGCAGGTCTTTTTCATTGAGCATGGCACGAGATACCTCTCCAATATGCCTGTTTTTTCTTTCTGCAATTCTATTTTGCTATGGGGTATGACTGCATGAATATTGCTGCTTTATGCCATGCTCCTGCAAGAACCTTGCAAACTCATTTGAGAGGTACTCTCCCCCTCCATCTGACCTTAGGCATTTAATTTGCAAACCTGTTTCTTTTTCAACCATAGCTTTAAGAGTTTTGAAATGCCCAAAAACTTCACTTTTCTTTTTCATAAAATACACCCAAACTTTTCTGCTATAGTCATCAATAAAAGTGACAAAATAATGACAGCCTCCAAGAGATGCAGCTTTAGTAGTCCACACATCAGAGTGGATTAATTCCAATGGCTTCTTACTCTCTTGAACATGTCTAGGAAATGGTTTCCTTGCCTGTTTTCCAAACTGACAGGCTTCACATATCTTATGCATTTCTACAACCTTGAATTTGGAAAATCCTGCAACAATATTTTGGGCCTGCATTGATTTAAGTCGCTGTACATTAACATGACCAATGTGTTTATGCCAGATATTAATATCTGCAACTACACCGGTCCCATGTGCAAACATTGTTGCACTCAATTCAGACATGTCTGCATCCAACGTAAACATTCTGCCCTTCTTCTTTCCTTTTGCTATCAAGCGACCTTTATTTTTCATATCCTTAACAAAGCATCCATGAGGATTAAATCTGACCTGCAAGCCCTGCTCAACCATTTGACCAACAGAAACCAGATTCTTGGTGATATTCGGGACATGAAATACATCGGACATGTATTTCTTTTTCCCATCCTGCATAGACAAAGGAATTTTTCCAATCTGCACAATAGGATGTGCAGTATCATCACCAGTCTCCACAAATCCTAGTTTTTCCATTTTCCTTGCATCCTCCATCCATTCTGCATGACCCGTCATGTGGTTTGATGCACCTGAGTCAACATACCATACATCATTGCTTTCTTCTGCACTTGTCACAGAATTGTTCATGTGCTGCACCATAAACAAATGCTCATTTCTGTCATCACCCCGTCTACTAGATGATGCATAATTCCCTTGTTGCAGTTTTCCATTCATGATGTCATTCTGCTTTTTATAGCAGTCTTTAGCCATATGACCCATTTTACCACAGTAGTAGCATTCAACATTACTGTTTGCATTTTGACCTCTTTGCCATCCACCACGACCTCTTTGGCTCCCCCTGCCTCTAGAGTTACCACGTCCTCCTCCATAGGACTGGTTTTCTTGAGTTTGTTGCATATTCTGATTTCTACCATGGCCTCCAAATCGGCCTCCTCTACCTCTGCCTCTACCTCTTCCAGCATTTGAGTAGAAGACAGTTTCTTTTGAAGTTCCTTCTGAAGAAGATGCACCACCATTTCTCTGCTCCTCAGAAATTAGAAGAGCAATCAACTCCTCAAAATCAGGAAATCTTTCACAAACTAAAATGGATGTCCGAAACTGTGCATAATCCTTTCCTAGACCATTCAAGGTCACAGAAACTAAATCATCATCTTCCACTGGCGACCCAATGGAAGCAAGTGTATCTGCAATCTTCTTCACCTTCATGTGGTAGTCATTGATGCTCATATTTTCTCTTTTCACATTGTGCAACTCTTGCTTGAGCTGCATTTTCCTGGCTTGCGTATTTGTGCTATACATCTTTGACAGAGTATCCCATGCCTCCTTTGGCGTACTTGCATCCTGAATATGCACAATCATAGAGTCTGAAATGCTGATAGACAGCCAGTACATAACTTTCCTGGCTCTCTCATGCCATGCTTTGAATGCCTGCATTTGCTGTTGATTGGGAACATCAGGAAGAACTGGTTCTTCTTCATTTCCTGTAACAAATTCCCAATATCTTTTTCCCATAAGGAAATTCGTCATTCTAAACTTCCATGCTTGGAAGTTGTTCTTGTCAAGCTTTTCAGTTACAATCTGTGAAAGAGAATCAGACGCCATTACAGAACACTGCAAAAAATTCTGTCACTGCAAAAAACACAGTTTCACCCTCACAAGGGCAAATCTGCAAAACTGGCGAAAGTGGTATTTGACCACACAGTCACTTCCTAGTGACGATTTTGCATCAACAGGCAACAAGGATGATTCTGTAACTCCCAATGTCTCTGCACACAAGCATACGATGCAATTTCTACAGTAGCTTTTCACCGACCTGTAGAACAGTGGTCGCACAGCATAAAACTGGGCTTTTTCCTGAGTGTGTGCAGAAAACTTCCACCTCCAAAACAGGCCCCGAAATGGCCTCAAATCAAAAAAACAGTGTCGCCGAGAGCTAAAGCTCATGCCCGCAGCATATACTGCCCTCTTGCTTCACCGCGAAGAGCGTCTCAACCTGAGACAATGCGCTCCTACAATTTTCGGTTGTGCTACCTGCAGAGATCTGCTCTCAAACCAGAAAATGAAAGCAACACTGCTCCTCTTACCAGAACACCGCGAGCTTGGCTTGCTTTCTTGAGCTTCTTACCACGAACCAGGCTCTGATACCATGTCAAGATTGTGGGAGAGAAGGAAGGAGTCTCACATGTTGCTTTCTTGCTTGCACAATGGGGGAATACACACAGAGATGGAGGCTAAAAACAGTTTTCCTCTTCTTAGTTGTGTAAGCCAAAAAGAACTCAAGTACAAAGAAATACAAGAACCCTATATATGGGTCTCAAACCAAACTCAACTAACTAAGGTGGCATACTAACTGAGCCACGAACTAGAGTAGATAAGGATAGCTATCATGTAGCTATTATTCATGGGCGGTGTACCAACCGCGTCTGCAACTGACAAGTCGGTGACATAAATACACAACGGTCACCCTGGCATATCACGAGTGGAGCTCGATATCTCAACACCCCCTCCCCCTTTTCCCAACATCCCCTCTCCCCCTTCTTGTGTCCCCAACACAGCACAACATGACATGATGTGACGTGCCCCCCTCCCCCTTTCCCCAACATAGCATTACACAACATGACACAACACAACGCACCCCCTCCCCCTTTCCCCAACATAACATGACACCTCCCCTCAAAATTCGGCCCCCCCCCTTCCCTCAACACACACCATGACACAACACGCCTCCCCCCTCCCCCTTCAAAATTTGGCCCCCTTCCCTCAACACACCATGACGCGACGCACCCCCCTAAAAATTTGGGCTTTGTAGGTATGCCTTGCCATTGGAGCCGATTGCACCTATGAGGGAGTTCAAGCACACGAGAAGCATTGTAACAACTTATCATCTTGCAAACATCTAGGTGTTCCTCCCTCCACCCGGTCCTTGCGCCAACATAATACAAGTACTCTCTTTCATTATCAAAGCTATCTTGCTTTCTATTCTCTTTTCTAAAAAAGTGCCTTCTTGCAAGCAAAGGTGGTGTTTGCAGGGGATCGTGATGCCAAATGTGGGTGATGAATGCAAAGTGGGGAAAATCACTCTATGCACTCCTAGTGTGTCACACTTGGTATCAGAGCTCTACTCATGAGAAGGCTAGTCCTTCAACGGGCATGGGAACGATCAAGAAGGAAAGCTAGTAGTGGTTCATCAACATGGGTGGACGCAACAAGAATAAAGGTGGAATTTGAGATGACCGAGATTTCATCTCGGTGGCCCTTGGAATCAAGGCAAGTAGACCTCAACTGGAGATTGGGGAAGGGTATGCAACTGATCATGAGAATGAGTTAGATGCCACATTGCATGATGAAGAGATGCCTCAACATGAGCACCTGATAGATGCCATGCAGGAGATGATGAAGGACTTGTTGTCTACCACGCTATTCAAGGCTTTGGGAAAGGCTCAACAATGATGGGGATAATCACCAAACACGCCGGCACTGATATTCAACTCCAGATTTGATTGTGTATACAACAAGCCTATTGTTTATGTCTATCATAGACCTTTACATGAAGATTGGAGCTCATCTATACTTCTCTTGATGCTTGTATACTAGGCCATTGATGCCTATTGGTTGGTGGATGTAATGCTAGTGCTTTGAAATGCCTTTGGCCTGATCTAAGGGCTACAAATACTGAGTTCTAAGTAGTAAATCACAGATGTACAATAGTGGTTGAAGCCCATGTTTGCTTATGCCTCTTGGAATTGGGACATGCTTTGGAAATATACATTGATGTATTGATCATCAGGGATCGAATTTGAGCTTACTTTTCTCTCGGACCATTGGTTGAGCTTGAGCTTTCTTCGGATCACATTTGGATCTCCATCTTTGATGTACCTATGGCATGTACTTCACTTATGTCCGACCAGTGTCTTGACATGCTTGGCTTATGCCACTACTACATGCTCGTTACATTGTCTGGAGTTGGATGCCAATGAACCTTGCTTTGGCTTGACATTTGATTACCCGAAGCTTACTTCGGCTATTTCTCGGCTTGCCAAGTTACAGTTTTGATGTACTTGATGTCTATTGATGCTATGTATGGATGCTACATGGCCTATATGCTCATGAGGTCTTCTTGATGCTTGATCTTGGATGTTCTGGCACTGGTGCTATCATATGCCCTTGTTGAGCTTCTTTGCTTGATATTTCCAGCTTTTGTGCCAGTGGGAGCGTCTTGATATGCTTGATGACATTGAGCAGGCAGTCTATGCTACTTGAGCATTCGAATACTTGAGACTGGGATCTTCACCTGGATCTTGCATGGTTGATATGCCATGGTCCTCACATATGTATTTGGGCTTTGCGCTTCCTAAGCATACACCTGTTTGTGTCAGGTCTTGCCAATGTTGTGTACACTCTGCCCTATTACACAAGGGATGTGCCGGCTTACTAACGGATTCATTTGACATTCTTGGGTGTTTGCTCGATGTTCATATGACTGTCACATGCTAATTTATGCCCGCTCGCTAGTTATGCTTTGACAATCAGTGGTTGACTTGGTGCATTCATTTTGCCTACAATTTTCTCTCATTGTACCTTACTATAATTTATTACAACAAGTAGTTATGCATGGACTGACATGGAATTTTCATGTTGAATCATTCTAATTTTATATACTTTTGATGGTACTTGGTGGGGCACATCATTAGCTATTAGTTCATGGTCATTTTGCCTTGGTTTTGGTGGCATTTTGGTTGTTTACAGTTGAAAACAACAAGCAGTTTTAAACTGTCTGCACCATTTTGGACTGCACTATGGCATCTTCTTCCACTAACAATGCTATCCTCAACATCATTAAGCTTAATGGTACAAATTATGCATATTGGAAGAGCCAAGTTGCAGGTATTGGTACATAAATCTCAAATAAAGCCACTAAGGATGCATGGCGACAAGTAGCCTGAAACTATGACTGATGACGAATGGGATGAGCTTGATGAGTTATGCAAGTCCACCCTCATCTTGTCTCTCAGTGAACAGGTGCATTACAATGTGGTTGATGAAGCACAGAGTTCTTGGCAGCTTTGGATAAGATTAAGAACCTCTATGATAAGAAAAGTCCAACAATTCAAATGTATTGGCTGAAGCAGCTTATGGACCTGTGCATGAAGGAGAATATGATCATGTATGCTCATTTGAGCTAGCTCCATGCTATTCTCAAGAACTTGATTTTGTAGGGCATTACCTTTAATGATGAGGTTACTCCATTGTTTTTGTTTGGGACTCTGAGTGAGTCATTGGATATATTCTACACTGCCTTATGTGCTCCTGCTACTATTTTGAACTTGCTTGGTGTAGAGAGTGCTCTTCTGCAGAAAGAGATCAACTGTAAGAACTTGTATGCCTCTCGTGTGTCACATGCTTTGACTGTTAAAGGCAAAGATGGTAATGGAAACAATGACCATGGGTATGGACGTGGCAGAAACTCGCAGAAGTCTAAGTCTAAGTCTCATGGTAAGTCGTGCAGCAAGTCTCCTGGGAGAAATGCTAATGTGACATGTCATCATTGCGACAAGAAGGGTCATATACACCCATAGTGTCATGAGTTGCACAATGAGAAGTGCAAAGAGAAGGGGAAAGACAAAGTACAGGAAAAGTCCTCTCATCGCAGCATTATGCGTGTGAGATCCAATGTGAAAATCGAGGAGATAAATGTCAGACAGACTAGGAATACGCATAAGAAGTCAAGTAGGAGACGCATGGGTGAGCCCTTGGCATTGGTACATTCAGATGTCTGTGGGCCCCCAGTGGTGTAAAGTATTTTGTAACATTTATTGATCATTTTTAGTGTAAAGTTTGGGCTTATCCCATTAAGAGATGTATTGGCTGCATTTCAGAGATAACTTGCATTGGGTGAGAACTAGAGTGGGCATAGGCTAAAATGCCTTAGGACTGATAATGGGGGAGAATATGTGTCACATGCCTTTGAGAAGCTATGTGACAAGGGGGGTATTAAGCGTCAGTTGACTGCCCCCTATAACCCTCCCTAGAATGGTTTGACTGAGTGGATGAATAGAACCATCCAGGAGCATGTACGCAGTATGCTTAGCCATGCAAGCCTACTACCGAGCTTTTGGGTTGAGGCAGTCAGTACAGCTATGCATATCATAAATAGATCACCTTCCAGTGGTTTGGATTCCCAGGTTGCAAAGGAGATATGGACTGGGAAACCTCTGTCTTATGCGCATCTACGTGTCTTTGGATATGAGACATTCTACCATGTGCCCAAAGACAAGCGTACTAAGTTGGATTCTAAGAGTGTCAAATGCATTCTCCTTGGCTATGGAGATGCAGGTGAGATGAGTTATCGCCTTTGGGATCCGCATGTGCAGAAAGCCATCAGCATCCATGATATAGTATTCCATGAAGACAAGATGCATTGGCAGCCTGAGAAGGTGGTAGAGATACACAGGGTTATATTCTAGGAGGAGCCCCATGCTCTAGTACAGCCTGCATAACCAGATGGTCAGCCTGCAAAGCAGTAGTTGGTACACATGGCCAGGGTGTTGGACAGGCAGCAAAGCCTGTCGTGAGATGGTCTACTAGAGATAGAAATCCACCTGGTAGATTTGATCCCTCGATGCATTATGTCTTGGTTACAAATGCAGGAGAGCCTCTCACATTCTTGATATGTGCATTAAGCACGACAAGCATCAGGGACTACTCTACCTCTCACCGAGAGAGTACATTCATAAAGTCCTTGAGCATTTCCACATGGAGGACATCCAAGCCCATTGGTTGTCAATTACCTTCTTATGTGAAGGTCTCACAGGCCGATTGTCTGCAGATAGATGAGTAGAGGGTCGAGATGGCCAAGATCCCTTATGCATTAGTCGTGGGTAGTTTGATGTATGCCATGATAGCCACTCGACCCGATATTGCCTTTGCAGTTGGTGTTGTGGCATGCTATATGGCCACACCCGCCAAAAAGAAGCATTGGGGTGCGGTGAAGGGTATCATGAGATACCTGAAGGGCACAAGAGATATATGTATTTGCTATGGTAGCCAGGATACAAGAGTTGTGGGGTGCACACACTCTGATTATGTAGGACATGCAGATAGTAGGAAGTCCACTTCTAGCTATGTATTCACCTATGCTAGAGGGTGCTATCTCTTAGATGTCTATGGTTTAGAAGTGTAAGCTCTCTCTATCACTGAGGCCGAGTATATTGCAGCCACTGAGGCTTGCAAGGAGGCCATATGGTTGGGCTGTTTGGTTCATGACCTTGGGATTGATTCTATACCTACACTGCATTCGAATTCTATGAGTGCTATTCAGTTTGCTAAGAATCCGGTCTTCCATGCAAAGACGAAACACATTGAGGTGAGGTATCGCTTCATACGTGGGAGGACAGATCTGTTGACCTTGTCAAGATCTCCACTGATGAAAATCATGTAGATCTGCTCACGAAAAGCCTCACTACTAAGCACTTTTCCTTTCTCAAGAGATTGATGGGCGTTGGATGAGATGACATTCTTCCTCATCTTGTTGTTCATGTGTACATTGTACTGTCTTTTTTTTTTCTTTTAAGTGGGAGGTTGTTGGGGTAAAGGCGCCTCCACTTGGCCGCCCGTGTATTACTACACTGACAATACCCACCACTGCACACTGCAGGTGATGGGCGCCCATCACCGTCACTTTATTCTTTATTCTTTCAGTGACAATTTGAATAAAGGAAGGCCCGATCACACATTGTGACTATTGGAGTTCCCATTTGGTCTCTCTCTCTTTCTTGCTCTTGCTCTCCCGCCATGGCTCTTCCAAGCAATCTTTGATCCTTCTCACCTTTCAATGAGATGGGAAAATACAAGCCTCAAGCACCGAAAAAGTACAAAGGATAAAGGGACTCAGTGAGTTTAAACATATGGATACATGAAGTGGATGGCTACATGAGACTACTCAAGGTCTCAAGCAAGAGGAAAGGATTAGTAGCGGCCTAGCTAGTAGAGGGTGATGCCTCAAAGTGGCTGATGTATGAAGAAGAACAGTATGGTAGAAAACTCTCATGGGAAGAGTTATAGAGAAACATGAAAGATTACTTCGTGCCAAAGAATGAGCCATTCAAAGTCAGAGATGAATGGAGAAATCTAAGGAAAAATGCAGGATGAGGGACTACGTGCAAAAGTATAGATCTCTAATGCTATAGCTCCTCGATATGGATGTGACTACCAAACTACATGGTTTTCTATATGGAATGCAACCCTAGGCTCAAAGAGAAATAGAGAAACAAGAGCCAAGAAATGTGATGAAGGCTATGACCATGACCAAAAGACTCACAGACTTTGAAGGTAGACAAGGAGGGGTTGGTCGTGGTACCTCTCAAGAGGGCAACAACGCTCCTTCAAACTCAACATGGGGAAATAGATAGAGCCAAGGATCTTACCAAAGTAATGCACCTAGAAGCAGTGGATGGAACAATAGACAA
Source organism: Lygodium microphyllum (assembly GCF_053477565.2). Lineage (NCBI taxonomy): Eukaryota > Viridiplantae > Streptophyta > Polypodiopsida > Schizaeales > Lygodiaceae > Lygodium > Lygodium microphyllum. Next base: position 22,141,539 of record NC_141143.1, on the reverse strand, counting down.
CCCCTTAGACTGGAGTACAATGAGGGAACTCGATCCCGAGTCAACCCCAACAAACAGTTCTGCACGTTCTAGAATGACCAACTCGGGGATGGGCTGAGGAAACAACACAAATTGAGGTGGCTACAAAGGGAGTAACAGATTTGGTCAAGGAATAGGAGGCCCATTTGGGTTGAGGAAACAACACAAATTGAGGTGGCTACAAAGGGAGTAACAGATTTGGTCAAGGAATAGGAGGCCCATTTTCTTGCCACACATGTGGGGGACCTCACTTCATGCAAGATTGCCCGATAGAGACAGCCTCAACAAGTGGGTCAAGATTTTCTTATGCACAAGTAGACACAAAGGGGCCGAAGTCAGTAGTGCATATTACAGAGATAGAAGATGAAGACAAGGAATGGGAAGCAAAGGCCAAGGTGGGCATTGTGGGAGCAAAACCCTCACCCACCATGCCAACTTCCATTCCGAGCATCTGCAACATGTTTGTATAGGCTAAGTTAGGAAATCAACCACAAGCAATGATGGTGGATACATGTGCAACACATAACTTTCTATCACCTCAAGTAGCCGCTTGACTAGGTTTGATGCCTGCGGGCCGAAGGATTGGAGGTGTCATTTGTTCAGGGGAAATACAAAGATTGTGATTTGGCAAAATATGTACCAATTTAGATTGGGCAGTGGCAAGCAAGTTGGATTTCATAGCAGTCCCAATGGATAATTTCGAAGGCATACTAGGCATGGATTGGATAGATAACCATGTTGTACAAATATTGGGCATGAGAAAGAATAAGATATACTTACAAACCCCACAATCACTGGTGGTGTGGGTACCGTACTTTTACACAAAGTGCAAAGGCCACAACACACAACCGGCAAGCAATGCAATGGATGCTAGGCTGGTGATTACGAAGGTGAATGACACAAGGAGCCATGTGAAGGATACAAGTATGGGTGCCAAAGGCACCGACAAAGGATTAGCAATAAGAGAAACAAGCTAAGAGCACACAGGAGATGGAGCGAGTGAAGGATCAAGCTGAAGCGATGAAGCCAACTCAAGGGAAGCCAGAAGAACAAATTGAGGCTCAAGTTCCCATAGAGATTGCTGCCAAGCAACTAGAGAAAGAGTTGAAGCATGGGGGCTAGTTACGGCTCTGTATGATGCGGCTCATCAAAGAAGAACTAGTGATTCAGCAAATCATCTGGACTATAGGAGATGACAGGGTCCGAGAGGTCCTAGACAAGTTCCAAGATATGACCAAGTTGCGTCCCCGTAGGAGTGTGGATCACAGGTTTGATCTCTTGCGCCAGGAGTGCAGTCTCTAGCTAGGCCAGCCTACAAGATGACAGGAACGGAGCTAGTGGAGGTAAAAAGGCAGCTAGGAGAAATGGAAGCCTCCAGACACATTCGACCTAGTAGATCACCCTATGGTGCTCATGTTCTATTTGTCAAGAATTAGGATGGGTCTGTTTGACTATGTACAGATTATAGGGCTCTCAACAAATCAACAATAGTAATAAGGAATAGGTACCATGTGTCAGTAGTGGATGAGTTATTGGATCGACTACAAGGAGCACACTATTTCAGCAAAATTGACTTGAGGTTAGGGTACCATCAAATCAGAATAGCACAAGGTGATGAAGAGAAGATGACTTTTCAAAGCCGATATGGAAGCTATGAATGGCTTGTTATGCCAGAAGGGCTCACTAATGCACCAGTTACCTTTTGTGAGCTCATGGATAAAATATTCTTTAATTATTTGGATGATTTTGTGATCATGTACATTGATGATATTTTGATTTATAGCAAAACTTTGGAAGAGCACTTGGAACACTTGGAGAAGGTCTTCTCCCGCCAACTCCGGGCCAACCAGTTATATGACAAGCTTGAGAAATCCGAGTTTGCAAAACAAGAGATAGAATTTTTGGGGTACTTGGTCAAAGAAAATGGCATTACTATCGACCCCAAGAAAGTGCAAGTAGTGAAGAAGTGGGAGGCTCCTCACAAGGTTGGTCAAGTGAAGGAATTTTGGCCTTTACAATCTTTTGTCGCAAATTTATTCAAGGATATAGCAAAATCACAACTCCATTAACAAATTTGACTTCAAATCCAACTACCTTCTAATGGAGAGAGCGGGAACAACAAGCTTTTGAGCAACTGAAAAGTATGATGATTCAAGCCCTAGTGTTGAAGATGGCAGATTTTTCTAGACCTTTTGAAGTCCATACAGATGCGTCAAGTTATGCCATTGGTGGTGTGCTCATGCAGGATGGCCATCCAGTGTGCTATGAGTCAAAGAAATTGGATCCAACAGAAAGGAGATGGGCTACACATGAAAAAGAGATGTATGCAGTGGTATACTGCTTAAGGAAATGGAGGCATTATGTACAAGACAAGCCAACAACCAAGCTCAATGATGTGACCTAAAAGATACAGTTGCCATTGAATGTGTTAATCCATGATGCATTCCATGTGCAGTTGTTGCGATGCTTTCATGCAAATACCAAGTTCGAGCGACAACGACCTCTTCTAGCACAACACGCTCAACGTCCATTTGAGCCTGAACTCATCTTGGAAACTCCATTCATTAGCAAACATCCAAAGTTCCACATGAAATGGAATAACTGACCAATCAAAGAGGCTTCATGGGTTGCCGAACATCTAGTCATCAAACATGCTTGTGACCTATTACTCCAATTCTACAACGAGCGAGAAAACCTCGACTTATATCATCCTCCCTTACCTCTAGAGTGATCATCTGCCTCACAAGTTGTAAGTGAGTAGTGGGCAGACCAATTGGTGTATCTTGGCAAAGTTTTTGCATCCACATACATGGGTGACGAATGCAAAGTGGAAAAAATGACTCTACACACACCTATGAGGGTAGTGGTGCTTGCTCCATCGAAACACTCCTTGGAGATCCGAGGGTGAGGTGAGACATCTGGTCCCCGCATCCTTCTTGCTGTGCAAGGAGTGTCTCGTGAGCAATGCCATGTACCCCCACTATTGAACGGTTAGGCTCAAGCGACTTGTGGTGATCCTTGTGAGGGCATCGCATTGTGGTGACCAACGTGTGCCTATTAGACGCGATGAGGAGCGAAATGCGATGCCTTGAACATGTGTCTCCTTGGTGACGAGATCGTGTTCGAGCTCCATGGTTCTCAATGCTAACGACGAACCTCATCATGAATATTGTGCAGCTTGTATCGATATGGATGGATCGAAACCGATAAAACGATGTGATCAAGGTGCACCTTCATCGACGGGGCTTGTTCACGGTGGGGTTGAGTGCACCTCATGATGGGCTCTTATTGACACGAAACAATGGAATGCATGAGTATCTCCATCGTCTTTTGACTCGACACGAGCTCGAAATGTGGCAGACAAGACAACATGAAGCACGCCTCGTTCATGGTGGTGGCAATAGCCAATTCACATGCTCGTGTGTAGCTTGGTCCATGGTAGGAAACGAAAGCATACCCTCATCCCATTCCCATTTGTCGATTTCTTTTTCTCCCCATATGCTCTGGAGCTTTCATGCTCCTCCCATCTTTCTCTTTACATCAAGAACAACACATTGATGATGAGGTCGTGCCTTTCTACCCCGCAATCACACTTGATGTGGAGTCGCAACTCGCAGCAACGATGCTACTCATGTAACAAAAGATAGCTACTTGGTTAATCTTGTCAATAGTCATATGCTTGTCTCAAAGATTAAGCCATGAAAGTGTAAGTATAAACTCTCTTATACTATGAAACTGCAAATGGCTCACTAAATCAATTATAGTTTATTTGATGGTGTATTGATACTTGGATAACCATAGTAATTCTAAAGCTAATACGTGCACTAACCCCCGACTTCTAGAACAGACCCATTTATTAGATAAACGTCAATGCGAAAAGATAGCTACCTGGTTGATCCTGTCAGTAGTCATATGCTTGTCTCAAAGATTAAGCCATGAAAGTGTTAGTATAAACTCTCTTATACTATGAAACTGCAAATGGCTCACTAAATCAATTATAGTTTGTTTAATTAATCGAATCTTGCTACTTGGATAACCATAGTAATTCTAAAGCTAATACGTGCACCAACTCCCGACTTCTAAAAGAGACCCATTTATTAGATAAAAGGTCAATGCTTGCCCGGTAACATGGTAAATCATGATAACTTCTCAAATCACACGGCCTTAATGCTGACGATGCTTCATTCAAATTTTTGCCCTATCAACTTTCGATGGTAGGATAGAGGCCTACTGGCATGGTGACAACGAGTGACGTAGAATTAGGATTCGATTCCGAAGAGGAAGCTAAATGGCTCATTAAATCAATTGTAGTTTCTTTGATGGTACCTTGCTACTTGGATAACCATAGTAATTCTAAAGCTAATATGTGCACTAACTCCCGACTTCGAAGAGGGAGCTAGCTAAATGGCTCATTAACTCAATTGTAGTTTCTTTGATGGTACCTTGCTACTTGGATAACCATAGTAATTCTAAAGCTAATATGTGCACTAACTCTCGACTTCTAAAAGGGATGCATTTATTAGATAAAAGACCAATGCGAGCTTGCTCGACAACAGTGGATCATGATAACTTCCCGAATCATGATAACTTGCCCTATCAACTTTCAATGGTTTTATAGAGGCCTACCATGGTGGTGACAGGCAACGAAGAATTAGGGTTCGATTAAAAGAGGGAGCTTCTCTTTTGGTCATGCAAAGAGCCTTAAAAATTTTGGCAATTGATCAAGAGCTCATTTGAAAGAGCAAATGAAAAATAATTACGAGGTGATAAGCACATCTTATTTTGGTGATCAAATTATGATAAAAGTCCAACAAAATTTGTTGATTTACCAACAAAATTTCTTATTTAGGGGACGAGATGACTTCATAAGAAATACCAGGTCAATAGTGCAATACCTACAACAAATAGCTCAAAGGAAACTTATCCTCCAGGGTTTAGCAATTGGGATAAAGCCCAAATCCAAACATCTCAAATTTGACACATTTAAAGAATTGCTATTTTGGAAAGCCTTCTAGTAATTCCTTGTTTGATATATTTTGCAATACCTACAACAAATAGCTCAAAGGAAAATTATCCTCCAGGGTTTAGCAATTGGGATAAAGCCCAAATCCGAACATCTCAAATTTGACACATTTAAAGAATTGCTATTTTGGAAAGCCTTCTAGTAATTCCTTGTTTGATATATTTTGCTTAATCCACAACATGATTTGCCTACAACTCAAGAGTTCAATACCTACAATGAGTTCTCGTAATTATCCTCAAGGGGGTTTAGCAATCGATTGAAACCCAATTACAAATATCTCAAATTTAATGCATTAAAAGAATGGCTACCTTTGAGTGCCTTCTAATATTACTTGAAGTGAGGTCAAGAGTTCAACTACTATCATGTCTAGTATTTCTTACTTGGGATACTTTCTAGTTTTCTATTCCAAAGGATTGATGACTACATTGATGTCCATAATAATGACTAACCATTAGTGCTATTCCTTATTAAGACTAATGAATCTTCTTGCAATAGCAATTCCTTTGTCCCAAAATTTATCATAAACAAGGACTTGGATTTTATAACTAAAATCAAAGTGAAGCAAAATTCACTACTTTACTAACAAGTTGGGACTCAACTAACAAGACTACTTCATGAGAAAAACGCCTTGGATTGTAAAATTAAAATCAATGTTGAGCAATATTTTATACTTTACCAACAAGTTGGGACTTAGCAAATATGATAACAAGAAAAACAAATTTAAGAGTTCAATACCTACAATAAGTTGGAACTTGGCAAATAAGATGACAAGAAAAACAAATTTAAGAGTTCAATACCTATAATAAGTTGGGACTTGGCAAATAAGTTGACAAGAAAAACAAATTTAAAAGTTCAATACCTACAAGAACTGGATCAAAGGAGGAAACTTATCTTCAAGGTTTTAGCAATTAGGATGAAGCCCAATTGCAATCGTCTCAAATTTGACACATCAAAGGAATTGCTACTTTGGAAAGCCTACAAACCAACTTTAGAGAGCTATACTATCACATGATATCAAAGGTAAGCACAACAACAATAATATTTTTCATTCCTTGAATTAATCAATTAATAGTTAGTGTAAAAGAAGTGATTTGCGATTGTTTATTCATTTATTCAATTCAACCATTATTGTGCAAAATCTAGATGTAGATTGCATAAAGTAGCATGATTTGTTAGGCAAACTACAATTTTGCAATCTCTAATGTGTACAATAATGTGAACGTGGCAGGTCTGGATAGCTAAAGCTTTCAAGGTTTAATGTCAAACGAAATGATAAAATCGAAACAACTTGCCCAATAAATGTTAGATTAAATACTAAAAGTTATGTTTCCATATAACATCATGTCTTCTGTTTGGATACCGGATACCTCATTAAGGAGCCCATAACCTTCACCAATGCCAAATAAATTGTCAAATTTGAAACACAAAAAAGCTAAAAGTCTTCATAGAGATACCATTTTCAAATTGTAAAATCGAAGATAGCTTTAGCTGTAGCCGAAAAACCTGCAAATTTTATCCTTCAGTTTGTCGCAATCGCCATGGCATACAATCGACATTGGGGATCTTTTCATAAGCATTGCTACTATACACTAACATAGGGAAGGAAAGGGCCAAATTTGCACACAAGCATTATATGAGCTATATCTGAACTTGACAACCTCGAGAGCTAATGCCATAATTAACCAGTAAGCAGCCATCATCAGTACTTGTACCCCCCTATCACTTCAATGGAAGAACATTGGTCTGTTTCACGAAACACCCAAACCAACCAACCAACTTGCTGGCTTGTCTTAAACCAACATACTCGTTGGCTTGTCAAGTGTTAAAAAATACAAGAGTAGAGCTGAGAAAGCTGCCACCCATAGCTGTTTAATCAATCCTCCTGCTCCATTTTGAACGCCACAGAAGCATCAACTCTGTGAACCTGCAAGATGCACAAATTCCTTTGGTCATCATAACACCAACCAGCACAAAAATTCTTCAACAAATGTGCTGAGCTACTCGAAAACTGAAGCACCTTAGTATCGAAAGAGCGCAGCTTGACCACTTGCGAGTTCTCTATGGTTTTCGCATCACTGTCAGTCCATGTGATCGGAACTGTGGCATCTTTATCAGTGTATGCTAGAACATCAAAAATGCCTGCACATACCAATGGCCATGTAAGAAACCTCCACTATTGCACACATACATCAAAAGATTAAATAAGGCACATACATACATGTTGTATTCAAACAAGGAAGAAAGGTGACACATGATGTGATCTGGCGCATAATAGCTTGAATCTCCTTCATGATATCAGCATCACTTTTCGTCTTTGAAACCCTGCTCAATCAAAAAGCTGCAGCTGTAAAAAGAGAAGCCTACCAACAGGTTCACAACAAAAAGAAGATGCATTGCATGGGAGCCTTATGTATGGTTCTTGCAAGCACAAGCAAATGGCTGGAATTGCTAGTGGTCCCATGACCACTTCCAAACTCTGATCTACTACAGCCGAAACAATGAAATGTCTATCAAATATGCATGGCCACAGTGTCTGCACTGATCAGTAATAAAGATCATATTATCAATGCCTTCACACTGTACAAGTACAGAAGAAAAAGCATCAAATGCAACTTCTGCTGAAGACGTCAAGGCCATGTCAGAGGGTGAACAGGATTTTCCAAGCCAATGAATGCAAGAGTTATGAAGTTTTCTAAAGTACACAAACAGCACTTTGTATAGGGAAAGCCATGGCATACCCTTTTTGTAAAACTTCACTGTCAGCCTCAATGATGAAATTCCATCTTTCGAGAGGCTCCGATGTTGCTTGATCCAGGATAACCAGTACAACTCTCTGTAGCTTCCCAGTCTCGAGCCATGCTATACAGGTAAGAAAAAACTGTAAGCAATAAAGATGCTTTGGTTTAAATCCGTGCAACAGAACATTGATACAGCGGAGTATACCAGCGAGCTGCGAGGTAACATTGGTGATGAACTTCTTGACGCTCTCCTCCTGTGCAACCAGAAGCGTGAGACCGTACTTCTTAACCTTCCCAAACTGCTCCGTTGGATAGAGCCCGCGTTGATAGATAATGCTATAAGAAGACATGTGGTGCAGAAATGAGATAAAAAATAACAGCATCCTGGAAGCATGCGGGAGAACAAATGATCCACAGAGAACGCGTCAAAAGCATCGTACCTGTTGACAGCATAACCTGCAGAGATTCAAAACAGAAGAACAAATGGGGGGTGGGGGAAGAAATTTAATACACGATAGGAAAAATCTTTAACTGGCTGTAAATAAATCGCATGAGGAGACAGGCACAGGCAAAGCAAACTCAAGGCATGCCTGCATTTCAACCCTCGAGATTCATTTGCTTGATGTTTAACAAGGCGAAACCCTACTTTCTGAAAGCTGAGAAATGCCAGACAAGAGTTGCTCTCAGTGTGAAAGTCGAGACTTACAGAAAAACTCCGTCACGATATCTGCGGAGCCTTTGAGGGTGATGACATCGCGAGCGACTTGAGCTGTAGCCATAACGCCCGGAGGTGAAAAAGCTTCAGCTTGCAGACGAAGCCTGTGCACAGACTACCGAGATGAGGTGATGAGAGATGAAGAAAACTGGACACAGAGAGAGAGAGAGAGAGAGAGAGAAGATCCTCAAGTAACGGTAAGTACCACTTTAAAAGATGCGGCCACCCATGGCACGAGGGGAGAGAGAGAGAGAGAGAGAGAGAGAGAGAGAGAGAGAATCAAAGCCAACCTTTGTTCCAAAATTTGGAGTTCAAACTCTAAAGTCTAGAGTTTTAAACCTTCTTTAAATTTTAAAGATTCTATTGAAATTGTCATAATTTATTTTACATTAAATCTTGGTTTTTCGTAAACACTAATACAAGGGTGACAAAGTGACTGGCCCCAAATGAGTGTCATGTTTGCTTGACAATGAGAGGTCAAAAGAGTATCACCCACACTTAAAACTCCCTTATCACCGAATTCATGTCAATGAAGCAGCTTAAAAAGGTGACATGTCAAGATTTAAGAACACATTGGCACAAATTCAAATGCCACCCTATTGACCTAGAGTGATTTGTTTCCTTCAACCACGTGCATCCCTCTTTAGGCTCTTATAAACACATAAAGTAGTGAGATTTAAAGCTCATGCATGATTCTTGCGTAAATATACTGGCCACTAATCTTGCCTTGTAGAATGTATCAAATGGAGACACCTTCAACTTATAGATGCATGGCAGTGCATGTTTACCCTTAGGCAAAGGAACTAACTCTTAGGTAGTATTCTTTTCCAAAGAATCCTTGTCCAAGTGCATATCCATTTTCCACTTATGAACTATCATCCCTAAATCACAGCATGAGTATTATAAGAAAGCTCATTACAATCCATAATAAGTATGATATAATCTAGAGATAGAGTATACCTATTTGGCAGTACACAAATCCTCATAGACTTGCATAAAATTGGCTCAACATGAGCCACTAGATATCCAACTTATCTATCCTAAGACATAAGGCTATCCACCATCCCTTGGCTCACACCTCAACATTTGCTTCTTGTCTAAAGCCATGCATCATGTAGAACCGTCGTACATTATGCTCATGTGCTAGCTGTCCATCCTCTTGAAACACTACTCTACATATCTCATGATTGCTACTTGTCTAAAGCCATGCATGATGTAGAACTATCGTACATTATGCTCATGTGCTAGCTGTCCATCCTCTTAAACACTACTCTACATATCTCATGGTTGGGTACTACCTTCTTTGATTTAGGATCCCATAAGCAATAGCCCATTTCACATGGCTCTTCATAGCCAAAAAAGATACATTTATTGGACTTAGGGTCAAGCTTATTCCACTTGTCCCTCAGTATTACACAAATGCCTCATAGCCAAAGTCATGTAAGTAACTAAAGCTCGGTCTCTTGCCATACCGTAACTTCTCTAATATCCTGCCATCCAATGGCTGTATATCTACCAACAATGTTACATGCATACTTATGATCAAGATATATCCATACTCATTTCCTAGTATCATAAGTACCAAACCACTCTCTATGCAAAGGTGGAATGATGATCCAAATCTAAAAGCCAAGTTCGTAATATGCCATTCTCGATGCCATTATCCATGGCAACCAAGAATGCATCATTGAATGAGGATACATACAAAAATTTGCCATCATCACTACTACATGTATTTATCTCCTCTATTTTTTCTTACTTTTGTCTTCCTTATTACCATCATCCTCACTTGCCTTTTTACCATTTTGCTTCTTCTTCCACTTGAAGCAATCCCTTTTTATGTGTCTTTCTTGTTACAAAAGAAGTATTTCATTTCCTTTTTGTGTTTCCTTTCTTGTTACAAACGAAGTATTTCATATCCTTTTTGTTGTGTGACTTGCTTCTTCACTTGCCTCTCTCACAAGAGTTCCCCCTAGCATTTGATCTTCCTCTCACCATGATTAGACTAGAGCTCTTTGACCCTTCATTGTTCTTGCTATTAACCTCCTTAATGAGCAAACTAATCTTAATGTTAGTACTTGTAAAGCCACTTGTGGGTACGAAGTTACTAATAGCAATCTTAAAAGTGTTCCAACTCTTAGGCAAGGTGACTAAAAGAACATTGTAATAAAGCAAATAAGTGTCTTGTAACCTTAGCATAGGTGAGAATAGCCTAATTAATTAGGAGCTAGCATATGATCAAGGTTTGAAGCATTTTTGTTCTCTTGTTTACCTTGGACCATTGAAGAGATTTGATCATGATTTCAAGCTCCCATGGCACATGTGATCAATATTGGCTTTATGGAAGCACTATAAGTTTGGACAAAACATTTTGGTGACCTTTTCTAGCTAGGAAGGAGCATTGTAAGTTTGGGCAAAGCATTTTGGTGATCTTTTCAGGTCTAGTAGCATTGTGCCTGATTTTGGTTGATCTCCCATGTCCTACACCAGATTATCGATAGCTCATTTATTTCACTAATATCCTTGGGCATTGCTGAGGCATTGGGCAACCATTGTGACACCTGTAGCTCCTGTTTGAACTCTTTCACGTCAGTCATTGTTGGATGTAGTAGACCTATCTACTGAAATATGCTAGGGATAACCATAACTCACTGCCCTTAGATGCTTTTACATCCTTATGTGATGCTAGTATGGTGCTAGATCATTCTTGGGTGCTTGCACGGTGCTTGGCACACGTAATGAGGTGCTCAATGGGCTGATTTGGATGCATTGACTCCATTTTAGTAGACCTTTAACTATTGTACACACTGTTGGACATCCAGTCTCTACAGAAGTGCTTTGTGCCCATTGATACTTTGGTGCCAATCAAGCATACCATTAGATGCACTGATGCATGACATTGATGCTTTGCATTGAGATGTGTATGGATATGCTTATGGTTTGCCTTGGCAATCGACCTTGAGATTGATTACACGTATTTAACCATTGGCCTTATATCTTGGGTACTTTACTGATTTGACTTATGAGCTTGAAGAAGATATTGGGTCTTACGTTCTCAGATGTATGTCACATGTATCTTGAATTTATGGATGCTATACACATGATGTATTGAGTTTCTTTTTCTCATCTTGGATTCATTATTTGTTCCAATAGGAGCTTTCATGGCATTTGCATGCTACATAGAGCTTTGGATATTCATAGTTGCTTGAGCTTGTTTCAATGACACCGTGGGACTTGGTTGAGTTATGTATATGCTCTCTAGATTCTCTTTGACTGTAGCTATTGTTTAGTGGGCTGATTTGATCTTTGTATTGAGCCCAACACCTACCTTTGTGAGGTTGTTGGTGATGCATACACCTCATTTGGTTGAGCTTTTGTTACACTTGCTTAGTCAGCCGTGCATCTAGCAGTTCTCTTCTATTACCTTGCGGCCTACTATATGCCTGACAACTATGCCTTTTGGATACATCCCACTCTAACACATTGAGTTTGAGAGTACAATTCTCAGTACCAGTTGCATCTCAGTGAGACTACTAGTTATTCGTATATACCCCGCTTCTTGCAGGATATAGCTAATAGTTGTAAATTGGATTCTATTAGTTGATTGCTCATACTTGGCTATGGTTTTACTACTGTCATAATTTTCAGCATACTATTATTTTAGCTTTTGCACTATTTATGAGGGCAAATACTTTGACTTGATTGTCACTCATTGGTAGTTAGTGGACAGCCCTACTCTTTGTAGTCTTTCCTCTCTTTGTATTGCTATGATTTTTAACTATTTTGTTGTCATTTACAACACCCTACTTGTCTTGGATTGTGCTTTCATTTGTTGGATTATGGTTGGTGGATCAAATGACAATGCTATATTCAACATTAATAGGTTGGATGGCATGAACTACAATTGTTGGAAGACACAAATCTAGCAGGTTCTAGTGTAGAAATTGCATATCAAACCATTGAGATAGAAGGGTGGAAAGCCTAAAGATTTTGATGATGAGGAATGGGCTGAACTAGATGACTTATGCAAGTCTACCATCATCTTGGCACTCTCTAGGTAGGTCTGTTACAATTTTATCTCTGATAGCATCAGACTACTTGGGATTTATGGGAGAAGATCTGTCCTATTCATGATAAGCAGAGCCTTGCTACTCAAATGTATCGGGGCTGAAGGAGTTGATGGACCTCCATATGAAGGAGGGGATTACCATGTCCAACCATTTGAATGAAATTCACTCTATCATCAACCATTTGTTTGTGCAAGATATTGATTTTAGGGATAATCTTCCACCCTTTTCCTTGTAGATTACATTACCTGAGTCTTGGTACACATTTCCCACTATTGTGACTATAAGCATGCCCACTGATGGGCTGAAATTGGATGAAGTAGAAGGTGTTTTGCTGAATGAAGAGGTTAACATAAAGAATGTTGATGCTACATGCAATTCACATGCCTTGATAGTTAAAGATAGTAATGATTATAAGAGTAGTGATAACCATTGTGGCAGGGACTCACAAAAGTCTTGCTCTAAGTCCCATAGACCATGTTGTAGAAAGTCGCGTTATTTGACATGCTATTATTGTGGAAAATTAGGACTTATTAGGCTACAATGCCATAAAATGCACCATGACAAGCATAAGGAAAAGAGAAAGGGTAAAGTGTGAGAGAAATATGAAGAGTGTAGCATTCTCTCCCTGCTAAGTCTAGTGTTAAGGTAGAGGAACCTGACTCAGATGATGACTACATAATTGCAATCTCTTCTTTGGATGCTTCACAATTGACTGATGCCTCATCTAGTTTTACTAAGTGCTAGTTGATAGATTCAGGGGCTTCCTTTCAAGTGACCCCTCATAGAGAGTGGTTCCACTTCTATTGCAGTATGTTTGGATCTGTCCATTTGGGCAATGACTTGGCATGGGTGATGTACAACTACAAATTGGTTCACGCAGCATGTTTACTTTGCATAATGTATGATATGTTTTAACTCTCATGAAGAAGAGTCTTATCTATGCTGGCACATTGGATGATGTAAGCTATTTTGTTCCTTTTGGTGATTCCTCATGGAAGATTATGAATGGAAATCTTGTCATTAAGGGAATGAAAATGCTTACATATTTACAGTATCTCTTCTACCACTTGACTATAAGTGTTTTGAGTCTTATGAGATCATTGTTTATATGGCATGTAGGAAGGTAGTACACATAAGAAGTCAGGCATTATATGCATGGATAAGCCTTTGGCTCTGATTCATTTTGATGTCTATGGACCTATGCAAATCGAAAGCCTTGAGCATTTTTGTGATGAGAAGGGCATCAAGTGTTAGTTTACTTCCCCATACATCCCTCCTCAGCATGGTATGGCTAAGCGCATGAATAGGATGATATAGGAGAGAGTCCTTAGCTAGGCATACTTACCACAATAGTTTTGGTGTGAGGTAGTGACTACTACTATATAGTTGATTAATAGATCTCCTTGCAACACTATTGACTTTCAAGTTGTAGAGGAAGTATGATCTGGAAAACCTTCATTGTATGATCATTTGCATATCTCTGGTTGTGAGGCTTTCTGCCATGTTTCCAAGTATAAGTGCAATAAGCTCAACCTTAAATTCATGAAATTCATCTTTCTTGGTTAAGGGGATGTAGGTGAGATGGGCTATTGCCTATGGGATCCATGGGCTTAGAAAGTCATCCATAGCCATGATGTAGTTTTCTACAAGGAGAAGATGCTGAAGAAGCCTGAGAAGATAGTTGAGGTATGCATGGTTATATTTTAGGAGGAGCCTCATACTCTCATACCACCACCTAGATAGCTTTCGTGATGAGATTTATATGCATTAGCCTAAGGTCTTTGAGAAAAAAGGCTAGGAACATCTACTATGTAGATTGAGAAAGAGCCTTTATGGCCTTAAGTAGTCACCTAGGGAATGGTACCACAAGTTTGATGCTTTTTATGCATTGACAGGTCTATACATGTAATGATATGGATCTGTGTTTACACAAAAAATAGGCATATGATGGTAGCCTTTTGATTTTGGTGCTTTGTATGGATATATTGATAATTGGGAGAGCTCCTAATGAGCTGGTGACTTTGAAAAGTTAGCTTAAGATGAGCTTTGAGATGAAAGACATGGGACATGCGTCATATATTCTTGGGATGTGTATTACACATGATCGCTCTTAGGGGCTCCTTTTCTTGTCACAAAAAGAGTATATCCAAAAGGTCCTTGAGCAGTTTCATATGTAGGATGTTAAGCCTATTGGTTGTCCTTTCCTTTCTCATGTGAAGGTGAATCAGGCTAGTTTTCCATAGTCTAATGAGCATAAGATTGATATGGCCAAGATCTCTTAGACATCCACAATGGACAGTTTGACATATATCACAATAGCCACTCGTTCTAACATAACATTTGCAGCGGGAATTGTGGCATGCTATATGGTTACACCTGGTAAACATCATTGGGATGCAATGAAGGGTATCATGAGGTATTTGAAGGGCACTATAGATATGTGCATATGTTAGAATCATGGGATACACTAATTATGATTATGCAGGATTTCTTGGATGTCCAAGGTAAAAAAAGGCTAACTCACACTCCACCACGATATAGGAGTCATGGGATACACTGTACCACAATATAGGATTTATGGGATACACTGATTATGATTATGCAAGACATGCAAACAATAGGAATTCCACATTTGGCTATGTGTTTACCTATGTTGGGGGTGCTATTTATTGGATGTCCAAGGTGGAAAAAGGCTGACTCACACTACATCATCCCATACTCTATATCACACAATAAAAAGTTATTGATTCCAATCCATTTTGATAAAGAAACATGAGATTATGTCTTTGCTAGGGTAAGAAGAAGAAGAATAATAATAATAATAATAAATACAATTACTAGTGAGAATGCAGAGTAGCAAGTGGCTAGCTCCATCATCCTTTGATTTTTATGAGTACTATTCAACTGGCCAAGAATCTAGCCTTCCATGCAAAGATGAAGTGCATTGAGGTATCTTACCACTTTATTAGAGAGGTCAATGTGAGGACAGGTCTATTAACCTTATCAAGATCTCAATTGACCAAAATCCTACATATCTACACACTAAAAGTCTCTCAGCAAAGCATTTTGCCTTGCTTAGGAAGTTGATGGTGTCAAGATTGTGGGAGAGAAGGAAGGAGTCTCACTTGTAGCTTTCTTGCTTGCACAATGGGGGAATACACACAGAGGTGGAGGCTGAAAACAGTTTTCCTCTTCTTAGTTGTGTAAGCCAAAAGAACTCAAGTACAAAGAAATAGAAGAACCCTATATATGGGTCTCAAACCAAACTCAACTAACTAAGGTGGCATACTAACTGAGCCACGAACTAGAGTAGATAAGGATAGCTATCATGTAGCTATTATTCATGGGCGGTGTACCAACCGCGTCTGCAACTGACAAGTCGGTGACATAAATACACAACGGTCACCCTGGCGTATCACGAGTGGAGCTCGATATCTCAACACTCCCCCTGGAGCTCAATCCCAATTCCTGCACACCAAGCAGGTCTCTGAACTTGCGCAGCTTCTCTGCGCCCAATGCCTTCGTAAATATGTCAGCTACCTGATTCTCTGTGCTGACATAAACTAGATCAATAAGACCTAGTAAAACCCTCTCCCGCACATAGTGATAATGCACCTCAATGTGCTTTGTTCTAGCATGATAGACTGGGTTATTTGCCAAGTGTATACTACTCATGTTGTCACAATAAATGACAACTGGCCCATCTGTAGACTGATGTATATCATAAAGTAGCTTATGCAACCAAGCTACCTCACATGCAGCCATTGCTGCACCCCTGTACTCAGCCTCTGTGCTCGACAAGGCAACTGTAGGCTGTTTCTTGCTGCTCCAAGTGACTGCAGCACTCCCAAAAGAGAATACATATCCACTGGTAGATCGTCTATCAGAAATACTACCAGCTCAATCAGCATCAGTGTATCCATGCAGTTGTATCTGAACCCCAGTCTCATAAAATAGTCCATAGTGCAATGTGGACTTCACATACCTGAGTATGCGTCTAGCCGCATCCAAATGCGGCTTCCTTGGAGCCTGCATAAACTGACTTACCAATCCAACAGCATAGCTCAAATCTGGCCTGGTAATAGTCATATAAATCAAGCTTCCTACTATGCGCCTGTACATAGTAGGGTCTTCTAGAAGCTCACCTGCATCTGCGCTCAGCTTCACATTCTGCTCCAAAGGAACTGAAATAGGCTTACAGCCTGTCATCCCATACTTGGACAGCATGTCCAATCCATACTGCCTCTGCAAGAGCTGTATCCCACTTGGTGATCTAATCACCTCAATGCCCAAGAAATAACGCAACTCTCCCAAACCCTTCATCTCAAACTTCTGCTTCAATAGCATTTTCACATGAAGGATATCTTCATCATTGTCACCTGTCATAATCAAATCATCAACATAAATGACAAGTAGCATAATACCTTTCTCTGTTTTTCTCACATAAAGTGAGAAATCTGCCTTGGAAATCTGAAAGCCAATAGTGACAAGATACTGTTCTATCTTGTCAGACCATGCTCTAAGTGCTTGCTTCAAGTCATACAAGGCTTTCTTCAACCTGCAAACAAACTCAGGATGAACAGCATGCACATAACCTGGTGGCTGCTCCATATAGACCTCTTCTTGCAAATCACCATGCAAGAAGGCATTCTTTACATCCATCTGATGTAAAGACCATACCTTTGATGCTGCCATAGCAATGACTGCTCTTACGGTTGCCATCCTTGCAACCGGACTGAATGTTTCTTCATAGTCAATACCATATGTTTGTGCATACCCCTTGACTACTAATCTTGCCTTGTACCTGTTCACAGAACCATCTGCATTGTGCTTCACCTTATAAACCCACTTACAGCCAATTGCATTTTTACCTTTAGGCAAAGGTACCAATTCCCATGTAGCATTTGCTTCCAAGGCATCCATTTCTTCATCCATGGCTTTCTCCCATTTTTCTTTTCCCATGCCTTGCTCAAAAGAAGTGGGTTCTGGTTCATGTATCACTTTGACCATATATGCATAGTGAATGGCTGTAAATCCATCATATTTCAGCCTATCCACAGGATACCTAGCTCTCGTAGACCTGCGCAAAGTAGGTTCACTCCTAGATGCTCTCAAAACATCCCTGGTCTTCCTTACTCCATGTGTAACAATAGAAGGAATACCCAACTCATCATCAATGCTCTGTTCTGAGCCACTGGATTCACCATCCACATAAGAGTGACCTGCATTCACATCAAACATGGGCTGATCAACCTTCTCTTTTCCTTTTCGTGATACCTGCATACCACTATCTGCATTACTTTGAGAAGATTCTCCTGATCTCAATCTGCCTGTCCATGGCGAAGAATGTGAACCACTGCTAGAGGACGCTCCACTAATATTTTGTGACTGCTGCTGTGAATTCTATGCAGCATTACCATTTTGTGCATCTACATCATCAATCACATTTACTGGTTTATACCAGCTACTCATCTCATAAAAAACAACATCTCTGCTCACTGTAAACTTACGAGTAGAAGGGTTATAGCATCTATACCCTTTTTGCTGCAGAGAGTAACCAATAAAGATGCACTTCTCAGCTTTTGGATCCAACTTGGATCTCAACTCATCTGGCACATGTACATAGGCAATGCAACCAAAAATTTTCAAATGAGAAATATGTGGTTTCCTACCAGTATACCTCTCCTCTGGAGTCATTCCATGTATTGCTGCAGTGGGAGTCATGTTCATTATGTAGACTGCTCTAGCAACTGCTTCAGCCCAATAAAAATCTGGCAAGTCTTTTTCATTGAGCATGGCACGAGATACCTCTCCAATATGCATGTTTTTCCTTTCTGCAATTCCATTTTGTTGTGGGGTATGACTGCATGAATATTGCTGCTTTATGCCATGCTCCTGCAGGAACCTTGCAAACTCATTTGAGAGGTACTCTCCCCCTCCATCTGACCTTAGGCATTTTATTTGCAAGCCTGTTTCTTTTTCAACCATAGCTTTAAGGGTTTTGAAATGCCCAAAAACTTCACTTTTCTTTTTCATAAAATACACCCAAACTTTTCTGCTATAGTCATCAATAAAAGTGACAAAATAATGACAGCCTCCAAGAGATGCAGCTTTAGTAGTCCACACATCAGAGTGGATTAATTCCAATGGCTTGTCACTCTCTTGAACATGTCTAGGAAATGGTTTCCTTGCCTGTATTCCAAACTGACAGGCTTCACATACCTTATGCATTTCTGCAACCTTGAATTTAGGCAAACCTGCAACAATATTTTGGACCTGCATTGATTTAAGTCGCTGTACATTAACATGACCAATGCGTTTATGCCAGATATCAATATCTGCAACTACACCGGTCCCATGTGCAAACATTGCTGCACTCAATTCAGACATGTCTGCATCCAATGTAAACATTCTGCCCTTCTTCTTTCCTTTTGCTATCAAGCGACCTTTATTTTTCATATCCTCAACAAAGCATCCATGAGGATTAAATCTGACCTGCAAGCCCTGCTCAACCATTTGACCAACAGAAACCAGATTCTTGGTGATATTCGGGACATGAAATACATCGGACATGTATTTCTTTTTCCCATCCTGCATAGACAAAGGAATTTTTCCAATCTGCACAATAGGATGTGCAGTATCATCACCAGTCTCCACAAATCCTGGTTTTTCCATTTTTCTTGCATCCTCCATCCATTCTGCATGACCTGTCATGTGGTTTGATGCACCTGAGTCAACATACCATACATCATTGCTTTCTTCTGCACTTGTCACAGAATTGTTCATGTGCTGCACCATAAACAAGTGCTCATTTCTGTCATCACCCTGTCTACTAGAAGATGCATAATTCCCTTGTTGCAATTTTCCATTCATGATGTCATTGTGCTTTTTATAGCAGTCTTTAGCCATATGACCCATTTTACCACAGTAGTAGCATTCAACATTACTGTTTGCATTTTGGCCTCTTTGCCATCCACCACGACCTCTTTGGCTCCCCCTGCCTCTAGAGTTACCACGTCCTCCTCCATAGGACTGGTTTTCTTGACTTTGCTGCATATTCTGATTTCTACCACGGCCTCCATATCGGCCTCCTCTACCTCTGCCTCTACCTCTTCCAGCACTTGAGTAGAAGACAGCTTCTTTTGAAGTTCCTCCTAAAGAAGATGCACCACCATTTCTTTGCTCCTCAGAAATTAGAAGAGAAATCAACTCCTCAAAATCAGGAAATCTTTCACGAACTGAAATGGATGTCCGAAACTGTGCATAATCCTTTTCTAGACCATTCAAGGTCACGGAAACTAAATCATCATCTTCCACTGGCGACCTAATGGAAGCAAGTGCATCTGCAATCTTCTTCACCTTCATGTGGTAGTCATTGATGCTCATATTTTCTCTTTGCACATTATGCAACTCTTGCTTGAGCTGCATTTTCCTGGCTTGCGTATTTGTGCTATACATTTTTGACAAAGTATCACATGCCTCCTTTGGCGTACTTGCATCTTGAATATGCACAATCATAGAGTCTGAAATGCTGATAGACAGCTAGTACATAACTTTCCTGGCTCTCTCATGCCATGCTTTAAATGCCTGCATTTGCTGTTGATTGGGAACATCAGGAAGAATTAGTTCTTCTTCATTTCCTGCAACAAATTCCCAATATCCTTTTCCCATAAGGAAATTCGTCATTCTAAACTTCTATGCTTGGAAGTTGTTCTTGTCAAGCTTTTCAGTGACAATCTGTGAAAGAGAATCAGACGCCATTACAGAACACTGCAAAAAATTCTGTCACTGCAAAAAACACAGCTTCACCCTCACAAGGGCAAATCTGCAAAACTGGCGAAAGTGGTATTTGACCACACAGTCACTTCCTAGTGACGATTTTGCATAAACAGGAACCAAGGATGATTCTGTAACTCCCAATGTCTCTACACATAAGCATATGATGCAATTTCTGTGGTAACTTTTCACTGACTTGTAGAACAGTGGTCGCACAGCATAAAACTGGGCCTTTTCTTGAGTGCGTGCGGAAAACTTCCGCCTCCAAAACTGGCCCCGAAATGGCCTCAAATCAAAAGAACAAGGTCGCCATGGGCTAAAGCCCTCTCCCCAGCATATACTGCCCTCTTGCTTCACCGCGAAGGGCGTCTCAACCTGAGACAATGCACTCCTGCACTTTCCGGTTGTGCTACCTGCAGAGATCTGCTCCCAAAACAAAAAATGAAAGCAACACTGCTCCTCTTACCAGAACATCGCGAGCTTGGCTTGCTTTCTTGAGCTCCTTACCACGAACAAGGCTCTGATACCATGTCAAGATTGTGGGAGAGAAGGAAGGAGTCTCACTTGTAGCTTTCTTGCTTGCACAATGGGGGAATACACGCAGAGGTGGAGGCTGAAAACAGTTTTCCTCTTCTTAGTTGTGTAAGCCAAAAGAACTCAAGTACAAAGAAATAGAAGAACCCTATATATGGGTCTCAAACCAAACTAACTAAGGTGGCATACTAACTGAGCCACGAACTAGAGTAGATAAGGATAGCTATCATGTAGCTATTATTCATGGGTGGTGTACCAACCGCGTCTGCAACTGACAAGTCGGTGACATAAATACACAACGGTCACCCTGGCGTATCACGAGTGGAGCTCGATATCTCAACAGATGGGTGTTGGATGAGTTAACCCCTATTCCTCATCCTGTTGTACTTTATATACATTTGTACTCTTATTTTTCTTTTCACACATCACTTGAGGCTCATTTTCATTTAAATGGGAGATTGTTGAGGGTATTGTGCCTAACCACTCATGTATTCACTACACACATAGTACTTGCACGCCTATATACTGCATGTGGCAGGTGCCAATCACTATCACTTTATTCTTTATTATTTCTATGACATCTGAATAAGGGAAGACCGATCATACATTGTAATAGTTGGAGTTTCCACATCCTATGTCTCTCTCTCTTGCTCTCTTGCTCCTTTCTCCGTAGCTCATCTCTCTCATTGCTTCCACTTGCTTGTGCTTCCACTGGGCTCCACTTTTCACTTGTTCTCTATATTATTGATCATCCTTAGAAATGTAGCTCCATGCTATCAACAAGTATATGGCTAGGTTGAGTTAATTAAAAAAACCTTGATTAGCATACTAATCAAAATTGTGTCAAGGTCAAGGCTAGAGATAGGGAATATAAATTAATGGCAATACTCTATGCGTACCCTAGTGCCTACAAAATGGCATATGACAAACCCCTTTCATGTTAACCTAGAATACAGATGTTAGCATGCCTATAAAGTTCCCAATATCTAGTTTGCATGTTGTGGTTTTAGGACGATGGGAAGGAAACATAGCCTAAGCTGAGCACCTCTTTGAGTTAGAGTAGTTGACAAAAACGTGACTTTTAGCCACACATGTTCTGATTGTAGAAAAATCCCATAGGAAGGCCTAGTTTGATAAAAACATACAGCCAAAATCATTTGAACAAGGAGAATTGGTCCTCCTTTATTTTCTTAAAGGACATAAACGAAACGCAAAATTCATGGTATTAGGACCTATTGTATTCACGCCATCAACTGAACTAAAAATACAAATCTTGAGACTCTTGATGGGGAGGGGATTTGCCACTTTAATGGAAGCCGCATCAAGAAATAGTACCCTCTTGGACAACTATAATATGAGAAACCTATGACACCCATGAATGATGCAAAAACTTGAAACAAAATAGAACCCAAAAACAACACAACCACACATCAAACTCTCCACATTCAAGTAGCTTGGACAAGGAAGAGAAAATGATTTTAGCATCAGCATATCTGCATCTCAAGTTGATTGCCTCAAAAGAGATTCTCATCGATGCTCTCATTAAAAAGGAGCAAACTTTAATATCTTGCCTTATGAGTTCCGATTAGTAAATTGGACAACACTTGTTGATACCATTTGATGCAAAATTGAATCCATACAAAGGATTGCCATATTTAGGATTAGAAAAGTGTAAGTTAATGGTGACCATTGAAATCAAAAGCATCCCAATGTTTTTTTTTTTGTTTTCCAAATCGAGTTAATGTGGGATGAGAAATCTTGCTAAGGACATCCATTTAAGTTCAAAACACAATGTCAAATGAATTTTTTGAAGCAACGTATTCATTTAAATCTCCATGAAGTCAGAATTATCTCTGCCTTTAATAAGGGATACTTGATTGATAGACTATCGTGTCCTACCAAGCCTAGCTAGCTAGTGAGGACTACAAAACAAATAGAATGTCTATTGCAAGAACTTTCTTTGGCCCAAGGAAAATAGCTCTTGTCGATTAGCAGTTCAAAAACTACATGACATTATAACAACCCATGCAAATTATTCATAAAAACTCATGGGGCCATGGAAGAACTACCAACAAACTAGACATAATTCTCACATTAGTTCTAGATGAGTATCTAAGGCAAAATTGTATATGCAAGCCTATTATTAAGGCTAATTGCTTCATGTAGATCATCAAACGAGCACCTCATGCTCACCAACATCAATCAACAAAGTGCTACAATGTGTAGCCAAAATGCAACCAATCAATCCATATGCCTAATATCCATCACACCATGATTGTACCTAAATGAACTATCCGGGTATACAAATCCAAGGCTACCCAAAATATAGCTACAACTTCACCTACGTGTGAAAAGATGGTGCTTGAATCAAATTGTTGAGAGAGCAATCATCCTCAATTTCCACCCATGAGGACGTAAAGATAATGATCAATAAGCCCACTCAACCCAAAGTTAAAAACAACACTATTACCAAGAATGAACCAGTGGCCACAACTATAGTGTACATTGACAAGTGTCACAAAGACACCATCACTAACCAGATTGAAACCATCTTCCACTCATTGTTGTTCAATTTATCAAATGGTTGTAGAGTTGGCTAGTAAGATCAATCTCTTAATAGCAAATTGTTTCGCTCAATTTAACCATACATTTGAAATACTCGTTTGGGCATATGAATGATTGACCGACAAGTAGACGCGGTCTCTTGTTGGAAGACTACTTGGCAAGATAGCAAGCGAACGCATTTTTTGCATAGCACTATTCTCATGACACTTTCAGAGACAAGTGCTAAAACCATGTGGGCTATAGTCACAAAGGTAAATAACCCCACTAAAGTGATTGAAAACTAACAAAAATGTGAAACACAATATTCATTCCTAAGCATTTGGTACAATCATCACCTTGACATTGCCACTAACGCCAATCACTTGATGACCAACGTAGAATAGTGATGTTTGGTAAAAGCCTTACAACATGATCCCATGCACTATGATGGAATTTTTCTTCATGCATGCTCATCGCTTGAGATATGCCATACCCTTTTGAAGTGGACCAACACCCCATGTTGGAAAAAATGTTTATGGAAGAAGAAATTTATGTAGCAAGCTGATTGGAAGGCCCAAATTTGCTCACTAAATTAGTGATCTACCTTTTTCAAACTACCTTGCAAACCATTTGATTTAGATGCACTTGCTAAACTCCAATTCAACCCTAAATTCTTTGACTAGTGGCTTCCTTAATCCACCACATTAAATAGTACTTCTTAACGTAAGATACCTTTTATACATACAAAACCACAATTCAATTCTAATTATAAACCAAATGTTGGGACATAAAACGGGCCGGACACTGGCTCTAAGGGACTAGCTGGGCCTCTACTACTCATCTAAAACCACCCCACATGGCCTCATGGCCAAGAACGTTTAAGAACTTTCCGTTTGTATGGTTTTGTAGTCCAGTGAATGATTCTTTCCCCACTCCTTAGAGGGAGTCCCTAAACATGTTGGTGTTATACACCATGTAGTACACACAAAGGGAGCACCCCTCGGGGGGTTGATCATCGCGGCTCCACTACAGCTCTCCTACACCTCGGGAATTGGCCCCAAGATGCACCGTGAACACAAAACATAATCTTTATTAAATTGATTAGTGCATGAAGCACAACAACCCATGATTGTGATCTTGACTTGTAGAATCTCTAAATATAAAACTCATTGATTAAAAATTATTATACGTGTAGCCGTTTTTAGCCAGTGTGTGCATGAGCAACGACTGATTCCTTTTATGACAAATTACGATATTCATGCTGTTTGACACATGAAGCATATGCAATGTAAATGGTGGGTTTATTTTATTGTATTTTAATAATGTGTTGGACACAGATGTGCGTAAAAAATATGATCAATTTTTTTTAATTTAAGAAATTGAATGCGGTTTGTCATACACGAAACAAAATTGATATCTATAAGGGGTGTGTATACATCCTAATCTAAATGTGCACACTTAAAAGGAACGGCCATATCCATGAAAGAAGCCAAAATGCAATCTAACTAGTCTGAAAGTTAACAACATGAGGAAAAGAACAAAACATGGCATGTATTTTTTTGGTAATTTATTTTTGTATTTTGGTAGATTTATAAAAATTTATGCTTTTTTCTCTTTTTAAGATTAAAATAAACCAATTTGAAAAGGTAAATGAGAATAAAAAGTGTGGACTTTTGAACGGAAAATATAAAATATTCTTGTATTTTTTATCATGTTATGAATTTTTTAAATTTTTAATAAAAAATTTAAGTTTTTAACAAATTTTAATATATATTAATAAAAATATTTCAAAAAATATTTGATATCCAAAAATTTATGGTCATGTTTCTAAATTTTTAACTATTTTTTCTACATTTTGATTTTATTTGATTTTTTGGAGTTTTTTTTGTTTTTGTTTTTATTTTATTATGATTTTTAAAAATGTTATGTTTGAAGGTTTTCAGCAATATTAAATTAGCGGGAATAAGGGTACCACGTTTTGCTATGCTACGTGTGAATATCAACAATGAGCCCTGCAACACAAACAAAATCCCATGTGCATCCTCGCATGTGAACAATGGTGAAGAACCATAAACATGCACACACGAACCATGGACTCACAAAAACCGATGCAAAAGCTAGTGCATGATCACCTATCAAAAAGTCATTGTGACAGAGGGAAGAGAGCACGGGGGCAGGGTTGTTTATGTATTGGAGGGTGTTGGTTTTGGTGCCGATGGAGGGGTGGGAACATGGGCTAGGGAGGGAAAATTAGAGGCGATGGGACATTTGGTGGGGGAGTGTGGGAATGGGGTTTATGGGAGGGGTGATGGGTTAAAACTAGGGGGGAGGGGGGGATGGAAGAGGAGGAGGTGGTGGGCAGCCAATACGGAAGGAAGAATGAGACAAGAGGAGCAAGAGGAGGAGGAGGAGGAGGAGAAAAGGAGGAAGCAGAGAAAGAGGGGAGAAGAAGAAGAAGATAGAGGAGGAGGAGGAGGAGGAGGAGGAGGAGGAGGAGGAGGAGGAGGAGGAGGAGGAGAGAAGAAGAAGGAGGAGGAAGAAGAAGAGAAGGAGGAGAAGGAAAAGAAGAAGGAGGTTGAGAGGAGGAGATAGAAAAAGGAGGAGGAAGAAGAAGAAAGGAGGAGGAAGAAGAAGAATGAATTGTCGAGGCATTTAATTATATTTTTTCTTTTATTTTTGTATTAATTTTTTTTGAGACTATAAGATCAAACCATGGTTCTGAAACAATAACAGTGCGTTCACACGTGAAAACACATTTGATTTGCATAAAATCTTTTACAAATTAATAATTTATGAAGTAGGGCTCAAGACAAAGGGCGATAAAAGGAAAAAATGTCCAACTCACACGGACGAATAGGGTTGCAAGGTCAAATTTCAATTCTAAGAGGGCAGGGAGCATTAAAGTGCAGTTTTGGTGAAGCAAGGATACGTTTACATGAAAAGATGAGAAAAATAGAGAAATAGTCAAAGGGGAAAGGGAAAACCTAAGATATGGGGTCAAATAGGACGAGTGGGTGGGGAAGGGACTCTCAGAGCAAAGAAAAGACATTGCACCATTTAAAGATTGAATAGAGAGGTGTGTCTATGATTGTATATAGAATAGACACATCCCCATACTTAAAACCTTAATGGATCGGTGTTGCAAATCAGTAGGGCCTAAGACCTAACAACCGATAGAAGACTCACATCCCCACATTTAAGATAGGACATACACATATAAATACAAGAAGTAGGGTTAGAAACACTTTGCCTATTTAGCTAGTTGTCAATGTGGATAGTCATTGATGCGCAAGGTATTGAAGTTGATTACAGGAGGTACCATAGCTCATCACATCATGCTTCAATCAAGACAAGGACCATGTAGCAGCACCCAAGGAGGTAGCATTGTTGATAAAGATCTATGAAGTTATCGATGACAAACAATACAATGCTCACCTCAACAGCCACTCCTGTGAGAATGATAGAGTAGTCTCTCATCCCATAGCTCACGTCACTTGGCAAGGAATGAAGGGAACCCATCTCTCACAGTTGGTTTAGAAATTGACAAGAGGGATGGCTCAGATGGAGTTTGCCAATGTGCACAATTGATGGTGCATTAGTGTGTTCCATCCCATCTGGCATAAGTGCAAGAAGAAAGGCATGGGAGCTTGGTAGTATAGTACACAGAATAGAGTAATGTATCCTAATGTGGAAATAGAGGCCCATCCCATATGTGAAGAGGGAAATGGGAATGTACCTGATCACCAATGTCGGAATGTCTTGCAATTCTCACCTCTCAATTGATTGAAGCAAAGATTACTCATACTTAGTCCCCCTATGTATCACACTCTGTTGATGTAACATGTCCACTTGTATCTTCAGGACACGTCTTAGCAGTCCATCGGAAAGGATGTCTAGAAAGCTCCGCCCGGCGCTCCCATGGAATGTTACGGGGTTTGCAATCTAGGGCTTTCCGCGTCTGCCACGTAGCGGAAGTATTCCGACCGTTCCCACTTAGGATCGACCTGAATTAGGGTTTTCCTTATTGGTCATTTCCTAATGGCAACTAGCGTCGGACCCAAGAGAACTACTTTACGCAAAAACCCCAGGTCCGAAGCGGATTTACGCTGCACTTGGTTCAAGGAGAATGGGAAAAGAGAGGGATGCAAAGCTCAACCTCTCTGCCATAAGGCATAGTCCCATTTAGTTCCCCTAAAACAGCGTAAATCAGGATCAGTCATAATTCTAAGTTAACGCTCTTGTTGTTTGTGTTCGTTGATGATCTTCTGGCTGCCATCGTGATTTGAGAAAAGTTCTCGGCCAACCGGGACCACCCATCCGTAGGACGAACCTATGGCCCATCCTCCGCACTTTCCTCGGGTTGTTTTAGTTATTTAATTACCTAACACATTAGTCGGACATGTATCAATTGGCTTCTTTAATTAGCCCGTTAGGCACTGGTTCTTTCACGTAATCATATCACTTGACATAGAAAAACAATGTCAAACAAGTTCTTTATTAATAGGTTATCATATTTATCTTTGAAATACAAAAAGTCTAGCTGATAGGCTTATCCACAATCCGCCCAAAGGCTATCTAGCAATCCACAGGGATTACCAATCCAAGTTTTCGCCCGTAGACTAGTATGCGGGCCTCGAGATCCAATCTTGAGTCACATTAGCCTCTTGTGCAGGGCTCAGAAGGCGAGGGATTTACAGCCAGAGCCCCCTCTAGCACCCAAGCGTCCTCCTACACCAAGTAGCGCTCAACGGAAAGACCTCTCGCGACGGGTTCAGTCCACTTTCCCGGCGCGGTTAACAACCCCCTTGGTTAGGGTCAGGCAGGCAATCGGGGGTAACTAAAGCTGCCTCTCCCTTCAGGCCTTCAACCTGAAGTATTAGATATCCATTTATATTTTAATTCATTGATCAAACAAAACCAAACAGTGCTCTAAAATCTGTAGCAAGCACAAACATTTCCATTGGTCGTTTTTGTTGACAAACTGCTAAGGAATGAGTCCTTCCTTTCGAATGCATCCATCACTCGATCCGGGATGACTTACGACTTTGCAAGATCCCCTATATCCTGGGTTAGGGCATACCCTATTAACCCAACTTGGTCAATACCTTAAGTTCATATGTTATGTCCTTTGCTCCAAGCAATTATCTTTACTCAAGAAAGATACTAAATTAGGATGATTATTCATCCTCTTGCAAGAAAACTTGCGTAAGGACCTGCCAACCTTATTGCGAGAATTGGCCATTCCCTTGTGATCCAATCACAAGATCATATGACCCCGCACTTGTTGCACAAGTGTCGCATTGAACTATGAGACTATTCTACTCATTGAATGGAGTCACGAAACAATTTGTTTCTGATTACATCAGGCTGACGTCGTTAGTCCTAGGGTTCCAAGTTCCATCTCGTAAGATTCTTAGGGACAAACCCTAGTTCATATTCCAAATATGTTTCACTGTCCCTACATTCGGTGAATGTGGGCAAGTATTTAATGTATAGGAGTTTCAGTCTTAGCAATACGTACGATTAGGTCATGTATTAATTTCCTAGTGAATTTCTTGGAATTTAACTCATTCTAAACGAGTACTCCGCGGTTTAGGTGTTTTAGGTTTATGCCAATTTGTTTAACTCTTGAAGATAGTTACGTTAACATTTCATAAACACATGACTCGTTGTCTACGCGTAAATTGATTTTTCAACCTTAACTTATCGATTAAGGTCAGGCATAGGTTAGGTTAATTCCAACTAATCTTCCTATAACTTGCGAATAAAATTCATGCTAAACAAGCAACCTTTTACTTGACAATTTATGCAATTGATAAACGGTAATTGCCTGGAGTTATGCATCGTAAGAATCATTTCATGCCTTGCACTTTCCTAAGGATTCCTAGCACTTCCCATGATGATTCGGTTAATAATGCGATATGCAGTTTATACTTCCATGTTTAAACAAGGTATACTATTTTAATTCCGTTCTATAACAATGGACATTAATCTAATTTTAATTCATTGCACTACATAAAGCTATTTACTAGAAATGCATTTATGCTCCCTTTATTTTGCATGTTCTATTGAAATATTAATGGACTAAATTCCTCCGTCGTGAGCTAATTTATTTAAGACAACAAAATGCATCCTATTTCCAACAATTATCCTTTGCACGATTGTTATAACAATACCAAATAAAAATTAGGAAGGAAAACCTGGGCTTGGGGTGAGATGTCCACGTGGATGCTAGGAGACGATCCTCCTGCAGGGCTGTGCCTTGGGCTTTCTTAGGAGGCATCACGAATGTAGCCTTTCCGTCGTGGATGCAGCTTTACAACTCCTTTTTGAAATTCCACCGTGGCTCCCTTTTGCAATAACTTGCACCGTCCGTCGAAAGCAGCTTTAGAAGGCTTCCTTCTTGAAGTAGGGATTTCGAAAGGGGGTGTTTCAAAATCTTTCGCGAATAAGACCCATTAAAGCCATGGGAAAGGCTTAATGGCCTTATAAAGACTCGCACGAACGGGGAATAAAAGGTGTAGAATCCCTTACGAGGGCTTTTGAGTGGGAAAGGAAGGTGTCAAAAGACCCTCAACACTCTCCTTTCTTTTACGTGTGGGGGAAAAAACAAGGTATGGGAGAGCGAGATGGGTTTTTTTTGCATGGCCTAAGGGGGCCCTTAAAGGGATTTAAGATCCGGGAAGGAAGAGACTTTAAGGTAACATCTTTTGGTGGAAAAATGACTTATAAAGCTTCAAGGGGAAAATTGAGGGGGGAAAGGAAAAAGGGCTAAGGTAAAATTTTCTTGGGGGAAAAAGGGCCTTATAGAATCCTAAGGGAGAAACTCCAAGGGGGGGAAAAAGAGACCCTAAGGGAGCCTTTAGGGAGGAGTTTTTAAAAGGGAAAAAAAAAGTGGCCTTTAAAGCTATAGGAAAGGGGCCTAAGGGCCCTTAGGGAAAAATTGGAGGGAGAGGGGGTAACCCCAAAGCCCAAAGGAAGGGGGGCTTAGGAAGCCCCCCTTGGAAGCATCTAAGCTCCCAGAAGCTCATGACCATGTGGAGGGGCAGGTTCAGATCTCCACGTGGAGGGGGAGGGGGGGGGATTTTGGAGGCCGTCAAATGGCGGCAACGACCAGGCGGTTGGGCGCAGCGAATGGGAGACAATGCCCTCTTGGCGTCGATTTGCAGCGCTCTCCCTCAACTCTTCCTCTCCCTCTCACAGTGGTGGTAGTGCCTCAACCTCTCCCTTCCTCACAGCGTCTCCGGTTCCTTCTCGTCCTCCTCCCCCAGGCTACCATAGCCACTAGCAGCCATGGTTTATATAGGGGGAGGGGATAGGATCCTCCCTCCCTCACGCGTCGATGGGCATGCCTCCTTGCCTAGGCAAGCTCCAGCAAGGAGCTTGCCTCTCTTGCTATTCCCCTCTTCCTCCAGCTTGACAGTCGGCTGGAGGAGAGGGGAAATAATTTAAAAAAATTTGCTAAAACAAAAGAATTATCCAATTCTATTATCCTCTATTGAGGCAGTTCATGCGTGCCTTTGGGATATTACAGTTGATAGATATAGAAGGGCAATCTAGTTTCTCACACCCATTGATGTAATCCTTACTGATGCCACTTGTGCAAACGTTTGTATGCCTTGAGCATAGTTGATGGTGCAATCATGCATCTCACCCTATGCCAACATATAGTGCAAGGAGAAAGGCTATGGAGCCTTATAGTACTGTGTACAAGAATAGTCCATACTTTGTGTATTGAGAGGCCCAACCCATGCATGCAATGCTCCATTCACACAGCTCATCTCTCATTTGAATTTGAAGGAAAAAAGACTAATCACTCACCCCACACTCTATCTCATGCTATATTGATCGATACGAAGGACAATCCCTAACTCACATCCCCATCCAGATAGGATGAATGCTCACAACACTTAGGAGGTTGTCGATGAAGATTAGTGTGGCTTTCTAATGACATCAAATGATATCTGTCAATGAAGGGACATACCCAAGGAGGTAGCCAACAGATCACAAACTTGAATTACATGTAGGAGATTTTGTGTGTTCTAGGAGTCAAATGCGCTATGGAATCATAGGACATAGTACACCAAGGGAGGCATCTTCAAAACTGCATCCTAAAGATTGCAATGGAGACTTCAGCTATTTTGGGGACTGCAATGTGTCATCACATTTTCCATAACCATCTTCCTACCTAAGGGTGTTACTACCTTTTCTTGGAGCAAGGCTTGTTATGACATGGAATTTCTTCCTTTTCTTCCAAAATAGTTTATTATTATTTTTCTTTTTTTTTATTTTTTTTCCCTACTCCTAGGGGTGTTTCCACCTTTTCTTAAAGAGTAGGTTGAGGACAGAAGTCCTTTTCTCCCCAATAACCTATTTTCTTTTATTTTGTTTGGTTGTTTTTTTTAATAACAAAAATTCTAGTTTTAGAACCAACCTTGCCACATGTATTCGATTGGAAGGAAAGGAAATAATGTCTATAGCTTGGATCTAAGCAAAGCTATTAGGGTTCATTGCAAGTACCTTGTAAGGGCCCATCTAGCACTATTGGAGCTTTCCAAGAGACTTGCCAAAGCATAAATCATAGGCAAGGATGAGACCACCTTCTTTGAATTCTTTGTGTTTGATGAAGCTATCATGGTAGACTTTGCGTTGGGCCTATATGGATTTCATATATTGTAAGGCCATCTTGCAAGTCTCATTTAGACATTCTAGGTGTAGGAGATGGCACTGCATGAACTATGTATCTCCCAACCATTCAATGATAGCCACTCTCAAAGAGAGCGATTCCAGCTCAAGTGGAAAGATGGCTTCTATACCATAGAGCTATTTAAAAGGTATTTGTTCTATTGTGGCCTTATGGGAGGTTCTATATGCCCAAAGGGTTTTTGTAAGTCAATCATTCCAATCACAACGATGTGCGGAAATTATCCTTTTGTTAGGATTGAATAGAGGATGTGATTGGTGACTTCAACTTGGCCGTTAGCTCTAGGGTAGTACGGTCTAGACTTACGATGGTGGATCTTATAGTTCTCTCTTAGCTCTTCCATGATCTTATTTAAAAAGTGAGTGCCTTTGCTTGATAAGCTCTAAGTGATTACCAAAGTGAGTGATAATGTTCTCATACAAGAATAAAGCCACATTATTACCATCATTGCGCTTGAGAGCTTTGGCTTCATATTACTTTGTCACATAATCAATATAGACCATAATGTATTTGTTTTGCTTTTTTTTGGTTGGAGGGTTAATTGGGTCCATGAAGTTGATGCCTCATTTCTCAAATGGCTTCAAGGAAAGAATTGATTGTAGCAGCATTGCATTGCTTTTTGTAGGTTTTTTCATTTGTTGGCAGGCATCACAGTGCTTATAGTAATCATGGCCATCTTTGTGGAGGGTTGGCTACTAGTATCCTACGAGTAGAGATTCCATGAGTGTCACTGCTTTTGCAAAGTGACCACCACATGGTTCATCACAGCATGCTTTTAGCATGATCATGATCTCATGACATAAGATGTGAAAACTCTAACAGTCACAATGCGTGACCAGCCTCCTCTTCAAATGTCACTGAAAGAATAAAAAATAAAGTGATAGTGATGGGTATTCGTCACCTATAGTGTATAGGTATGTAGGTAACTAATATACGGTGCGAGGATTGTCAGTGTAACTAATATACAAGTGTCTATGCAAGGCACCTACGTGATTGGCCTTCCCTTTATTCAAATCTCATGGAAAGAATAAAGAATGAAGTCACAGTGATGGGTGTCCAATCACTACCTACATTGTACAGGTGTGCAAGTAATTAATACATAGCGGGGATATTGTCAATGTAACTAATACACGAGCGGCTAGGCACAAGCGCATGGGTAATCAATATTCTCTTTATTTAAATGTTACTAAGAGAATAAAAAATTAAGTGCTAGTGATGGGCACCCACCACACCAATAGTGTACAGGTGTGTGGGTAACTAATACATGGTGTAGGTGCTATCAGTGTAACTAATATATGGGTGGTTAGGCATAGGTACCTTTACCCCTAACAACCTCCCAGTAAAAGGCAATGTGCCCTTTGTGAAGAGAGAATAAGAAAAAAGTGACAAAGTACAAGTACACATTGTGAGGTGCCTCCTCCAACAGACCTCGAGGAGTCCTCTTAGTAGTCGATCAAAATTCATATCCATGCACATCATCATCCACTCTCCCCATGGGAAACTTAGGACTTAGTTGAACATGGGAGTCTTAGTTCTACTTCATAGGGAAAGCATAGACAAGTCATCCATAACAACAATCTAAGACGGGGGAGAGTAACTCGATCCCCCTACCCATAAGGTAAAATCTTAGCTCTGGTCCCCTAAAATGGTGTTAAACCTAGTAACTGATCCTACCAATATTGGGAGGTTCACGATTTAATTGGCTCTAGCTACTGTTGGAAAGTTACTTGACTTATCCAATCCACCCAGTCATAGCGTTCAATCGTCAAGATCAAAGCCTCCCACTTTTCTGCATACCAGTTCTCATTTTCCACTGCTTCAGCATATGTACCTGGTTCTTTGATCTCCATCACTTTTGTCATGTAAGCATAATGCTTTGTAGTGTAGCCACTATATGTCAACCTATCAACAGGGTATCTAACCCTCTGTGAGTGTCTAAGCTGTGGTGCACTGCTCGATTCCCCTCTCTCATGAGGTAGAATGTACCTGCTCTGCCTTGCGCCAGGTGTATAGACAGTCGGAATACCAAGTTCACTGTCTAAAGTGTCAGTAGACTCATATCCAGAAGTCATCCTACCAGGTGTCATCATCCCAGATACATCCTTAGTAACTTTCTCTTTTCCTTTGTCCGCGACATCATATCTCCCCCTCACTGACATACTGGTGTCAGTGGACGATGAGTTCCTCAATCTCCCTGTCCATGGAGATACTGTCTGACTACTAGGTCCTGTCATAGCAGTGCTCTACTGCATATCAACTGTAGATACATGAGTGGAAGGCATATCCGATGGCACTGTATTGCCGGTGATACATACCAAGAATCCATCTCATAAAAAATAACATCCCTACTCACCAAGGTCTCCCTGGTAGAGGGATCATAGCATTTGTATGCCTTCTTCTCTTGCGAATATCCAATGAAGACACACTTATGCACTTTTGGATCCAGCTTCTTCCTTTTTTCATCTGGAATATGCACATAAGCAAGACATCCAAAGACTTTCATGTGACTTACATCTGGCTTATAGCCATACAGCTTCTCAAATGGTGTCATCTCATGAATACCTACAGTGGGAGTCCGATTCAAGATATACATGGCTGTCATAACAACCTCAGCCCAATAATAGAGTGGCATCTTCTTCTCATTCATCATGGCACGAGCAGCTTCCATCAAGACCCTATTCTTTCGTTCAGCTACCCCATTCTGTTGAGGAGTGTAGCTGCAGGTAATCTGCCTTTGTATGCCATTTTCAGCCAGAAAGTTGTCAAACTCATTTGACACATACTCCCCACCGCTATCTGATCTCAAGCAAGAGATATAACAGTCAAATTCATTTTCAACCTGCTTTTTAAACTGCTAAAAAATAGCAAACACCTCATCCTTTGTCTTTAGAATGTAAACCCAAGTATAGCGACTGTAATCATCAATGAATGTCACATAATACTTCGAGCCTCCCATGGATGCATTATGGGCTGGCCCCCAAACATCAGAGTGTACTAACTGCAACGGACGTGTACTCTGCCTTACATGCCTGACAAATGGCAACCTTAACTGCTTACCAAACTGGCAAGCATCACATACATGACTAATATCTGAATATTGGAACTTGGGTAAACCTGTAACAAGCTGTTTTTTCTGCATAATTTGCAGCCTTTGCAAATTTACATGCCCCACTCTCTTGTGCCAAATTTCCAAGTCTCTGATAGTGCCAGAACCATGGGCAAACATGGCTCAATTCAGCTCTAGCAAGGTAGCATCAAGAGTAAACATTCTGCCATTCCTATGACCACGAGCTATTAACTTGCATCCATTACCAAACTCTTCAATAAAGCAACCATGCTTGTTGAACCTAACCTACAAGTTCTACTCCGCCATCATCTGACCAACAGATAGTAGGTTCTTCGTAATTGAAGGAACATGCAATACATCATGTAAATTTTTCTTTTTGCCATCATGAACCACAAGAGGCACTTTGCCTTTCTGCTCAATGCTATGTTGTGTGTCATCACCTGTACAGACATAGCCATTTTTTTCAGCCACCATACCAGTGAACCAATCACCATGAGGAGTCATATGGTTTGATGCCCCTAAATCAATATACCAAACTATATCATCAGTGGATTTTTTAGCAACTCTCTCTTTTACATACTGCATGGCAAACAATCTATCTCCTGAAGTATCATCTGCCTGACTAGATGTAGCAAAATGCCCATGTTGTTTGCCTTTCTGATTGTCCTGCTTCTTCCAACAGTCCTTGGCAATATGCCCATACTTTCCGTAGTAATGACAATCCTTATCCTTGTTCGGATTGTCAGATGGATGCTGCTGTTGCCAGGAGCCTCTACCTCTAGGGCTAGATCTCCCCCTGCCTCTAAAGTTTCCACCACTTCTTGCATTTGGTACCTACTGGTTGTTATTGCCATAGGATGCATTTTGCTGGCCTCCTCTGCCAAATCCATAGCCTCTACCACGGTTTCCACGGCCACGTTGATTGGAATAGAAAACTGCATCCTTGTTTTTAGAACTGCTAGATCCTGCAGCCAAACCAAGCTTAACCTCTTCATGGATAAGCAATGCAACCAGCTCATTGAAATTAGGCATTTCAGCTCGCACAGACACAGAAGTGTCAAAAGACTTATACTCAGGCCCCAAGCCGTTCAAGGTCACAGCAACCATGTCTTTATCTTCAACCTGTGAACCAACAGATGCCAACTGATTCGCAATGGTCTTAACCTCCGTGACATAATCCTGTATAGATATGCTCTTCCTCTCCATGTTGTTGAACTTTTGCTTCAATTGTATCTTCCTGGCACTTGTGGTTGTGCCATAGTTCTTGACCAAAATGTCCCATGAATTCTTAGGAGAGCTGCAGTTCATTATCTGCATTACCATGGCATCTGAGATACATAAAGAGAGCCAGTGCAAGACTCTACGAGCTCTTTCTATCCAAGCTCGGTGTAATCGTCTCTGATCAGCTGTAGCTCGATTTGGGAGCTTAGGTTCAGCTTCCGCTCTAGTCACCAACTCCCAATAGCCTTTCCCTATTAAGAAGTTCTCCATGCGGAACTTCCATATGGCATAATTGTTACTATCAAGCTTTTCCCCCACTATCTGGGTTATGTTGTCAGTCCTTTCTACATTTGCCATGTTGTATCAGACACTATTTAGTCATTGCCTGACTTCCTGCAAGCCAACAAGTCACTCTGACCAACCTCAGTCCTTGACTGTTTATGACAGTTTTTTGCAACTATTCTCTGCAAAAAACCAGGGTATTTCAGCCCTTTAAGACCTCAAAAGCATCCACGAACATGTGGTATAACCCGTAGGTACATCAGTCAGTACATAGACTTTGCAGGTATTGTAACTCTGTGTCATGCAAGCTTATTGCAGTAAAGAGAATACGCAGTCTCAAACCTGTAATTTTTCAGTAATAATCAGCAGTGAATTTACTGTCAAAAACCACTTTAAAACATGCCATACATGCTCC
Source organism: Lygodium microphyllum (assembly GCF_053477565.2). Lineage (NCBI taxonomy): Eukaryota > Viridiplantae > Streptophyta > Polypodiopsida > Schizaeales > Lygodiaceae > Lygodium > Lygodium microphyllum. The sequence continues at coordinate 22,104,432 of NC_141143.1, read as the reverse complement.
AAACTTTCCCAGACATTTGCTAGTATATGTAGGCAACTAGACATAGTCATACGGGCACAGAACAGTGTATATCCAGCAAGTACAAGTGACATAAATCTGCTCACAGATTGTATACAGCCAATAAACTGTCAAACCAAGATGTATTTCAGCCCAAGAGATCCTCAAGCCACTTCATACATATGCCACTATGTGTACAGGTCAATACATGACCATATGGGCATTCGCAGACTCTCTGTCTTCAAGAAGTAATGTCAAAAAGTACATGGACTGTTTATGACCAGCCAATACGCTGTCAAAGCATTTGTTTTTTGATTCAGATTTCAGCTTTTAAGAGCCTTCAATGCTCATCTCAATGCTCATAGCATTCAACAATCATATCCCGTACCATACAACTCCTTGTAGGTAACAAAAGGCATGTATTTCTTCAAGTCAATGAGTATATGTTGATGACAGTTTTATGACAATTTTCAGCCTATCATAAAATTTCAGATCTGAATATTTTATCAGTAAAATGCAACCCAAATGCATCAAACTCAGTACATATGCTCCTGAATGAACCCTCACTTCAATAGAGCTAAAAAATGCTCATCAAATGGCTTCAAATCTTCAGGAGGACTCTAGTGTATGCTGCCTTGTTCAATGACAGTTTCCAGCCATTAAAAATTTCCAAATTTGAATATTTTTTCCACCAAGACTTCAGCTCATAAGCATACCAACCAATACATATGTCTGCATAAGCATATCTATGCTCAAATCTCATGTCGGAGATACATACATGCTGTGTATTCCCTATTTGTAACAATCCTGGACTATATTTCATATCTGAAGCTCACTGTTCCAGCTCATACATCAGCTCCAGACCAAGCAATGGCTTATCAAGGCATCAAAGGACCTTCCAAGAAGCATTTTCAAGCTGGAGATCAACTAGGTAGTGATTGATATCTTCATTAGCAGCAGAAAATGACCATTCAAGATCACGTGCAAACATGCTAGCAGCCCTGGGGGTTTCAGCAGCAAGTATACTCCACGGGGATAGTTGATGCTTGCACTTAAGTGCTCAATGAAGCCTCTACAATGCTTCAAACAGGCCAGGACAACCCTCTTGTATAATGACAACCCAAAATGACAAAATGCATACCTTCACAGATACAATGACAGCCTGCACACTGTCAGCTTGCTTCTCTTCAACCATTGCCCTAAGTCTTCAGCTTGCAGGTCTTTCTCACAGCTTCATGCCTTCAAGAGCCCATCCATGATGGCTCTGATACCATGTTGGAAGAGAGAGGGAGAGAGACAATGTAATGGAGCAGCAACCTGACCTTCAGGTCGTTGATCATATTCCATTATTTCATAGACTACTAGCATAAGATAAGTGTATACAATAGTACTAAGGTCCGTAGGACCATTCACACTGGGTCTAAGACCACCGACTTATTTAATGTCCCACACTTACTGATACAGCTGGACACAGCTAATGTCGGCCATGCATACTGATAGGAGAGTAATGGGAGCTTGATATTCTAACAATTGAGACTTGGACTCATAAACACAATCTTGTGTGTGGATAGTGACATAAACACTTTACTGGAAAGAAAAGAGTATTATCATTGCATTGCAAGTACAATGCTTTATAGGAATTGAGTGGTGGCACTTTCTCCTACTGTGCATATGGGATTCTGGTCGTGAGCCCTCACTACTCCTTACAAAGGGACTAAAGTAGGTGTGATTGCAAATATCTCAACAACTTTCACTTGCACTTCAGCAACGACTACTTTCTTGCATTGGGGAGCTTTTCGAGTATGGCCTTACTAAGCATCTTGACATCTCTTGGGAGCCATGGAAGAAGCTTGATGGATTTGAGCAGCGCGTCTGCGCAAGTCTGGAGAGAGAGAGAGGCTCGACTGATTGCAGCAGAGCTTCATTGCGTCAACAGCATATAGACTTCTACATGGGTTGTTCTTTGTGACGTGATGCTCTACCCCTATTTATATAGTAATCGGGGGGGAGGGTGATTGCAGCAGAGCTTCGTCATGTCAACAATAGAGAGACTTCTGCATGGGTTGTTCTTTCAGACGTGACACTCTATCCCTGTTTATATAGTAATTGGAGGAGAGGGTAAGAGAGAACGCTTACTTTTTAGCATTTTGGATGACATCATTGATGATAAAGTGAGAACACTTGCTTTTAACATTTTTTATGACATCATCGACAATGATATTAGAGAGGGGGCTCTGTTTTTGTATCGTGAAGATAAAAATTTACGAATTTATGGGCGAGCACCGCACACCGCGTCGTCGAGCGAGCGTCACTCCAAGGCTCACGAGCAAGCATAGACCTTGGCATCTTGGCCTTGGCATACTTGGCAATGGGCTCTTCGTTGGTGCCATTGGTGGTTGTACACGAGAAGCTCCCACTAGTTGTAGGAAAAGCTTCCCGAGAGGTCCCCCATCCCGGCAATGTTGTCACCCAAGGGCACTTAACTGCCAAGTGACTATCCACTAGGCTAGTTCTTTTTGTTGTTCTATACTACAAACATAGTTTTAATAAGCTTGTCTTGTTGAGATGACAAGCTCAACACATGCGGACATTGATAATGGACCGCCTGGTTAGATGGGTCCACACGTCTACACTTAGCATGTCGGTGGTCATTATGCATCTCACATGGCCACTGACTCATTACTTATTATATTCAGGTCGTTACACCTATTTACAGCTGGCATAGTTATAGTGCCAGTCGACTAGTGTAGTCGGTTATGCATTGTTTGACTTAGTAGGCCACTTTCCTTTTATGTTGTATCTTATCTATACTTTGTATATATTGTAAAGTGTGTGGAAGAAGAAGAAGAAATCAGCAAGAAAACGTTTTGGCCTCCATCTCTCTTCTTGTCTCTTGAGTGAGCTTCTCCTTGTGCATTCTGTGTGTGTTCGGCGCAGCATCTTGAGCAACCCCCTCCACCACGCGATTCTTGACATGGTATCAGAGCCGCGCCATTGAGAGAGGCTGATTTCGAAGGTTGAAGCAAAGGAGAAGAAGCAAGGTTCGAGCAAGCAAGCCATGGGTAAGAAGCTCTCCCATCCTTCAACTCTTTCTCTTGGATAGTGCCTGTGGAGGCACCGGAAGCAGGGCAGAGCAAAAATCTCAGATTGCAGTGAGATTTGGTGTGCGTAAAGAGCACTGTGTATTGTGCAGAATAGCCCTTTAGGGCTGGCCCACAGTTATTTTGGGTATTTGAGGCCGTTTCAGGGCCCGTTTTAGAGCCGCAAGGTTGCGGACAGTAGTTTCAAGGTACGCTGTGACTTCGACTGTATTGACCAAAAGTGGGTGCGCAGGTTACAGATTTCAGATCTGTAAGTTCAAAGGTGTTTACTAGTGAGTAAACACAAGGTTTATCTGCAAACAGGTTGCAGATTGCATGTATTGTTGAGTAGACAGTGAAAAAGGCTGTCTGGTGTATTGCTGTGCACTACAGGTCCAGGGTTGCAGAAGATTTGCTTGCTGTTGGTATTAATTTTGTGATAATGGCAGAGAACAGTAGAAGCCCCATCATTGAGAAGCTCGACAAGAACAACTACCCTTCATGGAAGTTCCGTGTCACGAACTTCCTTATTGGAAAAGGCCTCTACGAGTTCGTTTCGGGTGAAGAAAAGGAGCCGGAGATGAGTGATCCTCCAACTGCAGAAGAGACAAAGGCACGGAAAGAATGGAATGCAAAGGATAAAAAGGTCATGTATTGGTTGTCTGCAGTAATTGACAATAATATACTGGGACACATTAGAAATGCAGAGAATTCATATGCAGCTTGGACCATACTTGAAAGTATGTTTTCTATAAATACAAAGGCACGAAAGATTCAACTCAAGCAAGAGTTGAATACATTAAAGAAAGGGAAGATGTCTATCAATGAGTATGCACTGAAGGTAAGAAGCATTGCAGATGCATTGGTAGCGATTGATGCAATGCCCGATGATGATGATTTGGTGTCGTCTACCTTGGGTGGACTTAACAATGAAAAGGCTTGGAAGTCTTTTGTAACTTCCGTATATGTCAGAAAGCCATTTCCAGATTTCGATGAATTGGTCTCCCTTATGATCACTGAAGAGATCAACATGCAGAGTGAGACATCTGAAAGAAGTGGTGAACAGGTCCAAGCTTTCTACTCCAGTTCTGGAAGGGGACGTGGCAGGTTCTCTTCAAGAGGCCGTGGTACAGGACGTGGTAGTGATAACCAGCAAAACAGATTGAATCGGCAATTTGGCAATATGCAGGTTTCATGAGGTCGTGGTAACTTTAGAGGCAGGGGGAGCTTTAGAGGAAGAGGTGGATGGCAGAACAGAGGTTCTAACAACTCTGGTATTGTGTGCCACTACTGTGGCAAAACAGGTCATATTGCAGCCCAATGTTATGCTAAGAAAGATGATATCCGCAGTGGTAAGTTGCAGCAAGGAAACTATGCCTCGTCTTCACGACAGAATGAAGACAAAAATGAACGTTTGTTCGTTATGCAGCATATGCTGAATGCTGTTACAGGAAAGGGAACACATGAAGATGTTTGGTATGTTGATTCAGGTGCATCCAATCATATGACCAGCCATGCAGAATGGTTTGGAGAGATGCAAGATTTGCAGAATGCAGGTTATGTGCAAACGGGTGATGACTCATGCCACCCAATTTCACACATTGGAAAAGTTCCCTTGTCCTTGCATGATGGTAAGACAAAGAGTCTTTCAGATGTATTGCATGTGCCATCTATTACAAAGAACTTGGTGTCAGTCGGTCAAATGGTAGAGCAAGGGCTGCAAGTTAGATTTAATGCAAAGGGCTGCTTTGTAGAAGACTTCAATGAAAAGTGCAGGTTGGTAGCAAAGGGAAGTAGAGTTGGACGTATGTTCACTCTAGATGCTGGAATTCCTACTATGAATGCTGCTATGTATGCCAAAGGAAAAGGTGTTATTGCAGACATTGAAATTTGGCACAAACGCATTGGACATGCAAATGTACAAAGGCTGAAATTAATGCAGTCCAAAGGGTTGGTTACAGGTTTTCCTACATTTAAAGTTACAGAATTTCAGAAGGTATGTGAAGCATGCCAGTTTGGTAAGCAGGCAAGACAACCCTTTTCACATGACAGAGATGTAAGCAGAAATATCCTTGATGTTGTGCATACAGACATTTGGGGGCCTACACAAAATGTATCTCTTGGAGGTAGCTCATACTTTGTCACATTCATTGATGATTGTTCTAGAAAGCTGTGGGTATATTTTATGAAGGAAAAGAGTGAAGCTTTTGAGCACTTTAGAACTTTCAAGGCTGCAGTTGAAAGAGAAACAGGCTTGAAAGTAAAGTGCTTGAGGTCAGATGGAGGGGGAGAGTACCTCTCCAATGAGTTCAGTGATTTTCTGAGGTCTCATGGGATAAAGAGACAGTTCACATGCAGGTATACCCCACAGCAAAATGGGGTTGCAGAAAGGAAAAACAGGCATATTGCAGAAGTTGCACGCGCCTTGATGGCTGAAAAGAATATGCCTAAGCATTTTTTGTCTGAGGCTGTTCATACTGCTGTTTATATTATGAACAGAACTCCCACAGCTGTAGTTCATGGTATGACTCCCGAAGAATGTTTTACAGGTAAGAAGCCTGACGTTTCACACTTGAAAGTATTTGGCTGCATTGCGTATGTTCATGTGCCAGATGAGTTGCGGAAGAAACTAGATCCAAAGGCTAAAAAGTGTGTCTTTATTGGATACTCTTTAGAGCAGAAAGGGTATCGCTGTTACAACCCTGTCACATGTAAGTTCAGAGTGAGCAGGGATGTCATCTTTGATGAAATGAGCAGTTGGTATGCATCTAGTAGTGATGCATTGGATGATGATGATGATCATGACACTCATGTGCAGGCTGAAAAGCAAGAATCACGAACCCTTAGCGGACCAGAGACATCATCTGGTAGTCCTTGGTCTGGGAGACTAAGGAGTACCTCTACATCTTCGGGTGCATCTAGTAGTACTACAGGTAAAGACAAAGAAAATAGTAAAGTGTCAGAAGGCATTGATGCAGTTCTTGATGGAGACTCTAGTGGCTCAGAGAGCTTGGATGATGAGCTTGGCATTCCTTCAGTGAGCACTCCAAGTGTGCAGAGAGCACACGTTAATGCAAAGACTCCATTGAGTAATCCAGTGGTACGCAGGTCTAACAGGGTGAGATACCCTGTTAAAAGATTTGGTTTTGAAGGTTATGCAGCTCACCATTCTGCTTATATGGTGAAACTAGTTGAGGATGTTGAGCCCACATGTTTTGAGGAGGCTGTTGGTCATGGTCATTGGGATGCAGCAATGGATGAGGAGATGGCTGCATTAGAGGCCAATAAGACTTGGGATCTAGTATCATTGCCGAAGGGAAAGAAAGCTATTGGATGTAAGTGGGTTTATAAGATTAAGCACAATGCAGATGGTTCTATTAGTAGGTACAAAGCTAGGCTGGTTGCAAAAGGCTATGCCCAGACATATGGCATAGATTATGATGAAACCTTCAGTCCAGTTGCTAGGATGGCAACTGTCAGATGTGTGATTGCTTTGGCAGCAGCCAAAGGTTGGAGGTTGCAGCAAATGGATGTAAAGAATGCCTTCTTGCATGGTGATTTGCAAGAAGAAGTGTATATGGATCAGCCAGCAGGTTATAAAGATTTAGAGCATCCCACGTATGTGTGCAGGTTGAAGAAGGCACTCTATGGGCTCAAGCAAGCACCTAGAGCATGGTCTGACAAGATTAGAGAGTATCTTGTCAATATTGGCTTTTATGTTTCTGATGCTGATCACTCACTTTATGTGAGAAAGGGAGATGCAGGTTTGGTCATCATAGTCATCTATGTGGATGACTTGATTATTACAGGTGATAGTGATAGTGGGATTGCTGAAGTCAAGGGCTGTTTGAAGATGAAGTTTGAGATGAAGGATTTAGGTGAGCTAAGGTACTTCCTTGGCATTGAGGTGATTAGATGTGATGATGGTATATGGCTGACCCAAAGACAGTATGGCTTGGATATGTTGTCCAAGTATGGTATGACTGCATGCAAACCACTTTCAGTCCCGTTGGAGCAGAATGTAAAGCTGAGTGCTGATGTTGGGGATGAGATAGAAGACCCTACTATGTTCAGGAGGATAGTGGGGAGTTTGATCTACATGACCATTACAAGGCCAGACTTGAGCTACGCTGTTGGTCTTGTGAGTCAGTTTATGCAAGTACCTAGAAAGCCATATTTGGATGCAGTCAGACGCATATTGAGATATGTGAAGTCCACATTACATTATGGACTTTTCTATGAGGCAGGTACAGATGTACAGGTATTTGGATACACAGATGCAGATTGGGCTGGTAGTATGTCTGATAGAAGATCTACCAGCAGATACATGTTCTCTCTTGGTAGTGTAGCAGTTGCATGGAGCAGCAAAAAGCAATCTACAGTTGCTTTGTCTAGTACAGAGGCTGAGTATAGAGGTGCTGCTGTTGCAGCATGTGAGGTAGTATGGCTGCAAAAGCTATCGGCTGATTTGGATGTCCAGGTGGAAGGTCCAGTTGTCATTTATTGTGACAACATGAGCAGTATACAGTTGGCTAGGAACCCTGTGTTCCATGCCAGGACAAAACATATTGAGGTACACTACCACTTTGTGAGAGAGAAGGTACTAGCAGGTGAGATTGACTTGGTGTATGTTAGTACACAGGATCAGATAGCTGACATCTTCACGAAGGCATTGGGTACAGAGAAGCTTCAAAAGTTTCGAAGCTTACTTTGAGTTGCAGAGATGCAGTTGAGCTTGAGGGGGAGTGTTGAGATGACAAGCTCAACACATGCGGACATTGATGATGGACCGCCTGGTTAGATGGGTCCACACGTCTACACTTAGCACGTCGGTGGTCATTATCCATCTCACATGGCCACTGACTCATTACTTATTATATTCAGGTCGTTACACCTATTTACAGCTGGCATAGTTATAGTGCCAGTCGACTAGTGTAGTCGGTTATGCATTGTTTGACTTAGTAGGCCACTTTCCTTTTATGTTGTATCTTATCTATACTTTGTATATATTGTAAAATGTGTGGAAGAATAAGAAGAAATCAGCAAGAAAACGTTTTGGCCTCCATCTCTCTTCTTGTCTCTTGAGTGAGCTTCTCCTTGTGCATTCTGTGTGTGTTCAGCGCAGCATCTTGAGCAACCCCCTCCACCACGCGATTCTTGACATGTCTTGGGAGGGTTTCCCAAGCCTTCCTTCCATGAACTGGCATAAAATATCTCATCAATTATCTTCAAATGTGCAATCTGTATCATTTATTTTCAACATAAATCAATTTTTGAAATGTATACGCATATTGTCTATTAAAATAAACTAAGTAATGGGGACATTACATTCTTCCCTCCTTAGAGAAATCGAGATGTCCTCATCTCAAGAGAAACTGGGGGTATTTTTTTCATAAGGGTTGCCTCATCGATCCAAGTGGCATTTTTTTTCATCCAAGAGAAACTGGGGGTATTTTTTTCATAAGGGTTGCCTCATCGATCCAAGTGGCATCCTCTTCAGGATAATCCTTCCATTGTACTAGGTGTTTTCTTAGGATTTGGCTTCTTAGAGGTTTCTCCTCATATCTAGAATCTTCTCGGGTTGCATTTCCAAAACTCATTGGGTAGGCATGACTATTTTTTTAATCATTAAGCACATGATCGGGATTTGGTACATAAGGTTTCAGTAAACTTACATGAAATACATTGTGAATCTTGAGATGGGGTGGCAATTTAAGCTTGTAGGCTTGACTTTCCATTACTTTGATTACTTCATATGGTCCACTGTACCTTGGACTAATCTTTTTGTATTTCCCCAAGGATAATGAGCTCTTTTCAGGCCTTACCCTTAGAAACACCATGTCACCTTCCTTGAATGTTCTTATGGATCTTTCAAAATCTACATGTTGGATCAATTGGATTTGTTGGTCCATCTCTTCAAGCATAGCCTTAGAAGCCTCTACCTTGAGCATGGGATCTGAGAAGTATAGAGGTGTATGACATTCTTTCCCATACAAGGCTTGAAATGGTGACATCTTGATTGCTTGTTGAAAGGCAGTGTTATAAGAAAACTCCACCAAAGGTAGATGTTCAATCCACCATCTTGGTTCTTTGCCACAATAAAACCTTAGAATATCTTCAATACACCATCTTGGTTTATCCTCTTAGTTTGGCTATCAGCTTGAGGATGATAAGCAATATTGAAGCATAGCTGCGTTCCAATTGCTTGGAATAGGCAAATCCAAAACTTAGAGGTGAACTTGGAGTCTTGGACACTAATTATGCTCTTTGGTAATCCATGTAACCTAAATACTTTTATGATAAAGACTCGAGCAATGTTAGATGACTTAGAAGTTTTTTTGACTGGGATCAAGTGTGCAACTTTTGTTAATCTATCAACCACTACCACGACGGAATCATATCCACAAGCAGCAATAGATAATCCAATGACAAAGTCTATACTTATTGACTCCCATTTCATTTGTGGAATGTCCAAGGGTTGTAACTCTCCAGGCATCTTGATCCTTTCTGTCTTGGCTCTTTGACAAGTCAAGCACTAAGTTACATACTTTAATGCATCCCTTTTCAATTCTGGCCAGTGATAGCTCTTACGAACTATGTTGAGTGTCTTGGCATACCCCGGATGTCCTGCAATGGGGTTGTCATGCGCTTCCCATAAGATATTGGCCTTCACTTTTGGTCCTTTTGGGACACAAAGGCGATCATGGTAATATAGACAACCATTGCTAGCACGATAATCGTTAATCTTGGATCTTTCTTTGTCAGAGCTTCCTCCTTGAAGTACCTTAGCCATGAGTCCTTTGTATTCCTTATCCCGAGAAATAGCTTGGCGTACAAGCTCAAGTACATGGTTATCAAGTAGTATGGATATGGTTCTTAAGCTTCAAACTTCGACAATGCTGTTAAGAAAGGCTTTTCAGCTTAAGGCATCTGAAACAACATTGTCCTTCCCTGGACGATATTTGAGTTCAAAATCAAACTCTTGCGGTATCTCTATCCATCTTCTTTGCCTCATATTTAGGTAAGCTTGGGTGAAGATCCACTTATGACTTTTATGATCTGTCACTAAAGTGAATTTCCTATAGTATCTCCATAGTTTCAAGGCATGGATTACTGCGAGTAACTCAAGGTCATGAGTGGAATAGTTGGACTCGTAGGGCTTCAATTTTCTGGAAGTATAGGCCACTGGTCTTCCTTCTTGTACTAGCATCCCACCGATTGCAAGTCCACTTTCATTCGTGATCACCTCAAATGGTTGACTGAAGTTAGGGAGTTTTAATACATTTGCAGTGGTTACAACATCTTTAAGCTTATCAAAGCTTTCTTGATGCTCAACGATCCAAATGATTACTGTATTTTTCTTCAAAAGATTTGTCAAGGGTGCAGCAATGAGGAAGTAATCTTTTATGAAGATTTGGTACTATCATGTCAGTCCCAAAAATCCTCGAATTTCTTTTACTGTCTTAGGTATTGGCCATTCTAGGTTCTAAACGATTAGTTAGCTTCTCCTGCAAGACAAGATCTACAACCTTCAGAAACAAATCAATTTTATGACTCTCCAATGATTGTTGCTCATCAGCATCCAACTGTGCATATCGACTTTCAATTTCACGAAGCAAAGCTGTAACAGTCAACCCTTTATTGGGCTTTTTAATCCAATCTGTAAATGTCTTTTTAGTTATCAATCCCACATCTTCCAAGAAACTTCTTTAAAATCTTTCTTAAAAGCTACCCAATCAGCATCTCTTCTATGTAACTTATCAATCCGATCATGCAATGCATGTATGGCTAAACAAGAGAAATACCAACTCCATGCATACTGTGGTACCCCATGAAACGACATCTTTTCTTCATACAACTGGATGAAGGTCAAAAGATTTTGACCTTTAAATTGCTTCAATTCCTGTCCCACTACCTACAATGCATTCATAGCTAAGGAATCAATTCTTTCTACTTCATGCCAAGTTTGCATTTGTTGTTGTAACAACAATTGTTGCTGTTGTTGTTGCTGCAACAAAGCAATCATATGTTGTAAAGCATCACCACCACTTGAACCTGTAGAATCTCCCATCTTTACACACCTACTACCGACTTTCACGTTGGGTTCACCCCATTGTTGGAGCATTTGGGGTTGAAAGTCTATCATGGGGGTAAGAGACAGTAGGGTGAAGGGAGATTCAGGGAGAGCAATTGATGAAAGAGAGAGGGTTCGAAGAAATAGAAGATGTAGAAGAATACTCATAGAGGTGAAGCTTGTTAATTTATTTCTGGATCTTGAGAAGATAAATCTCATGTAAACCGAAAATGTGCATAAAACAATAGCTTCCTCTCTGCTGCTCAGACCATCAATCAGATGCTTCTGTTGACTCTGAAAGGGGGGTAAAATAGCAGGACACCTGACCAGAATTTTGCCAGATCACTCCTTCTTCTTCTCCTAGTTCAAAGTGTTGTTTGATGTCTGTAAACTACGATCACACATCGCACAATTTCACCAATCCTTCTTTTTGCATAGAATCCTCCAAAAATGGCTTAAAGCCACTTGCTTTTTTTACATGTCATCCTATTCTAGAAGTTGTCTATAGCTTTTGGATATTTACAAAAAATAATATCCAAAATATAAAAAATAAGCTAAACTTGTCCAAAAATCTAGTATGTTGAACCATCTATACTACGGACACTGACACTAATGACTAATATGGCATTGAATCTCTAGATCAATAAGAAAGCTGAATGTCGATGCACTCTAGAGTTTCTCACACAGTGTCCGTGTAGCGGCACAATACTGTAGCAAGATGAGGTAGAGAAGATTCAAAGAAGCGAGCTATAGTTTATTTTACAAGGTCAGTTGTAGTTTATTGTGCAATGTCATGTGTATTTCAAGAGACCTCAATAAGAATACATTTGATGTTGAGCAGTTGGGAAGAGGCCATGGGTAGACTCGGTGCATCAATAATAAAAGAGTACCAATCATAGGATAGCACCATCATCACAAAAGCAAAATGTTACATTAAAAAAAAAACAGTGTAACATGGGGAAAAAAATTTACATTTTATCCTTATGATGTAAAGTCGAACACCCTGACCTTGAATATTTTTGTATCACTATGAAGCCATACAAAGTTTGTCAAAATGGACCCCTTATCTTTTCAAACATTAAGTGAAAAAGAACATCCTTTGATATGGAAATTTGGGATTACTCTTGATTGAGACCATAGAATATTGCAAGTATATCATGGCGTAAGGTGGATACTTCAACAAATATTTGAAGAGAATGGGCAAAGGTTTCAGAATGATAGAAATTGAGAAAGTCAAACAAAAATCCCCAAAAACAAAAACTATGACCAAACTTTTCTCCTTGAATTTTGAACAGGTATGTTTCTTCCTAGCATTGAAAGTGGTCGTGAATACTTCAAAGAGGTTTCATCATTGGATGGGAATGTAGGCTGCCCTTTGTCCTTAGGATTAATGAGTGGTGATGGATAAGGGAGTGCTTTTGTTGGCACTATAGTCATGTGCTAGATGAATCGAGAACCTTTCTAGGAAACATATCCTTTGGAAAATTAGACTATCCAAAGGATTATATTGATCACTATAGTGAGCCTTATGGGCTACATACAAATGAACCTCCCAGTATTTAGGCTTAACAAGCAACCAAAGTGAACCATGTTTAATAGAAATACTCTTAAATCTCAAGATGTTAGCCATGATGGTGAATGATAGTTTGTCTTCATGAGGAAATATATATTGTATGTAGTAAATAAAGTGAGGACTTTAAAAGATCATGTATTAGCATGTAAGCAGTGTATAGAGTTTGATCTCTAGTCGTTTGAATTTCATGACTACTTCAAATCTTTTCTAGTTTAAGGAGTGATTGTACAATGGGAATATGGTGTGTTCAAGAAGTAAAGCAAGAGGGAGAACACACTAAGAAAAGAACCTTTGATTGAAAGAGTATCTCACTAAGAAAAGAATGAAGTGTGCAATATTTCTTCAAACATAGGTTAGAACTCAAGAATTAAAAGAAAGTAAATGAAAGCCTTATGTACCTAGCCTTGGCATGAAATTTTCTTTTGGACATCAGATATAAAATACAAGAAGCTTCCAACGTTGTTCTCATGAGTATCATGTTCAAGCCAAAAAAAGAAAGAGAAATAGTAAAGTGTCCTCTAGGGTTTTCAATCATTGTGCCTTGTTTGGAAATAGGCATATGGGTGGTCTTATTAATGTGCCCGCTTTGGTCAGAACCTTGAATTGTGGTAGTAAGATAGATTCATTCAATTGTTGAGCCCATTGGCATCTTTGCACTATATGCCATAGTCAAGGTCTCTAAACCATTACGATATATATATATATATATATATATATATATATATATATATATATATATATATTTGTGAGGATGAAACATTTTCATAGTGGAGAGCTTAGAAGATTGTGCTTACGGTTTATGGTTGTAAGATTGAGAATCCATAGGGGCATCTATCAAGAGAAAGAAAGGTGTTTCCTTGAATCAAGAGGCTACTCAAAAATAGAGAGGTTGGAGACTTTGAGCTTGATGTAAGCATCAAAGTGAGATATTGAGGCTTAAGGTCTTAGTTGAAGACCTAAACAACTTAAAAGGGTTCCTAGAATGTTAAGAAAGTTCTTTCAAGAGCTTTACAAGAGTTATGGATCATAAATGCAAATTGAGATAGATAGAAGACTCTTGTTTTGAGCTCAAGATTATCATTATCCCTAGATCTTTGGGGTCTTCCACAAGAAACTCTCAAGAATTTTGTATTAGATCTCAAGTTAACAAAGTATAGCACTAGTCAATTTCAATGTACCAACACTCCTTAGTATCATAATTGTGCAAGTCAAAGAGGGTTTCCTCTATTAGCCCAAGTGTGTGTCATCAGTTATTGCTCAAATTTGGCAAAATGCTTCAACGTAATTGTGTCCTATACGCTGAAACATTAGAAGCACAAATTGGTATAGCTTGTAGGATTTTGCCACCTATGGTAAGATTAATTGCGATGCAGCACCCCTTGCTGCTTTTCCATGCAAGCATCAAATGACACTCTTGCTTTAATAGTCAAAAGTGTGCCTTCTTTGCCTCTACAACATGGGTCAACAAAAATTGAATAGCAATAAATCCTCTGCATTTCTTTGATGTCTTTATCAAAAGATCTAATTTCAAATCTTCAAGTGCTAATGTCATAGGTTTGTGCCACTAGACCACTACATAACAAACTTATTTGCATATCTTAGCCCTTAGATCTTTGACATTCCACGAGTACATTGAAATCCTTAAAGTTGTTTTGCGATTATCTTAGAAACAACCATCTACATCATCAATACCATCAATAGGTGCACAAAAATTATGATCCACATAGGAGCTTGTGCTAACTTTTTGAGAGAAAATTCCCCTCCATGTTTCAACTATGTCTCCTTACACCCTTGATTCTTAGGATCCATGTTCTCTTTTTGAGTATCTGCTTTGGCTAGGTTATTGTCCTTGGGCAAGCCTTGTTGTTCTTTTGGCTTTAGATTGGAGGCATGCAAGGCTTGCATACCTATTTTCTCCTTGCCACCAAGAGCCTACTATTTCTTAGCTTTGCACAGGGCTTGACTTTCTCCCTCCACATCCTAGCAAAATGGCCATTGCCTTTGCTACAATAGTAAGCATAACAGAAGGTAGAGAAGTGTACTTTCAATATGATTCAAACCCTTGGGGATTGGTGAACTTAAGAGCCTCATGTGATCCATTTCTACAATCCCACAAAATGCACGTTTTTCGTGTTGCTTTAGGTTTCCCCAAGGTGGGTACCACTGTCAAAACATGGAGAACCTTATCCAAAATTTGTGATAGCTTCTCCACTTTGTTGTCTAGCCACACATACAAATTGAAATGATAGCCATATAGGATATATATGGTATAATATTAGTTTAGTAAAGAATAAGGAGCACTGGGTTAGTGTGCAAATGAGGTTCCCCCTAAAGCCCACCACTAAGGAAAGGACCTAGTCCCATTCCATCCTGGAAGTTGCAAGGACAAGGCAAAACCTTTTTTCTCGACAAACTTGAACTATATGTGTAGCTCTATCCTGAAAGGCAGCATCAAACCAATGAACAAACTTGTCCTCTATAGGAGGGTGGCCAAGAAAACAGAAATGCATCACAGCACTAACTAGGTCCACTTTGTTGTCAAGCCACACACACAAATCAAAATGATACCCATATAGGATATTCATGGTATAATACTCATTCAATAAAGAACAATAAGCATTGTGTCGCAAGGACAAGGTAAAACCTTTTATTGACAAACTTGAATTATATGTGTAGCTCTATCATGAAAGGTAGCATCAAACCAGTGAACAAACTTGTCCTGTGTAGGAGGGTGGCCAAGAAAACAAAAATGCATCCCAACACTAACTAGGTCCACATACCTCTATTTGACATTCTCTAGCGCAAAGGACATAATTATGGATTCTTTTACTCGCATTGTGACGCCTTTTGAACTGCATTGTCTTGCTACTAGTCCACTATCAATTGCTTCTCAATAGCTTGCATGTCTACACTAAAAGCCTTAGCAACTTGCAAGTAATCCATGCATGTTGCTTTTTGACATCAGACCAGTATTCACCTCTTGCTCTCCATCCTTGGCCCATTGTTGCTTACTCCATAGAGGGGTCGCTATTGCTTGCATGCGGTTGAGTCACAAGTCACATTAAGTGACATGTGAGACGACGATGCTCAAAGTTAAGGCTCCACTCTCCCACGACTCTAGCTCTCACATGTGTGACTTTGTTAATGGAACCATTGTTACGGAAGATTAAATCTTGACCACTTTGCGTTTATGGAAAATGCAAGTGCTTTGGCCTTTCTATATGTAGGTCGGTCGATATTCCCCTTCCGTGGCCTACAATCTTGAAAGCGACGTTAGGGTTTTGACGGGCAGACAACTTCCTTTGATGTTTAGGGTTTCGTCTGACGGGGCTGTTATCGTTGAGTGTTTGGTCCATCATCGACAATCTCTGCCTGTTCGGTTTGCGCATACGGAGGTATACCTCTCTCACCTTCCTCCATGGTGGGTTGGACCGGTTGCCCTGAGCGCATACATGCACATGCATTGCTTTGATGCAGGAGAGTTTCTTGCTTTGCAGCTTGGGCTTTGAATCTGTGCTCTGGTTTGCCAGTCGAACTCTTACATACCTTTAGCTTTCTGATGCCTTCTCCCTACTTCTCTGTGTGTGTGTGTGTGTGTGTGTGTGTGTTGTGCCTTTTGAATCTTTCATGGAGCCTGAGCCGTGCTCCTCAAAATTGGTCATTGAGTCCGCGATGGTTAAAAATGTGGCAGAATATTGCAGCCCCAAGTCAGATGGACACATCGAGGTAGGTTTAGGGATCTTGCTATGGAAGATAGAAATCTTTGTGTTGTCGCTCAATGGCAAGCCTCCATTATAGAAATGCACATCAGAACAGATGGCGCTATGAGTTTGGTGATCATCTACTGATAAACATCATGGCAGAGGTGCAGCTAATTGAAGTGAATTGGACTAGCTGAGGTACCTTTGATATTGCATGGTTTTGCTGAGTAACATTGACGCATCTAATTGGACCGATATTACTCACGAGAATTGATGGCTGAAGTGCATCTCTCATCTATGGCTGCTGTTACGCATTGGGACTGTACATGGATAGAGGACTTAAAATGAAATGGCATCTAGCCATCACGGTGTTACGCATTTGGGTCTCTACATAGATAGTGGAGGCAAAATGAAAGGGTGCCTAGCTATGTGGTGGCATATGTTTTGGACTGCGTCTCACGGATTGCTCAATGAGACTTACCATACATTTCCCCCACCAATAGGATGGAGTCGAGGGCTGGTGCTATTAGGTCTTATCACATTGGTTCTTAGTAAGGGGGTTAATTAATAAACTCCATCTATCCTTTTACAAGAATGCGTGGGGATGGTGACGGTCTCCTAGTAGGGGCACCTTTAACATTGAAGCTTTTTTTTGGGCAAAAGACCCAAGATCTCTCCCTCTATTGCCCAATCTATATCTATATCTATCTTCTCTATCCATCTATATCTATGTCAATTATACTCAATTCCTCAATCTATATCTTTGTCTATGTATATTATAATTGACACATCTACCAAAGCTAAAACCATTCTTATATGGCAGTTGCAGAATGCTCCCATACTTGAAAAACTACTTTAGCTAATCAATTAAGATGCTTTTCATTATCTCACATATATAACTTTAGCTCATATCCATGCAACATATGCTTTTTTGATGGATCATAGCCATATGCCTTTTTCTCTTGATTTAGTATACATGTTCTAGGCCTTGATACACTTTCCTCTTTAAAATGGGAGTGGGAAAGTGGGGGACTTGGATCTTAAAAGCTATTTGGCTATTTTGGTAAGTCTTTATGATAGGTGATGGCCTTGTTTTCCTTCAAACATGCAATGTGTCGATAATGGAGCTTCTTTCTATGCTTAGAAACATTAAAACTTGAAAATAGAAAAAACTACATGTGTAAAGGTATTGAAAATACATAAATCTAAGGGTAACAATTTGTTTGTAACATAGAATCCATTCATAGCATTGTGCACTTGGTAGAAAGAACGAGCAAGGAAATTACACGAGTGTTATCAAAAGATGATGTACTAGCGAGATAGTAGGGTTTGCGAGGGGAACACGGAGTGAACTCGGCAAACATCAAGAAGAGATGTAATATTTTCGCAATAAAATATTAATGATTGTAGACATCGCACACCTTGCACAAGAGCAATTTCAAGTGATCTCTCGCAACAAAAGACTTTGGGCTAAGTGCTCTCTCCGCGTGCATCAAATGACACCAGTTTGTGTCCTGTATAGCAAGCCGTGGCTCAAAACCCGTAGCTCACGGGAGAATACCCCTTAAAGGAAAAAAAGAATAATGGATAATTTTTGCAAATATTTTAATGTAACACTCCCTTCCCTTCAACTGTTGCATGGCGGGGAGAGGGAGTATGGTGAAATTTTAGTGGTGGAGGAGTATGGGGAGAGGGAAGCATGCAATTGCCACTTGTGTGGCTACCACCCCTCCCTCCCTCCCCTCCCCTCCCTGCTCCTCATGCCTATAGGAACCTCCCTCCCAAGCTTGAGGGGAGGGAAAGACCGTGTTGTGTTGCTTGTCACTTGTGAAAGCTGCCCGCCATCATTGTGCTGCATGTTGCCGCCATGTTGTTATGCCATCAGGTTGTCGTTGCTGTTGCCATCACCTTCACCATCATCATCATTATCATCATCATTATCGTCATCGTCCATTATTCTCTCCAATTATCCATCACACGTCATTTGACTATGTTTAAAGCTTGGAAGCTTCTATTGAAGCTTCCATAGACCTTGTTCACTTGTGTGCTCCTGGTTTTCTTAAAATCGTGTCTTGCAAGGCTTGAGTCGTGCGCGGAAGAGGGAATCTCGAACGGAGTGACTTCGAAACACGTAAGTGAACCAAGGGAGAGTTGCTGAGGCGAAATTTACTACATCAATGGCTCTTAAACAAATGACGAGAGTAGCATATGTGGGAGCTTCCACCCCGAGTACGCGAGTGGACAACTCCTCAATTCTTAATACCCAAGATTCGATAATATTCTCGCATGAAAGGATGCATGAAGCATGTCTTTAATTCTTGTAGGGAAATTTAAATGCATTGGAAAATTTATATACTCATTCGATCTACAAAATGTAGTTGCATGTTAAGCATTTGCAATTGCTTGCACTTTCATGGTTAGGGATAGTCGAAATTTTGAACGTATGATGCATAAGTAAAAATACGAAATTGTGCAAAGGCATCTTTGTTGCATCGTGCAAAGGACAGGGTAAATAATACATAATGCACTTATGTAATACTTTTCTAGTTGTGACTCGTGTATAAGTTAATCATAGACGCTTATTAAATGATGTCTGAGTAGTTGCAATGTATGGAAAAGATTTATGAATCTTACAAATTGCATGCGATGATAGTTACATTCTAGGTTGGGTTAAGTAATTAAGGATGAATTAAATCAATGAAGGACTTATGGCATTCGCTCATGCATGGAGTTTTTTTATCAAAGTTTGAATTTGGGAAAGGATGCATCTTCATATTATAGCTTAAATTCGATGCATAAAACGTAGGGTTTTAAAGAATAAGCTTTGAATGTCAATCAATATTGTATAGGGCAAGGAAAAGAAATATCACTATAAGTTGCATAAAAGCAGGTCTATGGTTTGAAATTGCATACGCGCATGGAATGATACATCTATTATATCTTGCAGTTATTTATATCTTTTAGGGAAAGTATTTGCATCTCTAAGGAAAAGATTACCTCTTGTCGTAAGACAATTAGATCAATTAGGTAAATCGCTTGTAATTGTGTAACTCACATGGGATTCATAAAGGTGTAAATAGTTAGTGTACGACGATCACCTCAATGTGCTAGATAGAGTTAAGCTATGTTAAAATTCTGCCTAGTATCGCACTTAGGATGCTACTCTAATATTTCCGATCTCAAAGGTTCTACCCACATTCATGGAATGATAGGGTTATCTAAACGCCCATGCAAGAATGATCTAAGGTTCTCACCCTAAGGATCAATTGACTAAATACTAGACTTCTGTATGAATTTACGAACCCTAGGGTCAAAACGTTATCAGTCTAGTAGGGTTAGGGTTGGGTTGGATCAAGAGGACTCCAAAGCCCTTATGTTGATCAATGATATTCTTGATCAAGGAAGATCGTACGAAGGAAGATATAATTCCATAAGTCAAATACTGATATCTATCTCGTGCTACGAGCTGCAACGTCGTACGATCTAGTGTCTAAATCACAAAATAGTATTGCTACTCCTTAGACCAAGTTTTAGCAAGTTCTAAGTACAAGTCTAACTTTCTAGAGGATGAATAGTCATCTTGCTACATCACTCTTTCTTGGGACTGATTTGCCAAGCTAGAGCAGTTACGAATTGCCAAGAAGTAATTGATCATCCAAGTTAGGACTACGAGGTTGTCTAGGATTTATCGACTAAGACATAAGGATATCTAAGGTAGTGACAATTTGGGTCAACAGGATATAAACCCTAACTTAGGGAAAAAGAGTAAACAAGCAACTCAACTTACGAAACCCTTGGGATCTTGCCAAGTCGCGATTAATTTTGGATCGAATGTTGGATGTATTCGGAGAGAAGGATTCACACTTAGCAGTTGGTCGTACAAATGACCATTGGAATGCTTTTGATTGTATACTTAGGTGCACTGTTTGTACTTCTTTGTTCAAAGAACTAATTCAAGAAAAACATCTAATGCTTCAGGTTAAAAGCCTGGAGGGAGAGGCAGTATCAGTTACCTTCGACTGTCTGCTTGACCCTATCCAAGGGGGCTGTTAGTTGCACCGGGTACGTGGACTGAACCCGTCAAGAGTGGTCTCTGCGTAGGTGCCAGGAGAGGCTCTAGCCGTAAATCCCTTGTCTTTGGATCTCGCACAAGAGATCGACGTGACTTCACATGGGATCTCGAGGCTCGTATACTAGTTAATGAGTGGAACTTGGAATAGCGATAGTTAATGAGTGGAACTTGGAATAGTGATCCTTGAGGATTGCAGGAATAACCTTTGGGCGGAATATTTAATGTATTTCAAAGACTAATAAATAAAGATCAAATAGGCTTTGGATTAATTAAGAAAGCTGTTTTTGCTTGTCAAACTAAATGTGGTAGGTAATTAGATAACTAAAGCAACTTGAAGAAAGTGCGGTGGATGTGACCCTGGGTTTGTCCTATGAAAGGGTGGTCCCAGTTGGTCGGGAATTTTTCTCAAAGGAATTAACAGCGAGATAACAATGATCTAGAATCTAGAAAGCTAGAATCTCGATTTATACTGTTTTAGGGAAACGAAATGGGACTATGCCTTACGGGTAGAGAGGTCGAGCTTTGCATCCCTCTCGCTTCCCATTCTCCTTGAACCAAGTGTAGTATAAATCCGCTTCGACCCTGATGCTTCTGCATAAGTAATTTGTCTGGGTGACTCGATGCTAGTTACCCCCTAGGAACTTGTTTATTAGGAAAGCCCTGATTCATGTTGGTCTTAAGTGGAAATGGTCGAAATGCTTCCGCTTTGTGGCAGACTCGGGAAGACCTAGATCACAAACCCCGCGACATTCCTTGGGAGTGCCGGGCGGCGCTTTCTGGAATCTCTTCCCGATGGACTGCTAAGACATGTTCTACAAGCGGACATGAGGACATGTTACAAGAGGAGAAACTTTGGTGAATGAAATGATGAAGTTTCGAATCATGGAGTGAATGTGATCCAAGGAATCAAGGGTATGGTAGCACAAGGAAGATGATAAAGACAACCATGAACCACAATGTCTTGAAGGGGTGTGAGGGTAGTGAAGAGATTAGAGAAAAGAGATGATGGATCGAATGAATTAGTTGTGAGGAATAATTAAGAGAGTGGTCTATAAATAGACACAGTCAATCTAGGATGGTGTCCCTTTTTGGGGCTGCAAACCCTAAACGCAAAACTTAGAAACGCAAAAACACAAACTGCGGGCGAAGGGTTTCTCAACACCCTCTCTTAGGCTTAAAAATAAGAACAAGAGAAAAGTGAGGTGGAGATGCAATGCTACATGTTGAAGAATGCTCATACAATAGGTGTTACTTGGAAAATGATCCTCGTGGAAAAATTGTTCACTTACCCAAGCATCCTAGTACAAAGATGAGAAAAACATGCAATGCATAGGAGGAATGTCAGACTCTGTGTGATGTTAAGAATCATAAGGATATGCTGGTACTCGATCTTCGAATGTGGCTCTATGCTAACCGAGTGACCAAGGCAAGAAGAGAAGAGGAGGAAGATGTAGAGGATTCCTAATATCCAAGATTTTCACGGGAAAGGGAACTTGCAGTAAAGACCATTAGATAGAGTAATCTGGAGAACTTGAAACAGAACAGAACCTCGGGAGAATTAGTGATATCTTGTCATGATTGTACCAATTGCTTTCATTATGCAATCATGTATTTATTTCATGTATCAGTGTTATGATTTCAGTATACTTTTTTTTGTTTATATGAGCATTGTATACAGTGCAGAAACTATTTTGTATGGCTCAAATAAAGCACATAGTGTTATATGTGGCAAGGCAACTTGCTGCTCTACCACAAATTTTTTTTTCCTATTACTGTCGGTATTAGCATCGTAAATTTACTAGCGTCGTTATTGGCGTCATTATTTTCGTTGCAAACTGTCGGTATCAGCGTCATTATTGGCGTCGATGTCAGCATCGTAAATGCGACGCTAATACGGACACCAATAACGACGTTGATACTGACATTGATACCGATTGTTCTATGGCGTCGCCAATAACGACGCTTTTTGCGATGACGGGGGTAAATTTTGTTATTTACATTTTCGTCGCTTTTAACGTCGGTATAATATCTATATCTTATAGTGTTCCATCCTAATTCCACGAAAAAGCAATTAAACAATGGGATCTTCTGTAATAGAGGGATCATGAGCCTATTTCACAATATACTTAGCATTTTTGAAATGCTTTATTGTAACTACGAATGCTCGAAGATGTATCTGAGGCATCCCATAAATGCAAGTTTATGTTTAGCTTACTTGGACATTTTTATGCGAAGGGAAATATGTTCAAGCCAACGACTCTCGAAGATGCAATTTCCTTGGCCCATGACACTGAAGACAAAATTTGAGGACGAGAGAAGCGACCACAACAATTTCAAACTAATGGTAACTTTGGTTCAAAACAATTCAATTCAAATTTTCGAAGATTCAATCAAAACTGTTTCCTTCCATCTTCATTCTATAAATCTTGGTCACGACCCCCTGCTTTACCATCAAACACAAATCCAAACCCTAAGCCATCTTTCCTACCAAATCCCAACATTCCTAAACTTCCAGCTATTACCAATAATGTATCTAAAGCCAAATCCATAGTCTGTTAGAAATGTCATCAACCTGGACATCTAGCGACAAATTGCCAAATCAAAAAGCCAACTGTATACATCAATTATTTGAGAGTGACAGAAGATGAAGAACATGAAGAAATGTCAGATTTCATGGAAGATTATGATAATATCGGTACTACTTCAAATACTTTACCAGGTATGCCAAATCCCCATTCTTTATTAACAATGAAATGTCTTGTGCATGGTAAAGAAAAGACTGTTTTACATGATGATGGGAGCACACACGACTTTATTTATGTAAAATTGATCAAAGAATTAAATTTACATACTGTTTCTACTCATTATCGCATCAAGGCTGCATTCTTAGGCACTAGATACAATGGAACACAAGAAGTGCATGACTTAGAAATTAAAATTGGTGACTATGTTGAACGTAGAAATTTCTTAGTTGTGTCTTTATAATCTAGTGACATTATCTTAGGAATGCCTTGGCGTCATCAGTACAATCCTGATATATATTATTCCACGCATTCAATGAAGATTCATTAGAATGGGAAACAAATCACATTCCATGGTATGATACTTTTGATAATTTTCCATTGCTTAGTCATACATATGCTAAACGTGTATTACGAAAAGGTAGCAAATTCTACTTAATATGGGTGAATGAAATTGAAGCTAAAGAAAATCAGATGTATCCTAAGCACGTAGAATTTCTTTCACAATTTCAAGATTATTTTGTTGCTGACTTACACCTTGGCTTACCACCTATACGTCTCGAAGATCACAAAATAGACCTAATTCCTGGATTACAACCACTATGTAAAGCACCATATAGACATAACCAAATTGAACAAAAAGAAATTCAAGCCCAAGTTGAAGAATTGTTAACTCGAGGACTCATTAGACCTAGTATTTCTCCATTTGGTGCACTTGTCCTATTAGTAAAGAAGAAAAACAATACCTATAGGATGTGCATTGATTATCGTGTCCTAAATAAGATCACAGTTAAGAATAGATATCCGATTCCTAGGGTAGATGATCTTATGGACAAACTACAAGGATCTGCAATATTTACAAGATAGATCTTAAATCTAGATACCATAAAGTACAATTTGACATATCTGATATTTTCAAAATTGCATTTAGGACACAATTTGGACACCATGAATTTCTTGTTATACCTTTTGGTTTAACTAATGCATTAGCCACATTTAGTTGTATGATGAATCACATATTTTTGAAGCATCAGTATTGTGTCATTGTTTTCTTTGATGACATATTGGTTTTCAGTAAGAATGAGAATGAGCATTATGAACATTTATCTTTGGTTTTCAAATTATTGAAAGAGAATCAATTATATGCTAATCTTGAAAAGAGTGAATTTTTCTAAACACAAATTGAATACCTAGGATATATTGTTTCATCTGAAGTTATTAAAGTTGGCCCTAAAAAGATAGAAGTAAATTTGAAGTAGCCGATACCTAAAAATGTGCACGAATTATATTCTTTCTTAGGTCTTGCTAGCTTTTACAGAAAATTTGTGAGAAATTTTTCATTGCTTGCATTACCTTTGACAAAATTATTAAAGAAAGGCATTGTGTATCATTGTTCCGATAATCAACAAAAGTCCTTTGATTTACTGAAACATGCTTTAAATCATGCTCCTCTATTGCAATTACCTGTAGTCACTGATGCTAGTGGATTTGGAATAGGAGCAGTTTTTATGCAAGATTCTCATCCCATAGCCTACTCTAGCTACAAACTTAAACCCTTTGAACTTAAGTATTCTACCTATGATAAGGAATTGCTAGATGTAGTACAAGCTTTACGTCAATGGAAACATTATTTAATGGGATCTGAATTCATGATCAAAACTGACAAAGCATTAAACATCTCTTTAGTCAACCACAAATATCTGACTGACACATTAAATGGGCTACTTTTATTCAAAGTTTTCATCCACTTATACAATATCAATCCGGAAAAGAGAATGTTGTTGTCGATACTTTAAGTAGAAGACCGACTATTCATAATATCTCTGTGATATCTTTTGACTCTCTTCTCCCTATGAAAGATACCTACGACCAAGATCTTAGTTTTCAAGCTAATTAGAATAAATTAGTTGTTGCAAATAACTGGATTTCCATTGATTCATTGTCTTACATTGATGGATTTATGTTCTATGAAAAAAGATTATGTGTAACTGTTCCATTTCGATCATTTGTCTTGCATGAAATTCATTGTCCCCCATACCAAGGCCATAGAGGAATTATTTCTACTTTTCGTACACTGGTTGAAGATTTTTATTGGAAACACATGAAATCTGATGTATCTAACTTTGTATCTGAATGTTTAATTTTCCAAAGAGTTAAATGACACCATGGTAAATAATATTGTTTATTAATGCCTTTACCAATTCCAGAACGACCATGGGAACAAATCTCAAAGGATTTTATCACTAGTCTGCCTAATACTAAAGTTAATCATGACATGATTTGGACTATTGTCGATAGGTTTAGCAAACAAGCATATTTTATTCCATGCAAGAAAACATTAACTGCATCTCAAGCTGCTCAATTGTTTTTGAAAACTATTTTCACTAATCACGGTTTGCCAAAAGTTATTATTTTTTACCGTGATTCTAGATTTTGCAATAATTTTTGGATTACTTTCTTTGCTAATTTAGAAACAAAGATTGATTTTTCATATGCATTTTATCTTGAAACAAATGGACAAATAGAAGCTACTAATAGTACCATTTTAGATCTTTTGCGTGTATACATAATTTCAAAACCACAAACATGGGATATACATTTACATTTACTTCAGTTTGCATACAATAATACACCACATACAGCTACACAGAAAGCACCATTTGAAATTATTTATGGATATAGATTACCTACACATGTTACATCAATGTCAAACAAAGTTCAAGCTGCTGATGATATTGCTTACATGCATGCTACTATTTTTTATGAAGTTAAAGATATGATTGCGAAAGCCCAGCAAACATACACAAAACAATCCAATAAGAAAAGAAAAGCCATGAATTTCAAAGTTGATGATTATGTTTGGTTATGTATTGAAAAGCGAAGATTATAAAGTGTTGACAAACACCTTGTTGTAAAGTTAGCTCCTAGATTTTATGGACCTTTCAAGATCATTCACAAAATCAATGACAATGCATTTAAACTAGAATTACCACAACACTGGAAAATCCACAACACTTTTCATATTAGTTTGTTACGACCTTTTAGAGGCAAATTACCTATACATCTTGTCTATGAAAACCCTCCTTTGCTAGAAGAAGAAACTGAAATCCTTGAACCTGAAACTATTCTAGATAGTGACTTTATGACCACTACAAATGGCCATAGATATTCTAGATATTTGGTTAAGTTTAAAAATCATCCTGTTGAAGAGGCCCAATGGACGCACGCTTGAAATCTAAGTGCTTACCCCTCACTGTTGGCTCCACATTGAGCTAATAGCAATTGATGACAATTGCTATCCCACGCTGGGGGTATGATGCCAGGAGGCATATTCACATGGTGGATTCCGTGAGGTTTTGCAGTGGATTCCATAAAATTATATTTGTTGCCGGGGCTCATACACAAGGTGGATTCCTTGTGCGAAAAGTCGATGGGGATGCCTGTCCTTTTTGCGCATCTTGTTAATTTAATGTGCAAGTAGGTGATTCCATAGTGGGTGTTTCCGCAAAATACATATTTAAATTAATGGACGTTTATGAGTTTAGAGTGCACACTCTTAATAAATTAAGGTTAGGATTGAGTTCTAACCAATTTATTTATTTCGTAGCTGAAGACTGCTAGGTATTCACTTTTATCGATTTAATTTTATTATTTTCTAACAATTGTGAATGCTTCAGTTGATATGTAGAGCAGGCAGCGGTGGTGTTGGGAAGTACTGGGCGATAGTGTGTATTCAAGTTATTTAGAAGAAATTATCATTTTTTATGGGTGCGCATCTTAGGCGTGGAGCCAATATTTATTTTGACGAGCTTATTTATTGAAGCACCTGACATTTATTTATTATTTTGTATTCGTACGGACGCACGATTTAAATATTTATTATTGGACATTGTGTTTGGGCACAGCCCGACTCTTTGGACGCTTAATTGCTTTAATTCTTTAGTGGGACAAAAGCAAACACAAAAGCTAAAGCATACTAATTGTAAATTGGGCTATTTTTTGAGCTTGGAGATTAATAATATATCAAATATATGCTTTGTGGAGTGCTCACATAAGGCATGGGGGGAGATTGTACCCAATGAGTCTTTTGCTTCATGTCATACAAGTATTCTCTCTTGTTTTTTGTGCAAAAGTAGAGTTTTTTTTGTTCTTGGGGACTTTCCGGCGCTCGTTACGTACGCATACATCATCTGATATGTGCACCATAACTAAATTACTAATAATTTTTTAGTTAATTACTAAATAGAAATATAAAGAGAGGAGAGAGAGACAAAGATGAGAGAGAGAGAGAGAGAGAGAGAGAGAGAGAGAGAGAGAGAGAGAGAGAGAGAGAGAGAGAGATTATGTGACTTGCTTTGACTCTTTTTTTTGTCGAAAAGGGGGTTGCTAGCAACTTGTCAAGAAGAGGATTGCTTGCAATCCCTTTTTGAGATGAAGGGGGTTGCCAGCAACCCCTTCTTAGCGATTTTCTTTTTCACAAGTCCTCTCTAAATTTTTTTTTCACTAAACATGGAGCTATCAACAACCTTCCTAGCCAAAAAAAAGAGAGCATAAGTCCCCTTCGAGAGATGGATGCAACTTCTAAATTTGTTTCACCGAGAAGGGGTTGTCGACAACCCCTATCTAGCGACAAAAAAATTCATGTCCCCTTAGAGAGATGATGTAGGGGAGTTGTGATTTGAAGCTTTCTCTCTCTCTCTCCAAGAAAGGCTTGCTAGCAACCCCTGTTCGGCAAAAAAAAATCACGTCCCCTTAGAGAGATTATGATAAAGTCACATAATCTCTCTCTCTCTCTCTCTCTCTCTCTCTCTCTCTTTGTGCATGGCTTAAAACAATTATAGCAACTCTCTCCTATAATAATATAATACTACATTTGGGCTTCTCTTACATTAATAACTTTGGACCTTTATCAAAATATACATACACATTCTCTCTCTCTCTCTCTCTCTCCAACTTAGATCAAATTTCTCTATTTAAAAGTTTTTAGCCCAAGTACAATTAGACAAAGAAGTCACATTTTGATTATAATTTCAATAGTATAATTTTTAAAAAAGCTTTGATAAGGTCTTTATTTTCCGAAATACACAATGCAAAAAACTTAATTTATAGCTTAGGTAATAACTAAAGTACTAATCATTTTTTAGTTAATTACTAAATAGAAATATAAAGAGAGGGAAGAGAGAGACAAAGACGAATGAGAGGAGAAAGAGAGAGAGAGAGAGAGAGAGAGAGAGAGAGAGAGAGAGAGAGAGAGAGAGAGATCATGTGACTTGCTTTTTCTTTTTCTTTTTTTGGTCGAGAAGGGGGTTGCTAGCAACTTGTCGAGAAGAGGATTGCTTACAACCCCTTTTTGAGATGATTTTTTTTTCACAAGTCTCCTCTATCATTTCTTTGAGGGGACTTGTGAAATTTTTTTCCACCGAATAAGGGGTTGCCGGTCCACTCTAATTTTTTTATTTAACTAAACATGGAGCTATAAACGACCTTCCTAGCCAAAAAAAAATTAATAAGTCCCCTTAGAGAGATGGAGGCAACTTCTAAAAATTTTTCATCGAGAAGGGGTTGCTAGAAATCCCTGTCTGGCGACAAAAAATTTCGTGTCCCCTTAGAGAGATGATATAGGGGAGTTGTGATTCAAAGCTCTCTCTCTCTCTCTCTGAGAAAGGGTTGCTAGCAACCCCTATTCGTTAGAGAGATGATGATAAGGTCACATAATCTCTCTCTCTGTCTCTCTGTCTCTCTCTCTCTTTCTCAATGAGAAAACTACTACAATATTCAAGTGGATAAAGTTTTGTTCTTCTAGTTCACATAGGAGATAAAGAGAATTTCAAACCAAATGATGATATTGAATCTCAGAAGTCATGCAAGTTAGTAGCATGGAGACTTCTCTATAAGCATAACTTTGTATCCTTCTATAGAAATATATTTACAATGGTATCTTATCAATGTGTTCTCTATATGTAATACAACTATGAATGGTAGGTTCATGTATAGGCAATTCTAGAAGGGGATGTTGCAAACTTTGCCAAGGAAATACAGGGATTAGGTGCACTTGAAGAAGGAGTAGCTCATATATAAGGATCACCAGATTGAGCAGCATTGGAACAAGGAGGTGTACCGGAGATGTCCTATCTTCCTTGACTACGTAAATGTGAATTTTCATCTAACAAGAATACATTATACCAAAAATACTCAAAGAAAAAAGGTGCAAGAGACATAAGGATCCAGATTCTTGGTGAGTAATTTCACATGTATTCTTTAGAATATGTCACACTTTTATGTCTTCTTCAAAAGAGAATATGGCTGATTGTAGGAAAGTGATACTTGCAGTGCATTTGTTCTCGCAACTCATTCTTCAGTAAGGAGTCAGGGTGAAGCCATAATTTCTAAAATGTTTTGATGATATTGATTGGCCACACTTTAGTTCTACAATGATACTATTTGTGGATGATAGCATAAAGGAGATACAATGTAACCCACCTAACTCATATACATATCCTTTTACATTTCAAGAAATCCCATGGATACCATCCTCTTCAAATAGATGCTTCCCTATTTGACCGAGGAAAATCCCTTGAATAGCATCCTCTTTGTAACGTGCCCGCCTCTCAAATCACAGGACACGTCTTAGCAGCCCATTGAGAGATCAATCTAGAAGACGCCGCTCAGCACTCCTAAGGAATGACACAGGGTTTGCCAACTAGGGTCTCTCAAGTCTGCCTCGCAATGGAACTTATCTGGCCATTCCCACTAGGATCGAGACCTAAAGCCCGAGTTCCTAGTAGTCAAGTCTTCCTAATAACCTTCTAGCGTCGGCCCCGCTCTACTTTGCGTAGATACAACTGGACCCAAGCATACTCATACCGCACTTGGCTCAAAGAGAATGGGAAACGAGAGGGATGCATCGCTCAACCTCTCTGCCCGTAAGGCATAGTCCCATTCCAATCCCCTAAACGGCATGAATCAGGTTTTTAACTTACAAATTCTAAGGTCCTTGTCTATCTAACATTCGCATCAAATAAATTCCATTGAGGAAAGCTCTTAGCTAATCGAGATCACCCTTCTGTAGGATAGACCCATTGGTCACATCCACCACTCTTCCCTCGGGGGTTGTTTTAGTTATGTAATTACCTACCACATCATGCTTGACACATAAAAGCAGCTTCCTTAATTAACCTGTTAGTCACAGGTTCCTTTACGTAATTTAGGGCACAGACACAAAGACAAGATAACAAGATCAAACACTTCCTTAACTTATCTTCAGATTAATATTTGTTTGCCACCCATACAGGAGAATTAAGTGTCCCTTTCTGCCTCCGCAGAAAAAATCCTTCAGTCTCCCGACAATAGAAACCTGAAGCTTTATCCTACCAAGATTCTGCCTTGTAACTAGTATCAAGGCCTCAAGATCCCATCTCGAGTCATGTAGAACACTTGTGTAGGGTCCGAAGGCATTGGGATTTACAGCCAGAGCCCCCCCCGGCACCCAAGCGTCCTCCTATGCCAAGTAATTTCCACGGAGAGACCTCTCATGGCAGATTCGGTCCACATTCCGGATGCGGATTCATAAGCCCCTTGGTCAGGGTTTGGCGGTTTGTGGGGGTAGCTAGCGCCATCCTTCCTTAATTATCCCTTTAGGAAATCATCCACAGTTGAAGCAACCAGCCTAATAACACTTACTAGGGAAAACATCCCTTTTGTTCCCATGGCAATTTATCCTTATAGTTCCCGCCATGAAATATAATC
Source organism: Lygodium microphyllum (assembly GCF_053477565.2). NCBI lineage: Eukaryota > Viridiplantae > Streptophyta > Polypodiopsida > Schizaeales > Lygodiaceae > Lygodium > Lygodium microphyllum. The sequence goes on along the minus strand of NC_141143.1, from coordinate 22,073,448 downwards.
ACTTGGTTATTCATCCAAAACCACAATCAATCCTTAAGTATCCTTTCGAAAAAAATCAAGCTGAAACAACCAGCCTAACATCCTTTAACTAGGAAAACATCCTTTTCTAATCCAGCAAGTAACGACTCTGCCTAACAGTCACTTTTTCCATCTTTAACAAGATCAACCTTCATTAAAACCATTTCAACAGTTCCAAGCAACATGCTTAGCATAAATCAACTACCCTAAAGTTCGCTCTCCCCCTTGAGTTAGGGCTTCGCAAGGTCAATTTAACAAATTCCTTCTAGATCCTTTAAATGATCTAAGTGATTTCACCTTGATCTTTATTAATCATGGCTAGCTATTTAGGGTAGAAGATCAACCCATCCTAAGCCCTTTAATGGCGAATACATGCAATTCTACCTCTACTTAAGAATTCAAGAGGCGTGAGAAGAATCCAAATCTTGGTACAACCTGGATATGAGCTATAGTTGCTGGAGGGTTGGTAGTATTCATATCTCTGCTTGCATTAGATATGTTTCTAGCTTCGTTTGCAACTTCCGCACTTGTGGTCCTTGTAACTCGTCTCTTGGGTGCCATCCTTGTGCGTTCTTGGTCTTGCAACCCTTGAGGTAAATCGACCGCTCTTGCCCTGGTGGAAGGAAGTGGTACGTGGGTTCACAAGGAATCTAAGGCCACAAACAATGTGACTTCAACATGCATAACTCTTCTTCTTCTTTTACCCTCTCTCCAATTTGTTCTCCTTCTCTCTCTCCCTCTTCTTCTTCTCCTTCTCTCTCTCCCTATTCTTCTTCTTCTTCTTCTCCTCTCTCTCTCTTCTTCTGCTTCTCTTCTTCTCCTTCTTCTTCTCCTTCTTTCTCTCCCTTCCTCTTCTTCTCCTTCTCTCTCTCCCTCTTCTTCTTCTTCTTCTTCTTCTTCTTCTTCTTCTTCTTCTTCTTCTTCTTCTCCTTCTCTCTCCCTCTTCTTCTTCTCCTTCTCTCTCTCCCTCTTCTTCTTTTTCTTCTTCTTTTCCTCTCTCTTCCTCTTCTTCTCCTCCTTTCTCCTTCTCTCTCTCCCTCTCCTTCTCCTTCTTTCTCTAAAATTTTCAAAATTTTGAGGGGGGGTTCTCATGGGGGGAGGCACAAGGGGGAAGCACAGTGGTCACGGGGGGGGGGGGGGGGGGGGGAAGATATTACATCCTCTCCCCCTTAGAGGAATCGAGATGTCCTCATCTCGAGAGAAATTGGGGAAGACAAGCACTAATGGGGCTTATGACTTGTGGGTTAAGACCCACCATTCATGCACTGCGCTACTCTTAATGTTTCAAGTAGTACACTCATATTATTCGAATTAATCATAGGTACAAGAGTAGGATTTATTCTCAATTGTGTTACATGTCGACTAAGCTTCTAGGAATTTTAGTCCTCCTAATAAGGTTTAGTGGGCTTTGGATCTTCGTCTTCATCTGATCCGTCTATATATCCATAGATTGCACCTATGTAGCTTCATTTTCTTGGAGGCTCAATGTCTTCTGGACTTAGATCAGAGCAGTCTGCTTGGATGTGTCCTAGCTCATTACAATGGAAGCATTGACGGTAGGGACATCTCCTGTGGATGTGCCCTATCTCTCTGCACGTATGGCATCTCTTATCCTGATCTCCATAGTCATCTTTGCTACAATTGCCTGATTTAAGTTCTTGGATGATTGGATTCGCTCAGAGTAATGCGTCTTGCAAGTCCGTTGGGCGCATTGATTCCAATTGAGTGTTTATGGGTGGATTCAACCCAACACAAAATTTTGACACCTGTTGTGTCACATCCATTGGGGGTGCATACTTTAGGAGTGAAACAAAATTCGAATAATATGCTTCAAGGGATAATCCTAGCTACTTCAAGTCATAGAATTCATTCATCTTTTGTGTGTGGTAGGCAGGTGGCAGATACCTCCCTCGCACAGCTTCCTTAAGCTTATCCCAAGTTACTGTCCCCTCCGAGATTGCTTGGTCTCTGCACCACTGTTTCCACCAAAGTCTTGCTTCGCCTGTAAGGCTTAAGTTTGGTGAGCATGGCTTGATTAGCAGGTGCAGAACCTGCTGCCTCAAAATAGTCCTCCATGGACTCAATCCAGATCTCGGCATCAGCTTGAACAGTCCTTCTCTTGCCATCAAACTCGGGTGCCTTAATTTGCTTGAGAAGAAATTTCTTCTCTTGCATGTCAACATTCATGGGTGCAGAAGGTGCCTGACAATCAAGCCATACCACTTAGGTTATTTCTATTTAGGATATGTCTATGAACCGAACATTAATCAATCATGTATCATTATGAAGTTTTGCCCTGATACCAACTGTAACGTACCCGCCCCTCAAATCGCGGGACACGTCTTAGCAGCCCATCGAGAGACCCTAGTTGGCAAACCCCGTGTCATTCCTTGGGAGTGTCGGGCGGCGTCTTCTAGATTGATCTCTCGATGGGCTGCTAAGACATGTCCCGCGATTTGAGGGGCGGACACGTTACACTCTTGAAATACATGCTTCCATGTTTGAGTGAGCTAGTAAGTTTTCATGAGGGAGTCTAGGAGTTTGTTAGAGAATACCCATTTCACCCTCCTGCAATGGAGTTGGATTGATATTTAATGTTTTCAAAAAATGTGTTCATTTGCTTTGCATAGAGTAGTTCACTAACTTGTAAATGTATTTGTGAATTTAGAAAATTGTTTTTGTAGTTTTTGTAGTAAGTTCATGTAGTATAATGTGAAATATATCAATATATTAAAATATTTTATTGTTGAAGTTTGGAGTTTAAAATGAAGAATTCTTGAAAGGAATAACAACTACAAGTAATGAAGTAATAAAGAGCTATATTTTATGGAGATTGTGAAGCAATTGTTTGCAAGGGTCTATTGTAAATGAATGCATAACTTCAATCTATATGTAAGCCTAATCAAATGAGGAAGAGAGAGAGCAATGTGCAAGTATAAGTGGATGTGTCTATAGTTTGCTCGTGTGTACATAACTAAAGTACTAACACATCAAGATGTAATGATAAAATATGTGCAAAGAAAAGAGGGGGATGTGAATGTAAATGTAGTGTGATATCTTATATGCATGCTTACTTGAACTATTAACATTGTGATAATATTATCAAAGATAAGCACATAAGATTAATCTAGTGATGTAAATAAGTTGAGAGAGAACTACTAATTCATTGTTAGAGAGAGAGAGAGAGAGAGAGATAGAGAAAGAGAGAGAGGATAAATGACAAAGTTGGGGTGAGAGAGAGAGAGAGAGAGAGAGAGAGAGAGAGAGAGAGAGAGAGAGAGAGAGAGAGAGAGATGTTTTTTAGGGGAGTGACATATCGAGGGTTGGTCCCTACATATGTGTGTGTGTGTGTGAGAGAGAGAGAGAGAGAGAGAGAGAGAGAGAGAGAGAGAGAGAGAGAGAGAGAGAGAGAGAGAGAGAGAGAGAGAGAGAGAGAGAGAGAGAGAGAGAGAGAGAGGAATGTGTAAGTGTATCTGGTTTTGCTTATGTGTGCACAATAGAAGTACTAATACATCATGATATAATTAAAACATATATATAAATAATTGAGAGAGGGGAGATGTGAATGTATACGGAGTGTGATATCACTTGTGTATGTGTAATTCAACCACTAACATTGTGATAATGTTATAAAAAATAATCACACAAGCTTAATGTAGTGATGTAAAGCAATGAAGGAGAGAGAACTACTAATGTGTTATGAGAGAGAGAGAGAGAGAGAGAGAGAGAGAGAGAGAGAGAGTTGGAGGTAAAAGAGAGAGAGAGAGAGAGAGAGAAAGAGAGGGTGTTATTGAGAGGGAGGAGGAGAGGGAGATGCATGTTGTGGGTCTCCAAGATATGAGAGAGAGAAGAGAGAGAGAGAGAGAGAGAGAGAGAGAGAGAGAGAGAGAGAGAGAGAGAGGAGAATGAATTGTGGTTCTGATGAGGAGGAGGAGAGTAAGATGTGGTGGTGTAGTGGCTGTGCTAATGGTGGTAATGTTATTAAAGGGGAGTGAAATGTCGTTGGTTGGTCCCCAACATATGAGGAGAGAGAGAGAGAGAGAGAGGAGAATCGGTTGTGGCTCTAATGAGGGGGAGAGTAAGATGTGGTGGTGGTGGTGGCGGCGATGGCGGCGGTGGCAGCAATGGAGGAGCAACATTGGTGCTTGATATATGCCCAAAAGAAAAAGAGGACCAAGTGGACTATGTGGAATAAAATTTGAGATTGCCAAAAAAAAGCTCGCTCAAAAGCTCACTCTAAAAGCTCGCTTCTCGCACGCACTTGTCTTCTTTGTGTATAAACATGGATTCAAATCACTATGGTATATCCTTATGAATGTATAAAAGCAATAAACTTGTGGTACTATTTTCTAGGTGCTTGCTTAGTTGTAAAGGCTCTTTCTCACCTTGCACACTAGGTGCTTCCTACCTTGTTTCTCAAGCCCTTCGGTTTTTGCATATAAATTGTATCATGTAGGTCCCCATGTAAGAAAGTCGTTTTGACATCCATTTGATTGCGGTCCACATCTAGTTATGCAACTAAAGCCAATACAAACCATAGGATAGTCATCTTGATAATGTGAGAGAAGACTTCATCAAAGTTAACACCATGCTATTAATTACAATCCTTAGCAACCAATGTGGCCTTATAAGAGCCTTATCATGGATTATCGGCATCTGTCACCATAATACAATTTGTAGAGGATGCAAATCAATTAGGTTGATGTCTATTTCTAGTAGACCATTGTAAAATAGGTAGTGGGGTCTATATCTCTTGTCTAACATCATGGTCATGGACTAGAGCATCAGCTATTATAGGTTGCCTAGTTGGTTGTATAGCAACAAAAGGCTCCTCTTGAAGTATCAACCTACGTATCTCAATGACCTGGTTAAGCTGCTTATGCATTTTCTTCTCATGCATAATAACATCATGAATATGGGTGACCTTTTGAGCATGTCAATTCCATAGGTGACTGCCCATCTCATCTACATCATGGTCCTGGACCATTGGAGCATCAGCTATTATAGGTTGTCTAGTTGGTTGTATAGCAACAAAAGGGTCCTCTTGAAGTATCAACCTACGTATCTCAATGACTTGGTTAAGATGCTTATGCGTTTTCTTCTCATGTAGAATAACATCATGGATATGGATGACCTTTCGAGCATGTCAATCCCATAGGTGATAGCCCATCTCATTTGCATCATGGTCCTAGACCATTAGAGCATCATCTATTATAGGTTGTCTAGTTGGTTGTATAGCAACAAAAGGCTCCTCCTAAAGTATCAACCTATGTATCTCAATGACTTGGTCAAGCTGCTTATGCATTTTCTTCTCATGTAGAACAACATCATGGCTATGGATGACCTTTAGCATGTCAATCCCATAGGTGATAGTCCATCTCATATTGATAGACCCTGATACAAGTAAGGGATAAAGAGTGCTAGACTTGGCACTACGTGTCAGGACAAGATTCCCATGGGTAAGCTTCCATGAGGAATTACCACCAAAAGATATAACCTAATCTACACCATCCAATTGGCCAGCCAAAAGTAGACTTTTAGCCAAAGACGAAACATGGTGTCCATCATGTAACATAAATATACTACCTGAAGAAAACTGTAGCTAGACATCTCTAATAATAACAATATCCAATGCCAAGTCATTACCAATGTGATAGATCCTATCATACTATGGTAGAAGTGGAACTACTTCTCCATAAGGGGTGACATGAAAGGAAGCCCATGCCATGACCTTAATATGGCTGAGCACCCAAATGACATTCAATGTCTTGTTACACAATACGACTTGTAGACCAATAGCCAATGTCATAGTCAATGTCATTTGGTATTGTCATAGTTGACCTTGAGGAAGAGAGGAGACTAGCAAGGATAGCATTACAACACATTGTGAGTTATAGTTAGGAGTAAAGAGCTCAAAGGTTGGATCAGGAGAGAGAGCTCTCAATGAAATTCATCAGATCCTAGCCACTTTTCGTAGAAATAGATCAAGAGGTAATGTTGATAGGAAAAGAGCCTTGGAAGCCGACCTTACAGTAAGCAAGCTACTCACAAAAAGATTGCCAGGCAATACTAGCATTGAGCAAAGTGGGATAGACTTGATGGCATCATTGCTATTGGGCTAGGAGTCACCCCAAATGCGAAGAACCAAACAAAAATACCCATAGTTGCAAAGCAACTTGATAAATACCACGCATGCAATGACCCCTACATCTTCGTCAAGCAATTTGAGTAGGTGTATGAGGCTAATAATCTCACAGATCCCACACATCTCAACGAGCACAAGCATTTGGTCTTTGCTTGGGAGACAGGGGAGGAACTTGGTTCACCAGTCTAGACAACATTGAACATAGTAACTTCAAACAGTTGAGGGATCTCTTCATCAAGATATTCTTAGAGGTAGGATACTTTGATAACCTCATTGTTAAGCTAATGAATGTTAGCCAGATAGATAAAGAGGACATATGAGACTACTTCGCACATGTGAAGAGTCTTTATAAGAGGATACCTACAACTAAGCGACCCAAGAGAGTGGTCTCTATCATATTCATTAATGGGATCTACAACAAAGAACTCTATAAGGCCCTTGCAAGCAAATCAAACATGAAAAGGTATGTGCTTGCAAGAGTCTTTGAGGAAGCTATACATGTAGATGACTTGCTTAGGGACAAAAGCTCTCGAGCAGCATAGCAAGGTAGCAATGCATTTAGGAACATCGAGAGAGCTACAAAAACTAGTGAACGACCAACCCATAGTGAATGAGAAAAAGGGAAGAGTGTAGACCTAAAATCGGAGCTCATTAGATTGCAAAGGTCAATATGAAGACCAGTACAACCTCACATGCAATGTGTGCACTGTGGAGGGAACCACCCATCTTTTGAATGTCCCAATCTCAAATCAAGGCCTTCTTCCAATTGTAGAGGATTCACGCATGATGCCATGCATTGTCGGTTGTTGCCAAGAGGGTTGCCTTACTAGTAGCCTTACACTCAGCCATACGATCCAAGAGTTAGACAACCATATTTTGGAAGGGGAGCCCCTTTAGCTCTCCCTATGCCTAAGGATTCAAAGCCAACCACCCCGAGGATGGAGAACAACACGAGGGGAATCCCTAGACCTCTAGCATCTATCGTGACCCATCCACCAAGTTAAGATCTAGTGTGCTTTGTGAAGGAACCATTGGAGGAAGATTCTTACTTGAACAGTTATGTCTCATGGCCATGCTAGATCATCATCAACACTTAAAGAAAAGTGAGTCATTAATTTATTGACATGAATTTATTAAATAGACAATGCGTAATAAGCAATCAATTTAGTGACAGACGCTATTGGCAAGGGTTGAAGCAGTGGGTAGAATGACATGACAAGCTTGGAGTGACTAACTTGCCTGACCACAATGTAGTGATATACATACCAAGCTTAATCTTGAACTTGGTGCCTAAGTTGTTTCACATAAATGCCTTTTGGGAAGGCATAGAGATGGATGCAGTCTTTCCTATCAATGCATTCAAAGATGCTACAAGGAAGGGAATTGTAGATACGAGAGCTGGAGTCAATGTGCTTAGTCATGCAGTCTTGCAGGCTTGGGGTAACCCACCTATGGAGACCGCAAGGTTTAATGTCATGCTGGCTAAAGTTGTCCCTTTCCACATTCTGTCTAACAAACTCAAACTCTAGGGGACCCTTGAATACTTGACAAAAGGGCTAGCAAGTAACCCAACTTCCAATCTCAAACCCCTCAAGGATCTCATGGACGAGCCGAAGTGGTAGTGGACCCAAGTGCACAACTTGAACTTGATGTACAGTTGGGCACTGATCACAAATGAGAAGAGGGTCGAGAATTGAAACCTAGAAGATGATGAGCAGTCAGAAGATAACTATTCGAATGATGAATATGAAGACTATCGCTCTATAAATGAGATGAGTGAGAAAGAAGCTGAGACAATAGAGTATGATACGGATGGCCAAGTGATTGAGTAGATACAAGTAGACTCCAAGCCACAAAAAGCCAATGTCTTAGGATCAAAAGAGGATTCTTTAGAACAAAATGCAACCATACTTAGTTGAACCACCTAGGGGTAACAGGCCAGGAGCAAGCAGGATTAGTTGAGGGAAATCCCATATTTATGGACTATAGGCCTATGTCGATCATGGCCTCAGGCAGAGGAAGAGGTAAGAGGCCTAGGAGGAGCTTAGAACTAGGAACCATAGCATGTTGAACATGTGGCCATCCAGGGCATATCTCATCTCACTGTCCTAAAAAGGAGAAAGCAAATAGAGAGAAGGTTGACTTGAGAAGCCTCGAATGGGGAGTCACACATCTATTTGCCGATTGCTCTAGGTGGAAACCCTCCACTATCTTGGCAATCATACCATCTATACCGCTTGGACTCTTTTGTGTTAGAGTTATACGTTAACGATGCCATATCTATTTCCCTAAATGTCATGACATGAGCTCAAACAAAGCATGCCAGTATCTCATTACGTGGACCTAGCAACCTGGATGCATCCTCTATAAAGAAGAGGAGTTGACAATAGAGAAAAAAGAGAACCAAGGCAAAAATAACACTCAAGATTGGCAATGAGACCACATTAACCAAGGGAAAACAAGTCACGGATGATGAAGCAAAAACATTTGCTCCTAAGGTGAGAGAGAAAGAAAGTGCTAAGGTTGGAGAGTACCTTGATCTCAACTAGTAGCAGCTAAGGGTTGCAAACAAGGTCAAGGAGTGGATAAAAGAAGAGCAAGCTGACCTTTAAGATGCTAAGCCTATCATTGAGGACAAGATTTAATGAACTCTCAACCTTGAACCCACTAGTCTCTCCCACATATCTGAGGGTAGGAGAGACAACACCAGTACGTGAACAATTGCTTGGGTAGAATGAATGGGGTATGGATATAAAAATAGCTCAAGAAGCTGAGGGAAATACAGATGGCAAATTGCTAACCTCACTAATAACAACTCTTGTGACATTATTGTTGGGAGACTTGCTTAGGCAAAACTCCACTTTGGCAAGAATTGAAGCAATGGGTAGAACACAGCAATGGCCATGAGCTGCAATACCTTCCAGACCATGATGGCATGACACACATACCAAGCCTAATGTTGGATCCAATGTCTAAGTCCCCACAAGAAAATGCCCTTTGGGAGGGCACTGAGATGCATGCAGTCTTACCTTTCGTTGCTTTAGGAGATACTACATGAAAGGGGATAGTGGACGTGGGAGCAAGGGTTAGTGTACTTAGTCATACAGTGTTGCAAGCTTGGGGAAACCCATCAGTGGAGGCTGCAAGGTTCAATGTCACTCTAGTGAATGGGACGAAGGTAAGACCCTTTGAAGTCCTAAAGGATTGGCAACTAAAGATAGTGGGAATCCAATTCTCATGGAACTTTATAGTTATGAAGGGAGTGGATTATGATATCTTGCTTGGCAAACCTTGGATAAGAAATGCTAGAGTAATAGAGGATTAGGGTAATAACTTGATATTCTTGTAATAGATCAAAAGCAGACCGAGTAGAGATGGACACATGGAAAACCTCACCAGTGGACTAAGATGCCATCTCTACCTTGCTAAAGGGCGATTCTAGGCCTAGAAGTGATTATGGACCTCTAACAAGGTACATTCCTTACCTTGAGGATGAGGGAGACAAGATGCACGTATTGGCAACCATTGATCTCCTGCTCTTGAAGGGCGAGGGTGAATCTAGGCCAACTGTAGACTCAGCTAGCAAACCTAAGATTGCAATCACTTCTAACGTACTAGTAGTACCCTTGTGCATGATGGCTGGAAGTTCCATGGATCAACCAACACCAAACACCTATCGTGTCCTAGCCAACAAATTAGAACTTCACAAAATCCTTGAGTATCTGTCAATTTAGCTTGAATTAATCTATCTACTAATTTAAAGCCTCTCAAGGATCTTAAAGAAACCACAGAGTGTTAATGGACTAAGGTGTATGACCTAAATTTGTCATATAACTAGACACTCATGACAAGTGTGGCAAAGCTCGGAAATAGGAACGTTGCAAGGGACATACAGTCCTAGTATGAGAATTTTGATGATGAGGGGGAAGACTATTATTCTATAAGTGAGGAGAGCAAAGTGGAAGTTGAGACCATAGAATATGATATTGAGGGAAAAGAAATTGATCAAATCAGAGCGGACACTAAACCCCAGGAGGTCAACACATTTTGAGTAAGCAAAGGAGTTGCCAAGGTAGATTGCAATCAAGCTTGGGTGGCTATAGATTATGAGGAAGTGGGAGTAGCTTGTGAATAGCTTGTCCTTGCACCACACCACTATTTGAGTAGAGTCAACTTTAGGGTTGCAAGCACTAGGGGAGACATCCTCTTCTAGTGAGGATGGCGAGGACAATTTTGAGCAAGAGGCAAACTTTGATAGTAGCCTCAAGATATCTTGACCACCTGGGACTCGTGACGCTCCAAGGGGGACCTTCCAGTCCACCTACTAAGGCACAAGATGGCATTCGCCATCGAATGGGGGGTTTGCAAATAGTCTTTGAATGGTGTTGCCAATACACACTCTCACTGAACCCCTTAAAGTGCTAGTTTTGGGCGAAGCATGGTTGCATTTTAGGGCATGTCGTGTGGAGGAATGGGATAGAAGTGATTATAGACCTTCCCCCTCCTCTAAGGGAGTTCAATGTTTCTTAGGCCACACATGATACTATGCAACAAGGTGTATTGAACTATGCATTGATTGCTAGACCCTTGTACAAGTTATTGTTAGTATTTGAGTGGACCAAAGAATGTCAACAAGCTTTTGAAAGGCTTAAACAAGCTCTAACTTTAGCTCCTATCTTAAGAGCCCCAAATTGGTCCATTATCTTTCACGTGCACATTGATGCATCAAAATTTATAGTGGGGGTAGTGTTGTGCCAACCTGGCAAACATAACCTCAACTATCCGATGAGCTTTGCTATAGCAAACAACTCATTGAGACAAAAATAAACTACTCCACAACAAAGAGGGAAGGGTTAGCCATGGTGTTTGCCACAAAAAGAAGTTCAGACACTATCTTCTAGTGATACCCTTCACCTTTTTGTGGATCATCAAGCATTGCTTTATCTTGTGAATAAACCCTCTACAATAGGATACATTGCTCGATGGTTACTTTTGCTTTTGAAATTTAACTTCTCTATGATTGTATGCAAGGGAAAATAGCATTATATGGCTGATTATATATCTTGCATACCCACAGGAGAAGCCATTGGTCAAGGAATCAATGACAACCTATTGTATGCATACCTTCCATATTGGGTGGATGACATAGTCCAATACTCGAGAACAGACTACCGAAACAATCCATAGAGAAAGCTAGATTAAAAATACTAATCTTGAAGATCTAGCCCTATCACTTGATTGTAAGTCAACTATATCGAGTAGGATAGAATGGACTCTTAAGGATATGTAATTGTGAACATGAAATGTATGATGTGCTCAAGGAAGCACATGGCGAGATAGCTGGAGGACACTTCAATGGAGACGTTACAGCATGTAAGGTGCTCCAATCCCAATCGTGGTGGACAACACTATTTTGTGATGTAGCTAAGTTTGTGAAACATTGTGATGAGTGCCAATAGATCAAAGTCTCTACTCGTAAGGACAAAATGGAGTTGACCCCAGTGATCGCGCGCCAACCATGTGAGAAGTGGGAAATTGACTTCATCGGTCCAATCAACCCTAGAACTCAATACTCCCAAGCCAAGTACATCATTGCTGCCACAGACTACCACAACAAGTGGTTAAAAGCTTGGATAACACACAAAAATGATGCTAGGACCACGGTCAAGTCCCTTTAGAAGCAAGTGATTGCACGATTCAGTTGCCCTATAGAGTTAGTTAGTGACCAAGGCACACACTTTATCAATGAAGTGATTGCTCACTTGTTGTCCACCTTCTTAATAATCCACAAAAATTCCTCTCCATATTATCCTCAAGCCAATGGTCAAGCCAAATCCACAAACAAGATCTTAGTGGATATTCTAACAAAAGTGGTCTCTGCCTCACTCGTAGTGATTTGGACAACAAGCTCATGCCAGCTTTATGGGCATATAGGATAGCCTAAAAAATAGCCATAGGAAAAACTCCATATTGATTGACCTATGGAACCAAAGCTATTTTTCCAGTGGAGTTCTTCGTTCCAAGCTTGAGAATAGCAACCCAAGAGAGATGGGAGGGCCAAGAAGCATGGACAAATCGATTAGTAGAGCTGAAACGTTTATTTGAGACTTGTCTCATTGCAACCCATGCCCTAGTTTGTGAAAAAGCATGACGTAAGAGTTGGTTTGAAAAATACGTCAAACAATGAGACTTTGGGCAAGGAGACTTAGTCTTGCTATACTTTGTCAAGGGACACAAGTGGTGAAGTTCAAGGGATTGGGACCCTTCAAGGTTTGCAATATTAGTAGAATGGGGAATGTGGAACTTCAAACCCTAGAAGGAGAGGGTATAGATTTCTTCAATGAAAGTCGCATTAGAAAATATTACCCTTGTCACCTCCACTTCATGAACCTTTCATGATAGAAACACTGACAAACGTTGTTACATGAGCGGTGATCAAGAGCAAGCCTCACTCACAACTGATAACGAGACATTAAGGAGTGCCAATTGGGGATATTTGACTTTGCTGGATACAAAATACAACACAAAAATTTAAAATTTTTTACAAACACCACACGAACCACACACGGAAAACAAAACAATAAACAATGCCTCTTGTAGCTCAAACAACTAAAACCCAAAATTCGAGTAGAGCATTACACAACCACAATACAACAAAAATACCAACAATTCAAAAACAAACCAAGTGAAATATATTCTCATACCTTAACAACCTTAAGTTGACACTCGGTGCTTCAACTTCCAAGTTCTCCGACTTTCAAATTGGCATGACAAGAGCTCACTCTAGCATGCGACCCTCCACTCTCCTCTCTCACAAAATACAATTGTAATCAAGGGGGAAGGCCCCTAACTCTTCACTCTTACCTCCTTATATAGTTTTTTCCAATACATACGTCAAGTGTGCTTTTCTAAAAGCATAAGAGGCTTAAAGCTTTCAAGCTTTTACATTCTTTCAACTTTATGATTTGAAAGCTTTTAGCTTTCTTTATCCTTTCATAGCTTACGATGTCATCAAATAATCTAATCTCTGCTTGCTTTTTAAATTGTCGTTGCTTGCCATTATCATCATTGACAGCCACTCTCTTTGTATTGTTGCATGCCTTTCATAATGTCACCATCCTGCGTGAACGGGCTGTTTGCTCATTGTGTTTCAGAACGTCTTCCCCTATCCTCGTTCAAAACTCTCTCACCTTCATCCTAAGTCCATCATCAAGTTGTCAAACTGCCACATAATACTCTTTGCCCTTCAAAATCTGATGCTATCATATTTCCATATAACATCGTCTTGTGTTGACCAATCATGCCGCCACCTCCTCTATAAATGCCGTCAATCAACAATGCGTCTATCAATATCTTCAACCATATGATCCTCCCACTATTGGACCTCCAATATACCAGCTCCATTTGTTGTTGAGCCAGGTTTGTCAAATCCAGAATTCAAGCTCTCGGCATTTGTTCCATGAGATTCAGCAATGCTCATGCCCTTCCAGAAAACACTCGGCCAAAGAAGTAGCCTTTATCATTATTTGCATGCATTTGCAAATCATAAACATTACACAAATCATTGTTCTTGTCCTTTCGTATTTTCATGATATGTATTTCCTTTGAAAGTTGATTGACTCCACAACTTATGGTGTGGGGTAGTCCAACCATACAAAAGTTACTTGCATCGTCAACACGGTTGGCAACTCCTCCTTCCCTTAACACTATACCTCCTTTCCAGCTTCCTATGAGACTGATGCTCCCTCACTCCAAATCTTGTTGACTTACGATTTGTTGAAGCATTTACATATTGCTGGAACGCCACTCCTCTTGTCTTTTAGGCAAAAATCAAACCTAACAAATCGCAGAACTCAAGGAGGCAGATGAGGAAGCAGTAGCACCAGTCTACTTGAGGATCACCGTAACCTCCCAAAAGGCATACACCCTTGATGCGCTAATTGACGAGGGAGCTGATGCCAATATCTTAATGCAAGAACACCGGACTCCCAACCCCCTAATTGCAACCAACCAATGTGAAAGTTAGCCCGTTTGGGGGGGCAATCCTATCCAGTCTTGGAGAAATGCAAACTAATGGTTTCTATCGAGACTAAGAGCCTACCCATCTTCGTGCCACCTAACAAGCAAAGTGTCGAATAAGGTGTCACTACTAGGGTGTATGTTAAAAAAACAAGTTCATTGTAATGTCGATTACGACTCTCAATGCATCCACCTTGCCATCGGTCATGTTAGAAAACAAGGGCACCATAGGTGTCCCAAAACATGTATTCCCATCGGCAGTTAAGCTTGGTGTCAGTCCATCCAAAAGACAATATAGACTTTAGCAAAGGTACTAGCCACAACACCAAGGGTGGTAGGAGAGGAGTCTTTGGCTACCACAACATAGAGTCTGAGAAGAAAAAACCTGTCTCCAAGGCTTTGACGGTAGGCTTTGGAGGAGTGTTAATAGCTATCATTTAGGAAGCTTTGGTGGTGGTGGAAAGAGAAGTAGTAGAGGAGGTTGCTAAGCCATCACCTATCCAAGAGGAGCATCACTCCCCCACCCTAGCAAGCCCAACTATCTCACTTTTAGCAAGAGAATAGGGGGAAGATGAAGTCCACAAGGAACGATAGGATAATACGGAAATAGTTGCTAATGAAAAGGAGAATGATCGACCCTCTCAACAACAAGAAGCCTCAAGCGAGAGGACAGTTAGTGAGTAGCAAGGTGCCTTAGAGTTGTCAAGCTAAGGGGGGAGGAAAAATATCACTCTTAAAATCCCCATAAGAAGAACTCGATCCACCTCTGAGGAAAATAGAGAGTTACAAAGGGTGGAGGAGGAATCGAAGAGGCTAGAAGAAGAGCGTAGGATGAGGCAAGAAGAGGAGAAAGAACGACTAAGCAATAAGAGGAGGAGGAGATCGCCCTGGCCATTTAGAGATCAGTGGAGCAACCCTCTTAATCTCATGAACGGGCAATGATGAGCCCAACACGAGGTGATGAGCCCAACACAAGGTGATGTGCCAAGCATGAGTGTAGTAGCCAAAGAGGTAGGATCAAGACCAGTGGTGGTAGAAGGCAAGATTAAAGCCCCTCTACCCTCAATCCCACCAATTATGGCTACACCAACAATCACCCCAACACACAAGGAACTGTGGAACGGGTGGTCAACGAAAGCAACGTCATGGATTGGGTGTAGTATTTAGTTAGCAAAGTATAGGAAATTATGCCTACACCTAGCGAAGGAGCCCCCTTGCAGAAACAAAGAGACTAGCAACAACTAATGCAGAATCATGCCAAGAGCCAAACATGCCCCACATAGGAGTGCCAACCACTTCAGTGCCTTCGGCCATGTTTAACAATGAAGATCAGGATGAACTAGTAAAAAGGAGCTTCAAAGCCAACTCAACAAGGCAACAAATGAGAAAAAGGCCATGCTTGTAGATCTCAAAGAAGAGAGGATTGCCTTTGCAGCCTACAGGGTTGAACAAACAAGAGTGATGACCATCATATACAAGGATGTAATCGCACTAAAATAGGCCTTAAAGGCGAGGGACGAAGAAGAGAGTCTAAAGGAGCTGTATGATAAAGAAAGAGAGAATGATATCTCCCTAGAAAATATGTGTACCTTCAACTCTAGGGAAAACAAACATCTAGAGCTGGAAATAAAGGAGTTGAAGAGGCAAGAACAAAGCTGCAAGTGGTAAGGAACCAAAGAGATGAGGAGATCATGAGGAAGTTGACGGAGCTACACAACCAGCTTCAATTAGCTCTCCACAAGCAAGCCATATTGAGGGAATAGGTAGAATGTAAAAACCAAGAGCAAGAACAAATACACACACTGTGGTGTAGAGGAACAAGAGCAAGTGATTTTCACCCTATCCCAGTACCAAAATCAAGGGCTAGAGCAGATGAAAGAAAAAGTCGAGAAATGGGAAGCAAGGAAGGAAGATAGAATCAAAGACTTAGCTTACAAGCTGACCCATTCCAAGAGTGAGCACCTACTGGCAGAATGCAAAACCATGGCTATCAAAACAGGAGTGTTGGAGCAACAACACACATTTTTAAGCACAGTATCGAATGTCACAAAGTCGGGAGGAGAAGAGACGTTGAACCGACTAGGAAGAAAACTAGAACTAACAAGGAGAGAGTTGTAACATGAACTCCATGCTAAGGCACCCAAGCCTAGCACCAGCTTGGGAGTAGAGCAACACACCCACCTAATCTCAGCTAGCTTAACCTCACAAGAACTCACCTTTCTAGGGCTTGGGGTGCTTGAACAACAAATGTAGCCATCTCAATAGGAGGCACTGGAGCCAGTCCAAGAAGAGGAGTCTGATTTTGAACTAGACCAACAAGAGGAAGAATGAGTGCAAGAACCAAGCCCACCTCTATAGCCACAAGTACAACCCAAGGGGAGGAAGCTGGGCTACTCAAATGGATAATGGAGATGAGACACGATGTAGAGAATAAGTGGAACATGCCTGTAGGAAGTTTCAAGACAAGACACTTCACGTCTCACAAGTGGCTATCCCTCAAAGCAAGGTGGGGTGAGAAACTTGCAATGTGGGATCAATGGGAAAATCATGGCCACCCCTTGGAGTTTTCCTTTGCCTTCCCTCATACATTGGATAGAGTACTATCTCCTAGGGTGGTGGAGAAAGTCATTAAGCTTTTAACAAGGCTAGGAAGAATATGGCTATAGGAACGGATGAGGCACCCCACAAGGTGGCAACATGAACCTATAGACTACCGGAAAGATAAGGCAGTGGAGGTACCCCAAAGGGTGGAGGGATATGAGGCACATCCTGGTGGCACATGAACATCTTGGACTCTTAGAAGCATGATTCGCTTTTTGTTGTACCCTATCCTATGAATAAGATGATCCTATCTACATGCCTTACCCAAGAAGGATTAGAGTTGATTTCAATAGGGAGGTACATGGCTAATACGACTTCCCTCTGATCTACAACATAAATGCCTCAATCCCTGAAGTAAGCTTGATTTTCACCAAAAGGGATCTCTCTCCATCTATAGCAGGTTTCCTCAAAGACTTGTCCTCATGCCTCAACCTCACCTTCATCACTACATGTAATTACCATTGGCTATTGCGAATATTACTAAAACATAAACCTACTGCAGTGGAAGAGCGGTTATTACCCTTCTTTTTTAATATCAATGCTAGGATAGATAGATGTACAATGGTGCACCTCATGATGAGAGCTACTCTCTTGCTAGCATTCTGTATGAACCTCTTAGAAGATATGAGTGATAGTAGATTCATTGGGTGTAACCACTCATTTTTATTGTCTACTCCACTCAATGTAAGAGCCAGCTTGTGCTCCCCTTATAATTAAAAAAAGAAAAATATAGAAGAAAAAATAAAATACAACAAAAAAAAGAAAAAAGAGAAGGATAAGATGAAAACAAGTGGAAAGAAAGGAAACACCACGATAAAATCAATCGGTCTGTACTCTACGAAGATCTTAAGCACTGCACCTACGGACCACACTAGCCCCTTCCCCCACTTTACATACTTAGGGCACATCAAGGGCATGACACACATGGGGGGACTCACACTCACCTATGATTGAACTTGTCTCCCTAAGTCACACCCATAGCACCTCCCCTTATACACGAACTAGGCCCTCAAGTGTGGAACACCACCAAGGGCTTAACCCAACTCCCAGTTCTATTGACACAGACACCATGCACTACACAGTGAGGTAGACACACCCCCAGGTAGTGCACTTTCTTTTCCTTTTCAGGTATATTCAACAATCCATGATCAACCCCACTGACATCGGAGGCCCCCATTATCCATTCAATCTATCCTCATTCTCCACAATCTCTCATCCATTTTGTTATGATTCTTCTCCATAGCCAATCTCCCCAAAGTCCTATCATTGACTCACATAGCAAACCTTCAACCACCCGAGCCCTCACCAAGTGTCATGGGACTGGCACTCGACTAGGAGGGGGATAATGTTAACCCTAGTGCAAAGATAGCACTAGAAAGGGAAAAAAATTAAGAAGTCGTAGAGGATAGAGTGGAAAAAGATGGCCCAATGGGAAAAAACAAGAGGAAAAGAGCCAAAATAATAAGAAGCAAACTCAAAAGTTCAAGGCAAGTGCAAAAGGGAAAATGCATAATTTAAATATAAAAGTGCACCCTAAATCCTTGTAAAAGAGCACCAAGCTCCCTCCTGTGAAATTTGTAAATGTAGGAGGGCATGGGTGAAGGAACCATGTAAATATGAAGGAAGAGGAGAAAGAGGACCTAGGCTAGAATGACTGGCTATGTAAAAAAGGATAGGCGTCCAAAGAGAAGTAGGGCATGTATAAAAAGGTAAAAAGTGAATGAAGAGGTTCATTCTTATGTGTGGCCAAAACTAGCTCTCTTATTCTCAATTTATAGCAAATAGTTTATGTTGTTTTAAGCCTATGAAAGCTATGTGTAAGGCTGAACATAAATCTATGAAATGGGCTACTAAGGAATTGAGTGCATTGATGTTGTTAGCTAAAATGAAGGCATTACATGCCTCTTTTATGGGCTAAATATTATTGACACTATGGCTGAAATTTCAACAACCATACATGCAAAAAATGGGGTTGAAAATAGAGTGTTATTCAGTATGTCTTTGGACATGTATGATGTTGTAGCATTGTTTGCTTAGCGAGAAAGATTACAATGGGCTAAAGCAATTGTGGAGAAAAAATACAAGACGATTGACAAAAAGATAAAACCAATTGCTTTGCCACTTCCACCAGACAGTGAGGGTCTCTATGAGAAAGTGTCAAGGTAGACAAGTTTAGAGATCGTAAAGATATAGGTCATCAATTTACAGCTAAAATATTATAGGAACTAAATGTTGGTACAAAAGGGTTTCTTTTGCCTATTGAAAGAGACTATTTTATGTAGATGTTGGCTAGGCAGGGGGAAGCATTTGCATTTCAACTAGCTAAAACAGGCCGTGTGGATCCAAATGTTGTCTCTCCTATGATGGTAATATTTATTGTGCCACATGTACCATGGAACTTGAGGCCCATTCCAGTGCCTAAAGCTTACTTGCCAAAGCTAATGGATTTGCTAAATGAAAGGATACTCATGAAGATCTTGGATCCCTCTTCAATCCTGTACTCAAATAATTGGTTTACTATGTCAAAAAGAATGGGGCTTTGAGATTTATTCAAGACCTGTACTTGGTCAATGAAATAACCATAAGAAATGTGGGTGGTGCAGGTCCTATGATTGATGAAATTGTAGAGGCTTTTGCATGCAGAGTGATCTATTCTTTGGACAATCTTGACTTGGGGTATAATCAGTTTTAGCTTGTAGTTGAGAGCAGGGATATCACAACCATGAAGACTCCTTTAGGGTTAGTATGGATGTGTACTCTCCCACAAGGTGCAACAAACTCAATGGCACACAAGACAGATGCTATGAATAGGGTACTCAAGGATTTTGTACCACAATTGATAATTCCCTTCTTGGATGATGTTCTGATCAAATGATATGTTGTGAATGAAAAGAATGAAGAGATGGATGCTCATCAGTGTAAATAGTTTATTGCAAACCATATTGTTGATTGTGAAAGAATTTTGACATGTCTAGAAAAGGTGCATTTAACTCTTTCTAGGGACAAAAGTTAGTCTTTGGAGTTGAAGAGGTTTTGATTGTTGGAAATATGTGTGGGCCCTATGGGGGAAGATCATCACCAGTGAAATTAGATGGGATTGATAGAATGTAAGATGTATGCATGAATGTATTCGAGGTTTCATTGGGAAAGGAAGCATAAGAAAGTAATGAAGAAATTGAAGCAACTCTTGAAATTTGCTCCTACATTGAGAAAGGCTGATTATTCACATGGGAACCCTATCATTATTACTGTAGAAACAAGCCCAATCAAGATTGGTGGATGGGCAATCGAGCAAGATTATGAGGAAGGGCAAATATTATGAGAAAGGCTGATTATTCACATGGGAAGCCTATCATTATTACTGTAGAAACAAGCCCAATCAAGATTGGTGGATGGGCAATCGAGCAAGATTATGAGGAAGGGCAAAGATATGCAATTTTTTGGGGGTGAGGCTTTCTACCATATTCCCAAGGACAAGCACAGTAAGCTAGATCCTAAGTCCATGAAATGTGTATTTCTTGGTTACGGTAATGTAGGTAAGATGGGCTATCGCCTATGGGATCTATAGGCTAAAAAGATAATCTACAATTATGATTTTATTTTCAATGAGGAGAAAATGCATAAGCAACTTGAGCAAGTCATTGAGGTATACAAGGTGATATTCTAAGAGAAGTCTCATGTTGATGTAGAGCCAACTAGATAACCTACATTAGTTGATACTTCAGGGATCTAGAACCTTGATGTTAGACAAGACATACATGCCCCATAGCCTATCTTATAGTGATCTATTAAAGATAAACATCAGCTTGATCGATTTGTGCCGTCTATGGATTATATTATGGTGACAAATCCTAAGTATGTGAAATGTGTATTTCTTGGTTATGGGAATGTAGGTGAGATGGTGGGCTATCGCCTATGGGATCTACAGGCTAGAAAGATCATCTACAATTATGATTTCATTTTCAATGAGAAGAAAATTCATAAGCAACTTGAGAAGGTCATTGAGGTATACAAGATGATATTTTAGGAGGAGTATCTTATTGTTGTACAACCAACTAGATAACCTACATTAGTTGATACTCCAGTGACACAAAACCTTGATGTTAGACAAGACATAAAAGTGTCATATTCTATTTTATAGCGATCTATTAAATATAAATATCAGTCTGATCGATTTGTACCCTCTATGGATTATACTATGGTGGCAAATGCTAGTTGAGTCTCTTATCTATGACAAGGGCATGCTTGCATAGAGGTAGGAGAGGACCATTCAATAAAAGTATGACTCACTATAGAAAAATCATACATGGGATTTGGTTCCTTTTCTTAGTGGGGAAGACATGCTTTGCTATGCATGTGGGTGTACAAGTTGAAAAGTATCCCTAGATACCCCAACCCAGCCTGTAAGGCTAGATTAGTTGCCAAGGGTTTTAAGTAGGAGCATGGTATTGACTTTGATGAAGCCTTCTCTCCTAATGTCAAGATGACTATCCTACGCTTGGTTTTATCTTTAGTTGCATAGCTAGATCTAGATCTCTATTAGATGGATATCAAGACACCTTTCTTACATGGGGACTTGCATTATGAGATTTATATGCAACAACCTAAGGTCTTTAAGGAAAAATATAGGAAACACCTAGTATGTAAGTTGAGAAAGAGCCTTTATGGCCTTAAGTAAGCACCTAGGAAATGATACAAAAGTTTGATACTTTAATGCATTGACAAAGATATACCCATAGTGATATGGATCCATGTTTATACATGAAGAAGGCCCGTGATAGCACCTTATGATCTTGGTACTCTATGTGGATGATATGTTAATTGTTGGGAGCACTCATGATGAGTTGCATGCCTTGAAAATATAGCTTAAGAAGAGCTTTGAGATGAAGGACATGGGATAAACCTTGAATATTCTTGGGATTTGCATCACACGCAATTGCTCTAAGGGGCTCCTTTACTCGCTATAGAAGGAGTATATCTAGAAGGTTCTTGAGTTGTTTCTTATGCAAAATGTTAAGACTATAAGTTATATTTTTGCCTTATCATGTGAAGGTTAGTCAAGTTGATTGTCCATAATCTGATGAGCAAAAGGTTGAGATAGCCAAGATCCCTTATGCATCCATAATGGATAGTTTGATATATGCCATGACAGTCACTCATCTTGACACAACATTTCCAGTGGTAATTGTAGCATGCTATATGGATACACCTTGTAGATGGCATTGAGATGTCATGAAGGGTATCATGAGATACATTAAGGACACTACAGATACGTACATATATCATGGTGGTAAGGATACATGAGTCATGGGGTATATTGACTCTGATTATGTAGGACATGCAGGCAGTAGGAAGTCCACCTTTGGCTATGTCTTCACCTTTGCCATAGGTGATGTTTCTTGGATATCCAAGGTGTAGAAAATGCATATCCTATAGAGGTAGAGTATGTTGCAGCAACCTCAGGCTTGCAAGGAGGCTCTTTGGTTAGGTCATCTGGTCTCACAAACCTTGGTATTATTGATATGGTCTCTACATTGCATTTGGATTCTATTAATGCTATTTACTTGGCCAAGAATCTGGTCTTCCATGAGAAGATAAAGCACATTGAGGTGTATTACCACTTTATTAGAGATTCATTGAGGACAAGTCCATTGAGCTTGTCAATATCTCAACTAACCAAAATCCTACAAATCTTCTCATTAAGAGTCTCTCAGTGAAGTGTTTTTCCTTCCTTAGGAAGCTGATGGGCGTTGGATGAGATGATGTGTTTCCTCAATTTATTATACTTTTTGTATATTTGTACTTTGTCACTTTTTTCTTGTTCTCTCCTCATCACTAAAGGGTACATTCTCCTTTAAGTGGGAGGTTATTGGGGATAAAAGTGCACATGCCTATGTCACTTGTGTATTACTATACTAACAATACATGTACACTTGTATACTATAGGTGGCGAGCACCCCTACTCCATACCTATATACTACACGTGGTGGAAACCTATCACTTTCACCTCATTCTTTATTCTTTTAGTGGCATTTGAATAAGGGAAGACTAATCACACATTGTGACTGTTGGAGTTCCAACATCTCTCTCTCTCTCTCTCTCTCTCTCTCTCTCTCTCTCCGTAATCCAATTCAATCATCTTAGAAGGAGGTCTTACCACGAGGACACTCGGGCAATGTCTATCCTTTTGCAATGAGATTGAGACTTAATTGGATCAATAAAATTTCAAATCATTACAAACTCTATTACTTCTGCTTGCTCATGCTCTCACTTGGGCTTCTCTCTTCAAAGGATACATACATATGTACATACGTACACACACACAGAGCACTAGTAGCGACTCACTGGAGCTCCCACCCTCATTTCTACTTGTGCTCCCCCACTGTTGATCAACTATTGTAGCACGAGAGAGAGAGAGAGAGAGAGAGAGAGAGAGAGAGAGAGAGAGAGAGAGAGAGAGAGAGAGAGAGAGAGAGAGAGAGAGAGAGAGAGAGAGAGAGAGGCATCAAAATGAATCTTCAAAGAGACATGGAGAGAGAGGAAAGAGAAGCTTCTAACATTTATCTCTGAGAGAGAGAGAGAGAGAGAGAGAGAGAGAGAGAGAGAGAGAGAGAGAGAGAGAGAGAGAGAGAGAGAGAGAGAGAGAGAGAGAGAGAGAGAGAGAGAGAGAGAGAGAGAGAGAGAGAGAGAGAGAGAGAGAGAGAGAGAGAAGCTATGTCTTCTAATAAGGAGTAGAGAGAAAGAGAGAAGTCATAGCTTTTGATAAGGAGAAAACAGGCTCCCATGATTAGACCCCTAGAACACGAGAGAGAGAGAGAGAGAGAGAGAGAGAGAGAGAGAGAGAGAGAGAGAGAGAGAGAGAGAGAGAGAGAGAGAGAGAGTGTGTGTGTGTGTGTATTGTTAACTTGTCAAAGAGGGAAAGATGAGGGGAAAAGAGGAGTTTCAAATTTCAACTTTTAGATGCTTGGCAATAAGGTTACAAGTTTAAGAGACCCCCTGGATGTTCAAGGCCTCCCATACAACCAAAATAATATTGTAGTATAGATTTTCCTAAAAAAATCTCTCTCTCTCTCTCTCTCCTATTCAAATCTCTGTGTGTGTGTGTGTGTGTGTGTGTGTGTGTGTGTGTGTGTGTGTGTGTGTGTGTGTGTGTGTGTGTGTGTGTGTGTGTGTGTGTGTGTGTGTGTGTGTGTGTGTGTGTGTGTGTGTGTGTGTGTGTGTGTGTGTGTGTGTGTGTGTGTGTGTGTGTGTGTGTGTGTGTGTGTGTGTGTGTGTGTGTGTGTGTGTGTGTGTGTGTGTGTGTGTGTGTGTGTGTCGATGCCCATCACTCCAACACCTTGTCTACACTGTCCTTTCCCCCCACAATCACTCCAAGCCACTACCACCTACTCTCGTGCCATTGCTCCCATTGGTGCATCATCATTGGTTCTTTCTCCATCTTGCTACTTAGGTGCTTGCATGATCAATAGGAGAGAGAGAGAGAGAGAGAGAGAGAGAGACTGTGTGTGTGTGTGTGTGTGTATGCGTGTGCGTTGGCGGTCTGGCCAACACTCCCCCTACCTATGCACTAGAGCTCTTACTTGTGCTTCCCCACTATTGGTTGACTATTGTAGTGCAACACACACATACATAGAGAGAGAGAGAGAGAGAGAGAGAGAGAGAGAGAGAGAGAGAGAGAGAGAGAGAGAGAGAGAGAGAGAGAGAGAGAGAGAGTGTGTGTGTGTGTGTGTGTGTGTGTGTGTGTGTGTGTGTGTGTGGGTACTGTAGCATCATGGGCTTGTACCACCACCTGCCATCTCACCAAGCTCCCACTGCCATGCAGCCTTGCCAAAGAGAGAGAGAGAGAGAGAGAGAGAGAGAGAGGCCATCAAAATTAATATTCAAAGAGACATAGAGAAAGAGGAAAGATAAGATTCTAACATTTATCTCTAAGAGAGAGAGAGAGAGAGAGAGAGAGAGAGAGAGAAGTTGTAGCTTTTAATAAGGAGCAGCTTCTACCATTTCTCTATGAGAGAGAAAGAGAGAAGTCATGGCTTTTGATAAGGAGAAAATAGGCTTCCATGACTAGACCCCTACAATGAGAGAGAGAGAGAGAGAGAGAGAGAGAGAGAGAGAGAGAGAGAGAGAGAGAGAGAGAGAGAGAGAGAGTGTGTGTGTGTGTGTGTATTGTTAGCTTGTCAAAGAGGGAAAGATGGGGGGGAAAGGGGAGTTTCAAATTTCAAATTTTAGATGCTTGGCAATAAGGTTACAAGTTTGGAAGACCCTCTGGATGTTCAGGTCCTCTTGAACCTACAACCAAAATAATATTGTAGCATAGATTTTCCTAAAAAATTCTCTCTCTCTCTCCTATTCAAATGTGTGTGTGTGTATGTATGCATGCATGCATGCATGCATGCATGCATGCATGCATGTATGTATGTATGTATGTATGTATGTATGTATGTATGTATGTATGTATGTATGTATGTATGTATGTATGTATGTATGTATGTATGTATGTATGTCGATGCCAATCACTTCAACACCTTGTCAATGCTATCCTTTCCCCCCACCAATCACTCCAAGCCACTACCACATACTCTCGTGCCATTGCTCCCATTGATGCATCACCATTGGTTCTTGCTCCATGTTGCTACTTAGGTGCTTGCATGATCAATAGAAAAGGGGGAGAGAGAGAGTTGTTGAGATATTGGCAATCACACCTAGCTTAGCCTCTTTGTATAGAGTAGTGTGGGCTCGGGATACAGAACTCCATATGAACGGTGGTGGAATGCAGCCTAGTCTATTCCTATAAAGCATTGTACTTGCTCTCATTTTGAATTCAATGTCATAGTACTTTTTTACTTCCAGTAAAGTGTCTCTATCATTGTCAATCCACTACACAAGATTATGTTTATGAGTCCAAGCTTTGAGCTTTTGCTTTCGGATGAGATGTAGTAACAATAAGGAAAGTGGGCTGAGGAAGGGATTACCTCAATAGATCAATGACTCACTAGCTACTAACTTGCCCCTTTTACAAATTTTCTCAAATTCAATCAAGGAAACACACAAACCAAAGGGGTTATGAGTTAGCATACAATTTTCAACTCAATGAAGAAGATTAAGCTAATCCATAACCATTGATGCATGCAATGAGTGATTGAATAGGGGTTGATGCAATCAATTGATTCTTTTTATGCAAAGACAATGACCAATTATAGAAGAGAGCTAAATGATTGATGTCTCTCAAGAGATTAGGATTCATCAAACATACCTCTTCCATGCTTGGAGGAATTGGATGGAGCATCCTTGATCAAGGGTTTTAAATCCTTTACCAAATCAATTAGTAGGAGAAAAATGCCTAAAATACCTTACAATCTCCAAGTATGAGACTCATGCACTGATGTAGGGGACTCCCTTGAACTTTACTTAGACCTCACTTCAAGAATCAAAAAGCTTATGTGAAGCTTCCATGGCTACCATGAAGAATCTCTTCAAACTTGAGCTCCATGTCTTTGATCCCAAGCAAGCTTAACCAAAAGTGGTTGTAGGTAGGCCTTGGGGATGAGAATCAAAGGTTTCTTAAAGATTCGCAAGCTTTGGGGCTAATTGGCTATGCCTACACTTTGCCATCTCTGTAGTAAGGTTCTCTTCCTTGAAGCAAGAAATGCTAAGCACAAAAGAAGGCTTGAATGCTAATCAAAGAGAGCCTATAGTTGGGGAAGGAAGTTGGAGTGAGATTGGAGTGGTGTGATTAGCAAAGATAGTAGTAGGTCAACCACCACTAGTGTAAAATGCAATGGAAATTGCAGCAAATCCTAGGGTCTCCATGTGGCCTGTAGCACTTTGTGATGGTGCTCAATATGAAAAACATGTATCTAGAGCATGGCTATGGTGGCTTGAAGACATAGAGTGAACTCATGAAAGATAGAATGTCACACAAGTGAATTAGGTTCCAAGATTGAGACTTGGACTCATAAACACAGTCTTGTGTGGTTAGACAATGACTCGGACTCTTGATTGAAAGGACAAAAGTACCATCATATTGCATTCAAAATGAAAGTACAATGCTTTGTAGCTTTAGGATAGGTCCACCTTTCTACTTTGTGCTTATGGGATTCTGGATAGCTTGCATATCCTTCACCCAAACTGCTCCATACAAAGAGGCTACACTAGGTGATTGCCTAAATCTCAACACTCCTCCTCAATCACAACCTGAAAGACACAAAGTGTGTAGAGGCTTTAGTGAGTCACCACCTGCAAAGTGTGGGCACAACACAAGCATGGTAAACACTAGAGGCTATCATAGAAAAGGCTAAGTGTGGGTTCCAAAGACATGGTGGATATCCAAAGGCTGTAACAAAGGCCTCACAAGGTGTACAGAGGCTGTAATGCCAGGTTACATGAGCAGTTTACAAAGCTTATGAGTGACAGAAGCATTAGGGCAAGGTTATACAAGGCTTCAAAAAAGTCTATCAGAAAATTGGGAATAGAAGGACTGGTGAGGCTCGTTGTTTTGCTCCTGATGGTCTTCTTCTTCTTCTTCCTTTGCTCCATCATCATCTTCATCTTTTATAGCTGCAAGATAGGCCTTTTGAGACCTCTTTCTAGCATGACAGGACTTCTCAGTGTGTCCGGTCCTTTTGTAGAAGTCACGAAATAGTTGGTCTATTTTTCCTTTATTCGTGTTACTGACATATAACATTTGTTCATCCTTAGAAGTACTTGACTCTCCTTTATTTTTTATCTTATTTTCTTCTTCCAATAAAGAGTTCTTAATGTCTACCAATTTAGGGCTTTTCATGTTGATTAAAGTGGTTGAAACATTATCATAATCAAGAGGCAAACGTTTTAGGACACCAATACATATATCTTCATCCATTTTCAAATTTATTACTACAAGTTGGATTAGAAGACTTTAGATGTGGTTTAGATGGGATGCCAGGGATGTATGAGGCTTCATGTCAAGTCGAAAAATTTCAATTAGTAAACCATACTTTGAGGACTTGGACTATGCACCAAACAAGGTATCCAATTATCCACATGATGGATGCAGCTATCATCCAACTCAAGCTTTATAATGGCTTGAGACTTCTCATCTCCTTTTTGCCAAGCAACTGTTTGAAGAGGAGAGAGAGACAGGGTTGAGCAATGTCTGAACCATGCAGGTTCCATCATATTCTTCTCATTATTTCATCATTGAGTAAAAACACACATACAAGAGTAACATAGAGTAAGTGACACGCTGACTAGACAGACTAACCATAGTCAGGTCACCGACTAGCTAACCGACTTATTTAATGTAGTCACATGCAGGAGACAGCTGTACACTAGCTGTCATGTCGGTAGTACATAAAGACAGTCACATACTACACGGGGAGCTTGACTTCTAACACTCCCCCTCAAGCTCGAGACAGCATCTGCACACCAAGTAGCTGTCTAAAACCACAAAACTTATCTTTACCCAGAGACTTGGTAAAGATATCTGCTACCTGCTCATCAGTCCTCACATGCATAAGATCAACCTTTCCTGCAAGGACCATCTCACGAATAAAGTGGTAGTGTACCTCTATGTGTTTTGTCCTGGCATGGTAAACTGGATTCATGGCCAGGAGTACACTACTCAGATTATCACATAACAGTTTCACTGGAGCATCAACCTGAATATCCAAGTCAGCCGTAAGCTTGAGCAGCCAAGCAATCTCACATGCTGCCAATGCAGCCCCCCTGTACTCTGCCTCAGTACTAGATAAAGCAATCGTAGGCTGCTTCTTGCTGCTCCAACTGATCATGCCGCTACCAAAGCCAAAGGCATAGCCATTCGTAGATCGTCTGTCAGTTGAGCATCCTGCCCAATCTGCATCTGTGTATCCAATTAGTGTCAAGGGCTTATCTCTGACATAGAACAGCCCATAGTCTACAGTGGACTTAACATACCTCATGATGCGTCTAACTGCATCCAAGTGCGGCTTTCTTCTGTGTATTTTAGCCACCAAACTCAGCTTGCAATTGATCAAGACAAGTACATGTAGCCTCCAACATGTACCTATACTTCACAGGTGCTTCTGGGCATACTCAAGAGCTTCCAATGCTCTTCAAAGTGTTGTAGACTCCATGTATGCTGCGTATACAGCAGTACAGACAATTTACACAGTTTTGCCCACTCTATTTCAGCTCATATCAGAGCTCAACCACAACTACTACTCCATGTACTTCACAAAGACCTTTTTCATTAAGCATACATGCTTCTCATGACCCATTTATGGTCACCATTGAGTGCAGTAGATAGTGCAGGCCTTCAGCCCAAACAGGCGCAATCACGCTGGTTGCAGACCCCTGTTTTCAATTCTTGCTGATGAAGATGATGATGGTGGTGTTGATGCCACACCCAAATGCACTCTAAACAGCCTCCTCAAGACTCTCAAGAAGCCACAAGCTCTGATACCATGTTTGAAGAGGAGAGAGAGATAGGGAGCAATGTCTGAACCATGCAGGTTCCATCATATTCTTCTCATTATTTCATCATTGAGTAAAAACACAAATACAAGAGTAACATAGAGTAAATGACACGCTGACTAGACAGACTAACCATAGTCAGGTCACCGACTAGCTAACAGACTTATTTAATGTAGTCACATGCAGGAGACAGCTGTACACTAGCTGTCATGTCGGTAGTACATAAAGACAGTCACACACTACATGGGGAGCTTGACTTCTAACAGCAACTACAAGAGTTGCATCTCGGGGCTTCTTCTCTTGTCCATTGGTGATGGCCCATAGGCCCTTCTTCATCAGGATGAGCTTGATGCAGGTTTGTTAGGTGTGAAACTTGACTCCTTTGAAACGGCATGTCGATTAGTCTTTGCCCATGTTGGATGGCTCGAGCAATAGAAAATCAACACCAAATTCTCATATTTTTGCAGCTAAAGAGTTGATCTTGAGTGTGCTAACAAGCACAAGTGCCAAAAAGCACCAGGTTAGTATCAAGAGATACTAGCTATGAAGAACTAGATGTCAAGCTTGATGATGATTCTTTGATGCTTGTATGGTAACTTGAGTCCCATCCTTGCTAGTTTAATGCCTAATTTTTTTCTTGGAACTGAGGTTAGAGAGAGACTGAGACAGTAGAGAGAAGAGCTAAGTTGAGCTAACCCATGCTTGGTTGAGCTTTGATACCATGTGAAAAACACGGATCTAGAGCATGGCTATGGTGGCTTGAAGACATAGAGTGAACTCATGAAGACATAGAATTGAAGATAGAATGTCACACAAGTGAATTAGGTTCCAAGATTGAGACTTGGACTCATAAACACAATCTTGTGTGGTTGGACAATGACTCAGACACTTGACTGAAAGGACAAAAGTGCCATCATATTGCATTCAAAATGAAAGGAAAGTACAATGCTTTATAGCTTCAGGATAGGTCCACATTTCTATTTTGTGCTTATGGGATTCTAGATAGCTTGCATACCCTTTACCCAAATTGATCCATACAAAGAGGATTTACTAGGTGTGATTGCCTAAATCTCAACACTCAAACTACTCTCAATTAGTTGGGAAAGGCTCTTATAAGGTCTCTAATCCTTGAATGAAGGTCAAGGGAGAGGAAGCAAGATTTCTTCCTAGGAATTCATGGCAACTTGGCAAGAAGAAGAGAAAGAAAGTCTCCAACAAAAAGTAGTAGTAGTTTTATCCTTCTCTAACTTTTGTGGGGGCCACCTTTACAAAAACCCCTAAAATTT
This sequence comes from Lygodium microphyllum, assembly GCF_053477565.2. NCBI lineage: Eukaryota > Viridiplantae > Streptophyta > Polypodiopsida > Schizaeales > Lygodiaceae > Lygodium > Lygodium microphyllum. The sequence continues at coordinate 22,042,944 of NC_141143.1, read as the reverse complement.
TACATGAAACTTTGGCAACCTACTAAATTAGCCTTGTTACCTCCAAATACATCCATAACTCCAACCATAGCTCCTATGTATTTCCCAAGAAATATATTAGCTACATGTGGGGGAATTGCTAACTCCTATAGTTCTCCATTGTTATATCAATACTTCTATCCTGAGTAAATAAGGTTTCCTACTTGAAAAGAGAACTAGATATGAAGAAAAAGAAGGGAGAAAATATCAAAGCTTTTAGCTCTGGTACAAATTGTAATGAAGAGGATTGATGGGAGAGAAGGAAAGAGAGAGAATATTGTAGAAAGGGGAGAGAAAGACTAGAGAAAGAGAGAAAAGACGGAGAAGAAGCCATGGAAGCTATGAGGAAGGTGAAGAAATTGGTTGATTTCAATTTTTTGGATGCACTAACTGAGTTCTTTTACACCTTTTATACCTCATCAATGTGATCGAGTATTTACCATGCTTCACATGCAATTCCACTCATTACACTGTGTTTACTTTGATGTTTGGTTTTGTTTTTTTGTACTCGTTGTTTGTTGTAACAATACTTGAGTGGATGAGGATTCGGAGACATTGCTTGGCATTATAGGATATTTTATGAACAAATGTGAGGATGCATGAAGTAAAGTTATATGTATACCCATTTTAGAGGCCTCATAGTTAAGCTACTAGGAGAAGCCTATTTTTGTGAGACCGATAACATGGTTATGGTCACCAATGTGTTTGGAAAAATCCAAAAGGTTGTGGTAGTTAGTAGAAAGTTATTAGGTCATGCTTACACATATATGTACACCCATGGTTATACATACACAAATGCATGCATATAGACAATGCATACACACAAGTGTGCTTGTGCATAGACTATGTGTATGCCTATACGTATACATGTGTACATAGGCTACATATACATATATACATACACATGAAGTGTGTAGATATACACACATATGTACAAGCATACTCATAAATTACAAATACCTATGCACACGTATTTGCATAGGCTACGCATACATTTATACACATATGTATGCATAGTTTATACATATACATAGTGTACGTACATATCCTATGCATATACGTGTGTATTTGTGTACATGATGCATGTGCATAGACTTTGTCTGTGTGTGTGTAGTTGATATATATGCGTATACGTGTGTACATACATATATGTGTACACATACATATATTCACAAAGGACATATACATATGTTCATATGTGCTACACATGCTCTTACACATATACATGTGTGTGTGTGTGTGTGTGTGTGTGTGTGTGTGTGTGTGTGTGTGTGTGTGTGTGTGTGTGTGTGTGTGTGTGTGTGTGTGTGTGTGTGTGTGTGTGTGTGTGTGTGTGTGTGTGTGTGTGTGTGTGTGTGTGTGTGTGTGTGTGTGTGTGTGTGTGTGTGTGTGTGTGTGTGTGTGTGTGTGTGTGTGTGTGTGTGTGTGTGTGTGTGTGTGTGTGTGTGTGTGTGTGTGTGTGTGTGTGTGTACATATGCATAAGCTTATTTGTACTAGTGTATCATATTATGCTAATGATCTTCTTAGATTATGTCATGCTACATACACATGTAGGCACACATGTAGCATAGGCTACACATGTGCTTATACATATATATGTCGGTATGTCTATGCATATATGTATACCTGTGGGTATACATTATCGTGTGCCCATAGCTCTAGAGAATGAAAATAATAAAAAGGTCTATATACATTAGTGTTTCACGACTATGCATAGAGACACTAATAATCTATCTTCATGAGATATTCAATCACTTTGGCAACATGTAAGTGAGCCTTTAATAAGTGTCGAGCATGCTAAGAAAATAAAAAGTCTCTTGTAAACTTCAAACCTTAGTTATGTCAAGTGAGATGCATAATTTCTAACCTTAGGTAAAAAAAAGAGGGCTACTTTTCTTGAGTATTGCCTTATTGAATGCTAAAATGATTGTATTTTTAACTAATTTTTGTTGGATTTTTGGATGGTTTTTTAAATTTTGTGATTGATTAATTGGTTCTTTGATGGTTTGAAAGTGTTTTGGAATGGATTTAGTAGGTCTGAGAAGCTTCTGATGGTTTTTGGTGGTTGAGTTATGATGTTTTGATTAGTTATGTGGTGCATTTGTTTGGTTCTGATGGGTTTGTTTTGCTTCTGTTTTGGTATATTTTCTTTCTGATTGAGAGGTTATGATTGTAGACGAGTGGTTTAAGGAATGATTGAGAGTGTATTGGATGATTTTTTATTGTTTTAATGGGTTTTGGTTTGATCTTTGTGGTTTTTATGCCTTCTATAGACCTTCTATAGTATAGTAATGAGCTTCTATATGCCTTCACGTGTCTTCATTATGCTTCTATAAGTGTTCTAATGGATGGATGTTTAGCTTCGGGATGTTTTCTAGTCTTGAAAAGAGAAAAATAGAAGTTCTTAATAGCTAAAAGAAGAAGCAAAAGAAGCAACTAATGAAGACTTAAACTCGAGACTAAAGTGATAATGATACTAATGAGCTTCCAAGGGACATTGTAGTGGCTCTAGTGTCCCTTCGTATCAGGAAAACCTATTGGGAGGGGTATCCATTGTCAAGAATGTGGGAGAGAAGGAAGGAGTCTCACTTGAAGCTTTCTTGCTTGCACAATGGGGGAATACACACAAGGGTGGAGGCTGAAAACAGTTTTCCTCTTCTTAGTTGTGTAAGCCAAAAGAACTCAAGTACAAAGAAATAGAAGAACCCTATATATGGGTCTCAAACCAAACTCAACTAACTAAGGTGGCATACTAACTGAGCCGCGAACTAGAGTAGATAAGGATAGCTATCATATAACTATTATTCATGGGCGGTGTACCAACCGCGTCTGCAACTGACAAGTCGGTGACATAAATACACAACGGTCACCCTGGCGTATCACGAGTGGAGCTCGATATCTCAACACTTCCCCTCGAGCTCAATCCCAATTCCTGCACACCAAGCAGGTCTCTGAACTTGCGCAGCTTCTCTGCGCCCAATGCCTTCGTGAATACGTCAGCTACCTGATCCTCTGTGCTGACATAAACTAGATCAATAAGACCTAGTAAAACCCTCTCTCGCACATAGTGATAATGCACCTCAATGTGCTTTGTTCTAGCATGATACACTGGGTTATTTGCCAAGTGTATACTACTCATGTTGTCACAATAAATGACAACTGGTCCATCTGTAGACTGATGCATATCATAAAGTAGCTTATGCAACCAAGCTACCTCACATGCAGCCATTGCTGCACCCCTGTACTCAGCCTCTGTGCTCGACAAGGCAACTGTAGGTTGTTTCTTGCTGCTCCAAGTGACTGCAGCACTCCCAAAAGAGAACACATATCCACTGGTAGATCGTCTATCAGAAATACTACCAGCCCAATCAGCATCAGTGTATCCATGCAACTGTATCTGAACCCCAGTCTCATAAAATAGTCCATACTGCAATGTGGACTTCACATACCTGAGTATGCGTCTAGCCGCATCCAAATGTGGTTTCCTTGGAGCCTGCATAAACTGACTTACCAATCCAACAGCATAGCTCAAATCTGGCCTGGTAATCGTCATATAAATCAAACTTCCTACTATGCGTCTGTACATAGTAGGGTCTTCCAGAAGCTCACATGCATCTGTGCTCAGCTTCACATTCTGCTCCAAAGGAACTAAAATAGGCTTACAGCCTGTCATCCCATATTTGGACAGCATGTCCAATCCATACTGCCTCTGCAAGAGCTGTATCCCACTTGGTGATCTCATCACCTCAACGCCCAAGAAATAACGCAGCTCTCCCAAATCCTTCATCTCAAACTTCTGCTTCAATAGCATTTTCACATGAAGGATATCTTCATCACTGTCACCTGTCATAATCAAATCATCAACATAAATGACAAGTAGCATAATACCTTTCTCTATTTTTCTAACAAAAAGTGAGAAATCTGCCTTGGAAATCTGAAAGCCAATAGTGACAAGATACTGTCCTATCTTGTCAGACCATGCTCTAGATGCTTGCTTCAAGCCATACACGGCTTTCTTCAACCTGCAAACAAACTCAGGATGAACAGCATGCACATAACCTGGTGGCTGCTCCATATAGACCTCTTCTTGCAAATCACCATGCAAGAAGGCATTCTTTACATCCATCTGATGTAAAGACCATCCCTTTGATGCAGCCATAGCAATGACTGCTCTTACAGTTGCCATCCTTGCAACCGGACTGAATGTTTCTTCATAGTCAATGCCATATGTTTGTGCATACCCCTTGACTACTAATCTTGCCTTGTATCTGTTCACAGAACCATCTGCATTGTGCTTCACCTTATAAACCCACTTACAGCCAATTGCATTTTTACCTTTAGGCAAAGGTACCAATTCCCATGTAGCATTTGCTTCCAAGGCATCCATTTCTTCATCCATGGCTTTCTCCCATTTTTCTTTTCCCATGGCTTGCTCAAAAGAAGTGGGTTCTGGTTCCTGTATCACTTTGACCATATATGCATAGTGAATGGCTGTAAATCCATCATATTTCAGCCTATCCACAGGATACCTAGCTCTCGTAGACCTGCACAAAGTAGGTTCACTCCCAGGTGCTCTCAAAACATCCCTGGTCTTCCTTACTCTAGGTGTAACAATAGAGGGAATACCCAACTCATCATCAATGCTCTGCTCTGAGCCACTGGATTCACCATCCACATAAGAGTGACCTGCATTCACATCAAACATGGGCTGACCAACCTTCTCTTTTCCTCTTCGTGATACCTGCATACCACTATCTGCATTGCTTTGAGAAGATTCTCCTGATCTCAATCTGCCTGTCCATGGCGAAGAATGTGAACCACTGCTAGAGGACGCTCCAGGTCCACTAATATTTTGTGACTGCTGCTGTGAATTCTGTGCAGCATTACCATTTTGTGCATCTACATCATCAATCACATTTACTGGTTTATACCAGCTACTCATCTCATCAAAAACAACATCTCTGCTCACTGTAAACTTACGAGTAGAAGGGTTATAGCATCTATATCCTTTTTGCTGCAGAGAGTAACCAATAAAGATGCACTTCTCAGCTTTTGGATCCAACTTGGATCTCAGCTCATCTGGCACATGTACATAGGCAATGCAACCAAAAATTTTCAAATGAGAAATATCTGGTTTCCTACCAGTATACCTCTCCTCTGGAGTCATTCCATGTATTGCTGCAGTGGGAGTCCTGTTCATTATGTAGACTGCTGTAGCAACTGCTTCAGCCCAATAAAAATCTGGCAAGTCTTTTTCATTGAGCATGGCACGAGATACCTCTCCAATATGCCTGTTTTTCCTTTCTGCAATTCCATTTTGTTGTGGGGTATAACTGCATGAATATTGCTGCTTTATGCCATGCTCCTGCAAGAACTTTGCAAACTCATTTGAGAGGTACTCTCCCCCTCCATCTGACCTTAGGCATTTTATTTGCAGACCTGTTTCTTTTTCAGCCATAGCTTTAAGGGTTTTGAAATGCCCAAAAACTTCACTTTTCTTTTTCATAAAATACACCCAAACTTTTCTGCTATAGTCATCAATAAAAGTGACAAAATAATGACAGTCTCCAAGAGTTGCAGCTTTAGTAGTCCACACATCAGAGTGGATTAATTCCAATGGCTTCTCACTCTCTTGAACATGTCTAGGAAATGGTTTCCTTGCCTGTTTTCCAAACTGACAGGCTTCACATACCTTATGCATTTTTGCAACCTTGAATTTTGGCAATCCTGCAACAATATTTTGGGCATGCATTGATTTAAGTCGCTGTACATTAACATGACCAATGCGTTTATGCCAGATATCAATATCTGCAACTACACCAGTCCCATGTGCAAACATTGCTGCACTCAATTCAGACATGTCTGCATCCAACGTAAACATTCTGCCCTTCTTCTTTCCTTTTGCTATCAAGCGACCTTTATTTTTCATATCCTCAACAAAGCATCCATGAGGATTAAATCTGACCTGCAAGCCCTGCTCAACCATTTGACCGACAGAAACTAGATTCTTAGTGATATTCGGGACATGAAATACATCGGACAGGTATTTCTTTTTCCCATCTTGCATAGACAATGGAATTTTTCCAAACTGCACAATAGGATGTGCAGTATCATCACCAGTCTCCACAAATCCTGGTTTTTCCATTTTCCTTGCATCCTCCATCCATTCTGCATGACCTGTCATGTGGTTTGATGCACCTGAGTCAACATACCATACATCATTGCTTTCTTCTGCACTTGTCACAGAATTGTTCATGTGCTGCACCATGAACAAATGTTCATTTCTGTCATCACCCTGTCTGTTAGAAGATGCATAATTCCCTTGTTGCAGTTTTCCATTCATGATGTCATTCTGCTTTTTATAGCAGTCTTTAGCCATATGACCCATTTTACCACAGTAGTAGCATTCAACATTACTGTTTGCATTTTGACCTCTTTGCCATCCACCACGACCTCTTTGGCTCCCCCTGCCTCTAGAGTTACCACGTCCTCCTCCATAGGACTGGTTTTCTTGAGTTTGCTGCATATTCTGATTTCTACCACGGCCTCCAAATCGGCCTCCTCTACCTCTGCCTCTACCTCTTCCAGCATTTGAGTAGAAGACAGCTTCTTTTGAAGTTCCTCCTGAAGAAGATGCACCACCATTTCTCTGTTCCTCAGAAATTAGAAGAGCAATCAACTCCTCAAAATCAGGAAATCTTTCACGAACTGAAATGGATGTCCGAAACTGTGCATAATCCTTTCCTAGACCATTCAAGGTCACAGAAACTAAATCATCATCTTCCACTGGTGACCCAATGGAAGCAAGTGCATCTGCAATCTTCTTCACCTTCATGTGGTAGTCGTTGATGCTCATATTTTCTCTTTGCACATTGTGCAACTCTTGCTTGAGCTGCATTTTCCTGGCTTGCATATTTGTGCTATACATCTTTGACAGAGTATCCCATGCCTCCTTTGGCGTACTTGCATCCTGAATATGCACAATCATAGAGTCTGAAATGCTGATTGACAGCCAGTACATAACTTTCCTGGCTCTCTCATGCCATGCTTTGAATGCCTGCATTTGCTGTTGATTGGGAACATCAGGAAGAACTGGTTCTTCTTCATTTCCTGCAACAAATTCCCAATATCCTTTTCCCATAAGGAAATTCGTCATTCTAAACTTCCATGCCTGGAAGTTGTTCTTGTCAAGCTTTTCAGTTACAATCTGTGAAAGAGAGTCAGACGCCATTACAGAACACTGCAAAAAATTCTGTCACTACAAAAACTCAGCTTCACCCTCACAAGGGCAAATCTGCAAAACTGGCGAAAGTGGTATTTGACCACACAGTCACTTCCTAGTGACGATTTTGCATAAACTGGAACCAAGGATAATTCTGAAACTCCCAATGTCTCTGCGCACAAGCATACGATGCAATTTCTACAGTAACTTTTCACCGACCTGTAGAACAGTGGCTGCACAGCATAAAACTGAGCCTTTTCCTGAGTGCGGGCAGAAAACTTCCGTCTGCAAAACAGGCCCCGAAATGGCCTCAAATCAAAAAAACAAGGTCGCCGAGGACTAGAGCCCTCGCCCGCAGCATATACTGCCCTCTTACTTCACCGCGAAGGGCGTCTCAACCTGAGACAATGCACTCTTGCAATTTCCAGCTGTGCTACCTGCAGAGATCTGCTCCCAAAACAGAAAATGAAAGCAACACTGCTCCTCTTACCAGACCACCGCGAGCTTGGCTTGCTTTCTTGAGCTCCTTACCACGAACAAGGCTCTGATACCATGTCAAGAATGTGGGAGAGAAGGAAGGAGTCTCACTTGAAGCTTTCTTGCTTGCACAATGGGGGAATACACACAAGGGTGGAGGGTGAAAACAGTTTTCCTCTTCTTAGTTGTGTAAGCCAAAAGAACTCAAGTACAAAGAAATAGAAGAACCCTATATATGGGTCTCAAACCAAACTCAACTAACTAAGGTGGCATACTAACTGAGCCACGAACTAGAGTAGATAAGGATAGCTATCATATAGCTATTATTCATGGGCGGTGTACCAACCGCGTCTGCAACTGACAAGTCGGTGACATAAATACACAACGGTCACCCTGGCGTATCACGAGTGGAGCTCGATATCTCAACATCCATGACCAAGAGAGAATTCTTAAGAGTCCTTTGTTATTCTCATATATTATTGAGAGAGAGTATATGTGAGAAAGTGTGTGCATGCATGAGAGATAGTCAATTTCTATAAAGAAACATTGTATCTACATGACAAAGATTGACAGAAAGAGTATGAAGACTATGAAGATGGTGAAGATGATGAAATATGAATACTATGTAATCAATTCTATTCAAAGTTGATAATTTCTTTGTATTCTTTTGGTTCTTTGATGGTTTCTATGAAGAATATATTGAAGTTTTGTTGTGATAAATCCATGGGAGATATACTATATGATGCCATGTGAAGGTTGGTTGTTCTTGTTATTCTTTTTTTTCTTATGATTGATTAAAGTATGAAGAACATGCTTATTGGTATGACAAGATAGATTTTCTTGTAGTAGTTTCCCTATTTTCTTGGTGTTACCTTGGGGCTCCATGTTTTTGGTATGCAACCAGGGAATTGCCATCAACAAGTACTAATAGAGTATAAAATAGAAGTAATGACATTGTCGAAGATGAAAAAAGCCAATGGAATATTGTAGAATTCCTGCTATTGTTGAAGAATGAATGTTCATTGCCAAAGCCACTTTCTACAAGAAGTGCATTCCTCAATGGTAGAAACATGTCACTATCTTGATGCGGAGTCCTCTAGGGAACGAGTGGAAGCATATGTCTCTAGAATGGAATCCATAATAAAGAGATGGACCAACCATAATTTGGATGAAGGCATCCAGAAGGGAGTTTTTCTTAAAGGCCTACAACGAGAAGTTCATAAGTTTATGGGGCTAAAAAGATCAATCAACCTACAAGTTGCAATCGAAGATACAAGATTATATGATAAAGTTGAAGCAAGGTTGTCAAAGACCTCAAGAAGAGGAGTCATGCCTCCTCCATTACCAAGAATAGTACACCCACCAAACGTAGTCCCAGGGAATGTTCCCTACTCCTATCCTCAAATGCAAGCATATCGTAGTATAGTACACCGAATTATATTAGGGTGACAGATGCTAGTGAGCCTCTTACCTATGATGAGGCCATGTACAAATATGATTTTTACTCTTGGGAGAGGTCCATGCAGTCAGAGTATGACTCACTATAAATAAATCATATGTGGGATTTTGTTCCTTTGCCTAGTAAAAGTATACTTTGCCATGCAATTAGATGTACAAGTTGAAAAGTATCCCTAGACACCCCAAGCCGGCATACAAGGCTAGATTGGTTGCTAAGGGCTTCAAGCATGAGCATGGTGTGGACTTTGATGAAGTTTTTTCTCTTGTTGTGAAGATGACTACCCTATGCTTGGTATTGGCTTTGGTTTCTCAACTTTACTTGGATCTTTATTAGATGGATGTCAAGACGGCTTTTCTTCATGGGGACTTTCATGATGAGGTTTACATGGAGTAGCCTAAGGGCTTTGTAGAACCTGGCAGAGGGACCGCCTAGTGTGAAAATTGAGAAAGAGTCTTGAGGCCTGAAGCAGACACCTAGGAATTGGTACCACAAATTTGATGCTTTTATACATTCACAAGGACATTCCCGTAGTGATATGGATCCATGTTTATACACAAACAAGGCTCACAATGGCAGCCTTATGATTTTGATACTCTACATGGATGATATGTTGATTGTTGGGAGTACTCATGATAAGCTGGATGCCTTAAAAGGTTGGCTCAAGAAGAGCTTTGAGATAAATGACATGGGACATGCCTCATATATCCTTGGGATGCACATTGTGCATGATCACTTTGAGGCACTCCTTTACTTGTCACAAAAGGAGTACATCCAAAAGATACTTTAGTGATTTTATTTGCAGGATGTTAAGTCAATTGGATGTCCTTTACCTTCTCATGTCAAGGTTAGTTAGGCCGATTGTCCAATTTGATGAGCAGAAGGCCAAGATGGCCAACATCCCTCATGCATCCATAGTGGGTAGTTTAATGTATGCCATGATAGCCACTCATCCTAACATAGAATTTGCAATGGGAGTTGTGGCATACTATATAGCTACACTTACACTTGGCAATCGGCACATTGGGATGCTGTCAAGGGTATCATGAGGTACCTAAAGGGCACATCAGCTATGTACATATGTTATAATACATGAGTCATGGGGTACACTGACTCTAATTATGCAGGATATGTAGACAATAGTAAGTCCACTTGTGGATGTATCTTCACCTTTACTGGAGGTACTATTTCTTTGATGTTCAAGGTGCAAAAATACACGGCTCTATCTACTACAAAGATAGAGTATATAGCCACTAAGGCTTGCACAAGGAGCCTCTCTTGTTAGGCTATCTAGTGGCAAACCTTGGCATTATTAATGTGGTTCCTACACTAAATTTGGATTATATGAGTGCTATTAAGTTGAGTAAGAATCTCTTTTATGCAAAGAAAAAGTATATTGAGGTACATTACAACTTTATTAGAGAAGTTGTTGAGAACAAATCAATTGATCTTTTCAAGTTCTCAACTGATCAAAATCCTACAGATCTACTCAAGGTATTAAATGAGATGATGTCTTTCCTTATCCTATTGTACTCAATGTATACTTGTACTTTATCATTTTTTTATTATTCTCTCCTCACCATGGACACATTTCCTTTAAGTGGGAGGTTGTTAGGGGTAAAAGTGCCTATGCCTAGCCGCCCCCGTATAGTATTAGTTACACTGACAGTTGTTGCACCCTGTATTAGTTACTTGTACATCGTAGTGGGTGTTGAGATATCGAGCTCCACTCGTGATACGCCAGGGTGACCGTTGTGTATTTATGTCACCGACTTGTCAGTTGCAGACGCGGTTGGTACACCGCCCATGAATAATAGCTACATGATAGCTATCATTATCTACTCTAGTTCGTGGCTCAGTTAGTATGCACCTTAGTTAGTTGAGTTTGGTTTGAGACCCATATTTAGGGTTCTTCTATTTCTTTGTAAGAGAGTTCTTTTTGGCTTACACAACTAAGAAGAGGAAAACTGTTTTCAGCCTCCACCCTTGTGTGTCTTCCCCCATTGTGCAAGCAAGAAAGCTTCAAGTGAGACTCCTTCCTTCTTTCCCACAATCTTGACATGGTATCAGAGCCTTGTTCGTGGTAAGGAGCTCAAGAAAGCAAGCCAAGCTCGCGGTGTTCTGGTAAGAGGAGCAGTGTTGCTTTCATTTTCTATTTTGGGAGCAGATCTCTGCAGGTAGCACAGCCGGAAATTGCAGGAGTGCATTGTCTCAGGTTGAGACGCCCTTCGCGGTGAAGCAAGAGGGCAGTATATGCTGCGGGCGAGGGCTCTAGCCCTCGGCGACCTTGTTTTTTTGATTTGAGGCCATTTCGGGGCCTGTTTTGCAGACGGAAGTTTTCTGCCCGCACTCAGGAAAAGGCTCAGTTTTATGTTGTGCAGCCACTGTTCTACAGGTCGGTGAAAAGTTACTGTAGAAATTGCATCATATGCTTGTGCGCAGAGACATTGGGAGTTTCAGAATCATCCTTGGTTCTTGTTTATGCAAAATCGTCACTAGGAAGTGACTGTGTGGTCAAATACCACTTTCACCAGTTTTGCAGATTTGCCCTTGTGAGGGTGAAGCTGTGTTTTTTTGCAGTGACAGAATTTCTTGCAGTATTCTGTAATGGCGTCTGATTCTCTTTCACAGATTGTCACTGAAAATCTTGACAAGAACAACTTCCAGGCATGGAAGTTTAGAATGACGAATTTCCTTATGGGAAAAGGATATTGGGAATTTGTTGCAGGAAATGAAGAAGAACCAGTTCTTCCTGATGTTCCCAATCAACAGCAAATGCAGGCATTCAAAGCATGGCATGAGAGAGCCAGGAAAGTTATGTACTGACTGTCTATCAGCATTTCAGACTCTATGATTGTGCATATTCAGGATGCAAGTATGCCAAAGGAGGCATGGGATACTCTGTCAAAGATGTATAGCACAAATACGCAAGCCAGGAAAATGCAGCTCAAGCAAGAGTTGCACAATGTGCAAAGAGAAAATATGAGCATCAATGACTACCACATGAAGGTGAAGAAGATTGCAGATGCACTTGCTTCCATTGGGTCGCTAGTGGAAGATGATGATTTAGTTTCTGTGACCTTGAATGGTCTAGGAAAGGATTATGCACAGTTTCGGACATCCATTTCAGTCCGTGAAAGATTTCCTGATTTTGAGGAGTTGATTGCTCTTCTAATTTCTGAGGAACAGAGAAATGGTGGTGCATCTTCTTCAGGAGGAACTTCAAAAGAAGCTGTCTTCTACTCAAATGCTGGAAGAGGTAGAGGCAGAGGTAGAGGAGGCCGATTTGGAGGCCGTGGCAGAAATCAGAATATGCAGCAGACTCAAGAAAACCAGTCCTATGGAGGAGGACGTGGTAACTCTAGAGGCAGGGGGAGCCAAAGAGGTCGTGGTGGATGGCAAAGAGGTCAAAATGCAAACAGTAATGTTGAATGCTACTACTGTGGTAAAATGGGTCATATGGCTAAAGACTGCTATAAAAAGCAGAATGACATCATGAATGGAAAACTGCAACAAGGGAATTATGCATCTTCTAGTAGACAGGGTGATGACAGAAATGAGCATTTGTTCATGGTGCAGCACATGAACAATTCTGTGACAAGTGCAGAAGAAAGCAATGATGTATGGTATGTTGACTCAGGTGCATCAAACCACATGACAGGTCATGCAGAATGGATGGAGAATGCAAGGAAAATGGAAAAACCAGGATTTGTGGAGACTGGTGATGATACTGCACATCCGATTGTGCAGATTGGAAAAATTCCTTTGTCTATGCAGGATGGGAAAAAGAAATACATGTCCGATGTATTTCATGTCCCGAATATCACCAAGAATCTGGTTTCTGTTGGTCAAATGGTTGAGCAGGGCTTGCAAGTCAGATTTAATCCTCATGGATGCTTTGTTGAGGATATGAAAAATAAAGGTCGCTTGATAGCAAAAGGAAAGAAGAAGGGCAGAATGTTTACGTTGGATGCAGACATGTCTGAATTGAGTGTAGCAATGTTTGCACATGGGACCGGTGTAGTTGCAGATATTGATATCTGGCATAAACGCATTGGTCATGTTAATGTACAGCGACTTAAATCAATGCAGGCCCAAAATATTGTTGCAGGTTTGCCGAAATTCAAGGTTGCAGAAATGCATAAGGTATGTGAAGCCTGTCAGTTTGGAAAACAGGCAAGGAAACCATTTCCTAGACATGTTCAAGAGAGTGAAAAGCCATTGGAATTAATCCACTCTGATGTGTGGACTACTAAAGCTGCATCTCTTGGAGGCTGTCATTATTTTGTCACTTTTATTGATGACTATAGCAGAAAAGTTTGGGTGTATTTTATGAAAAAGAAAAGTGAAGTTTTTGGGCATTTCAAAACCCTTAAAGCTATGGCTGAAAAAGAAACAGGTCTGCAAATAAAATGCCTAAGGTCAGATGGAGGGGGAGAGTACCTCTCAAATGAGTTTGCAAGGTTCCTGCAGGAGCATGGCATAAAGCAGCAATATTCATGCAGTCATACCCCACAACAAAATGGAATTGCAGAAAGAAAAAACAGGCATATTGGAGAGGTATCTCGTGCCATGCTAAATGAAAAAGACTTGCCAGATTTTTATTGGGCTGAAGCGGTTGCTACAGCAGTCTACATAATGAACAGGACTCCCACTGCAGCAATACATGGAATGACTCCAGAGGAGAGGTATACTGGTAGGAAACCAGATATTTCTCATTTGAAAATTTTTTGTTGCATTGCCTATGTACATGTGCCAGATGAGCTAAGATCCAAGTTGGATCCAAAAGCTGAGAAGTGCATCTTTATTGGTTACTCTCTGCAGCAAAAAGGGTATAGATGCTATAACCCTTCTACTCATAAGTTTACAGTGAGCAGAGATGTTGTTTTTGATGAGATGAGTAGCTGGTATAAACCAGTAAATGTGATTGATGATGTAGATGCGCAAAATGGTAATGCTGCACAAAATTCACAGTAGCAGTCACAAAATATTAGTGGACCTGGAGCATCCTCTAGTAGTGGTTCACATTCTTCGCCATGGACAGGCAGATTGAGATCAGGAGAATCTTCTCAAAGTAATGCAGATAGTGGTATGCAGGTATCACGAAAAGGAAAAGAGAAGGTTGATCAGCCCATGTTTGATGTGAATGCAGGTCACTCTTGTGTGGATGGTGAATCCAGTGGCTCAGAACAGAGCATTGATGATGAGTTGGGTATTCCTTCTATTGTTACACCTGGAGTAAGGAAGACCAGGGATGTTTTGAGAGCACCTGGGAGTGAACCTACTTTGCACAGGTCTACGAGAGCTAGGTATCCTGTGGATAGGCTGAAATATGATGGATTTACAGCCATTCACTATGCATATATGGTTAAAGTAATACAGGAACCAGAACCCACTTCTTTTGAGGAAGCCATGGGAAAAGAAAAATGGGAGAAAGCCATGGATGAAGAAATGGATGCCTTGGAAGCTAATGCTACATGGGAATTGGTACCTTTGCCTAAAGGTAAAAATGCAATTGGCTGTAAGTGGGTTTATAAGGTGAAGCACAATGCAGATGGTTCTGTGAACAGATACAAGGCAAGATTAGTAGTCAAGGGGTATGCACAGACATATGGTATTGACTATGAAGAAACATTCAGTCCGGTTGCAAGGATGGCAACCGTAAGAGCGGTCATTGCTATGGCTACATCAAAGGGATGGTCTTTACATCAGATGGATGTAAAGAATGCCTTCTTGCATGGTGATTTGCAAGAAGAGGTATATATGGAGCAGCCGCCAGGTTATGTGCATGCTGTTCATCCTGAGTTTGTTTGCAGGTTGAAGAAAGCCTTGTATGGCTTAAAGCAAGCACCTAGAGCATGGTCTGACAAGATAGGACAGTATCTTGTCACTATTGGCTTTCAGATTTCCAAGGCAGATTTCTCACTTTATGTGAGGAAAACAGAGAAAGGTATTATGCTACTTGTCATTTATGTTGATGATTTGATTATGACAGGTGACAGTGATGAAGATATCCTTCATGTGAAAATGCTATTGAAGCAGAAGTTTGAGATGAAGGATTTGGGAGAGCTGCGCTATTTCTTGGGCATTGAGGTGATTAGATCACCAAGTGGGATACAGCTCTTGCAGAGGCAGTATGGATTGGACATGCTGTCCAAATATGGGATGACAGGCTGTAAGCCTATTTCAGTTCCTTTGGAGCAGAATGTGAAGCTGAGCACAGATGCAGGTGAGCTTCTGGAAGACCCTACTATGTACAGACGCATAGTAGGAAGCTTGATTTATATGACTATTACCAGGCCAGATTTGAGCCATGCTGTTGGATTGGTAAGTCAGTTTATGCAGGCTCCAAGGAAACCACATTTGGATGAGGCTAGACGCATACTCAGGTATGTGAAGTCCACATTGCAGTATGGACTATTTTATGAGACTGGGGTTCAGATACAGTTGCATGGATACACTGATGCTGATTGGGCTGGTAGTATTTCTGATAGACGATCTACCAGTGGATATGTGTTCTCTTTTGGGAGTGCTGCAGTCACTTGGAGCAGCATGAAACAGCCTACAGTTGCCTTGTCGAGCACAGAGGCTGAGTACAGGGGTGCAGCAATGGCTGCATGTGAGGTAGCTTGGTTGCATAAGCTACTTTATGATATGCATCAGTCTACAGATGGGCCAGTTGTCATTTATTGTGACAACATGAGTAGTATACACTTGGCAAATAACCCAGTCTATCATGCTAGAACAAAGCACATTGAGGTGCACGATCACTATGTGCGAGAGAGGGTTTTACTAGGTCTTATTGATCTAGTTTATGTCAGCACAGAGGATCAGGTAGCTGACATATTCACGAAGGCATTGGGCGCAGAGAAGCTGCGCAAGTTCAGAGACCTGCTTGGTGTGCAGGAATTGGGATTGAGCTCGAGGGGGAGTGTTGAGATATCGAGCTCCACTCGTGATACGCCAGGGTGACCGTTGTGTATTTATGTCACCGACTTGTCAGTTGCAGACGCGGTTGGTACACCGCCCATGAATAATAGCTACATGATAGCTATCCTTATCTACTCTAGTTCGTGGCTCAGTTAGTATGCACCTTAGTTAGTTGAGTTTGGTTTGAGACCCATATTTAGGGTTCTTCTACTTCTTTGTAAGAGAGTTCTTTTTGGCTTACACAACTAAGAAGAGGAAAACTGTTTTCAGCCTCCACCCTTGTGTGTCTTCCCCCATTGTGCAAGCAAGAAAGCTTCAAGCGAGACTCCTTCCTTCTCTCCCACAATCTTGACAGTGGGTGCCCATCACTATTACTTAATTGTTTATTTTTTCAATAATATTTGAATAAAGAAAAGGTTGGTCACATATGCACTTGTGTCTAGCCTCCCATATACTAGTTACACTAATAGTACTCGTACTATATATTAGTTACATGCACACTTGTACACTGTAGGTATTGGGTGCCCACATCACTGTGACTTCATTCTATATTCTTTTGATGACATTTGAATAAATAGAAGGCCAATCACACACAGGCACCTATACCTAGTTCTTGTGTATTAGTTACACTAATAGTACCTGCACCATGTATTAGTTACCCACATACCTGTACGCTATAAGTAGTGGGTGCCCATCATTGTGACTTCATTATTTATTATTTCAATGACATTTGAATAAAGGGAAGGGTAATCACATTGGCGTCTGTTTCTAGCTACCCATGTATTAGTTATATTGATAGTACCCATACAGTGTATTAGTTACCTATACACTACAAGTGGTGGTGGGCATCCATCATTGTCACTTCATTCTTTATTCTTTCAATGATATTTGAATAAAGAAAAGGTCGGTCACACATTGTGACTATTGGAATTCCCACATCTTATGTCTCCCTCTCTTGTCTTGCTTCTTTCACCATATCTCTTGCTTCCACTTTGTGCTTTCGCTTCAAGGCTCACTCCCTTCACAGACTTGTTGAAGCTCTTAGAAGCTGAGTTTATCTATTTAGTGTGGTGAATAGTGAATGGGTTTTACACATTGTGGTCGTAGCTAAGAAGAATGGAAAGTTGATGCCAGGAGGCATATTCCACTGTGGATTCCGTGAGGTTTTACGGTGGATTCCGTAAACTTAGATGACCGGGGCTCATACACAAAGAGGATTCTTTGTGCGAGAAGTTGATGGGGACGCCTGTCCTTTTCGGGCGTTTCATTAATTTAGTGTGTACATGGGTGATTCCATAGCGGGTGATTCCGCAAAATGCATATTAAATTAATAAACATTTATGAGTTTAGAGTGCGCACTCGTAATAAATTAAGGTTAGGATTTATTTCTAACCAATTGATTTATTTATGTAGCTGAAGACTGCTAGGTATTCACTTTTGTCGATTTAATTGTATTATTTTACTAACGATTGTGAATGCTTCAGTTAATGTGTAGAGATAGCAGCAGTGGCAGAGGAAAGCATTGGAGTTTAGCGAGTATTCGACCTTTGGACTATATTTTGATAGGCGCCACGCCTATATTTTGTTATGTCTATTGAGACATCGATTATTGATTAATATTTTGTATGCGCCTATGCGCCCGGATATGTTATTTCTATTTGGACATTGAGATTAGGCGTGCCAGACTCTATGGGCACCGTCCATTAGCTTTATTTTCCTATTTTTGTAGAAAGCAAACTCAAAAGCTAAAAGCTTGTCATATTTTTGTAATTGGGCTATTATTGAGCATGAAGATTGGAAATATACATTAAATACATGCTTTGTGAAGCGCTCACACAAGGCATGGGGGAGATTGAACCCAATTTGTCTCTTGCCTCTTGTCGTGCATGCTTTTACATGGTTTTTTGTGCAAAAAGGTAGAGTTCATTGTTCTTGGGGACCTTCAGGGATTCACCACGTGAGCATTCTGCGTCCGATCTGCGCACCAGTGGTATCAGAGCGGAGCAGAGATCAAGAGCTTCCAATCGCTACCAATCTCGGGCGAAGGCGGAGCTCCAGGAACAAACGGGCTCTACAGTCAATCCCATCGCGAACCGTCGATACAGGCAGACTTCTGGCGATCAAGAACCCCTATTTCCACTGTCAGATCGCGAAGGACCAGGCTCTGCAGGCGGAGGACCACGCATACATCTCCTTCATCAAGTCGTTGAAAACAGTGAGAAAAATTCTTAATCTTCTTAATCAAAAGCTTAATTATCAAGCTTTATAAGCTTAAAGGAAGCTCAGTGCTTCAAAATTCACCTCGGCGTGTCAAAGTGTGGCCCCGAAAAATCCGCGCGATCAAAAACGGCCCCCCCCACGAAAATTTGACGCCGCCTGCTAGTCCACCATTAAGCTTATTAAGCTTAAGCTTAATCACTTAAGCTTAAGTCACTGCAAATCACACAGGGCAGACAAGTTTAGTAACTCTTGGTCCCGCACTTCTGAAGTCAAGTTCAGCAAGTCAATTGAAATCAAGTTCTGCAAGTCAGCCTAAGTTCAGCAAGTCAACAACTCTGCAAGTCTGCTAAGTCTGCAACTCTGCAAGCCAGATTAAATCAGAACTGACTAGTGCTTAAAACTCATAGAAGACTTGTTCGTATGCAAAAACTCTGAACTGGAAAGTTGTTCGCAGCAAGCTATTCTACCTATCTATAAGTTCGTTGAAGTACTTTCAGCAAATGGATATAAAAATATTACAGATTTTCTGAAGATATACAAAGAAATACCCAAAAATACATAGCCTTGTAACCCCAAATTTGAGCTGCGCTCATCCCGCTAACCTGATTTTGAGTGAGAAAGGTTTGTTGAGTTTTACAGGATGACTACCCCACATATGGATGATCCTATGGCTGAAGACGACTTACCTGAGCCTACCATGGAACAAAAGCTGGATCTAATCATGCTACAATTGGAAGAAGAGCGAAGGGCTAGGCAAGCATTGCAAGCGCAATTGACAAAACTTCAAAGAGCGTCCACCGACAAAGAAGAACCTCAAGCTGAAGATTTGATTCGCCGTACCATCGACGCCACTCTTGAAGCACAAACCATTCGCAAGGAATCCAAGATAAGTAAACGAAGTTTCAAGTTTCGCACTTTCCATGGTATACGAGAAGGAAAGACTGTTTTATCATTCATTAGCCAGTTTGATGACTATTTCCATGAGGAAACTTATCCCGAAAAAGATAAAATCAAGTGTGTTACTAATCATCTGATAGACAGAGCATCACTTTGGTGGACTGTAGTCCGAAAAAGCATAGAATGTCCTACTACTTGGGAAGATTTCAAGAAGAAGTTCATGCAAAATTTCCTTCCACCACAATTTCATGAGAAGGCTATCAAACAATGGGATTTACTTCAACAGCGAGATCGTGAGCCTATTCCACAGTATACAGAGCGTTTTTGGAATGCACTCCTACAGCTACGCATGCTTGAAGACGTACCAGAGATGACACATAAGTGGAAGTATATGTCTGGACTTCTTGGACATTACTACGCTGAAGTGAACATGTTCAAGCCTGCTACCCTTGAAGACGCCATCTCACTAGCTCATGACACTGAAGATAAGTTACGCGGAAGAGATCGACGACCACAGCAATTCCAAGTCAACGGTAATTATGGATCTAAACAATTCAATTCCAATTTTAGAAGGTTTAATCCAGGTCGTTTCTCATCACCATCTTTCCGCAAGAATTGGCCTAAACCACCTGCATTACCATCCACTGTCAATCCAAATCCTAAACCTATTCCGCAAGCAAATCCAAATATACCCAGACTTCCAGCCATTGCAAATAATGTAACCAAAACCAAGCCAATAGTATGCTACAAGTGTCACCAACCAGGGCATCTCGCAGCAAATTGTCATTCAAAGAAGCCACCAGCACATATCAACTACCTTGGAGCCATGGACGAAGACGAACATGAGGATATGCCAGATTTCACTGAAGATGAGGATGATCCTGCTACTACTTCTGACACTTTACCAAGTATGCCTACTCCACATTCATTATTGACTATGAAATGTATGGTGCATGGAAAGGAAAGAACTATCTTGCATGATGATGGTAGTACCCATGACTTTATTTCAGCAAAATTGGTAAAGGAATTGAAATTGCATACAGTACCTACGCATTATTGCATAAAAGCTGCATTTTTAGGCACTAGGTACAATGGCACACAAGAAGTACAAGATTTAGAAATTCAAATTGGTTCATATATTGAAAGAAGAAATTTCTTAGTTGTCCTATTACAGTCAAGTGACATTATTCTAGGAATGCCATGGAGACACTAGCATAATCCAAATATAGATTATTCTACACACACAATGAATATTAATTTTCAAGGAAAATCTATTACATTATATGGTATGCATGCATCTCATATTTTTTCACTGCTTCCGCATACTCAAGCAAAACGTGCACTACGCAAGAATACTAAATCATATCTCATTTGGGTGAATGAATTGCACGCAAAGGAAAATCATATGCATCCTAGGCATAAGGAATTTCTTGCATATTTCAAGGACTGTTTTGCAGAAGACCTACCACC
Organism: Lygodium microphyllum; assembly: GCF_053477565.2. NCBI lineage: Eukaryota > Viridiplantae > Streptophyta > Polypodiopsida > Schizaeales > Lygodiaceae > Lygodium > Lygodium microphyllum. The sequence goes on along the minus strand of NC_141143.1, from coordinate 22,022,253 downwards.
AGGTTTACCACCTTCACGTCCAGAAGACCATAAGATTGATCTAATACCTGGCACACAACCACCTTGCAAAGCACCATATAGGCACAATCAAATAGAGCAAAAAGAAATCCAGAGTCAAGTTGAAGAATTACTAAATAGAGGCTTAATTCGACCTAGCAGTTCTCCATTCGGTGCACCTGTACTCTTAGTCAAGAAAAAGAATAATACCTATCATATGTGTATTGATTACCGAGCATTAAATAAGATTATTGTAAAGAATAGGTATCCTATACCTAGAGTTGATGACCTTATGGACAAACTGCAAGGATCTTCTATATTTAGTAAAATTGACCTTAAGTCTGGATATCATTAGGTGAGGCTAGATAGATCCGACATATTTAAGACTGCATTCAGAACACAGTTTGGCCATTACGAATTCTTAGTCATGCCATTCGGATTGACCAATGCACCTGCTACTTTCAGTAGAATGATGAACCGTATCTTTCTGAAATATCAATATTGTGTGATTGTTTTCTTTGATGATATTTTGGTGTTTAGTCAAAGTGAAAAAGAGCATTATGAGCATTTATCATTATTTTTTCAATTATTGAAAGAAAATCAATTGTTTGCAAATCCTGAAAAGAGTGAATTCTTTAAGACGAAAATTGAATATTTAGGACATATTGTATCAAAAGAAGGAATTAAAGTTGATCCTAAGAAAATTGATGCAATATTGCATTGGCATGTTCCTAAAAATGTACATGAATTACGCTCATTCCTTGGTCTTGCTAGTTTCTATAGGAAGTTTGTACGTAATTTTTCATTACTTGCTTTACCATTAACCAAACTTCTTAAGAAAGGAATTGTTTATCAATGGACTGAAACTCAGCAGAAATCCTTTGATTTACTGAAACGTGCATTAACCAATGCCCCTGTTCTACAATTGCCTGACTTTAATAGACCATTCTTTCTAGTTGTGACCGATGCTAGCGGATCAGGAATAGGAGCCGTACTAATGCAAGACAACCATCCAATAGCATATTCTAGTTCTAAACTGAAACCCTCTGAGCTCAAATATTCCACTTATGATAAAGAACTATTAGCAGTTGTACAAGCATTAAAACAATGGAAGCATTATTTAATGGGTTCAGAATTCATGATAAAGACTAACCAGCAAAGCATTAGACATCTACTTAGCCAACCCCAAATCTCTGACCGTCATATCAAATGGGCTTCCTTCATTCAAAGTTTTCATCCTATCATTCAATACCAACCTGGAAAAGAAAATGTAGTTGTTGATGCATTGAGTAGAAGACCTGCAATTCATAATATTTCTATCATATCTTTTGATTCTTTGATTGCTATGAAAGACACATATCACCAGGATATTACTTTTCATTCTGATTGGCAAAAATTAGTTCAAAATAATTTCATTCCTATTGATTCATTATCATATAATGATGGATTTATGTTTTTTGAAAAGAGACTGTGTGTTACTATCCCATTCCGATCTTTTGTTTTGAATGAAATTCATTGTCCCCCATATCAAGGTCATAGAGGTATCATATCTACATTACGCATGTTAACTGAAGATTTTTATTGGTCGCATATGGATGCAGATGTATCTAATTTCGTTTCTGAATGTTTGATTTGTCAAAGAATAAAGAGACATCATGGTAAACAGTATGGATTATTAATGCCTTTATCTATTCCATCTAAACCTTGGGAACATATTTCTAAGGATTTCATTACTGGTTTACCAAATACTAAATCTAACCATGACATGATTTGGACAATTGTAGATAGATTTAGTAAGCAAGCATATTTCATTGCATGTAAGAAAACTTTAACAGCATCACAAGCAGCACAGTTATTTTTGAAAACTGTTTTTACTAACCATGGATTGCCAAAAGTGATTATTTCAGATCGTGATTCTAGATTTTGTAATAATTTTTGGATCACATTGTTTGCAAATCTAGGCACAAAGATTGATTTCTCATCTGCATTTCATCCAGAAACAAATGGACAAACAAAAGCCACAAATAGTACCATTTTAGATCTTTTACGTGCATACACTATCTCTAAACCTCAGACATGGGATACTCATTTATATTTATTACAGTTTGCATACAACAATACACCGCACACATCTACAAAGAAAGCACCTTTTGAAGTCATTTATGGATATAGATTATCTACACCTGTTGCATCTGTCTAATAGAATTCAGAGTGCTAATGATATTGCTACTATGCATAACAGTATTTTTGATGAGGTTAAGGATATGATTGCTAAAGCCCAACAATCATATACCAAACAAGCCAACAAGAAAAGACAAGCCATGAATTTCAAAGTTGATGATTATGTTTGGCTTAGAATAGAAAAGCGTAGACTGCAAAGTGTAGATAGACATCCAGTTGTCAAATTAGCTCCTAGATTCTATGGACCATTTAGAATTATTCATAAGATTAATGACAATGCCTTCAAGTTAGAATTGCCATCTCATTGGAAAATTCATAATACATTTCACATTAGTTTATTGAGACCATTTAGAGGCCAATTACCTATCCACCCTGTTTATGAAAACCCACCTTTATTAGAAGAAGAGACTGAAATACTTGAACCAGAAGCCATCATAGACACTGACTACATGACCACTAGAACTGGCCGAAGGTATTCTAGATATCTAGTAAAATTCAAGAACCATCCTGTAGAGGAAGCACAATGGATGCACGCTAGAGACTTAAATGCTTTCCCCACTCTGTTAGCTCCACATTGAGCTAATAGCAATTGAGGTCAATTGCTATCCCACCCCGGGGGTATGATGCCAGGAGGCATATTCCACGGTGGATTCCGTGAGGTTTTACGGTGGATTCCGTAAACTTAGATGACCGGGGCTCATACACAAAGAGGATTCTTTGTGCGAGAAGTTGATGGGGATGCCTGTCCTTTTTAGGCGTTTCATTAATTTAGTGTGTACATGGGTGATTCCATAGCGGGTGATTTTGCAAAATGCATATTAAATTAATAAACGTTTATGAGATTAGAGTGCGCACTCGTAATAAATTAAGGTTAGGATTTATTTCTAACCAGTTGATTTATTTATGTAGCTGAAGACTGCTAGGTATTCACTTTTGTCGGTTTAATTGTATTATTTTACTAACGATTGTGAATGCTTCAGTTGATGTGTAGAGATAGCAGCAGTGGCGGAGGAAAGCATTGGAGTTTAGCGAGTATTCGACCTTTGGACTATATTTTGATAGGCGCCACGCCTATATTTTGTTATGTCTATTGAGACATCGATTATTGATTAATATTTTGTATGCGCCTATGCGCCCGGATATGTTATTTCTATTTGGACATTGAGATTAGGCGTGCCAGACTCTATGGGCACCGTCCATTAGCTTTATTTTCCTATTTTTGTAGAAAGCAAACTCAAAAGCTAAAAGCTTGTCATATTTTTGTAATTGGGCTATTATTGAGCATGAAGATTGGAAATATACATTAAATACATGCTTTGTGAAGCGCTCACACAAGGCATGGGGGAGATTGAACCCAATTTGTCTCTTGCCTCTTGTCGTGCATGCTTTTACATGGTTTTTTGTGCAAAAAGGTAGAGTTCATTGTTCTTGGGGACCTTCAGGGATTCACCACGTGAGCATTCTGCGTCCGATCTGCGCACCAGAAGTTGCAGATTTGTGTTGACTTTTGAAATGTGAATTCCAAAATAAAGAAATGTCATTTCTCTATCCCCTTTATCGACCAACTGTTAGATATAGTGGCATGTCATGAACTCTATTCCTTGCTAGATGGTTTTAGTGGATATAATCAGTTGCAGATTGTGGAAGAAGACCAATCCAAAATAACATTCACCACAGAATGGGGAAGCTATGCTTACAGAGTGATGCTATTTGGACTCTATAACACACCTACTACCTTTTAGCAATGTGATGGTGGCTACATTCCAAAATCACCTACATGATTTTATTGAGGTATATCTAGATGATTTCTATGTCTTCTGTCTACTCTATAAGCATTGGAGACACCTAGAGCAGTGCTTTGATCAATATCGGGAGTATGGGATCTCCCTCAACCCTGACAATTTCATCTTTGGAATCTCTTCAGGTGTTCTTGTGGACCACACTGTCTCTGCACAACAAAAAACCTTGCCAAGATTGAAAAGACTACAACCGTAATTACACCAACCAATCTAAAATATTTAAGAGGATTTCTTGGTCATATGGGCTACTGTAGGTGATTCATCACCCACTTTGCAACTAAGATGAAGTGGGAGCTCATGCTTGACTGCTAAGACCCACACACCACTTATTGTTTTAAGCATTTCAAGTTGTACCTCTTGGGAGGGGTATCCACAACCAAGAGAGAATTATTGAGGATCATTCTTTATTATTCTCATATATTATTAAGAGAGAGCATATGTGAGAGAGTGTGTGTATGAGAGATAGTCAATTTCTATGAAGAAACATTGTATCTACATGAGAGAGATTGAAAGAAAAACTATAAAGATGATGAAATATGAATAGTATGTGATGAAGGGGAGTTCCTAAAGTACATGGGCCTAAGCAATGGGGGTATCAAAAGGAGAGAAGAAAATAGAGGTTACCTTCTTGGAGATGCTAAAACACCTTGGCCTGGAGGTAGATAACCTCGACCAAGAACTTGAGGGTGTTGAACTTGGGTTTGTGGGCATCAATGAGGTTGCTTAGCCAGCAATTCCTTTTTGAGAATGGGGTCAAAGATGTCCTCAATGGATGTGGTGGAGAGTGTTGGCAAGTTGGCTTCACCATGACTGTTGAGCAAGCACAGCTTCTCCTGCACTCTCTTTGCAGGTATATGTGTGGCCCTAAATGTGGACTGTGGAGCTTCTAAGGAATTGCTCTAGGATGGTTTGGGTATTTTGGTGGTTTGGGGTAGTGCTCCATGGGAGGTTGATGAAGTTGGTGAGCTACAGGGAGAAATTCAATACATAAAGAAAGCAAGAGAAGTGAAAGCAGGTTTGCACACAAGTGTTGGGTGAGAAATAAGGGTGTTGAAGAGGAGAATCTTTCTTAAAAGATTGTGTGATTAACATAAAAGGCATGTGGCCAATGCATGTGCACCACATCAGCAAAACATGTCATAACCAAGCATGATTAGAATGGATTTTTTGAGATACCATGGCACCGTTGGGGCTATGAGCTAATGAGTGGGCTTCATAAATGAACACTACATCACTAAGACTAATGACTTCTGATAGCCATTCAATCTACACAAATGGGCAACATGGGAAAGTAAATCTAGAATTTGATTGCAAAAGAGTGGTAAGGGAGTCCAATTTGGTAAGAAATGGGCACTAGAAGCCTTCAGCATAATAGTGACATAGCCGAAATCCATTAACAAACTTTGATAATAGCTTACCTTATTGTAAATTAATCAGATAGAATGAGTTAGTGCCGAAATCATGAAAGACCCTTTAGGATGAGTCAATCTTCTACCACAAATCAGAAGCTTGTACTATATACTACATGGGTATAATGGCTTCTAGACCAAATGTTAATTTGTACGAAGTCATGCCAATAGTGACATTGAAGGAAGTCCATAAGGCCCATTGTGCTGCAAGAAGCTTAGTATCCCAATCTTTACTATTCTAATCTGCCAACTTGGTTGAAATTTTACATATGACCTTATTGGTTGATTTTGCTAAGCCATTCTTGTGGATAATAAAGAGAAAAAAATTTATGCACAACAAGAAAAAATGAGGTGAGATCTTTAATGACTTTCTTGACAAAGTATGTGCCTTTATCATCACTAACCAATTCAATCAGAAGGCCATACCTAGTAAAGATATCCCAGAATAAGCATTTAGCAACTGATTTGGTGGTTTTGTTTAGCATAGCCCATGCTTCTCTCCATTTTGTGCAATAATCTATTTTACCGTCATGATATATTTATTTTTTGTATAAGCAGTAATCAGAGAAATCAGATCAATGAAGTCTACTCCCCATTTTTGGAAGGGTTCCAAAGGTAGTATTAATCATAATGGAAAATGGTATATGGCTCCAGGTGGACCCAACCTTTGGTAGGAATTGCAATGTTGGACCCACTTGCAAGCGTCACCATGCATAGTTGGCCACCACAAGCTAGCTTGCTAGATCTACTTGCATAAAACACTGGACCAAACTATCCATTGGTATCTCGTTGTGTAAGCATATTGCCAATAGCCGTGTCAAAGGCATCAACAAATACATGAAAAGTTTTAGTCCACTTTGGTGGAATCACAATTGGGGCTCTAGAGAGTAATATCCAAAGGCAATGAAATGCTAAGTCAGCTTCTTCATTCTAGTGATAGACAAGTTTTGTCAGCTATGCCAATTTATTCAAAGGGACATCCGAGTGTGCCAAAAGTCATAGGTGGTGGCCATGCCATTGGATTTGGCCCAAGAATATGAGTTGCGTAGATGGAGAAACTGATACTGATGCTTGCATATTTGTTGCCACCTTGGTGGGGTCAATAGTAGTGCCATCTTGAGAAATGATATAGCCTAGTAAAATGTCGCCTCGAATAGCAAACACACATTTTAGAGGATTTAAACTTAAACTTACCTCATGGCAATGTGTAAGACAAAGCTAGAGGTGCATCAGATGGAGCATGGCTTTTCCAAGGATACTAAAAACATCCAAACAAACTCTTATACAATCAGTTAGATAATGCCCAAATATCTCTTGCGGGTCTCTCTAAAAAGAGATTGGAGCATTCTTGAGGCCAAAGCACATCACTGTATAGACGTACACTCCCCATGTTGCGATTGAGGCTATTTTAGATTACTATTCTAGAGCAAGTCAAGCTTGGTTGTATCCATTGAAACCATCAAGAAGAAAGTACATCGTTTGGCTAGCGACTTCATCTAATATCTAGATGAGGGATGGAAAAGGGATTTGGGATTGTGGTTGCATCAATCTTTCTATAATCCACACATATTTGCAGCTTCTTGTTCTTTTTAAAAACTATGACACTTAGAAAAATCCAATCCACTCAATTAATTGGACCGATGACTCCAACTTGCCATAGGCAATCTAACTCCTGTTTGGCCATGTGAGGATTCATCATGTAGTGTTGCATCCATACTAAGACAACATCCAATTTCAAAGGAATCCAGTGCTCCTAGAAGTGAGGATTTGATCCTTTTATCTCGGAGTATTTCTAGGTAAAAACATCTTTAAACTCAATTAGCAAACTAATGAGTTGCTGATGGAAGTCTATGGACACTAATTTAATAGTGTTAGTCTTTTTTGAACCCAAGATATAATATGTCCAATTCATCTTCCTTTACCCTTGTGACCTTCTACATTTACACCTTAAACTCGAGGTCTTGCTTTAGGATTTCTTTGATGTCAACATCAACAATCTAATTAACATTTATTTGGTTATTCATAGTCTAGATTCTGAGCTCCAAGACTATAGGACTTTAGGCTACAACCTTTGTGGTTACATGTACTGTTACTGATCTATAACACATTCATGAGACACCAAGGCTATAAATCGTCATTATCCTTCAAGAGTTCCTCTTCTTCATCACCACTTAAGACTTCCATCATAGTGGTTGTTTCAAGACAACCGATTTGCAGTGTGGGGGGCAAGTGGGGCAACATTGGTTAAGAAGACAATTACTTTATGTTGATTCTTGTAGATTGTAAGTTTGTCTTTCTTCTAATTATGGCTAAGTTTAGCTTGGTGTAGCCAAGGTCTTCCCAATAATAGGCAATAATCTTCGTTGGCATGCTCCATATTTAACACAACTAAGGAAACCAAAATTAAATTGTGGTGATTTCTAGAAGTAGAGTGGATGATACCAAGAGGTCTTACTTGTTGTTGTTGATTAGCCATCCTTGCCAGAAAGGAGCTACTTTCCAATCCATTAATCCCAATTCTTGACAAGTGGCCAATGTGATGATATTGATACACTACATCCACTATCAAGTAGGACATTCTAGATGATTTTGTCCTTACACCAAATAGGAATAACCAGAATGGTCAGATTAGATAGGGGGACTAGTGGCACTGGCTCTTGCTAAATTTTTTGAACTGTTGCATTCAAAGCATGGGTTGTCATAGCCACTACGGTTGATCCTTTGGATGAGTTCAACCAAAGTGCTTGGTGTGTTCCTTTCACTACTATTGTGGGTTTAGAATAGATTGTAGTAGATAAGCTCAATCATATTTGCCAAAGTGCTTGATGTTGACCAATTGCTTATTTGCATGCTTAGTAACCTTACTTATAGAGCCAAAGGCATAGGCCCAACATGCATCTTGATCCTTCTTCTTTGCCTCTTGACAAGCATCGAGACATATTTGATATCATACCATTCAATTTTTAATCCTTGTTCAATACTTTCATCTTCTAGGAGCTCTTCCAAACTCAATTGCAATGTAGGATCAATTGAATGTAAAAACAACTCTATCTTTTCAAATTCTAGAGCTTATTTTTCTGTGTTATCCAACCGGTTATATCTACATGTAAGCTCTATAGAGTAGATGTGCAAACCCTTTATTGGGTTTTGCAATCCACTCCATGAAAGTCTTGCAAGTAACCAATCATGCATCCTCCATGAAATTTTCTTCCTTCAGAGCTTTCATAAATTTGTCCCATGCAGCCCCTTTTACATAAATCTCATTTATGTGTGGCTTCAACTCATGGATTGCAAGTCACACACAAAATATTGACTCATCCTATGAGCAAGCATACTAAAGAAATCTAGCATTTCTATATACATCTTTATGTAATTAGAAACATCGAGCCATCAAACAATTTAACATGGTTCGTTGCCTATAGTACCTTAGTCACACAAACTCATGTTTTGCAAAAGATTGTTGCATATGATGTTGTCAATGCTACTACAAATACATACTAAAGGTTTGCAATAAGACAAGGTAACTTTGTGCAGAAATGGTACTCCAACCAAAGTTTGGTAGCCAAAATTGGCCACCGACTAATGACACTCGTTGAGAAAAGGAAAGCCCTCGATACATGATCCCACATAGGTTTCCCTGACCTCGTTAAGAGTGTTGGCAATGGTCCATGAGGTCCAGCTTTCTACCACTATCCAAAAACATCCCTTGTATGATAAACTACTTCTAGAAGAAGATCTACACATTGTCGTGCCGCTACATGCACACTGTGTAAAAAAATCTAGAGTGTGGCTTCCTTTTAGATTTAGAGAGTCAATGCCACTTTAGGCATTAGTGTTAGTGTCCATGGTTCAAAATATTAGATTTTTTTGGACAAGTTTTAGCCAATTTTTGATATTCTAGATATTATCTCTTGTAAAAATCCATAAACCTATAGATAACTTCTAGATTAGGATGACATGTAAAAGAAAGCATGTAGCTTTCAGCCGATTTGAGAGGATTTTATGTAAAAAGAGAGATTGACGAAATCACGCAATGCACGATCGCTATTTTCAGGCAATGAATAGCACTCCAAAGGGGGAGATGAAGAAGGAGTGATCTGATAGAATTCTGGCCAGATGTGCTGGTATTTTACCCCCCTTTCGGAGTCAATGGAAGCATCAAATTGGCAATCTGAGCAGCATAGAGGAATGTATTATTTTGTATACATTTTTGTTTATTAGAGTTATATCTTCTCAGAATACTAAAAGAAATTGACAGGCTTCATCTCTGTTAGTATTCTTCTACATTTTCTTTTTTTGTTAAATTAGTATTCTTCTACGTCTTCAATTTCTTCGAACCCCTTCTCTTCCATCTACTCCTCTCCCTAAATCTACCTTCACCATGTTTTCTCTTATCTTCAAGAACTTGGCTTGAAACCTTCAACCCTTCTCTTATCTCTACCATCTCTAGAGTCTAAGCTCTTGAACCCCCATACATTCTTCTCTTGCCAAACCCCTATGGTGACCTTCAACCCTACGCGTTATGACATTGGTGAACCCAACGTGAAGGTCAGTGTAAGAGAACTCCAAGATGGGGGATTCTTCAAGAGATACTCTACAACAATTGGTGTGCATACTACAGCAGACTCAGCAACAACAAATCCAAATGTTACAACAACAACAACAAAGGAAAGATGAAGAGAATATTGATTCCATATCTATCAAGGCCCTAGAAGAAGTTGGGCGTAAATTGAAATAATTTAATGATCAAAGTGTCTCTGTTTTCATTCATTTATATGTTGAGAAAATGCTCTTCTTTGGTGTACCGCAACATGCATGGAGCCTTTATTTTGCTTAAAGACTCCCAAAATGGGCATCTAAGAGGGAGGTTTTCTAGATCATACCTCCTCTACAATTCTGTCCCACCAAGAGCAAGGCACGAGGATCTATTCATCAAGTGAATAGCAACAGTAATTGCCTCAACCCAAAAAGTGTATGATGAGTTTGTATGACTAAGCGTATTCCAAAATCTTTCTCAATAGTCCTATTCATGTGCTCTACAACACCATTTTGGGGTAGGGTATAAGGGGTGGTCAACTGATGCTGAATTCCTCTCTCATCAAAAAATTGCTCAAGTGCCTTAGAGACATTCACCCCCATTGTCAAATTGTAGGCATTTCAACCTATGCCTAGACAAGTTCTTAACCATAGCAAAAAACCATTGAAACGTAGGCAAAACTTCTGACTTCTACTTTGTGGGATAGAACCAGACCTTATGAAAATAATTATCAATGAGTATAATGCTATATTTTGCACCACTCAAGGACTAACATGGCATGGGACCACAAACATCTGAGTAAACTAGAGCCAAAGGCTCACCCATAGCATAGTACCAGACTTTTTATACATCTTACGTGTCTTCCTATCATATAACCAATGATCATATGAATCAAAATATGAAAAGTATAAGAGCAACAAATACTACAAATGAGTCAAGACTTTCATTGCATTCATGGACATATTCCCAAGATGATGATACCAAAGAGATACTTGTGGAAGATCAGTCCTCATAACCAAAGCATGATCAGTAGTGTCAAGTACACTAAAAGGTAAAGATTGTCAATTTTGACACCTCTAGCCAACATGAGGTTGCCATTAGTGATTTTCCATATAGAATCACCAAAGGAAACATGATACCCAACATCATCTAATTGTCTTTCAAAGGAAGGATTTTAGTCAAAGTTGATACATGACATACATCATGCAACACAAATAAAGTACCAGTAGCAAACCACAAATGAACATCCCCAATTCCAACAATATCATAGACATGATTATCTCCTAGTCTCATAGATTCTATCATAGGATAGTAGGTATAAAACCAAGCATGATATGGGGTTATGTGAAAGGAATCCCATAAATCAAGTAACCAACGTTGGGAGAAAAATGACTGAGCATCATTGAACTAAGCACGATATGGGGTTATCTGAAAGGAAGCCCATGAATCAAGCAACCAATGTTGGGAGAAAAATGACTGAGCATCAGTGAATTAAGCATCAAGTGAAGAAGTAACCAAAATGTACTCATCAAAACTATACTCCAATTCATTTATCTCCTTAATCTTGATAGTAGGCTTTGTGATGCTATGCTCATTCGAAGTCTTACCATTATCCTACTCTATTTCCTTGACTTTATCACCTTCTTAAGAGATTTTATGGCACTATGTGGCCAAATATAATCCTACTACCTACAATAATGACATGTAAGAGATGACTTGGGGCCACGATATTTATTGTGACTGTTTACCACAGCACAGAGGAGCGGGAAATGGAAAAAAGAGAAAAGAACGAAAAAAGGCGCTTTAACTGGCAACTAGACCGGGGGAAAAATTAAATGCACGGGCACGATCCTCAAGAAGTCTTAGAGTCGCCCAAGGAGAGTAAAAGAATAAAAAGCGCACCATTAAGTGCGAAAACACTTCCAAAACCTTGTAAAAGAGCGCCAGGCTCACTCCTGTGCAAATTGTATGCATTAGTTGAGGATAGGATAGACTAGAACGGTGGGAAATGAGAAAATGGGCCTAGGCTAATGGCCGGCCATGTAAAAAAGGGGAATGACCGCCCATGAAAAATAGGGCATGTATATAAAGTTGAAAAGTGAATGGGAAGCTCATTCTTGTGTGTGGCCAAAGCTTCTTCTTCTTCTTCTCTTGTTTCTTGCCTTCTTGCTTGTGCTTGAGAGAGGGATTGAGAGAGTATGAGGGAGTGAGGGAGTGATAGTGTGAGAGTGAGGGATCTTGGAGAAGAAGCTCTCCATCTTCTCTCTTCATCTTCTCCTCCTCTCTTCTCTTCTCTTGTCTCGCACGTGGCTATGGAGGATGAAGCTCATGGGAGAGGGATTGAGGTTGCTTGATCTTGCCTCAAGGATCATGGAGCTACTGGTGTGCAAGAAAGAGGAGGGTACTCGATCAAGCATCAAGGTAAGCTCACTACACCCGTAAGGTAGGCATTGCGCATCGGCTATGTGAGAGGTAGCCATGGCCGCTCAGTTTGAAACACTTGAGCAATAAGTGGTCCGTAGGTCTCGGGGTAGAGCTTGAAGCTCCCCTCCATTTTGGTTCCATTGCCGGGACCGACGGAATCGAGCCTTGAGCGCCGCGCGCATCAGATCGAGCATGGAAGTAGGGTTTGCAGCCTGAACCAGTGCTCGAGATAACTAGGAGATTTAGGAGGATTTAATCCGTGGAACAAGTAAGTATTTGGGTTTGTTGGAAGCATTAGATTAGGACTACTATTCTGCATTTCTGTTTTTCATATTGGCTGCACTAGATTAAGGTTAGATTAGGGTAAGAAAAGAGAAAACAGAGGTTCTGGCTACTGGAAACAGGAAAACAGGGGACCAGATTCAAGTTTCGGGGTGAAACAGGGACAGGGAACTGGCTGTAAGATTTTGCAATGCTGGGAAAGGACCTTAAGAGGCCTGGGAGGCCAGGACAAACCTCATTTCTTTAGTTAGCCTTGTGTGTGTGTGTGAGAGAGAGAGAGAGAGCTTCTGGTTCACAGGACGAGGAAACGCTACTCCGATTCTAGGCACCATCGATTCGTGCTGCTCCAGGTGAATCTGGTGTTTTCCAATAGTGCTCTAATCACATATGGAAAGTCTGTGGTGATTGAGTGCAGCAGGCATTAGGAAGGATTCAAACGCGCCGGAATCGCACCCGCCGCCGATGCAGTCGGACCAACTCGCAGTGGTCCGATCCCCAGAATCGGACCACCCAAGTCTTGGGGTCAGACTGTCCGATTCCCAGAATTGGACCATCCGACTAAGAGAGTCAGACTAGACCGGTCCGATTCTCAAGAATTGGATCAACCCGATCGGACGTGCCACATGGCACTCTAACTGCCCATTAGAATCGGACCATCGTAGTAGTCGAACCATTGGAGCCGGACTCGGACCAGTCCATAGTCGGACCACTTCGAAAGTAGGACCACCCTCCTGGTCCGATTCCCAGAATCGGACCACCAGGGTCGGACGATTCCCAGAATCGGACCACCAGGGTCGGACGATTCCCAGAATCGGACCAACCCTATCTGACTGTTAGAGTCGGACCAGACCGATCCGATTGCAAGAATCGGATCGTCCGACTCCCAGAGTCGGACCAGCTCTGTCCGATTCCCAGAATCGGACCATCTTTCCAGAAGAAAAAGATAAGGATCTTTTGCTGGCCTTGCCACAGACCTAACCCCAGGACGCAACCCCGAACACCCCCAAGACCCAGTTTGACCGTTAGAACCTCAGAGACTGATCGAACTTAGGGTGTGGAGAGACCGTAGAATAGCCGAGAATCGAGTTGGAAACTCAAATTAGGCTGGGAACGTGGGTAGAAACAAGGTGAGTTTGCATTAAACGCTTTCTGCATCGGCACTTCACTCTTGTGCTCCACTAAAGCTACATAGCAAGAAAAGAGAAAAGCCTGTTTTCGCACCAAGCACCACAAAAGCACTAAGCACAACGTGTGAGTAAGGATCGCCGCTACTTTCGAATAACAAGGAACACATCTGGATACCTAATAACATTAAGGAACCCACTAGTAGGAGAAGACCCCAAGACTTAGACAGGTGCCTGAGTGCCCTACTAGTAGTACCTGGAGAAAACACGAAGACACTAAGCAACAAGATAGAGGAGTGGAAGCTGCCGGAGCTGATTGGATTCATTGACAATCTCCTGGAGCTGGAAGCAGAAACAATGTCGGGATCAAGAGGCGACCAAGGGGAAGACCAATTAGACTTAGGAGAATTTTCAACCTCGGTCCAAGAACTAGTCCACGACTACGATCTACTCACCAGGACCGTGATCCAAGGTAGATCTGTAGAGGAAGTGGTAGCTAACCTGGAAGAAGAGAGAAGAGCTATCAAGAGAGCACTAGAAGGCATAATTGCCTACAACCATGAGCAAAGGGCTAGAAGGCTGCAGCAAGAGGTGGATATGTACGAGGCTAGACAAGTACTAGACCTAGCTGGGGCAGCCAAGTCCGAACCGAACGTAGAGAGGGAACGGGTAGCAGAGGCTAGCATGACGTTGAGTGAACTAGTGGCAAAGCGACTCACGGACAATACATCCGTGGAATAGAGTGCTACTGCCCTAGCCACCGCGCTACTGTCAGGATTGGGAGTCACGCAAGGGGCTAAAGGGCAGGCTAGAATCCTCGTAGTAGCAAAATAACTAGCTCAATATGAACCTAGCAGTGACCCGTACAGCTTCATGGAGCAATTCGAGCAAGTATGTGAGGCGAACGGTCTTACTAACCCTGCGCAGTGAGCTCAAGCCTTCGGCCTGTGCTTAGGCGACAAGGGGAGGACTTGGTACTCTAGTCTGGATGACACAGAATATACAAACTTCGCTCGCCTTAAGGGCCTCTTCATCAAGAGGTTTTCGAAGCCAGGCTATTCGGATAACCTCATTGTTAGGTTGATGAATATCAGTCAAAGGGAGAAGGAGGATGTTAGGGATTACGTCACTTAGGTGCGCAGCCTCTACAAGAGAATCCCTGCCAATGAGCGACCTACCGAGAGGGCAGTGTCTACAGTGTTCATGAATGGGATTCGGAGTGAGGAGCTCTACAAGGCTTTGGCCAGTAACTCCACCTTACAACGAGATGTGCTAGCTCGAGTCTTCGAGGAGGCAATACACGTAGATGATCAACTCAAGGAACGTAGCATGAGGACTACCAAAACCGAGATAGTGCAAGCCAGAGGGACCCTGAGAGATCAACCACCTTGGGGGAAAAAGCAACTACTAGCACGCAAGACAAGGGAAAGAGTGTAGACCACAACCAAGGGATGGTAGAGATGAGAATGGAGATTGCACGATTGCAAGAGCTCGTTAGAAAGCCTGTGAGATCGCATGTACAATGTGTGTACTGCGGTGGCAATCACCTCCCAGTGGAGTGCCAAGATCCTAGATCTCGACCGTGCTCAAATTGCGGTAGATTCGGACATGATGCAGGGCATTGCAGAATGCTGAGGAGATTCCCATACACGCAGTAGTACAACCCTCCATACTTAGGTAATAGGCCACCTAATTTCTTTGGCAGGGAAACCCAGTTAGCTCTTCCAGCACACCAACTGACTCAAGACTTGTCGTGCCTAGGTTGGAGATGAACCCAACTGGTATACCCAGGCCACCAGGGCCTTTTGTGACTCACCCACCTAGCGATGCTCCTGTTCACTTTGTGGAGGAGCCTAATGAGGAAGAGACATATGTCAATCCGTACATATCCTACGACGAGGAGGGCAACCCAGTCCTGATGGACTATCAGCCAGTGCCGGTGATGGCTTTAGGAAGAGGACGAGGCAGAGGCTTTAGAGGGCCTAGCCAGGATCCAGTCAGATGCTGGACTTGCGGCCACCCAGGACACATTTCATCACGCTGCCCAGAGCGAGAACAAGCTAACAAAGACAAAGCAGATCTCCGATGTGCAGAGTGTGGAATCACACATCTATTTCCTGACTGTCCTAGGTGGAAGCCATCTACGAGCGCTGCCAACATGCCATTAGTGCCCTTGGGGCTCTTTGGAGTGGAAAATTTTGGTAGTGAGGATACGCCCATCCCACTACATGCTATGACGCGAGCTCAAACGAAACAAGCAGGCATCTCCTTGCCAGGGCCAAGTAACCTTGATGCAACCTCAATGGGGAAGAAAAGTCGGAGGAGACGGAAAAAGAGAATCGATGCGAAGATAACCCTTAAAACCGAGGAAACGACTACACTGGTAACAGGAAAGAAGGTCACAGATGCAAAGGTAGAGACCTCGGCTCCTAAGACAGCAGAGCTAGGGAGTGCCAAGGTGGGGGAATATCCCCACCCCAAATGGCAACTCGAGGCTATAGCCAAGGTTAAGGAGTGGGTCAAGGATGCCCAAAAGCACCTCAAGGATGCTGAACCCATATTGGAAGACCCTATGGACGACTTCTCCAGTGTTAGCACACCAATCTCACCCTCAAAACCACAGGCTAGGAGCATATCTGCACCACTAGGAGTAACTCAGCAGCAAGGCCGGGGGGAAACTTACCAGGGCAGACATAATGCATGGCCTAGAACTGCTAGCCTCAGAGGAAGACAAGGGTCCAGTAGCCTCCTCACAACCTTGTTGTCCACTCTAGTAACTCTAAGCGTGGAGGATCTGCTTAGGCAAAATCACTCCTTGTGGCAGGAGTTAAAAGACTCGATCGAGGGACACGTAGGACTTGCGGGTGCTGATCTGCAAGATCATGATGCAGTTACACGGATCCCAAGTCTAACTCTACACTCAGATCCTAAGTCTTTGCACATCAATGCTTTTTGGGAAGGCACTGAAATGCACGCAGTTTTGCTCTTAGGAGACATGACTCGAAAAGGAATTGTAGACACAGGCGCCGATGTTAGTGTGCTAAACCATGCGGTCCTAGAGGCATGGGGAAACCCTCCTATAGAGACTGCTAGATTCAATGTCACGCTAGCAAACGGAATGAGGGTAAGACCATTTGGGGTCTTAAAGAATTGGCCGGTAAAGATTGCCAGTGTGCAATTTTCGGTAAACTTCATTGTCATGAAGGGAGTGGATTACGACATACTATTAGGCTGACCTTGGATGAGGAATGCACGAGTCATAGAGGACTGGGGCAATGGATTGATTTTCCTAGGGAACAAAACTAGTGCAATGAGGGTAGAGATGGACACTTGGACGACGACACCTGTTGACCTAGCTGCCATCTCGGCTATGCTAAAAGGCGATACTCAAACGACCAAGCCCTATGGATCGCTCACTAGATATATTCCTTGCCCTGAGGATGAGAGGATTGGATGCACGTTTTGGCAACCATTGACCTACCATTCTCGGATGAGGAAGGACCACATCAGCAGGCTGCTAAAGCCGCAACCATGCCAACTGAGGAGCCAGTTGTGCCGCTTTGCATGATGGCAGGAAGCTCACTCAACCCAGGCAAACCGGCCTTGTCCTACATCCCCAACAACAAATTAGAGCTTCAGGAAATCGTAGAGTATCTGACCGATAAATTGGACGGTAATTTGGCTGCTAACTTAAAACCAGAATGGAAATGGACCAAGATCCACGACCTGAACTTGTTATATGACTGGGCTTTAGTTACTGACAATAAGGAGATTGAAGAGGGAAGCTTAGGGGATGATGAGCAGTCAGAAGGACCAGACCCGGATGATGAGGAGTATGAGGACTGTCACTCTACGGGAGAAGAGAGTGAAGAAGAGGTAGACACAATAGAGTACGACACGGAGGGAAAAGCGATAGAACAAATCAGGGCAGACTTAAGGCCTAGGAAAGAAGGGATCAGTCGGAACGAAAAAGAAGTCATGCTAATGGAGTGTGACAGATCCTGGCTAGAACGAGTAGGAGCCATGGATTACGAGCAACCCGGAGTAGCACAACCATGGGTAATCCCAGTGCTCAAGACAGATTCACCTACGGAACTATGACCCCCTGGGGAAACACCTTCCTCAAGTGAGAGATGCGAGTTCAACTCAGAGTCAGAAGTTAGCACTGAGAGTGATCCCGAGATACCGCAACCCTCTAAGGTCAAACGTACCAAGGGAGACTTGCCAGTCCACCTGAGGCGCAGGAGGCTAAAAGAGGAGGCCAGGAAGCAAGCAAGGGACTTAGAAGCGGAAAGGTAGAGGAAACCACAGGATCTGCCCAAATGGTTTACAAAATTTAAAAAGGGTGACAGAGTGGTGATTCTGTTAGGTGCAAAAAGACAAGGTCAGACTAGTGAACCAATCAAGGGACCCGCCAAAGTCAAAGAGGTTAACTTGGCTGGGAAAGGTGAAAAACCAAGACCGGTGTTCGTTGCAGATGACTTGGGGGAGGAGGAAGAGACCAAACTCGTTGCGCTCCTGCAAGAGTACATTGACGTATTTGCCTGGACACTTAAGGGAATCGACCCTAGGGTCGTGACTCATAACATCCCAATGGTTCCAGGTGCAGTGCCAACGAAACAATGACCTTACCCCATGAATCCCAAGCACGCCCATGCAGTGAAGGAGGAGATTGATAAACTCATGAGGGCAGGTTTCATATATGAGATCGAGCACACGGACTGGGTATCACCTATCGTGATTGTCATGAAGAAAAATGGAAAAATCCGAGTGTGCGTGAACTACAAAAAAGTGAATGCCGCTACCAAAAGGGATAACTATCCTTTACCTTACACCAAGCACATGCTTGAGAGGGTAGCAGGGAAGGAAGCCTACAGTTTTCTGGATGGTTTCTCGGGTTACAATCAAGTGCAAGTGCACCCTGACGATAGGCACAAGACTGCCTTTGCCACGGAATGGGGCGTGTTCGCCTACATTGTCATGCCTTTTGGGCTAATGAACGCACCTGCAACTTTCCAATGCCTAATGTGCACTATCTTTAAGGACATGCTTAGGCGCGAACTGGAAGTGTTCGTAGACGACCTATGTTTACACTCTAGTTGGGCCGAACACTTGGAGAAATTGAGAGCTGTCTTTGAAAGGTGTAGGTTGTACCACCTCTCGTTGAACCCCTTAAAGTGCCAGTTTTGGGTGAAACACGGATGCATCTTAGGGCACGTAGTGTCAAGGAACGGCATTGCTACTGACTTTTCCAAAGTCAGAGTCATTGTTGACTTACCGCCACCCAATAACTACAAAGGATTTCAGTGCTTCTTGGGACACACTGGATATTATCGATGCTTTGTACTAAATTACGCACTAATAGCTAGACCATTGTACAAGTTATTGATAGTGTTTGAGTGGACGGAGGAATGCCAGCGCGCATATGAGGAGTTGAAAAAGGCTCTTACGACTGCACCAATCTTGCGAGCCCTAGACTGGAACATACCGTTCCATGTACACATAGACGCCTCTAAGTTTGCTATTGGAGCCGTGCTATGCCAGCCTGGTGAACATAACTTAGATTACCCGGTGAGTTTTGCTAGCAGGTAGCTCACAGAGACCGAGATGAACTATTCCACGACAGAAAGGGAGGGGTTGGCCATGGTATTTGCGATGAAAAAATATAGGCATTACCTGTTGGCCACTCCCTTTGTCTTCTTTGTTGACCATCAAGCCTTGCTGTATCTTGTGAACAAGCCTTGCGCCACGGGGTGCATAGCTAGATGGTTACTCCTCTTACTGGAGTTTGACTTCTCTGTGGTTGTACGCAAAGGAAAGCAGTACTACATGGCTGACCACATGTCCTGCATACCCACAGGAGAAGCCGATGGGCAAGGCGTGCTTGACGATTTGCCAGATGCCCATCTCTTTAACCTGTCTAGTGAGAGAGAATTATTTAAAGCTGATCTGATGCCGTATTGGGCCGATGACATAGTGCAAGTACTAGAAAATGGATTACCAAAGAGACCCATTGAGAAAGCCATGCTGAAAAGACTTATCTTAAAAATCCATCCATACCAACTGATAGCTGGCCAACTCTACAGGTTGGGACAAGACGGTTTATTGCACAGATGCGTATGTGAGCATGAGATGCACGATGCATTGAACGAAGTACTTGGCGGAATCGCTGGAGGACACTTTAGCGGGGACACAACAGCCCGAAAGGTGCTACAATCCCAGCTATGGTGGCCCACCCTGTTCCGCGATGTAACTAAATTTGTAAAGCATGCGATGAGTGCCAAAGGACCAAAGTGCCTGTGCGAAAGGACAAGATGGAGTTGACCCCTGTCATAGCCTGACAACCCTTCGAAAAATGGGGCATCGATTTTATTGGACCTATCAGTCCTGCAGCACAATATTCCCAAGCTCGATACATCATAGTGGCGATCGACTATCTAACGAAAAGGGTAGAGGCACGAGCCACGAGGAAGAACGATGCTAGGACCACCTCAAATTTCTTGTGGGAGCAGGTCATTTCACGGTTTGGCTGTCCAATCGAACTTGTAAGTGACCAAGGCACACACTTCATTAATGAAGTCATTGCCCACTTGCTCTCTACCTTCCTAATAATTCATCGGAAGTCCTCTCCCTATTACCCTCAGGCTAATGGCCAAGCCGAATCCACAAATAAAATCCTAGTCAACGTGCTTACAAAAGTTGTGTCTACTTCGAGAAGTGACTGGGACAACAAGCTAATGGCGGCCTTGTGGGCCTATCGCGCAGCTTATAAAACGGTTGTAGGACAGATGCCCTTTAGGCTGACGTACGGAACTGAAGCCATTTTACCCTTAGAATTCTTCATCCCTAGCTTGAGGCTAGCAGTCCAGGAGCGTTGGGAGGGAAGAGAGGCTTGGACCAACCGCTTGGTGGAACTCGAGCGCTTAACGAAGTCCCGACTCCTCTCCACTCACTCTTTGATTTGTGAAAAGGCTCGACGAAAGATGTGGTTTGACAAGCATGTTAAGTAGTGAGACTTCGAACAAGGGGACCTTGTTCTGTTGTACTCGGTAAAAGGACATGAACAGAAGATGAAGTTTCGGGGGCTAGGGCCTTTCAGAGTACGCATGATCGGTAGGACCGGGAATGTCGAGTTGGAGACACTTGATGGTGAAGGAATAGGCTTTTTTAATGGCGGCCGCATTAAGAAGTACTATCTTCCTTCACATCCATTACATGAGACACCCATGCTAGAACCCCCACTGAACGTCCGCATGGCTACTGTAACTAACCTTACAGATCAGGACGGAAGTAGTGGCACCGGCGTACCTGCGGATCACAGTCGCAGCAAGAGCGGTGTATTCTTTCAAAGCCTTGATTGATGAAGGTGCCAACTACAACATCTTGACGTATGACCATTGGACACGCATTGGTCAACTGAAACTACAGCCCACTAACGCTAAACTCACCCCGTTTGGGGGTATCGCTTATCCACTCCTAGGGAAGTGCAAGGTGGTCGTTCCATCGAGTCTGAAAGTTTACCAGCCTTCTTTCATGTGATACCTGACACTAAAGGAGCCGGTAATGTGTCACTATTGGGTCGCACTTTCAAGAAGCAAACCAACTATAATGTGGATTACAACCTAAACCATATACATCTTGCTATCGACAATGTGCGCATAGTGACGACCTTCAGCAAGGGCTGTCTTAATTCCCCCACCTTTACAAGGCCACCGGTAGAAACCCCTACGACCACGCTTTAGCCCGAGTCTGAACAGAAGGAAACTACGGCCTCATGTCGGGCTCTCGACCGCAGACCCAAACCCACCAAGAGCACTCACAAGGCCAAGGAGTCCAAGTTTCTATGGGTGTCAAAATGGCAAAAACCACATCCAGATAGACCACCCAAGTATGATCCTAAACGTCAAAATTATCAACCGTCCCGACCTAAGAGGCAGTCTAGGCACTATCGCCGTAGACACACAACCACGCCGCGTTGGATTCCCAAAGATCTCTTGCGGGCACAAGGATACTACGAGGGCAATCCCTAGATTTGGGTGCCTAAAAATGGCCGGCTAAGAAGCTCATCTACAAGCAATCTCACCCTAATGAGAGAGGCTTGCACAAGTGGCCCCCAGAACATAGTCAGCAGGCCATGGCCAGCTATGGCTAGCAAGTCTCAGCTCATCTATCAACCAAAGCAAATGCCACAGGCCTTAAACCTACCTGATCTAGAGAACTTAAAAACCACTATGACTGCCCACTCAGAACCTAGCACAACCCCCATGCCTCTGGAACTTCCTACAGCACCTCAACGTGCTTCAGAGTGCAAGGCCCAACCCGTGACACCGATGACGGAGACACAACTATCCAGTCCAGTTGCACCACCCCCACCAGTGTCAAGATTGTGGGAGAGAAGGAAGGAGTCTCGCTTGAAGCTTTCTTGCTTGCACAATGGGGGAAGACACACAAGGGTGGAGGCTGAAAACAGTTTTCCTCTTCTTAGTTGTGTAAGCCAAAAAGAACTCTAGTACAAAGAAATAGAAGAACCCTCTATATGGGTCTCAAACCAAACTCAACTAACTAAGGTGGCATACTAACTGAGCCACGAACTAGAATAGATAAGGATAGCTATCATGTAGCTATTATTCATGGGCGGTGTACCAACCGCATCTGCAACTGACACGTCGGTGACATAAATACACAACGGTCACCCTGGCGTATCACGAGTGGAGCTCGATATCTCAACACTCCCCCTCGAGCTCAATCCCAATTCCTGCACACCAAGCAGGTCTCTGAACTTGCGCAGCTTCTCTGCGCCCAATGCCTTCGTGAATATGTCAGCTACCTGATCCTCTGTGCTGACATAAACTAGATCAATAAGACCTAGTAAAACCCTCTCTCGCACATAGTGATAATGCACCTCAATGTGCTTTGTTCTAGCATGATAGACTGGGTTATTTGCCAAGTGTATACTACTCATGTTGTCACAATAAATGACAACTGGCCCATCTGAAGGCTGATGCATATCATAAAGTAGCTTATGCAACCAAGCTACCTCACATGCAGCCATTGCTGCACCCCTGTACTCCGCCTCTGTGCTCGACAAGGCAACTGTAGGCTGTTTCTTGCTGCTCCAAGTGACTGCAGCACTCCCAAAAGAGAATACATATCCACTGGTAGATCGTCTATCAGAAATACTACCAGCCCAATCAGCATCAGTGTATCCATGCAACTGTATCTGAACCCCAGTCTCATAAAATAGTCCATACTGCAATGTGGACTTCACATACCTAAGTATGCGTCTAGCCGCATCCAAATGTGGTTTCCTTGGAGCCTGCATAAACTGACTTACCAATCCAACAGCATAGCTCAAATCTGGCCTGGTAATAGTCATATAAATCAAACTTCCTACTATGCGTCTGTACATAGTAGGGTCTTCTAGAAGCTCACCTGCATCTGTGCTCAGCTTCACATTTTGCTCCAAAGGAACTGAAATAGGCTTACAGCCTGTCATCCCATATTTGGACAGCATGTCCAATCCATACTGCCTCTGCAAGAGCTGTATCCCACTTGGTGATCTAATCACCTCAATGCCCAAGAAATAACGCAGCTCTCCCAAATCCTTCATCTCAAACTTCTGCTTCAATAGCATTTTCACATGAAGGATATCTTCATCACTGTCACCTGTCATAATCAAATCATCAACATAAATGACAAGTAGCATAATACCTTTCTCTGTTTTTCTCACATAAAGTGAGAAATCTGCCTTGGAAATCTGAAAGCCAATAGTGACAAGATACTGTCCTATCTTGTCAGACCATGCTCTAGGTGCTTGCTTCAAGCCATACAAGGCTTTCTTCAACCTGCAAACAAACTCAGGATGAACAGCATGCACATAACCTGGTGGCTGCTCCATATAGACCTCTTCTTGCAAATCACCATGCAAGAAGGCATTCTTTACATCCATCTGATGTAAAGACCATCCCTTTGATGCAGCCATAGCAATGACTGCTCTTACGGTTGCCATCCTTGCAACCGGACTGAATGTTTCTTCATAGTCAATGCCATATGTTTGTGCATACCCCTTGACTACTAATCTTGCCTTGTATCTGTTCACAGAACCATCAGCATTGTGCTTCACCTTATAAACCCACTTACAGCCAATTGCATTCTTACCTTTAGGCAAAGGTACCAATTCCCATGTAGCGTTTGCTTCCAAGGCATCCATTTCTTCATCCATGGCTTTCTCCCATTTTTCTTTTCCCATGGCTTGCTCAAAAGAAGTGGGTTCTGGTTCCTGTATCACCTTGACCATATATGCATAGTGAATGGCTGTAAATCCATCATATTTCAGCCTATCCACAGGATATCTAACTCTGGTAGACCTGCGCAAAGTGGGTTCACTCCCAGGTGCTCTCAAAACATCCCTGGTCTTCCTTACTCCAGGTGTAACAATAGAAGGAATACCCAACTCATCATCAATGCTCTGTTCTGAGCCACTGGATTCACCATCCACATAAGAGTGACCTGCATTCACATCAAACATGGGCTGATCAACCTTCTCTTTTCCTTTTCGTGATACCTGCATACCACTATCTGCATTACTTTGAGAAGATTCTCCTGATCTCAATCTGCCTGTCCATGGCGAAGAATGTGAACCACTGCTAGAGGACGCTCCAGGTCCACTAATATTTTGTGACTGCTGCTGTGAATTCTGTGCAGCATTACCATTTTGTGCATCTATATCATCAATCACATTTACTGGTTTATACCAGCTACTCATCTCATCAAAAACAACATCTCTGCTCACTGTAAACTTACGAGTAGAAGGGTTATAGCATCTATACCCTTTTTGCTGCAGAGAGTAACCAATAAAGATGCACTTCTCAGCTTTTGGATCCAACTTGGATCTCAACTCATCTGGCACATGTACATAGGCAATGCAACCAAAAATTTTCAAATGAGAAATATCTGGTTTCCTACCAGTATACCTCTCCTCTGGAGTCATTCCATGTATTGCTGCAGTGGGAGTCCTGTTCATTATGTAGACTGCTGTAGCAACTGCTTCAGCCCAATAAAAATCTGGCAGGTCTTTTTCATTGAGCATGGCACGAGACACCTCTCCAATATGTCTGTTTTTTCTTTCTGCAATTCCATTTTGTTGTGGGGTATAACTGCATGAATATTGCTGCTTTATGCCATGCTCCTGCAGGAACCTTGCAAACTCATTTGAGAGGTACTCTCCCCCTCCATCTGACCTTAGGCATTTTATCTGCAGGCCTGTTTCTTTTTCAACCATAGCTTTAAGAGTTTTGAAATGCCCAAAAACTTCACTTTTCTTTTTCATAAAATACACCCAAACTTTTCTGCTATAGTCATCAATAAAAGTGACAAAATAATGACAGCCTCCAAGAGATGCAGCTTTAGTAGTCCACACATCAGAGTGGATTAATTCCAATGGCTTCTCACTCTCTTGAACATGTCTAGGAAATGGTTTCCTTGCCTGTTTTCCAAACTGACAGGCTTCACATACCTTATGCATTTCTGCAACCTTGAATTTGGGCAATCCTGCAACAATATTTTGGGCCTGCATTGATTTAAGTCGCTGTACATTAACATGACCAATGCGTTTATGCCAGATATCAATATCTGCAACTACACCGGTCCCATGTGCAAACATTGCTGCACTCAATTCAGACATGTCTGCATCCAACGTAAACATTCTGCCCTTCTTCTTTCCTTTTGCTATCAAGCGACCTTTATTTTTCATATCCTCAACAAAGCATCCATGAGGATTAAATCTGACCTGCAAGCCCTGTTCAACCATTTGACCAACAGAAACCAGATTCTTGGTGATATTCGGGACATGAAATACATCAGACAGGTATTTCTTTTTCCCATCCTGCATAGACAAGGGAATTTTTCCAATCTGCACAATAGGATGTGCAGTATCATCACCAGTCTCCACAAATCCTGGTTTTTCCATTTTCCTTGCATCCTCCATCCATTCTGCATGACCTGTCATGTGGTTTGATGCACCTGAGTCAACATACCATACATCATTGCTTTCTTCTGCACTTGTCATAGAATTGTTCATGTGCTGCACCATGAACAAATGCTCATTTCTGTCATCACCCTGTCTATTAGAAGATGCATAATTCCCTTGTTGCAGTTTTCCATTCATGATGTCATTCTGCTTTTTATAGCAGTCTTTAGCCATATGACCCATTTTACCACAATAGTAGCATTCAACATTACTGTTTGCATTTTGACCTCTTTGCCATCCACCACGACCTCTTTGGCTCCCCCTGCCTCTAGAGTTACCACGTCCTCCTCCATAGGACTGGTTTTCTTGAGTTTGCTGCATATTCTGATTTCTACCACGGCCTCCAAATCGGCCTCCTCTACCTCTGCCTCTACCTCTTCCAGCATTTGAGTAGAAGACAGCTTCTTTTGAAGTTCCTCCTGAAGAAGATGCACCACCATTTCTCTGTTCCTCAGAAATTAGAAGAGCAATCAACTCCTCAAAATCAGGAAATCTTTCACGAACTGAAATGGATGTCCGAAACTGTGCATAATCCTTTCCTAGACCATTCAAGGTCACGGAAACTAAATCATCATCTTCCACTGGCGACCCAATGGAAGCAAGTGCATCTGCAATCTTCTTCACCTTCATGTGGTAGTCGTTGATGCTCATACTTTCTCTTTGCACATTATGCAACTCTTGCTTGAGCTGCATTTTCCTGGCTTGCGTATTTGTGCTATACATTTTTGACAAAGT
The DNA here is from genome assembly GCF_053477565.2 of Lygodium microphyllum. Taxonomy (NCBI): domain Eukaryota; kingdom Viridiplantae; phylum Streptophyta; class Polypodiopsida; order Schizaeales; family Lygodiaceae; genus Lygodium; species Lygodium microphyllum. Next base: position 21,995,737 of record NC_141143.1, on the reverse strand, counting down.
ATCCCATGCCTCCTTTGGCGTACTTGCATCCTGAATATGCACAATCATAGAGTCTGAAATACTGATAGACAGCCAATACATAACTTTCCTGGCTCTCTCATGCCATGTTTTAAATGCCTGCATTTGTTGTTGATTGGGAACATCAGGAAGAACTGGTTCTTCTTCATTTCCTGCAACAAATTCCCAATATCCTTTTCCCATAAGGAAATTCGTCATTCTAAACTTCCATGCCTGGAAGTTGTTCTTGTCAAGCTTTTCAGTGACAATCTGTGAAAGAGAATCAGACGCCATTACAGAATACTGCAAGAAATTCTGTCACTGCAAAAAACACAGCTTCACCCTCACAAGGGCAAATCTGCAAAACTGGCGAAAGTGGTATTTGACCACACAGTCACTTCCTAGTGACGATTTTGCATAAACAGAAACCAAGGATGATTCTGAAACTCCCAATGTCTCTGCGCACAAGCATACGATGCAATTTCTACAGTAACTTTTCACCGACCTGTAGAACAGTGGTCGCACAGCATAAAACTGAGCCTTTTCTTGAGTGCGTGCAGAAAACTTCCGTCTGCAAAACAGGCCCCGAAATGGCCTCAAATCAAAAAAACAAGGTCGCCGAGGGCTAAAGCCCTCGCCCGCAGCATATACTGCCCTCTTGCTTCACCGCGAAGGGCGTCTCAACCTGAGACAATGCACTCCTGCAATTTCCGGCTGTGCTACCTGCAGAGATCTGCTCCCAAAACAGGAAATGAAAGCAACACTGCTCCTCTTACCAGACCACCGCGAGCTTGGCTTGCTTTCTTGAGCTCCTTACCACGAACAAGGCTCTGATACCATGTCAAGATTGTGGGAGAGAAGGAAGGAGTCTCGCTTGAAGCTTTCTTGCTTGCACAATGGGGGAAGACACACAAGGGTGGAGGCTGAAAACAGTTTTCCTCTTCTTAGTTGTGTAAGCCAAAAAGAACTCTAGTACAAAGAAATAGAAGAACCCTCTATATGGGTCTCAAACCAAACTCAACTAACTAAGGTGGCATACTAACTGAGCCACGAACTAGAATAGATAAGGATAGCTATCATGTAGCTATTATTCATGGGCGGTGTACCAACCGCATCTGCAACTGACACGTCGGTGACATAAATACACAACGGTCACCCTGGCGTATCACGAGTGGAGCTCGATATCTCAACAACCAGCGGGTCTTAAACCTTCATACGCGATACGACCTTTCCTCTCCTTGGCTAAGGACCTTGTCGCAACTTCTAGGGATGACTTAATAACCTGCATTAAAATGTTAGACGAAACTTTCACTACATTTGCTAGAAGCTACGAGAGGCTAGATCTAGGCCTTCTTGACGAAACGCTTGTTTCGGATGTTCGTGCATTACCATGTTCTTGGGAGAAATACGAACTTATGACCACTAAAGTCCCCAAAATTGCTGCCGAACTGATAGCAAACGACAAAATCTCGAAGGATCAAGCTACCCTCAGAAGACTTATCACTTCGTATCGTAAGCCTCCTCATTCTGCTCCTGAATAGGAGTTGCACGAGCTCATGCAGATGGCAATCTCACCTTCCACATTCTTGCAGCAGTGGTTTACGCTAAGGATCCAATGGGAGAAAAAAGGTTGTCGAATAATGACCAATGCTGAGCAACGCAGGGCAGTTAAAACTATCGAATATGACCCCACTTATGTGGCACCTATCTCGTTTAGGGTCTTGGCCATCACCCATAATCAGCATTTGGACGACCATGTGCTCGCCTACCCCTACATTGACCAATTCTTCACCGAAGAGGAATTACATGTCGCCAGTCGCCTCAATACTGGAGATCTCTTCCACGATGTTTTGACCTATATTTCCCAAGTCTCCATCCAACCATCTACTCTTGATTGTCATGCCCAGCTCAAATACAATCCAAGCTTCTATGATTGGCTATTGGCTAGGTAAGTCAACCCACGCGAAACAACGCTTACCGCGTCCTTCCTGTGCTAATCCTAGGAAGGATTCCTTGAAAGATCCCCGACGGAGGGGGGAGCAATGTGAGCAAGAGTAGAGCAAAAATGAAAAGTTATGCTATCTAGCTAGCAGATTGTTATAATTAAGTAAGTTTCTATGGAAGAATACTACAAAGTAAAACAGTAGCAATGGTCAAGCCTCTAAGCAAGTGTACCCATTTTGGGTACATATATTTTTCTCTCAAACTGAGTTTTGATTAGAAATAAGCCGATTGTTAGGCATTAATGTTGGCCTGGTGTGTTGACAGGTCACCACCATGGCAGGACAAGACAAAGGGGGCAAACTCCCATTCTCTGAAGAAGAGATGACCAAATTTGGCATCAGCATCGAGACGCGAGGATTCAGTCAATTCACTTTCAAGCACACACTGAATCTGGACGAGGCCATCCTGGAGGAACCCGCGATCAAAGACTTGGTGGACAGATGCCACCTTCACAAGTACGTGGAAAAGGTGGGGTAGGCTGTGGATTACAGCATGTGTGCGGATTTCCTGAGGAACTTCGACAAGAGCAGGAACTGTGGCACTGTCACAGTAAGGACAGGGGAGCAGGAAAGAAGAATCGAAGTGCCCCTCAATGCAACAATCATAGAAAAGGCCCTGGGGCTTGTGCCCAAGAAAGAGAGACGGCCGAGATGAGATGTTTACACCATGCTGGGGGTCAAGAAAGAAGCGATGCACACCGTGGATGGAATCAGCTTGGCTGACATCCCGGACCCAGTAGTGAAATTACAAGCGAAGATGATCCATACCCTCTTCTCGGGCCAACGGTACAATGCATTGGATCGGGTCCCACTGTTGGAAAGCATAGCAGCAGGAGTCCCTGAAGAGATAGACTAGAATGGATTCGTACAGAAAACCATTCAAAGTCCAGCTGCCCTCCTCACTACTGCGGAAGCACCAGTAGGAGGAGAATCCCGTGCCTCAACCGCACGCTCCGCAAGGAAGAAACCTGCATCAAAGGCAGCTACAATCAGTCCTGACAGCCATCATAGATGAAGCAATAAAGGATGAGGGCGTCATGGATGAGGAAGCCGTGCATCAAAGCCTGCCTCACCACGAAGGAGGGGAATCAAGCGAAAGAACAATAAGTGACAAGGGAGAGTAGGAGGTGCCGCCTCCACAAGCGAGCAAATCCAAAGAACAAAGCAAAAGTGATAGGAGACAGAAGGAGAAGAAAGAGAAATTAAGTAAGGAAGAACGGGCTGACATCAAAAGGGCTCAAAGAGAGTCTCGAAGGGCTGAGGAAGAAAGGAGGAGGAAAGAGGAGGAGGAGCTTGCCAGGATAAGAGAGGAGTCAAAGAAGGCAGAAGAGGACAGGAAACGAAGGGCGGGAGAAGAAGCCGAAGAACAGCGACTAAAGGAACTGGCCAAATTGGCGGAAGCTACACGAAGATCGGTGGAAAAGACCCATGGGGACGGAGAACTCGAACCCATAAGCCCCCGCCATAAAGCAGAAGCCAGTGCAAGTGTGGAAGCAGCTCCAGTGGTCATAGGCAAGGACAAGTCCCTCCTACATCCACTTCCTCCCTCCTTTGTGCCGACAACGGGCTGAAACTACGACTGCAACCACTGCACAACCCACACCTCCCCTCGACACGGCACAGCTCATGACCATGGTGCAGATGCTAGTGAGCAAGGTGGCCGAAATCGTGCCTGAAACTAGATTGAAAAGGCCCACCGCTGCAAATGCAGAGTCACGGCAAGACCCTAAACGACAAAGGCTGAAGGCATCGACCACCACGCCCAATACTCCCATGCCTGCCGACACTGACTATGACGCATATGTGGCCGAGTTACTAACACAACTGGACAAGGCAAAAGAATAGAAGAAGGTGGCCTTGCTGGAACTAGAGAAAGAAAAGGAGATGTCAGCGGCCCTCAAGCTAGAGGTCTCAAGGCAGGAAGCCGACAGACGGAGAGAAATAAAGGCCCTGCAAGACCAACTAGTAGAAAAAACGAAGGAAGCCCAAAACAATGAAAGCTGCCTTAGACAAAGGCTGGAGGACGAGGAGCAGAGCCTGGTGGCGAAACAAAGGAACCTAAAGCTACTGATGCAACAATACAATTATTTACAGCAAAGGGTCGCCCAAGTGGAAATGCTCTACTAGGGGGTTCAGTAAGGTGAAGCCATTGTCCCACAAGAACATGCCACGTAGCCCCAGTCGTGGCAGGAGCTAAAAGAACAGTGCAGGTGAATAAGGGAAATCGAATTCCTGAAGAATGAAGGGCCAGGAGTCTCAGTAGAGCTGAAGCAAAACAGCTACAGGATGAAGTGCAAAGATTGCAAGATGCGCTGGAGACCTCCCAGGAAGACGTAGAAGCCCTCATGGCCATGACCTTCAATCAAAAAAGGCTATTCCTCGCTGAAATCCAAAGCCAAGAGCAGCTAGTGCACGAAAAATTAGAAATCTTAGCCGAGGCGCACCACAGGCTCAGCATTGTCGATCAAGCAAGAGGGATTGCTGAAGAACAACTCGCTCAGAAATTAAGAGAAAGAAACCAGTTATGGTTTTTATCAAATGAGCAGCAACAGGTAGTAACCACCCTGGCGAGCCAGTTGGAGGAACAAAGGAAAAGGATGGAGGAGAGAGCCATGGAGTGGGAAAGGAAAAACTTTGACAGGGTAAGGGACTTAACTAAATGCATGGCGGTGGCAGAATGCAAAAGAATGCTTGCCGAAGCTAGGGTTGAGGCTGCAGAAATAACCACTAAGACCCAGCGGCAGGCCTTCCTCAACACGGTGCTCCACATGATGCAAGCTGTGTTGAGATATCGAGCTCCACTCGTGATACGCCAGGGTGACCGTTGTGTATTTATGTCACCGACTTGTCAGTTGTTGCAGACGCGGTTGGTACACCGCCCATGAATAATAGCTACATGATAGCTATCCTTATCTACTCTAGTTCGTGGCTCAGTTAGTATGCCACCTTAGTTAGTTGAGTTTGGTTTGAGACCCATATATAGGGTTCTTCTATTTCTTTGTATGAGAGTTCTTTTGGCTTACACAACTAAGAAGAGGAAAAACTGTTTTCAGCCTCCACCTCTATGTGTATTCCCCCATTGTGCAAGCAAGAAAGCTACAAGTGAGACTCCTTCCTTCTCTCCCACAATCTTGATATGGTATCAGAGCCTTGTTCGTGGTAAGGAGCTCAAGAAAGCAAGCCAAGCTCGTGGTGTTCTGGTAAGAGGAGCAGTGTTGCTTTCATTTTCTGTTTTGGGAGCAGATCTCTACAGGTAGCACAGCTGGAAAGTGCAGGAGTGCATTGTCTTAGGTTGAGATGCCCTTCCCGGTGAAGCAAGAGGGCAGTATAAGCTGCGGGCAAAGGGCTTTAGCCCTTGGCGACCTTGTTTTTTTTATTTGAGGCCATTTCGGGGCCTGTTTTGGAGGCGGAAGTTTTCTGCACGCACTCAGGAATAGGCCCAGTTTTATGCTGTGCGACCACTGTTCTACATGTCGGTGAAAAGTTACCACAGAAATTGCATCGTATGCTTATGTGCAGAGACATTGGGAGTTACAGAATCATCCTTGGTTCCTGTTTATGCAAAATCGTCACTAGGAAGTGACTGTGTGGTCAAATACCACTTTCGCCAGTTTTGCAGATTAGCCCTTGTGAGGCTGAAGTTGTGTTCTTTGCAGTGACAGAACTTTTTATAGTGTTCTGTAATGGCGTCTGACTCTCTTTCACAGATTGTCATTGAAAAGCTTGACAAGAACAACTTCCAAGCATGGAAGTTTAGAATGGCGAATTTCCTTATGGGAAAAGGATATTGGGAATTTGTTGCATGAAATGAAGAAGAACCAGTTCTTCCTGATGTTCCCAATCAACAGCAAATGTAGGCATTTAAAGCATGGCATGAGAGAGCCAGGAAAGTTATGTACTGGCTGTCTATCAATATTTCAGACTCTATGATTGTGCATATTCAGGATGCAAGTACGCCAAAGGAGGCATGGGATAGTTTGTCAAAAATGTATAGCACAAATACGCAAGCCAGGAAAATGCAGCTCAAGCAAGAGTTGCATAATGTGCAAAGAGAAAATATGAGCATCAATGACTACCACATGAAGGTGAAGAAGATTGCAGATGCACTTGCTTCCATTGGGTCGCCAGTGGAAGATGATGATTTAGTTTCCGTGACCTTGAATGGTCTAGGAAAGGATTATGCACAGTTTCGGACATCCATTTCAGTTCGTGAAAGATTTCGTGATTTTGAGGAGTTGATTGCTCTTCTAATTTCTGAGGAGCAGAGAAATGGTGGTGCATCTTCTTCAGGAGGAACTTCAAAAGAAGCTGTCTTCTACTCAAATGCTGGAAGAGGTAGAGGCAGAGATAGAGGAGGCCGATTTGGAGGCCGTGGTAGAAATCAGAATATGCAGCAAACTCAAGAAAATCAGTCCTATGGAGGAGGACGTGGTAACTCTAGAGGCAGGGGGAGCCAAAGAGGTCGTGGTGGATGGCAAAGAGGCCAAAATGCAAACAGCAATGTTGAATGCTACTACTGTGGTAAAATGGGTCATATGGCTAAAGACTGCTATAAAAAGCAGAATGACATCATGAATGGAAAATTGCAACAAGGGAATTATGCATCTTCTAGTAGACAGGGTGATGACAGAAATGAGCACTTGTTTATGGTGCAGTACATGAACAATTCTGTGACAAGTGCAGAAGAAAGCAACGATATATGGTATGTTGACTCAGGTGCATCAAACCACATGACAGGTCATGCAGAATGGATGGAGGATGCAAGGAAAATGGAAAAACCAGGATTTGTGGAGACTGGTGATGATACTGCATATCCTATTGTGCAGATTGGAAAAATTCCCTTGTCTATGCAGGATGGGAAAAAGAAATACATGTCGGATGTATTTCATGTTCCGAATATCACCAAGAATCTGGTTTCTGTTGGTCAAATGGTTGAGCAGGGCTTGCAGGTCAGATTTAATCCTCATGGATGCTTTGTTGAGGATATGAAAAATAAAGGTCGCTTGATAGCAAAAGGAAAGAAGAAGGGCAGAATGTTTATGTTGGATGCAGACATGTCTGAATTGAGTGCAGCAATGTTTGCACATGGGACAGGTGTAGTTGCAGATATTGATATCTGGCATAAACGCATTGGTCATGTTAATGTACAGCGACTTAAATCAATGCAGGCCCAAAATATTGTTGCAGGATTGCCCAAATTCAAGGTTGTAGAAATGCATAAGGTATGTGAAGCCTGTCAGTTTGGAAAACAGGCAAGGAAACCATTTCTTAGACATGTTCAAGAGAGTGAGAAGCCATTGGAATTAATCCACTCTGATGTGTGGACTACTAAAGCTGCATCTCTTGGAGGCTGTCATTATTTTGTCACTTTTATTGATGACTATAGCAGAAAAGTTTGGGTGTATTTTATGAAAAAGAAAAGTGAAGTTTTTGGGCATTTCAAAACTCTTAAAGCTATGGTTGAAAAAGAAACAGGCCTGCAAATAAAATGCCTAAGGTCAGATGGAGGGGGAGAGTACCTCTCAAATGAGTTTGCAAAGTTCTTGCAGGAGCATGGCATAAAGCAGCAATATTCATGCAGTCATACCCCACAACAAAATGGAATTGCAGAAAAGAAAAACAGGCATATTGGAGAGGTATCTCGTGCCATGCTCAATGAAAAAGACTTGCCAGATTTTTATTGGGCTGAAGCAGCTGCTACAGCAGTCTATATAATGAACAGGACTCCCACTACAACAATACATGGGATGACTCCAGAGGAGAGGTATACTGGTAGGAAACCAGATATTTCTCATTTGAAAATTTTTGGTTGCATTGCCTATGTACATGTGCCAGATGAGCTGAGATCCAAGTTGGATCCAAAAGCTGAGAAGTGCTTCTTTATTGGTTACTCTCTGCAGCAAAAAGGGTATAGATGCTATAACCCTTCTACTCGTAAGTTTATAGTGAGCAGAGATGTTGTTTTTGATGAGATGAGTAGCTGGTATAAACCAGTAAATGTGATTGATGATGTGGATGCACAAAATGGTAATGCTGCACAGAATTCACAGCAGCAGTCACAAAATATTAGTGGACCTGGAGCGTCCTCTAGCAGTGGTTCACATTCTTCGCCATGGACAGGCAGATTGAGATCAGGAGAATCTTCTCAAAGCAATGCAGATAGTGGTATGCAGGTATCACGAAAAGGAAAAGAGAAGGTAGATCAACCCATATTTGATGTGAATGCAGGTCACTCTTATGTGGATGGTGAATCCAGTGGCTCAGAACAGAGCATTGATGATGAGTTGGGTATTCCTTCTATTGTTACACCTGGAGTAAGGAAGACCAGGGATGTTTTGAGAGCACCTGGGAGTGAACCTACTTTGCGCAGGTCTACCAGAGCTAGGTATCCTGTGGATAGGCTAAAATATGATGGATTTACAGCCATTCATTATGCATATATGGTTAAAGTGATACAGGAACCAGAACCCACTTCTTTTGAGGAAGCCATGGGAAAAGAAAAATGGGAGAAAGCCATGGATGAAGAAATGGATGCCTTGGAAGCAAATGCTACATGGGAATTGGTACCTTTGGCTAAAGGTAAAAATGCAATTGGCTGTAAGTGGGTTTATAAGGTGAAGCACAATGCAGATGGTTCTGTGAATAGATACAAGGCAAGATTAGTAGTCAAGGGGTATGCACAAACATATGGCATTGACTATGAAGAAACATTCAGTCCGGTTGCAAGGATGGCAACCGTAAGAGCAGTCATTGCTATGGCTGCATCAAAGGGATGGTCTTTACATCAGATGGATATAAAGAATGCCTTCTTGCATGGTGATTTGCAAGAAGAGGTCTATATGGAGCAGCCACCAGGTTATGTGCATGTTGTTTATCCTGAGTTTGTTTGCAGGTTGAAGAAAGCCTTATATGGCTTGAAGCAAGCACCTAGAGCATGGTTTGACAAGATAGGACAGTATCTTGTCACTATTGGCTTTCAGATTTCCAAGGTAGATTTCTCACTTTATGTGAGAAAAACAGAGAAAGGTATTATGCTACTTGTCATTTATGTTGATGATTTGATTATGACACGTGACAGTGATGAAGATATCCTTCATGTGAAAATGCTATTGAAGCAGAAGTTTGAGATGAAGGATTTGGGAGAGCTGCGTTATTTCTTGGGCATTGAGGTGATCAGATCACCAAGTGGGATACAGCTCTTGCAGAGGCAGTATGGATTGGACATGCTGTCCAAATATGGGATGACAGGCTGTAAGCCTATTTCAGTTCCTTTGGAGCAGAATGTGAAGCTGAGCACAGATACAGGTGAGCTTCTAGAAGACCCTACTATGTACAGACGCATAGTAGGAAGTTTGATTTATATGACTATTACCAGGCCAGATTTGAGCTATGCTGTTGGATTGGTAAGTCAGTTTATGCAGGCTCCAAGGAAACCACATTTGGATGCGGCTAGACGCATACTTAGGTATGTGAAGTCCACATTGCAGTATGGACTATTTTATGAGACTGGGGTTCAGATACAGTTGCATGGATACACTGATGCTGATTGGGCTGGTAGTATTTCTGATAGACGATCTACCAGTGGATATGTGTTCTCTTTTGGGAGTGCTGTAGTCACTTGGAGCAGTAAGAAACAGCCTATAGTTGCCTTGTCCAGCACAGAGGCTGAGTACAGGGGTGCAGCAATGGCTGCATGTGAGGTAGCTTGGTTGCATAAGCTACTTTATGATATGCATCAGTCTACAGATGGGCCAGTTGTCATTTATTGTGACAACATGAGTAGTATACACTTGGCAAATAACCCAGTCTATCATGCTAGAACAAAGCACATTGAGGTGCATTATCACTATGTGCGGGAGAGGGTTTTACTAGGTCTTATTGATCTAGTTTATGTCAGCACAGAGGATCAGGTAGCTGACATATTCACGAAGGCATTGGGCGCAGAGAAGCTGCGCAAGTTCAGAGACCTGCTTGGTATGCAGAATTGGGATTGAGCTCGAGGGGGAGTGTTGAGATATCGAGCTCCACTCGTGATACGCCAGGGTGACCGTTGTGTATTTATGTCACAGACTTGTCAGTTGCAGACGCGGTTGGTACACCGCCCATGAATAATAGCTACATGATAGCTATCCTTATCTACTCTAGTTCGTGGCTCAGTTAGTATGCCACCTTAGTTAGTTGAGTTTGGTTTGAGACCCATATATAGGGTTCTTCTATTTCTTTGTATGAGAGTTCTTTTGGCTTACACAACTAAGAAGAGGAGAAACTGTTTTCAGCCTCCACCTCTGTGTGTATTCCCCCATTGTGCAAGCAAGAAAGCTACAAGTGAGACTCCTTCCTTCTCTCCCACAATCTTGACAAGCTGAGGGCGATGATCCAGTGGAAAAGGTAAAAAGAAAGTTGGAGCTAACCACCCGAGCTCTAAGATACGGTCTTCAAGAGCAGGAGCTTCCAACAAGTACATGAATCACCAAAGAGCAACAATTCTACTACCTACGCTGTACGGGCCTTTCCACTGCTGAGCTCAAGGAGTTAGGTTTTCATGAGCAGGAGCAGCCACCACCACCACCACCAGTCATTCCCCCTGTGATTGAGCGAAATGTCGAAGAGGTTCCGGATTTCAAGCAAGATGATGATGAAGAGCCGCAAAGGATGCCGAGTCCGCCTCAACCCGAGATCCCACAAGAGGAACCTGCAGATGTCGATCTACCCAAACATATAGTTGCAGCAAGGAGAAGGAGACAAGAGTTAGCTGAGGAGGCCCAACGCTGAGCATGCACACTTCCACGAAAACTCCTTGAGGAGCCCATGCCACTGAGGAATGATACACATCCTATAGACTGGCCCCAGAAGTTGGTCATCTGGTGCCAGCGAGAGTTACATAAGAGGCCGTTCGAGCTTTCATTTGCTTTCCCATGCTCTCTGGACCGGGCCCCGCCTCTAGGAGTCATAGCCAAGATTAAAGATCTGGCTAATGAACTTGCAAACAGATGGATGGAAGAAAGAAGCATGATAATGACTAGGTGGAGACAAGAGCCACAAGAGTACTGGGAAGACAAGGTCAATCTGGTTCCCAAATCCGTCCAAGGCTACGAGGCACAGCCGAAATGGCGAAGGAGGATTTGGGACACCAATTTTGATGCCTGGACCGCATTTTGTAGTTCACTCCCTGAAGAGCATAACCATCCCATATACATGCCCTACCCCCGTAGGCATGGAGTAGACTATGATAGGGATTTACATGGGGATTCTGACTTCCCGAAAATATATAATGTAAATGCTAGGAGCCCTGAGGAGTGCTTAGAGTTTAGGGTAGAAGACATACTTCCCTCCATAAATCGTTTTCTTGTAGACTTTTCTTCCTGCCCTGATCTAGCATTTTTGACCACTTGTAATTACCTCCGACTTATCAAATTTCTGCTACTCCAAAAACCTGCAGTAGAGGAAGCCCATCTCCCCCCACTCTTTTTTTATATTAACCTAGGAATAGATAGTAGAGCCATGACTAGGTTGATGATGCACGCTACTCTCCTCCCTGCCTTTTGTCTAGAGCTCTTAGAAAATATGAGTGACACCCGCTTTGCAAGGTGTAATCACCCCTTCTTGTCCACCACTCCTCTAAGAGCTAAAGCCGGTATTAAAGAGTACCTACAAAGTCGCGCGTTCTTATCACAATGCTTGCGACCGCCCCGTGACTAAATCGGTGCCATATACCTTGCCAAATGTACTCTCTCCAAAAAAAAAAAAAAACGAATTTACTACTAAGCAGGTTGACAGGGAGGACACTTCACATGTGCTTGCAGTCTTCCTTCACTATTATTGTGCACCACACTCACTGCATCTAGAGTCCTCTCTAGCCCCTCCCCCACTTCACACTTAGGGCACATCAACGACAGGACTTTCAGACCTGTCACCCTAAGTTTTGCACCGCACCTCCAACGCCGCACGCACTGGGTCCTCAAGTGTGGGACATTACCAAGGGCTTGCCCAAGGTTAGACCCATCTCCCAATTCCACTAGCACGGGCACCATGCACTACACAATGAGACAGACACACCCCCTAGAAAGTGCACAACTTTTCTTGCAGGTTATGTTCTTGTTTCAAGAACTGGCTGCTTGGTTGAAGAAGATCAACTACTACATCCTCCAATGACAAGGAATTTTTCCATGAGTCGGACATGACTCCATTACTGCAACTTCAGGAGCTTCGCTGCGAAGGTTTAAACCCTACCACAAGATTGAGACTTTGACTTGCCCTGCTATGCATCTTTGCCATGGTGGTCTTTGCCATATCTGACATCGCTATGGCCTCTAATAGCAAATGCATAAGAGGTGGGCTTGCATCAATATTCTTCATGTGTGCTTTCTCATCAGTAAGCAAGGCATCCTATACATCCTTGAGGTTAAGCCCATCTTCAAGAGCATCAATACTTATGGTAGTATGGAAGGTATCTTGAGACTCGAGGAAAGTAATAAGCGATAACATGACCTTGATATTTTCCTCCAAGGTAATCCCCTGCAAAGTAAGTTGGTTGGAAACGGAATGAAACTTACTCAAGTGAGAGGACATAGCAGTGCCTTCATACAAAGGTCCATGAGTTTCTTAAGCCAATAAAATTAGAAAGTAGGGATTCACTTATCACACAGAGGCCACATATCTTCTCCCATAGCTCCCAAGCACCACCCTCTATCTCAATGGTGTTAAAAATAAAATGGTTGTGATAAAGACAAGATAATGGTGGATTTGCATAGCTCATCCAGATTGGCCAAAGAGTCTATATCAAACTCCTTGAGCTTTATGCCTTTGCATTTCAAGGGTCGAATTTGCTTCCTGTGAAGCAAAGGCTACCAGATCTAGATCTTCTAATAATTGAAGTTGTTGCCATCTAACTTGTCTATATTGAAAATGACACTATCTCTAGAAGCACATGCCATGATAATTTCAAAGCAAAGAGTGAAAAGGCTATTGTAATAACAATTAAATGTCCCCAAAATTGAATACAAGAGGTAGAGTACAATCCAATGTATAGTTGTCCACAAAATAAGTGTACTAAAGTAGTGGTAACAAGTGTTTGCTCTCATAGAAATTACTCAAAACTAAAATTCATTATAGTTGTCCATAAAACTACAATAAATGAGTGTATAACTTTAGGTAAAAGACCAAAATACAAAGTTCCAACTGCCATGGATATTTGGGTAGTAACCAGGATATACAATGCAAGTAGCAATGCAAGAAAGAGCATAAACCACCAAGGTACCAAGTGCTCTCTAAGACCCAAAGATATTAGATACATGGATGTGATCCCAAGAAAAATAGTAGCAAGTATGTAAGCCAACTATCCATTAGAGATCTTCAAAAGCAATAGAGATCCACCAATCTATAACTAACTCACTACATATGAACAATGAAGCTCAAGTAGATACCTAAGCATGCATCCAAAATTGACAAACCCATCAAATAGGAGGAATTATTGGGTATAAAACTAAAAGATAAATCAGCCCACAATCATCAATGTTTGCAAGGAACCTATATATTGAAACCAACTAAGCATATATACATAGGCAAGAGACTCCCATTGTCTCTAATAAATCAAGTTCTATAATGAAATGCCAAAGTACTCCCATTGGAACAAAATCCACAATAGCAAAGAGCAATGCAAGCTCAAGAAATAAGTGTCATGGCATATGGGAACCCAAGAGATATCAAATGCACATCTGAGAGCATAAGCATAACATATATGACCAAGATGAAAATCTCCAAAGCAAGTAGCCACTACAAAAGGGTAGATATCTAAGCTCAAGATCAAAGCTTAAATCTCAATGAGAGCATATCAAAGCATGCACATCAGTGGGAAGCATCCACATATCCATATAGCATCCTCGAGTAGCATGTAGGCATCAAATACATCCAACAAAAAACAAGCTCTAATCAATCCAATAATCTTTTTTGAGTATCAATACATCATTCAAGCATTACAAACTTATCCCATAAGCATTAGTAGAGCATTAAACAATCAGATACTTACTACCCCAAATAATGAATAGTAGTTTACCTTGAATTGCAGAGCAATGCCTAATCCAAAACTCCTCAAATGATGCTGAAAGAGGAGGAAAATGAAGTTGAAAAGACCCCTAATTGAATGGTAATGATCAACAAGAGTAGCAAGATCGAAATGGTTGAGGTGGAATAGGCAAGGAATATCCCTAAAAATGTGCTAAAATTTACAAGTTGTTTTGTGATGGCTCTCTAGCTATTACTAATTTGGCTAGGAAGGCAGGGAAGTTGATTCTTACCTCAAGTGAATGAAGTCATGGCTACCATGGAAGCTATGAATGAAGCCCTCTTCTCAAGTTTTGAAGTGAATATGAATGAAGCTCCTCAAATGCCCAATTTGATACTAGTTGAAAGGTGGAAGACTAAGTAAGAGCGAGAGCACAAGTGGAAGCAAGCAAGAGCTATGGAGATGAGAGAGAGCAAAATTGTATGTGGGAACTCCAAAAGTCACAATGTGTGACTTGCCTTCCCTTATTTTACTGTCATATAAAGAATAAAAAATAAAGTGACAATGATGGGCGATCTCCACTTGTAGAGTATGTGTGTGGGCATCAACACATAGATAGCCTTTAACTTCCAATAGTAGTGGATGGATTGTTAAGGGTATGGAAGACGTGCAATTCAAGCTTGCAAGACTAGAGGAAAAGGGATGGTCTAGAGGTCCAAGAGCTTCTATTAGAGAAGGCTTTGTATAGCAATGTATTTGGTGCAATAGCACTAAGCATGAATATAGGGATTGGTAGATGTATAAAGATGCATTACACAAGATTTTGATTTTCTTAAAGATGGAAAGATCCACCTGCATAAGACACATCTACCACTCAACCCAAACTTTGGGAAGAGTGGCATGCAGAAGTTAGTTGATGATATGGTTGTAAAGAATGCACATGTTGCAATGGAAGCATCTACCTACAGTTTGCAAATTGAAAAGGATCCTAGTTGTGTATCTATGCTTGGAAAGAAAGCTAAGATTTGGATACATGCTATGCATACAACAAAAAAGGGCAAAGTTCCTAGAGCTAATTGAGATAGGAAAGAGTATTTGAGAAAAGACAACTTGGGATGCTTCAATAGATACCTTTTCTATGTATGCTTATCTTGCTAAGTATTAGAATATAGAAGTTATTGTGGAAGAAAAGAGAATCAAAGATTATGGAAATCTTGGAATATCTAAGACGACTGCTAAAGGTAGTGGTAGATCTAATTTAAATCCACCTCCACCTCCTACTAGCCCTACACCAAAGCATGATATGGAGGATTTTTCAAAAGAGAAAAAGTAAATCATGCAAAGTTGAAGGAAAAATAGCCATGATATAAGCTATAGTCAAATATAGAAGCTGCAGTTGATTTGAAAAATGTCTTAGAAGAGTTTATCTTGAATAATAAAGTGAAATTTACTCTTGGAGAAATTCTCACTATTATCAAGCCATGAAGAATTCATTGAAATTATTAAGCAATAAAGGTAACATAAGCTATGTTCCAAGCTAAAGAAAAGTTTGTGTTGGAGGGTATTCAAGCAATGCTTCATGCTAATGAAAATGCTATAATAATTTTTATGGATACTAAAAATGTCATTGTTGCTTATGGTAGAAAAGTAAGTGTAATGGCTAAAAATGCAGTGGTTTGCAACTATATGCAAAATGTTATATGACAAATACATTACATTGATGAGGCTTCATGAATGATACCTAATAGCCATTACACATGAAATCATTGGACTCATGCAACCACCACTAAAACCATAGTGGAATTGGGGGATCTAGAAATATCTTTCATTGCTCTTATTGACCGTGGCTCAGAAATCAATGTAATGGTGAGTTTATATGAGAATGGTAGATGGCCGATGGATGTACAATTCAATTGGACGATGCAAGCTAGTAACAATGCCCCTAGAGACTTATATGCAACTTGCCCCAATATAAAGATTACCATTAGAGATGTCTAGGATAACTAGCACTTCTTTGTGTAGGATTCCTCTTCCTATCCCATTATTCTCAAGTAGCCATATATCACCAACTATACACATGGAAACAAATGTATTAGATGATGGATCTACCTATTCCAAGATCAGAAGCCATATGTCAAAGGGTCGTCTACTTTTTTTACTATTTGTGTAAACCATGCAAGGAATAGCCATACACATGGTAGAGATTATCATTTATCACTAAATGTAAAAGAACTACACATTCTTGAGAGTTGGGTTTTTGACAAATACTGTTGTAAAGCGGGATGATGGGGATGTGTGATGGAAAAAGCTCTTGCATAGCATGGTAGGTACATATACTTTTTCTATAAGATTTATTAGATTTTCAACTAGAAGTTTTGTATGTTTTCAAAGAGTTAAGACCATGAAAAGGGCTGAAAAAACAATATATTTTCAAAGCAAAAGAAGATATGAAAGAAAATAGATTGTTGGAAGTTGAAGAATGCATATCTAAGATGTATGATGGGTTGTTTTATACGAACACAATGGCTAAACTTTTAGCTATGTTGAAATCTGAGTCAAAAGTTGAAAATAACATTGTATATGCATGTTCTTTGGATTTGTACTAGGGTATAGTGGAATTTGTGAGATAGGAATGTCTATGCTCAGATGACATGTTGGTCCTTACATCGTGAGACATGCATATGATAATGCCACGTATTTACTTTGTGAGTTGGATGGGATTGAGCTAAAATTATGCATAGCTAGAAAAAGGATCAAACTATTCAAGAGAAGGGGATCTGGAACTTATGAAGAGGAAGACTATGACACTGGAGTTATACAAGAAATCGCTATTGAAGAAGAAGAATAGGATAATGATGAAGATGAATAAGATGAAGCATAAGAGATGTGGCACATGCCAGAGGATGTGCAAGTTTAGAGGGAATGGATGTCATGTGATCGTAAAACTAATGAATGAATATAATAGAAAGGTCCAACTATACTAGTGTTTCACCGATATGCATACAAGGCATAATTGGGTGTCTTCATGAGATGTTCAATCACTTTGGCAACATGCCAATGAGTCTTTTGTAGGTGCTCAACATGCTAAGGAAATAAAAGTCTCTTGTAAACTTCAAACTTTAGTCATGTCATGTGAGATGCTTGATGTCTAACCTTAAGCAAAAGAGGGCTACTTTTCTTAAGTGATGTCCATGATTTTTTGTTTGTTGGAGTCATGGAAAAGAGGACTGATTTAGTTTAGATTTTCAGGCTGAATAGGATGCCATCTAGTGGGTAATGTCTTCTAGCTAAGGCGGGGTAGATGGAGAAGAAATGCAATGCTTAAAGAGCAAGCAACATAGCTTGGAAGGGCTCATTTGTTTTGGGCCACTTTATATTTGAGAACATAGATTTCTTCTTGCTAAATACTATTTGAAACATGGTAGCACTACTATTGCTCTTAGTCATGGTCATCATACAGTAATCAAAATAAAGCTTGTACATGTGAGAGAGAGAGAGAGAGAGAGAGAAGGCAAGAGTAGTTATATGACAGGAATGTTCGAAGAATAAATCTTTGAGGTCTTTTAGGCCTAATGTGTGAGAGTTTAATGCTACAATTCATTGTTATAATATGCAAAGGATTGGGGCAGCATTGTTGCTTAGATCTAAGCACTTCTTGTGACCCAAGAAAAGTGGAATAGCGATCTGATTTGATGCTTTTGACGGTCTTTGATGTCATGTTTGTGGAGATTGATGTTTGAAGGCAAAATAAGGATTCTAAAGCATTTCTAGAACAAGGATTTATAGGTCTACATGGGCTTATTATGACATCATCTATTCTTATGTCTAAATAGGCCTAAATTTGATACACAAAGATTATGTATGTTGTCTAATGAATACCATACATGTGTTTATGCATTTGGGTATGTTGAAAGTTATGAACATGATGAAATATGGTCTTTTGAATTGATGTACTTGTAAGATATGACTCATATGTATGTTCTTTGGATGCATCAATAATATATAGATTAGTTTTGAGATAAGCTCTTAAACCTCTATTCCAAATCCTCCATCTCTTCTCTTTCTCTTCATCTTCCAACAATGAAATCTTCTTTCCCTATCTTAAAATCTTCCTACCTGAGTCTCTATGGCTTTTGGCCAAGCATGCAAAATCCTCAGACAACATATGCATATGCATAAGCCTATGTGTGCATGTGGGTATACATATGCATATGCATGTACTATGTTATGCTACATGTACCTATGGGGTATGCGTATGCATATGTATAAGCCTATGCGTGCCTATGGGTATACATATGCATATGCATATACTATGTTATGTTATGTGTACTTATGGGTATGTGTATGCATAATGCATTTATTGTGTTATGTTGTGTATACATATAGGTACACATATACCATAGGCTACACATAAGCCCATACATATACATATGTCTATGTCTATACGTATACCTATGGGTATATGCATACATATGCATAACCCTAGTTGTACCAGTATGTCATGTTATGCCACTAATCCATAGAGTTGATGAAGGGCAAAAGGCTTATTTCTTCCCTTTGGCACCTTCATTGGCATCAACCAACGTAGATGCTTTGACTGCACCAAAAAGGTGTGTTGCATGCAAAGTTTCTTTTTTTGTTGCTAATTCCCCCATCCTAATCATTCTACTATGCAAGCATACTTACATGCTATGTGCTTTGCACCTATTTTTGCTATCAGCTCACATTTTATGTCTCATTACTACATAATGGAGATTCCACTAGTGATACTCGACAAAGTGTGGTTTGAAGAGAGTAGGTAAAGATAATAGTGTTTAATGTGATAGCTATTAATAATAGTTAATATGGTAATTATAAATAATCTGTATGCTATGTTAGTTGATAATTACAAATAAGATATGCTAATGAGCTTAATCTTATAAGTAATATATGCGAATTGTTAAAATAATTACCTTGTTAATAGATAGCATGTGTGCTTGTTAACAATTAGCCATGTTATGTTAGTTAATAATTAGCTCGTTAACAATTAGTGTATATGCTTGTTAATAGTTAGTAGTACTATGCTAGTTAATAGTTGGCTTGCTAAGAGCTAGCACATATCCTTATTAACAATTAGCAACATTACGCCAGCTAATAGCTAGCTTCTTAACAATTAGCATATATGCTTGTTAATTGTTAGCAATATTATGCTACTTAGCAATGTTATGCTAGGTAATAGTCTCCTATATGCTTGTTAACAATTAGCATGTATATACTTGTTAAGAGTTAGCAATGCTATGCTAGTTAATAGTTAGGAGTGTTATGTTTATTGAAAGCTAGCAATGTTTTGCTAGTTGATAGTCTCCTATATGCTAACATATTAATCGTCATCCTTATGCTTGTTAATAATCAGCAAGGTTATGCTAGTTACCAATTTCTTATAGTAATCCATATGCTTGTTAACACTTACTAGTATATTGATAGTCATCCGTATGTTAGCTAACAAGATTTATGTGTATATCATATTTGTCCTTTACTAGTTAACAATCACATGCATGTTGGTTAACAATCATATGCATGCTACTTAATTATTGACTCTATCAAGTTTAAAATCACCTTTATATTAGCATGCTAGTCAATGCACACTTGTATGCTAGCTAATAATCACATTTATACCAACACGCTAGCTAATAGGAACATGTATGCTAGCTAACATGAAATTAAATGCTAGTTAATTGTCATTTATATACCAGCTACCACATGCATTCTAGTCAATGCTAATATGAATGATAATTAGAACCTATATGCTAGCTAGTTAACACATGTATTGTAGTTAGCACTTATCTATATGTTATTAGCTAGTTAGCATTGTACAGTAGTTGATACTAACCTATATGCTAGTTGGTTAACACTTGTAAGTTAGTCAACACTAGCATAAATTGTCATTAAGGATGACATGAAAGATGTCTCAAATAGCACGCAAGGTATCATACCAACATGTAAGCAATGCTAATTATATTGGCAGATAACTTGAAACTAGGAGAATTGAGTGACCTATACTAGAGGTTCATCAATTAGATGGACTGGGTGTTTGAGGAAACTTTCCTTTCGTAATCTTTACCTACATATATCCTTCTTATTAACAAACTCCCAAAATGTGTAAACCACTTCTTTTACTTCTTCAATTATGGTATTGCTCTATTGATGCTTTTAGTATGCTACCAATGAGAATAAACCATTCCTTTCACTTTTAGTGGCTCAAACATGAGAACTTGCTAGTAGAAGGCTTGTTTAAAAACTTGTAGAACCCATTCTACCTTGTGAACAAGCATTGTTTCAATTGAGTTCATGAACATGTCTAGTGCACTTTTCTTTAAGAACAACTCATCATTGTTCATTGGCTATTTCAGAATGGCCAATGTATTGCGCACATTTGCTACTAGTGTTGCTTTGTGCTCCTTTATAAAGAAATGGTATTGTAATCCTAACACTATTGGATATTGTAGAACTTAATCAGATATTTCACACCTTAGCTAACTTCCTATACCCTCAATGTTATTAATGAGGAACTTTACTGTGTCAAACACAATTCATTGTTTTTTTGGATTCATGACACTGTCCATTTCTCTTGGCCTTATATTGCATGATAATGGCATGTGATTCCAATTGTCTCTCCCAAGGGGCATGACTTGGTGGATTTTCTTGTCTCCGAAATCCATTGTTGGTAGGTGATTAAGCAGAAGGGCATGATACCTTGCATCGTCATGTCTTTGGAATCCGCATATAGCAGGTGATTGAGGCCAAAGCATATGATTCATTGGACTTTTTTGTATTTGAAATCCATGGATGATAGGTGATTGAAGCTGAAGAATATGATTAATGAACTATCATGTCTTTGAAATCCTATAATTTACACAATGAATTGGAAACACAAAAAGAATGAGGCATATGTTGTCTTTTTTATAAAACATTGCAATGTCAACATAAAACAATACCTTCTTCTATCATTACTGAAATGCACCTCTATTGTCCACACACACACACACACACACACACGCACGCACGCACGCACGCACGCACGCACGCACGCACGCACACACACACGCACGCACGCACGCACACACGCACGCACGCGCACGCACACACACACACACACACACACACACACACACACACACACACACACACACACACACACACACACACACACACACACACACACACACACACACACACACACACACACACACACACACACACACACACACACAGGACACATGGGCCACATTAGTAACAAATTCTAATTGAAACTATCTTTAAGGAATGACATGTTGGGAAAAACATATTTTCAACATGAACCCTTGGGAAAGAAAGAAAGTGAAAATAATAAATGCTACTTAGTAATGCCCATGTACATGCTAGTTGGTAAATATTAACATGCTTGCAACATTAGCATAATATAAATCAAGAGAATTTGATATTGATATGCAACTAAGATTACCAATAGGCAATAAAACAAGCAAACAAAGCCAACCAAAGTACTTATATTGCACCATAGTAGCCAATCCAAGATTCCAACAATCAATAATAGCTCGATACATCATGACAACAAGCTACACCATATGCATGATACTAGCCAAAGCAAACATAAGCATGCTTAATCCAAGAGCAATGTAAGCTTCCACTATGCATCCAAGTGTGCCTCAATAAGTTAACTTCGTAATATAGGAGGAAGGCTACTTATTGCTTACTTAATCTATAGCCAAGTGCATGTCTAACAATCACGCAATATACATCCCTAACACCAATAATAATGTCCAATACAACGGATATTAAATCCATGTGAATAGTGGTGTAATAGTCTGTTAAGCTGTCAACCAAAAGCACATCAAGCACCATGACAATGCATGTGGTTCAATGCCAAAAACCTCTCAAAATTTACTATTTTCATTGAAATACATTAACCAATTTGCAATGCCCAAGATGGTCTTCAAAAACTTCATATGTTAATTGCACCAAGAAGGTAGGGTGGTTGCTTGCTTCCAAAATAACTTCCACAATTTGTAAAGTGAAGAGAAAACTAGTTGAAGTAGTTCAAGAATATTCACATTGGGGGTTGAGAATGCAAACACTCTAGAGTCAACCAATTGTAAAAAGTAACTAGTTCATTGGTCGAGTAATGTGAATAAAAACTTTAGTAATAAGATTTAAAACCTTAATAAAAGGGATTAATAATAGGATTATGTTCCCAATGAGTGTGTCCTTTGGCTACGAGTGATTGAGTTTGAGGCATAAAGCATGCATGCTTCTCAAATCAAACTCTAAATCTTTATTTTATTCTCTAAGGGTGGGTTCAGATACGGGCGGTGGAAGTTGATGGTTGGGGTATGCATTTCTAGGTGGAAAAGATCCAAAAGTATCCACCGCAGGCCTTAAGTTCACACGACATAGGCAGAAGAGATTTTTTAAAATGTTTCATCGCCCTTGTGTTCACATGACGGTGACAGAAGATTCAAGAAATTTTCACTTGACAGAAGTGTGCAATGTGTGAAGAAATGAAAAGTTAATATCATCTCACATTATAGATTTCAAATTACAAACGTGTTTGAAAAGCAAGATTAATCATGTCATTCATCTAGAAAGAGAGGGTACATCAGCTGCTACCAAAGAACATAATGGAAAATACATTAAGCAACACCATTTTTTTAAGGTGGAAGATGATGATGTTTGGCTTTCCAAAATGTTGTCGTCAAACGCTTGATGCACTTTTTTCCTTGCATATTCTCTATACATTGATCTTGCAATGTTGTTGCGCCGATCAGCCCCAAAGCCAAAGTCATTTGGTATAGCTCCACCACCACCTTCGTCATCTCTTTGTGCTTGCTCCATTGCATCTTCTGCTTGGACAGGATGAATTGCTTGTATCTCAACCATTGAGCTTGTTGCTATCCTTTGATCCTCTTTCATTGAGCTACCAAGTTGTAAGCTTGCCTCAGCCTCACGTACCCACTCCATGTCAAAAGAGTCACCATGGCATATGCAAATATTATGTAACACAAGACAAGCAGCTATGAGCTCTGGCACATGGTGTAGATCCATGTCACATCGCTTCAATAATATGTGAAACCTTTCCTTTAACATACCAAAAGCTCGCTCCACTAGCATTCTAGTGCTAGATTGAATGAAATTCCAATGATACTTCATGTGTGATAAGCCTTGTTTGCATCCTTTGAAGGGCACTAACATGTATGATCGGGCTGGGTGAGGACAATCTCCTACCAAACAATAGTTACCCAACTCACCCCTAGTGCATCTTTGACCTAGCTCACTTCTTGTGAAGTTTAAGGAGTCATGGATTGACCTAGCCCACCCCACATCATAGTTCCATATAGAACAATTTGCTGCAACTGTTAATTACAAGAGAATATAATGGAATCCTTTACGATTAAAGTAATCCTCATGGTTCTCCTTTAGAGCAATGATAGGAATATGTGAGCCATCAATTGCTCCAACGACATAGGGGATGAAAGGTGAGAAGGATCGAAGCTTGCACTCGAGAGCTATGGCGGGAGAGCAAGAGCAAGAAAGAGAGACAAGAAACGGGAACTCCAACAGTCACAATGTGTGATCGGGCCTTCCTTTATTCAAATTGTCACTAAAAGAATAAAGAATAAAGTGACGGTGGCGGGCGCCCGCCACCTGCAGTGTGCAGTGGTGGTGACTGTCAGTATAGTAATACACGGGCGGCTAGGCGGAGGCGCCTTTACCCCCAACAACCTCCCACTTAAAGGCGAATCTGCCCTAGTGAGGAGTGAAAAGAAAAAGAAAAAGATAATACAACATGTACACATGTACAACAAGATGAGGAAAGACGTCATCTCATCCTACGCCCATCAACCTCCTGAGGAAGGCAAAGCGCTATGTAGAGAGGCTTTTCATGAGCAGATCTGTAGGATTCTGGTCAGTCGAGATCTTGACAAGATCAACAAACTTGTCCTCAACGACCCCACGTATGAAGTGATACCTCACCTCAATGTGTTTCGTCTTTGCATGGAAGACCGGATTCTTAGCTAACTAAATAGCACTCATAGAATCCGAATGCAATGTAGGGATAGCATCAATACCAAGGTCAGCAACCAAACAACCCAACCAAATGGCCTCCTTGCAAGCCTCGATGGTTGCAACATACTCGGCCTCTGTAGTAGAAAGAGCCGTGCATTTCTACACCCTAGACATCCAAGAAACAACACCTCCAGCATAGGTGAATACATAGCTAGAAGTGGACTTCCTACTATCTACATGTCCTGCATAATCAGAGTCAGTGTACCCCACAACTCTTGTATCCTAGCTACCATAGCATATGCACATATCTGCAGTGCCCTTCAGGCACCTCATGATACCCTTCACGGCATCCCAATGCTTCTTGCCAGGTGTAGCCATATAGCGTGCCACAACACCAACTGCAAAGGCAATATCTGGAAGAGTGGCTATCATGGCATACATAAGACTACCCACTGTGGATGCATAGGGAATCTTGGCCATCTCGGCCCTCTGCTCATCTGTCTGCGGATAATCAACCTATGATACCTTCACATAAGAAGGCAATGGACAGCCAATAGGCTTTATGTCCTGCATGTGGAAGCGCTCAAGGACTTTATGAATGTACTCCCTCTGTGACAAGTAGAGGAGTCCCTGATGCCTGTCGCGTCTAATGCGCATACCAAGTATGTGAGCAGCTTGTCCTAGATCTTTCATCTCAAAGCTCTTCTTGAGCTGAGTCTTAAGAGCATCTAGCTCATCATGAGCTTTCCCTACAATCAGCATATCGTCCACACAGAGTACCAAAATCAATAAAGAACCATCACAGGCTTTCTTTGTGTAAAGACACGGATCCATAGCACTCTTGACGTAGCCATGTGACTGCATAAATGCATCAAACTTATGATACCACTTCCTAGGTGCTTGCTTCAATCCATAAAGACTTTTCTTCAATTTGCACACTAGGTGCTCCTTGCCAGGTTCTGCAAAGCCATCGAGGGCTGAAATCTATCAAATGGACGTCTGTCTCTAGTAGACCATCTCACGGCAAGCTCTGGTGCCTGCCCAGTTTCCTGTCCAACACCTTGACCATGAGCATCTGTTGCAGTTGTAGGCTGTCCAACTGACTGTGCGGGAGCTCTCGGTTCCTCCTGAAATATGACCTTGTGGATCTCAACAACTCTCTCAGGCTGCCGATGCATCTTGTTTTCATGGAAGACTACATCATGACTGCGGATGACTTTCCGCGCCTGCAGATCCCAAAGACGGTAACCCATCTCGCCTGCATCCCCATAACCAAGGAAAATGCATTTGATACTCTTAGGATCCAACTTACTTCTCTTGTCCCTGGGCACATGGCAAAATGCCTCACATCCAAAGACACGGAGATGCACATAAGAGGGAGGTTTTCTAGTCCATACCTCCTCTGCAACCTGGAAATCCAAACCACTAGAAGGTGATCTGTTTATGACATGCATAGCTGTACTAACTACCTCAGCCCAAAAGCTCTGTGGTAGGACTGCATGGCTAAGCATACTACATACACGCTCCTGGATGGTTCTATTCATCCGCTCAGCCAAACCATTCTGGGGGGGTGTAGGGGGCGGTCAACTAATGCTTAATACCCTACTCATCACATAACTACTCAAAAGCACGTGAGACATACTCACCCCCATTATCTGTTCTTAGGCATTTTAGCCTATACCCAGACTAGTTCTCAACCAATGTAAGCCATCTCTGAAACACAGCCAAGACATCGGATTTCAGCTTAATGGGATAAGCCCAAAATTTCCGTGAAAAATCATCTATGAATGTAATAAAATACTTTGCACCACCCATAAATTGACAAGGCATGGGCCCACAGACATCCGAATGTACCAATGCCAAGGGCTCACTCATGCCTGGCCTACCAGACTTCTTATGCGTAGACCTAGTCTACTTGCCATAAAGACAATGCTCACATGAGTCAAAACATGCATAATCAAAGGGTGGTAAGTACTGCAAACCAGAAAGCATTTTCATTCCCTTCAAAGACATATGGCCCAAACGGGCATGCCAAAGAACATGGGGGATAGAACCCACAGACAAAACATGATCAAGGGAAGAAGCAGATACAATCAATAGATAGAGACTGCTAGCCTTGGCACCTCTCGCAATCACAAGTTTGCCACAAGTGATCTTCCATGCAGAGTCTCCAAAAGATACATGATAACCTACATCATCAAGCTGTCCAGCTGACAGGAGATTGTGTGTCAAAGCAAATACATGGCGTACATCTTGCATAGCAAAACTGCTGCCAGAAGGAAACTGCAGCCTAGCATCACCAATGCCCACAATATCAAGAGAGCTGTCATCACCCAAGCGCACAGAACCCGAAACAGTACAGTATGAATGAAACCACTCTCGGCAAGGTGTCACATGAAAGGACGCACTTGAGTCCAAGAGCCAACACTGTGCATACGTAGAGTGTATCTCTGTCATCTCTGCGAAGCACTAGAAGAAGCTGCAAGGATATAATCATCATCAATATCCTCAGGCTGCATAACATTGATCTCTTTAATTTTAACACTGGACTTTGTAGGCACTATGTTGCGATCAGAAGACTTATCATGTGCTTTGTCTTTCCCCTTATCTTTGCGCCTTTCATTGCGCAATTCATGGCATTGTGTCCTAAAATGGCCCTTTTTCCCACAATGGTGACAAGTAACATCTGTATTCCTGCCACGGGATTTACTACGTGACTTCCCATGAGACTTGGACCGAGATATCTGAGAATCCCATCCACGGCCACTGCCACTGCCATGCTTTCCATATCCATCATTCCTGCCTCTAATTGTCATAGCATGTGACACAGAGAGGCATCCAAATTTTTACGGTTAACCTCTTCCTGCAGAAAAGCACTCTCAGTATCAAATAATTTCAAGGTAGCAGTAGAGGCACATAATGCAGTGCGGAATACATCCCATGACTCATTAAGAGTACCAAGCAATAAAAGAGGAGTGACATCCTCTGCAAAAGTGATGTCCTGCGAAGTCAAGTTCTTGAGTATAGCATGGAACTGGCTCAAGTGAGTAGACATAGTCACATTCTCCTTCATGTGCAGATCCATAAGCTGCTTCAGCCAATACATCTGACTCGCTGGACTTTTCTTGTCATAGAGATTCTTGATTTTATCCCACAACTGCCATGCACTCTGTTCTTCCTCAAATACATTGTAATGAACCTGTTCTGTGAGAGATAATACAATAGTGCACTTGCATAACTCATCAAGCTCAAGCCATTCCTCATCTGGCATAGTTGCAAGCGGATGTCCACTCAACCTCAAAGGTTTGATCTGCGATTTTTGCACCAATACCTGCAAAATCTGGTTCTTCCAATAAGAGTAATTCAACATATAACCTTTGTAAACTGAGCAAATCAGTACTCAATCCAAGCTCAAATCCATAGGCAAACCATAGGCATACATTCCCGTAAGCATAGGCACCAATCGAGCATAATCGGGCATCAAATGCCAAGATCTGTAAGCATAAAATTGAAGTAACAGGTGGCTGCCCTATTTTGGATAGATCTGGGATTGTTCAAAATAGTCAATGACTGAGCTAAATCAGCTCTAAATGCATCTCACATAAGAGGCATAACATCCACAAGTGATCCGATATCAATAAACATCAGTAGAAGCATCACATAAGCCATAGGCATATAAATACATGTTGTCTCAGACCTGAAATCTGTTGCAGAATATTCTATCATCAGAATTTGGCAAATCCAAGATCACCATCGCGTTCGGAGCATGACAAAACCTCAACTTAGACTCTTACCTTGCCTGAATCAGGTTTCGAATGCCCGAGATATGACAAAAAGAGTGATTTTTGGGCCAGATTTTGAAACAAGCGCAAAAAAAATGTGAGCTGGCTGGGGGGGTCTGCTGTCCCACGTGTCAACAATGAGGCCCAAAGGGGGCATAAATGGGGGCCAAAGAAGGCCTACACCAAGCCTCAGCAAGCCTTGATAGGCTGGAAGCAAGATCTAGGTGAAGGAAGCTCCAAGAGATGTGAGCTATGGCTGCCCACAACCTGTGAAAACCCTGTTTACCTAGACCTGTGGACTGAAGTAAAACTCTGAAATAATGAAGCAATACCTCAATGTCAATGCCCTGATGGTGCCTCAATAGGCCGAGAAAAAGCTTGGGAAGCCGGGGAGTGGCGGGAGCTCAAGAGAATGAGCTATGGATGCCGGGAAGGAGACCCAATGCGAGTGGGGAGTCAATGGGAAGCTAAGAATGCCACGAGCCAAGCTCAAGAGTCGAGAAGCCATGCTCTGATACCAGTTGAAAGGTGGGAAGGATCGAAGCTTGCACTAAAGAGTTATGGCGGGAGAGCAAGAGCAAGAAAGAGCGAGACAAGAAATGGGAACTCCAACAGTCATAATGTGTGACTGGGCCTTCCTTTATTTAAATCGTCACTAAAAGAATAAAGAATAAAGTGATGGTGATGGGCGCTTGCCACCTACAGTGTGCAGTGGCGGTGACTGTCAGTGTAGTAATACACGGGCGGCTAGGCGGAGGTGCCTTTACCCCCAACAGGGGATACCTCTCAAGGCCTCAAATTCCATGGCTAACTTCTCAAATTGAGCTGGCCACTTGATATATGCATCCCTTAAGCCCGATTTGAGGATGGTCTTACAAAAGTCTATGACTATGCCACAAGTAGTGCTCTTTACACACCCATGCAAATATGCTAAGACCTCTAATGATGTGCCAGAGGCCAATCTATGAAGAGCAAGACAAACACGTGTACTAATACTTAAAGTGGCTTGCATATTAGTAGTTTTCTTTTCCATCTGTGGAGCAAGCTTACCACACAAGTAATGAAAAGTCTCTTTGTTGATGCAAAGTCATTACTTAAACATACTTGCCGAGTAAGAACCTAGCAAGTAATGCTCAAGAAAATGTTGTGGATGTGCATAAACCCAAGCCTTTCTATGCTCATGGCCCTTCATACGATTAATTGTCTTTGCAACATTTCTTGAATGGCCCATACACTAAATTAGATGCAACCACATTTGTAACGTGGCCTCATCAATGTGCATATGGCTAGGTATAAGAAGTTCTATGATTGCCAAGGAGCACAACCATGCACAAAATAAGGCCATCTTTTTGGAGATTACCATTTTAACCTGCATGCACACATTTATGTTAGTGAGAAGAATTATTCCCTTGTATTAGGTCTTCAATACACACATATATATTAGTGAGATTAAATATTCCCTTATGTTATTTTTTATAGTAGGCATTGATAGCACAAGCTAACTATTGACAAGTTAATACGTTAATAAAGATTCAATCATTAGAAATTATTTTGACTTATTTATTAGCTTGATCAAGAAATCTAGCCATGGTAGATTGGAATTGTGCAAGGATATCTAGGCGCCTATTCTCTATAGCCTCTTGTCGAAGTGAGGTCTCGTTGAGATGATCAAGAAGTGCTCGACCAGATTCGGCCATGTTAGCCAAAGAATCTTCACATTTGGGAGTGGTATGACGAGATGAAGACAAAGATTGTTGAACTTTGCTTTGGTTTGCTTGAGAGTCTCCCTCAATAGTTGCCTCCTCCCCCATAGCACCCACATTATGGTTAGAGGTGGTAGATGCTACATGGGAGACACAATTGACGGATGCCCTATTATGATAGTATCCATCCACCACATCATACCACTTGCAAGTGCGAAGCCTATCATTTCCAAACACTAAATTATGAGCCTTATCAATCCTATATTGACCTAATACTACAGCCCACTTTTTCCGACATGCTTCAGCGTCTTTGTCAAAGTCATGGTAAGTAGAAGACAATTTGTCCACTACTTTGGCCCAAAGGTTCACACCTTGTTTTTGGGGGTTTCCAAATTCCTCATTCATGCTGCCTCGAACATGAATGAGTTGGTCGACCCAAAAATCCTGTCATTGTCATCCTCGTCGATGAGGTCACTACACCTTTCTTCTTTGTGGTACGTTTCTTCTTTGATGAAGCACGTTTTGTTACTTCATTATCGAGCTCTAGGGCCTTCTTCTTTGAAGGTTTAGCACGTGGTTTGGAGGGTTGAGAAGCCATTGGGTTCGGACTAGGATCATTCTCCATGGTTTGTGAAGTATATAAAGATGCTTGAGGAGAAGGGCTCCGTGGTTTGGGAGGTGCTTGAGGAGAAGAGCTTGATGGTTTAGGAGCCAAGTGTGGGGGGAGGGGGGGTGTTCTAAAGAAGAAGGGGGAGGTAGGCGAGGGGGATGTTAACATGGTGGTGAAGCCATTGGGGGGCATGGAGAAAGGAGAGGTTGAGAAGGGATAGTAAGTGGATTGAGAGAACATGGGTTGAGAGATAGTGTTCTCTTCACCATCAACATGGGAATCAAATTGGCATTTGTCCATATTACCTAAACATAAAAGAAAAAAGAGAGTCAATTAACAAAGAGGTAGATAAATATCTACTTATGCGTTTTGATATATGGGCTTGAAAAGTAAAGGTACCTTCATGTCACATGTGCACTTGCACTTGCACCTATGAACATAAGACGATAATTTCAAGAAGGTAAATAAAAAAAATTAAATATGCATTGGAAATTATACACGTATGGTGGCACACTTTACCTTCAAGTGACTAACGCCGAGCTTTGTAAACTCTAAGGGAAACTTCAAGAGAAAGAAGAAGAAATGTGTGACAACAAAGGAAAGGGTTTCCTTTATAGTGCTACAAAGAACGTTAGAGTATTGAAACGTTGAAGCTACTAGTTTGATTTTTTAACATTGGGATCTCTTAAATGTTAAAAATCAAGCCGTTTATGTCAAATCATTATTGTTGATACGCTAGCCCTGTCAGATTCTCAACGTTCGAGCGAGGGGGGGTCGGAAGAGATTGACATGACCTTGGGCGTGATGTGGACACATGATCGCATCTGCATGCCGTGTCATCTGAACATTGCATTACACATGGTGATTACTAGTTGGGTGGGAGATGGCAACACACGGTCTACCATCTTCGTCTGAACTGGGCCTAGGTTCTTTGATAGACAGTACAAGCAAGCCCTAATTTTCAAACAAAGTGCACTTGCGCTTCCACGGCTCCAAGTCTCGAGCTCTTCCAGAGATCCAAGTCTTGAGCTCTAGTGGATTCAAACTTGAAAATTTGGAAACTCTTCCACTAACCACAAAGCTAGGTGCGTGTGCATGAGCGTCCCCCCACCCCCCTCCCAAAACCAAACAACAACAACACACACACACACACACACACACAGAGCTTTTATTAGGTCTGTATTCACACGCAAAAGCAAAGTCAAATAATACAAGATAGAAATGAACTAACTATGATTAGTGCTTTTATTAAGTCTATATTAACATGAAAAAGCAAAGTCAAATAATACAAGATAGAAATGAACTAACTATGAGTGGCTCAGTGCAACCCAACTTAGTCTTCTAATGACACATAACATAAAATGAACGAGCTTGACATTCTACCACAATAGGCTATGTTCTCCTCATCATCAATTCGATAATTGGAAATCTTGCATGTACTTCATCAAGATTTTGAAATACTAATACCTCGATAAGCGTGCTTTACCTAAATCCAAGCAACTCTTTCAAAAATTTTGTAGATTAATTGACTCATCAACAAGACTGCAGATAGAATAGAGTATAATTCCTTTATTGAGGACGATGACTACATGGAATCTCCATTGCAACTCTTTCCGAGTAGCTTGGGCGTTCCCTCCAAGAGTATTGTTTCCCTACATGGCCTACATGGTTTCTAGATCCGGGAAAAAAATTATCACATGGGATGTATGGGTTAGTGGATTTTCGAGTAGCTCGGGCGTTCCCTCCCAACATGGCCTAC
The DNA here is from genome assembly GCF_053477565.2 of Lygodium microphyllum. Lineage (NCBI taxonomy): Eukaryota > Viridiplantae > Streptophyta > Polypodiopsida > Schizaeales > Lygodiaceae > Lygodium > Lygodium microphyllum. Next base: position 21,963,841 of record NC_141143.1, on the reverse strand, counting down.
ATGGTTTCTAGATCCGGGGAAAATTAAAATCACATGGGATGTATGGGTTAGTGGATTTCCTCATGATGTAGCAGAGCTAGCATCACATCCACCTATCTAAATCATTGTGGTTGCTTTATCAGCCCACTGTCTCACTCGCTACACATGCTTTAGCTAGGTAGCTTTATACTTACACTACTGCTTTCTGTCAAAAAGCCCCCTCACACCTCTCTCTCTGTCGTACTTCGATGAGCACAGGCCCATTAATGCTGTAGCCTTTGTGAGCTTTCACTGAGATCGAGGAACTGGAAGACGTTCAAGTGGACATCCCACGCACAGCGCATTTTATCATGGCCTCCATTAGGTAGCCATTGGTTGCCTCTTCTACTGTTCCCTCATTCGTGCTTTGATCAAGGAGAGCCAACATAGCAAACATGGAAGCAGCCAAACACAGGCCGGGAGATGGGGATTCATCCACTTCTTCATCGGATGCTTTCTCTTTTAACTCCCCTGCTCTCACCAAACAGCTGAGCAGGGTCTCCCTCTGTGACTCGGAAGACGAGGAGCACCAGGATGAAGCCCAAGTATTCCATGAGCTGTTCGTGCCCAGCCCACTCATGCCCCTCAAGAAGCAGTTGGAACTAGACCAGGTAATAAGCCTCTAGAACCTCATGTCTGTTATATAGCAGAAGGTTTCGCAAGTTGAAAGCGTTCCTTGCTCAGAGTTCATTGGGTTCCAAGTCATGTTCTTCAGCATTGTAAAGTTATATCTCTTTGTGTTAAACTTTGCTATCCGTCCCTCCTTGTTTGCTTTGCTTGCTTCCTTTCCCAAATCATGCCATGTATCTGAATGCATTTCAGCTTGTCTATCATGCCAGCTTCTGTTCTCCTTGTCGAGAATCTCTATGTTGAATTTACTTTCAAGTACCATTAAGTTTCATCCAAAATAAAGGCATGCAATGCCCCACTCGGATAACCTGAATCATTTTTTGCACCAATTAGAAGTCTGCGCGTATACTTTGCGCCAGCTGCAAAACAGGCCAAGAATTGTTGCTCTTGCATTGCTTGTTGATGTGGCGGATTCCATAGCAAGATCACTATCCTTTGGTTAGACGTGTCCCGAAATCTTTTTTGCTCCATTATGATTAATTTAGGTTGCTGTGCAACCTTTCTATTTTGCATGTTTCGGGGAGGAACTAGGTGAAATGCAAACTTGAAAGGTTTACCTTGTGTATTACAATTCAGATTTGGCAATCACGCCAGTTAAGATAAAACTAATGTCAAATGCACATTTGGTTTATCATGCGTTTCCTTGATCTGATTTGCATGCAGAAAAGCGCCTCATAGTTATGTATGTGTCTGGTTGTACAAAATGGGCCATCTCTCTCAGGGGTTGGCTGAGTGGTGGTGCATGTGAGATTGTATTGATGCCTGACTGTACATGGCTACTGCCAGAGTGGCAATCCAAGTGGGATTGCAATCATGTCATTAAGTGCACGGCTACTGTTAAACGTGCTATGTGACACCCTACTCCTACAATGCTCTCAAGAGAATTAAGTTAAATGTCATGATAATCGGGAAATCAAATCTTCAAGGGCACAGCTACTGTTAAACATGCTATCTGAAACCAGTCAACTACGACAAAGCTCTCAAGAAAACCAGGCTAAATATCATGATAAATGGGAAGTGCATACCAGTTTACTGAAAAAGAAGTATCTTGAGTCTTCAGGCAGGATCGAACCTTGGCTCTTGTATAGCCAGGCACAGCACAAAATCAGCTTTATTCCATTCCTGTCCTCTATCAGCTCATTGATCAATTGACAATGCATTAATGACACATGAAGCTTTTTTCACTCAATAGGTGTCATTACTCCTTCTGAAGCCTTAGTTCTAGTTCAACCAATTCAGTCAGTCTTACAGTAAACGATTATGCACAGCAAAAGGGCATGGATTAGGATGAAACGCAAGATTGAATGTATCTTTGCTATCAACATGGTTCTGAATGTATCTTTGCTACCAACATGTCTTTTGTATGGGAAAATCTATGTGAAATAGTCCACAAGCGTTCGTGGTGTTTGGTGCTGAATTATTCCATGGGAAACCGTGTGAATTACTCCATTGGCGGTTGATATGTTTGGGTGTTGATATTAGAATAAGGGTTAAGCAAGAAATTGTATTGCCATATGTAAAATTGAGGGTTCATGGCCTAAAAGAACACATGTTATGCATCTATATACATCCTTCTAAATGAGCAATGGTTAAATTATAAATGACAAAAGTGCACATACATAGAATAATTGCTCTTATATGATGCCTTTATGGTCTCATTTTGCCCTTTTCCCACCTTCATTCTCATTCAATGTTGTTGACTTTCTGGCACGGTATCAGACGTCTTTGTTAGGTCTTGGCATGCTGCTCTCTGCTGTCGCAGGTCTGTCCACTGCTGTTGATATCACGTTTTTCAGCATTTTGCTGACCAAGTGATCTGCTGCTGTGCTCAATTGGCTTGATTTACAGTCTGTGTTTTCTCTCCAGCTCAAACTGCCTACGTTTTCTGATTCGACCTTGTGTTTTTAGTATTTCTTGCATCTTTAGCTGGGCAACTGTGTTTTCAGGTGTGTCTTGCAGTCAATTGGCTGTTATAATCGTTTTTAGGCTGTGTTTGGTCAGATTTTGTGTGTTACACACTATGTGAACTCATGCAAGTGCAGTCTGTGCTGTGTTTGGCAATACACTCTCTCTCTTCTTTCCTTTATATTCTCATCCTACCCTCTCCAATTGACAGCCCCGCATTGCTCTATTGATGATAAATTTCATGACCTTGACTATCTCACATGGAGTGCTATCATGAAAGCATGGTTTGTGTAGAAGCGATTATGGTATGTCATTTTAAGAGTTGTCAAGTGGCCCCAATCTCCCACTCCTCTTCCAGATGATTGGGACCCTGTTAACCATGACGAAGCTATACTCACATGGGATTATAATAATGCTTGTGTATACTTCGCTCTTCTTTGATGCATCCCTAAAGAGGTTCCTTTGGCGGTGACCTCTTGTAGAATAGCTTCAATGGTGTGGGTATTGGGGAGGTTTCCATATTGGTATGGTGGTCATGATGAGGGGTTTGCAGCTTTAGAGAGGGGTAACAAGAAAAAGCTGAAGTCCCAATGCTATCACTGTGGTAAGAAGGGACATTTGTGCAAGGATGATAAGGAGCTAGCAGTTTCGAGGAAGAACAAGGAGAAGCAAAAGAAGTGGGATATGGGCTCTTTTGATGAGTCATCCTCACCCTCCTTCGACTTTGACTTGGATCCTTCAGCCAAGGCAACGGCCAAGGCCAAGGCTTTGAAGCGGTCATCTTCTTTAGAGAAGGGAAGAGGTTGGCTGCCCCTCCTTTTGTTGCTTTCTAGTGCAAGTGATGCGGCCATCCCTCACAACTCTCTAGTGCCAAAGAGAGAGAGAGAGGGTGGTGAGGTGGGGTAGGTGAGCCTCATCTATACAAGTATACAGGTGCAAAGATAGCGAGGGACTTTTCTTCTGCATTGAGATAGGTTCTAAAATCTTAGAGTTGGGATTGACTTTTGGGTTCATGATGGGCTACTTTATGATATAGAGCTAGATTGGCTCCTAGTCTAAGCTCACATGAGGGGACACTTTGGTTGTTTGGCCAAAGGCAAGGAATCTATCGTCACATATGCTTAGAGGCATTGTTGACAGGATGATCATGTATGCTTTTGTGATGCATTGATGATAGACATAGAGAGTTGTTATGATTCTTCTTTGTTTTCAAGAGTTGGCACGATCGACATTGACATTAGGTTCTCTTTGAGGCATCTTGTTGGTGGGCTGGCCACTAATGGCTTGGATATCCATGGTTCTATTCTGATAGTCCTTATAGGCTGAAGATTGCGGCTAACAGCAAATGTTGGGTTTGGAGGAAGGTTGTGGGCTGATCACTACTGGCTGGTGGAAGGTTGGTAGCAAGTGCTTGGCCGATGATACTGTGACAGTGTGCAATGGAAGAGAACCATGAACATGGAGAGAAAGATAGCAAGAAACGAAGAAAAGAAATATGCACTGACTGAAGAAGAATGTTGAATACAAAGGAGTGGACTGGTCAATCCCTGTATGCATCCTAGGCATTAGTGAGGATACCAGATCAAGCTGAAATGATGAGAGCAACACTGAGGTGATGGAGATGGTGACGGAGATAGAGAGTATGCAACCTATTGTTCACGTTGAAGATGGAGGAGACTGTAGCCACTTGATGGAGCACCTGTATAGCAAAGGAAGAAATGATCTGCCCTAGCTCAAACATCAGCTATAAATAGCTGAAAAGCAACAAAACTAGCCGATTGTTGCTAGAATATGGCTGCTTGCATAGTTGGACTGCATTTAATGCAATCGACTAGATTAAAAAAATGCGAAAATATTGACGTGGTAGTGACAAATTGTCAGAGCTTCTATGTCTCTGTCAGACTTCGATGGAGCTCACGACCATGAGATGACAGATTGATAGACGAAAATAGATATGTTAACATCCTCTCTTAGATCTTGGGAGAGTTTGAAGACCTAACAACTGGATATGATGAAGCATAGAAGCCTTGGGCAAAGGCTTTGTGAATAGGTGTGCCGCATTGTTTGCTACAGAACAGCAGACCATTGTGAATTCGGAACCCACAATCCGCTCTTGTATATAATGATACTAAACCTCTATGTGCTTCATGCAAGCATGAAACATGGGGTTCTTGGCTAGAGCTAAGGTACTATGGCTATGCACACGTAGTTGAGTGGGACCTGTTTGTGGAAAGCCAATCTCTGCCAACGTTTGACAGAGCCAAATTGCCTCCATAGTTGTGGAACAAAAGGTGCGCTACTCAACCTTTGTAGAAGAAAGTGTCATAGTAGGCTGCTTTCTACTACTCCACGAGATAGCTCTCGAATCAAGGGAGAAAGCATAACTTGTAGTTGATCGTCTCGAATCTACATCACCTGCCCAATTTGAGTCACTCCATTCGGAAAGAGTAGCTCTCTCTCTGTAAATGATCTCGTAGGATCGAATCCCTATAAATAGTGGAGAAGATGCAAAGCAACTCTCCAGTGAGCTTGAGTAGGAGTCTTATGAAAGAAGAGAATAATGCCACCTCAAAGGAAATATCCAGCCAAGTGTGAATAAGCCAGATCAACGAGGGGACAAGGCACTTGTACTAGGTAGCATCCTGAAGGGGATCACTAGCTGCTAATAATTGTTGGGTGTAAAGCCCCTTCGGGTGTAAACTTTGGTGTGTATAATCTTACGGGTGTGAACATACCCTTTACTTGTACCCTAACATATAAATACATTTTTATTCTTTGTGTACCGTGCAACACACCGGTACACTCTTACTCAATTCTCTCAGCACTCAGCTCTATCTTTGCTCATTCCAAGCTCGCATTCTTGCAATCACTCCAGCTCAACAGATTGGTATTAGAGTCACAATGGTTCACGTAGGCCACTAGCAGTAGTCGCCAGTTGCAAGCTCGACGGGGCAGTTATAGTCATCAGACCTAGGTGACTCGTAGGCAGTGGAGACTAAGGTGACTCTTGCAATCAACACGCAGGAGCGTGACCAGGCGACAGGACAAGCACGAGGAGTTGAGAAGTAGGTGAGTAGACAGGTGACAGGCGGCATGTTGTCACATCAAACGGCACACGTGACTTGCTCGTGACCAAGACTAGTGCCTAGGACAGACGCCAACGGAGTTGAAGGCCATGTGATGGGCTGAAAGGTCCATGATTTGCACGGGACGACTGAAGGTTCATGATTGGCACGCGACGCAGGGTTGAATGGACCGATGTTCGTCAGATGGACAGCTCAACGGTCCCCAATTTTTTAAAAAAATCAGAAATTTCAGTTTGTTTTATTCCCTCTCTTCTAGATGTTTGTGCAAGCAAGCAAAGAACACAAATCTGTGCAAATCTGTTCCTCGACACATGTTTCAGTGATTCTTGATCCACAAATTGCAGACATTGAGTGCACGGGTCTCGGAAATTTTGGGGATTTTCAGATGCAAGTGAAATTTTTGCTTGATTGAGCCAATTTCTTAGAAATTGATACACTCTTGGACCTCGAAATTTGGAGCTTTTGCAGAATTCGTGAAATTTTTGCAACATTTGCCCGCACTTGATGCTCGGGAAGATGTATTGATGCAATCGGTTCAGATTTGTTAGTAAAATTTTGGGGGTTTTGCTGAAATTTGAGAATTTTGGATAAAATGATGTCTGAAATGTACATTGGAAACATTGTTGATGCAATCTTGGTGCTGTGAGCAGTGAGATTCATTCCCACTTGTGAAATATTGAAGAAATTGCAGAGAATCTTGGTTTCTTTTGTGATCAGAAGTACTTGGTCACACACGCAGCAATACATATATTGGGCAGCTTCCATTGAGTTGATGTATTGCTGAACAATCATTTTGCAGCAGTCTTAGTGATCATTTGCAGATGTGGGATTATTGCAAATGTACTTTTGGTGATACTGCTGAAGTGGGAGTCAGTTGGCACTGATGTATGCTTTGAGTATATGCTGAAATTTCAGTTATATTGCTGAAAGTCATCAGTTCTACTGCTGTACATGTACTTGGATTAAACCTTGCTCTCATTGCCTGAAAATTTGGGCTGATATTAATTGAACATTCAGCTCATTGTTTGCTGTTATGAATTGCAGTATTCTTTTTTGGGTACATTGCTGAACAATGGCTGCAAATGCTTCAAGCAGCAGTGACACTAAATCCCTTCTTACAATCAAGAGATTTGATGGCATTGGTTTCTCAAGGATTGTGATAATACTCTTTTGGAAGTCAAGCCTGCAGCTATGATAGATGAGGATTGGGCTAGACTCAACAAGAAGGCCATTGCATACATTACAATGGCCATATCTGATGATGTACTTATGGGCAATAAGTGTCTTGATACAGCTTATGCCATATGGAAAAAGTTGATGGATACTTATGAAAATACAACTCCAGTAAATCAAGTTTATCTTATGCGCAAGCTTGTAAACATGGAGTTGAATGAGTCTAAGCCCGCATTGAAGCATTTGAGTGCTTTCACAGGGATTTTGAGTCAATTACAGGACTTTGGTTTGCAGCCCTTCTGAAACCAGCCTTCCTTCTTGGAATGGGTGTGATAACCTGATTTAAGAGTTAATTACAGCAATAAATAAATGCACATAAAATGAAATACACACTTTATCATAACATTCTTGGATAGTAGACACCCGGTTGGCCCCAAAACTGGCGCCTCTTCTTGCGGTATTTCTTTAGCTTTCATTCAATTGGAAGGAGTACAACTTGAGATTCTTCAATCTCCTTCTGTTAACCAATTGCTCTTACTGTCATAAATGACCAGCAAGCCTTTTGGGTCATTTACCCCTTGATTCACCTAGGACTTCTTCTCCAATTTGACCCTTGGCTGGCCTAATGCTGCCCCAAATCAATTTGGGATGGGCTGGCTCTTGAAATCCTTTGATAATCTTCAATTATCAGCTGCTGATTTCAGTCCCTTGAGCCTTCAATCTTTGGCATGGATCCCAAGGTGGCTGGTAAACCCTAATTTTAGGGTTTACTGCAGAAATTACAGATCAGCCCACCAAAAATGGCTGAAATCTCCTCCAAATGGCTGAGAATTTCTGAGAATGGCTGAGCATAGCTGAAGGAGATGAGAGAATGCTGTAAAGAGAGAAAATTTTGAGATTTGTCGCGAAGAACTGATCAAAATCAGTCGTTGCCTTACTGTACCAGCCCCAAACAGATGCACCAACAACAATAGGAGCATTAGAGATTGTGATCTTCAGGAGAAAGTGCATCAGCTCCAATTGCCAGCTTCCCAAGGTCAAGAATATGCAATCTCCATCACCAAAATGGTCTCCAATGGCTGGGAAATGGTCCCAAAGTTGGCAGCGACAGTCCAACACCTCTTCCCAACAGCTCCAAAATAAAAAACGAGATTTCCTTGTCCCTTCAGCCCTATTTAGCCTTTTTCCCACTTGCATGGGAAAGTTTTGCCAAGTGGCAGCTTTCTTAATCCATTTTCAGCAATTTTCAGTCATTTAATTAATTTTCAGAATTAATTAATTCTGAAAATTAATTCAGTCCTTAATCCATGCTTAGAAAATTGACCTTGCCCATCCAAAAATTAATTGGCTAGGCCATTTGCAACCCAAAGTGGTCCCATGCATTAATTGACCCTTGGACAAGCATTAATCCATTAATTAATGCCTAGTCCCTAGTGTCACCATTGACACTTAATGGCCAATTAATGGTCCTAGGGGCAAATTGACACCAAAATTCACCTAGAATCTAACAAGTGTAACTTGTTACAACTTTTGCCTTTGACACCCATCTTTTTCACAGGGTCCTTCGGCCTTCAACTGTGAAAAAGTAGCTTGCACCTCACATGTGCAACACATGTGCATCTTTTAATTGCACATTTGATTAATCCTTTAATCAAATGTCAATTAAACATAAGCAAAGCATCAAATTTTCACGTCCTTGTGACACCTTCAATGATAAATTAAAGGCCATTTTCTCGTTGATGACTTTGCCTGATAGTTGGGAGTCTTTGGTTGTTTCATTGAGCAACAATTCTGCTTTAACCTTCGATGGTGTTAGGGGTTTTATTCTCAATGAGGAGATTAGAAGAAAGTCTAGTGGAGAAAACAAGTGGTTTAGCTTATCATGTTAGAGGTAGGTTAGAAAAGAAGGGTAATGCAAGAAATAAAGGCAAAAGCAGGAGTAAAAGCAAGGGCAAACAATAGGATGTCACTTGCTATCAATGTGGATGTAAAGGGCATAAAAAGCCCGATTGTTTTACGAAAAAAAAAAAGCCCGATTATTGCTACTACAAGAAAGAGTAAGAAAGAAAGAAATAGCTGTAGTGACTGGTTAGGCACAGAGATCAAGACAGACAGTCGTTATGTGCAGTGAGAGATAGAGAGAGTGAGCATGTTTTTAGATACAATAACGAGAGTACCTTTAGGTTTTTAGATAGATATATATGTGTAAGTACAAGTGCTAAGGGTGTGTTGACACCCGAGCACATTTAAAATGCACGAGGCTTTTATTTCCAACAACCTCCCATCTAAAGGCAATGTGCCTTAAGAGGAGAAAAGAATCAGCTAAGTCTAGGTATGTACAAAGCTGAAATACATATATCTATCCAACTCCCATCATTTGTCGGCAATGAGCAAACCGCTTTGTTGGAAGACCCTTCATGAGAAGGTCTGCAGGGTTATTATTTGTATGCACTTGGACAAGCTCAATGCTGTTGCTGTCAAGTACATCTCTAATGAAGTGGTACTTCACCTGTATGTGCTTTGTCTTTGAATGAAAGATAGGATTTCGTGCTAGCATGATAGCACTTTGACTATCACAATGGAGAACATGTAACTCTAAGATTCCAAGCTCTCCCACTAGACGTGAAAGCCATAAAGCCTCCTTGCATGCCTCAGTGGCAGCCACATACTCTACCTCTGTAGTAGAGAATGCAACACAGTTTTGTAGCCTGGAGATCCAAGAGACTGCTCCTCCTATGAAAGTAAACACATAATCAGAAGTGAACTTCTTGCAGTCCGCATGACCAGTATAGTCTGCATCCGTAAAGCCAACAATAGATGCCTTCTACTTTCCAAAGCAGATGCACAACTCCTTTGTGCCTTTGAGGTATCTCATAATACCTTTCACTGCATCCCAATGCTTCTTGCTAGGGGTTGTCATGTATCTGCTAACCACTCCCACTGCAAAGGCAATGTCAGGACATGTAGCAACCATAGCATACATCAAACTGCCAACAACTGAAGCATATGGTATCTTGGTCTTTTCAGCCTTCTCATCATCAGATGTAGGGCTGTCCTCTACACTAAGTTTCATATATGGAGGCAATGGAACCCCGATTGTTTTCCCTCCTTTCATATTGAAACGCTACAAAACCTTGGAGATATACTCCCGCTGAGATAGATAGAGTAACCTTGTCGACCTATCTGTGAGTATTCACATGCCAAGAATGTGATTTGCATCACCAAGATCCTTCATGTCAAAGCTACCATGAAGACTCATTCAATGAATCCAAGGCATGAGTATCTTCCGGGAAGATCGCATGCAGAAACAACCCGAAAAGACTGAGGAGGCCCGTAGGGTTGTATTCCGGGAAGAAATACCTTTTGGACAGCAAAATGTGCTCGCTGTACAGCAGCAAATACCTATTGTAAATGAACCTGTAAATGCAGGAAATGATCAGCCAGCTATTGCACATGAAAATGAGCCATTACATGTGCAGGAACAGCCAGGATAGCAAGCTGTTAATGCTGATTTGCAGGCTGAAATGCCAAGACAGCATGTTGAAAATGGAAATTTGCAGGAACAGCCAACAAACAATGATCATTGGGTTAGGAGATTGTTTAGGGCTACTAGACAACCTAACAAATTTGTTCATGGTGCAAATAATGTGGCTGATTATATCGTGTTGATGGATTGTGGTGAACCGTCTTGCTTCCAAGAAGCAATGGACAGACATGACATCAAGAAATGGTATAAAGCCATGTTGTCAGAAATGGAATCTCTTGGAAAAAATGGCACTTGGGACTTGGTGCAGTTGCCTAAAGGGCAAAAAACCCTTTCATGCAATGAGTTTACAAGATGAAGGTCACTTTTGGTTCCTCACCAAAGTACAAAGCAAGATTGGTTGCAAAGGGGTACAAGCAGGAGCATGGAATTGACTTTGATGAGATTTTCCCTCTTGTAGTCAAGATGACTACATTGAGAACCATTTTGAGCTTGGTTGCAGTTGAGGATATAGAGCTCATATAAGTGGATGTAAAGACTGCGTTTTTACATGGTGATTTGCATGAAGACATATATATATGCAACAGCTTGAAGGGTTTGTTGAACAAGGGAAAGAAAAAATGGTATGTAAACTCAAAAGGAGTTTGTATGGGTTGAAACAAGCACCAAGAGAATGGTATCATAAGTTTAATATATTTATGCAGTCCCAAGGCTTTCATAGATGCTGCGTACTATTTTCCTTTTCTCAGGATCCCACAATTTATACCCCATTTCACCCTCGTCACCATATCCTAGGAAAATGCATTTACAGGACTTTGGCTCAAGTTTGCTGCGTTTTTCTTTACGAATGTGTATAAAAGCCTTATAGCCAAACACTTTCAGATGAGCATATGAAGGTGGCTTGCTCGACCACGCTTCTTGGGGAACTCCCCTCCCCTCCCCCCCCCCCCCCCCCCCCAAAAGACTTGTTTGGTGACCGATTAATTAAGTGAACGGCTGTCATAATAGCCTTTGCCCAAAAACCATGGGTTAATGCAGCATGAGACAGCATCGTACGAACCTTATCCTGTATAGTCCGATTCATATGCTTTGCAACTCCATTTTGGGGCGGATTATGAGGGGTAGTGAGCTCCCTCTTTATCCCTTTGCTGTCACAAAATGCTTGAAAGGCCTTGGATACATATTCCCCACCATTGTCAGAGCGAAGACACTTAAGTGTCTTATTTGTCTGATTTTCAGCCAATGCCAAGAATTTTTTAAACTTGTCAAGCACTTCATCCTTGCCACGAATAGGGTAAACCCATATCTTCCGTGTAGCATCATCGACAAAGGTGACAAAATATTTATTTTTCCCTAAAGATAATCGTGGCATTTGACATACATCCGACATATTTCCCACCATTGTCAGAGCGAAGATACTTAAGTGTCTTATCTGTCTGATTTTTAGCCAATGGTAAGAATTTTTTAAACTTGTCAAGCACTTCATCCTTGCTACGAATAGGGTAAACCCATACCTCCTATGTAGCATCATCGACAAAGGTGACAAAGTATTTCTTTCCCTCTAAAGATAATCATGGCATTTGACATACATTCGAATATACTAACTCTAGAGGAGAAGATTTCAAAGCAAGAGACTTTTTATGAGACGTCTGTGCATGTTTGCCATAAATACAATGATCACAGTGCTCAAAATCAGCATAACGAAGACAAGGCAAGTAACCCAAACGAGAAAGCACTTTCATTCCTGTTTGACTCATGTGTCCCAACCGGCCATGCCACAAAGAAATGCTTGGTTGCTCGGTCACGGCAACAACATGGTCACGCACACTAGATACATGAAGTGGATACAAAGTATCACTCTTGCAATCTTTGGCAATAATCCTAGATTCCTTACAGATCTTCTATTTTCCATCACCAAGGTGGTATGAAAACCATTATCATCTAGCTGCCTTGTGCTAATCAAGCTCTTCTTGAGCTGAGGTGCATGCCGTACATGCTGAAATGTAAAGATAGAGCCATGCTGAAACTGTAACTGCACACTGCCAATACTTGCAATCTCACATGCATAGTTGTCCCCAAGATGGACAACACCATGTCGACTCCTTGTATAGGTGGAGAACTACTCACGATGAGGGGTGACATGAAAGGAAGCACCTGAATCGAGAATCTAGGTATGCATGTCATCATCTGTATTTGCAAGTAAAGCATGTGCACCAAAGTGTGAAGAGACAAAGAGTACGTTACTCCCACTGTCACTATCACGAGTGACTACATTCACCTCTTCAATTTTAACATTGCTCTTCTTAGGCTGATTGTCCTTCTTCTCTTCCTTGCTATCATCTGTCTTCTTGCCTTTTCCTTTCTCTTTCTTCCATTTGTAGCATTCACGTTTAAAGTGACCCTTCTTGCCACAATGATGGCATTCAACATCTTTGCCACGTGATTTACTGCGTCCCTTGCCATCATATTTGCCCTTTTGCTGTGATCTGCCCCTAGTATGCAAAGCACTGGAAGACTTACTGGATGCATAGTTCTGCTGATTCATCTCTTCCATAAGTAGAGCACTCTCTATATCAGCATACAAAAGGATTACATTAGAATTGCTCATAGCAGTCCTGAATGTATTGCAACTTTTTGGTAGAGTGCAAAGCATGAAAGTAGCCTTAATTTCCTCATCAATCATGAACTTCAAGGCAACCAGTTGGCTGAAAATGGAGTTAAACTCACTCAAGTGAGTAGACATTGTTGTATCCTCTTTCATACACAAGCACAAATCCATAAGCTTTTTCAGCCAATACACTTTGCTTGCAACGCTCTTTTGTGCATACAGTTCTTCCAGTCCAGTCCATATAGCATATGCAGAATCCAAACCTTCAATGTTGAACAACAAGGCTTCAAAAATCGATAGCTCTATGGTTGAGTGTGTAAGCTCATTTAACTCATCCCAATCATCCTGTTCCATGTCTGCGGGCTTTGTCCCTTTGGTTTTGATCGGCTTTGCCTGCTTCTTTTGCAACAGGATATTGTAGCACTGCTTTTGCCAAACTGCAAAGTTATGTGCACCTTCAAGCTTGTTTATGTGCATCAGATTACTGCTGTCATTGCTGCCAGCCATGATTTTCAGCCCAAATGTGACAAAAAACCAGCAAATGCAGGCCCAAACTGTCACCCAAGTGACCAAGGTACAAACAAGTACCAATCAGCAATAAATGACCACGTAGAAGCACAGATTTCAGATCTGTAATTAAATTTTCAGAAGCACCGAACATGTGCTATAGCATTATCCAATTGATTACAGCTGTTCCAGGGGGATATGCATCACATTACATGAGAAATCCCAAAATTTCAGCTGCAATTTCTGTTGTACATGTATCCATGGGCATAAAATTTGACACAAACGGTCAAAAGCTCCAAATTTTTTTTGCTCAAAGCATCATCTGCACATTTGCATTTTCTCTATCATGCATAGAACATGCCAATTTTGCCAAAATAGAGCAATTTCGGCAAAACCCCCAAATTTTACCAAGTGTTGATGTCCAAATTGCGTGGAATTCAACTTGCATGTAATAACCAAATGCTGCACAAATTTTGCCCAAACTGCAAAAGCTCGAAACTGCACGGGGTCTAATGTGCATCAATGTCGAGAAATTGGGTAAATTTCAGCCCAATTTACGCATGTACATGAAAAGCCCCAAATGTCGGGGACAAAATGTCACAAATTCCTGCAATTTCTGAGATAGATTTGCTTGTTCTGCATCAAATTCCCAAAACTTGGGAAAAGCCCCAAATTTTTGGGCCAAGATTGCACGAAAATTGAAAGCTGTGCCTCCATGCGTGAACGCCCTCGGTAGTGAAACTTCAAAAAAAAGAAATTTTGAAGAAGAAAAAAAAGTCGAACGGCGGGTCAATAAACCCGTCGTGCAGGTCGCCGCCTAGTACCTGTGTTGAGTCACATGACGCTGACGACGCTTGTTGGCCTGCTCGTGACGACGCCTGGTTGCCCAGCCCTCACGCTGCCTGCTCACGACGATGCTTGGTCGCCCAGTCCCTCACAACGCTTGGTCGCTCAGTCGCCTGGCTGAAGTCACTTGCTCATCGTCGCCTGAATCCAGTCACCGTCATGTCGCGTCAACTGCTGCCTAGTTTGTTTGTTGACTTGTCGCACGTCCTTTCGCATGGCCTGCGACACCTGCAATTCCACTTGTCGAGCGTGTCTACGACACTTTCTGGTCGCCTGTGACTTGGCGCCTGATTCAAGCTACAGCTCTCGTCAGTCGCCTGTTGACTGGCAACACGACTGCTTCTCCTGTACACAAGCGTGCCTTCGACTTGTCTTGCCTACTTGCTCGCGAACTCCGAGATGCACGAACGCCTCAACCATAGCTCACGCTTGACGTATCGAGAAGCGTGCAAAACCTAATGGCTCTGATCCTAGTTTGTAGTGATGGGTTAGGCACGGAGATCGAGACAGACAATCGTTACGTGTTGTGAGAGACAGAGAGAGTGAGCGTGTTTTTAGGTACAATAGCGAGAGAGTACCTTTAGGTTTTTAGATAGATAAATATGTGTAAGTACAAGTGCTAAGGGTGTGCTCACATCCGAGCACATTTAATAGGCACGAGGCCTTTATTCCCAACAACAGCAAGGAAAGAAAAAGAAGGATGACAAGAAAGATAATGACGGCTCTCCCTCAAAAGAAGTTGCAAAAGCAAATGTTGCATCTAGTGTGGTTATTGAAGAGCTCTCTGACATTCGAGAGATATTTGTTGCAGCCTCATGTAATGATGCAGATATTATGGCAGCAGCAAGTGATATGCACATCACTAAAAAGGAGGCGATTGATGCCTTACTTTCAGCTCATGATGGGCTGTCTTAATCATGGATAGTGGACAGCGATGTCTCTTTTCATGTCACTCCCTCTTTGGAGTCATTTTTTGAGTATACTTCAAGTTGCCTAGGCAAGGCTTACTTGGGCAACAATTATGCATGTGAAATAGAGGGTGTATGCACCATTCGCTTGGCCCTTGAAAATTGTCAAGAGCTGATTTTGCATGATGTCAGATATGTACCTGGCATAAAGAAAAGTCTACTATCAGTTGGGTAGCTTGATGCAAGAGGGTATCTTACTACCTTTGGTGGTGGATCTTGGAAGGTCCACAAGGGCTTTATGCTGATTGTTAAAGGCAGCAAAAAGAGGGACTTTGCAGTATCTGCATTGTAAAGCATTACTTGGCAAGTTTTTGGCTGTGGCTGAAGTTTATTCACAGATGGAACTTTGACACAAAAGACTTGGTCATATGAGCCAGAATGGCTTTCAAGTTCTCTCCTCTTCAGGGAGATTTGATGTAAAAGACTCTAGACTCAACTTTTGTAAATGATTGTATATATGAAAAACATGTGAAGTCTCCTTATTACTTTGGTGTTGTTAAGAAGTCCAATGCTCTTGACTTAATACACTCAAATGTGTGCACTATGCCTATTAATTCACATGGGGGTGCACAGTACTTTGTTACTTTTATTGATGATTTCAGTAGAAAGTCATGGATGTATGTATTAAAGAGCAAGAAGGAAGTGTTTGATGCTTTTAAAAGGTTTCATGCCTTTGTTACCACATAGAAAGGGCTTAAGTTAAAAGCTATAAGAACGGAAATGGGGGGGCGTATATCTCTAATGAGTTTAAAAGATTTTGTGAAATGCATTGCATTAAGAGGGAGTTGACAGCCCCTTACAGCCCTGCATCAAATGGCGTGGCTGAAAGATATAATCGCACACTTTGTGGGAGAGTCAGATGCATGCTGTCCACAGCTAATCTCCCGCAACAGTTTTGGGGAGATGCTCTTAAAATTGCAGTTTGTGTGTGCAATCGCTCTCCCAATTGTGCATTGAAAAATGGCATTCTTGAAGAGGTTTGGTCGGACAATCCTGCTTCATATGACCGTTTGCGTGTCTTTGGTTGTGATGCTTTTGTGCATATTCTTGTAAATTAGAGGACTAAACTAGACATGAAATCCATCAAGGGCATCTTCATGGGATATGGAGATGAGGGAGAGATGGAATATAGAGTTTGGCTTCCTCAAGATAGGAAGATAGTACGTAGCTGAGACGTAGTATTTAATGAGGCAAAGTTGCTGAAAATTACTACAGATGGTGACCTTGACAAGAAGAAGGTCAAGTACAGCATAAACAGCCAGCCATTCAGCAACCATTAGCTGAAGATTTTGTCTCTTTTGATATTGAAAATGAATAGCAACCTATTGTGCTACAGCCAGAAGATAATGGACAGCAAATTGATGCACTTCGTGGAATAGAACAGTGAGAAGAACATGCTGAAAATAGGTTACAGCAGCAAGAAAATGCTGAAAATCAGCCACCAGGTGATGGTGTGCACATACCTAAGGATGTAGGGCCTAGGCCCATTGCCTATCAACACAGATCATTGGGTAAGAAGGTCTACATGGGTCAGAAGGCAGCCACAGAGGTTTCAACCATCTGGATTGCATTTTATTGACTGATGAAGGTGAGCCTTTGACATTTAAAGAGGCATAGTCATGTGAAAACAAGAGAAAGTGGGAGCTTGCTATGCAGGAAGAGATGAAATCTCTATATGCAAACAACACATGGGAGCTTGTACCTTTGCCCAATGATAGGAAGGCTATTCCTAACAAATGGGTTTATAAGGTGAAATGTATTGATGGGAAGCCCAAATACAAGGCACGTCTGGTTGCTAAGGGCTATACACATAAGGAAGGCATAGACTCCCAAGATGTTTTCTCACCGGTGGTGAAGATGACTACGCTCCGTGTTTTGATTGCTCTCACTGCATCCTTGGATTTAGAGTTGGATCAAATGGATGTGAAGATTGCTTTTCTTCATGGTGATCTGGATGAAGAGCTGTACATGAAACAGCCCGAAGGTTTTACTATTCTAGGGAAAGAGCATTTAGTTTGTAAGCTGAAATGCAGCTTATATGGGCTGAAACAGGCCCCTAGACAGTGGTATAAAAAATTGGATATCTTTATACTCAACCATGGATTCAAACACAACCATGCAAATCACTGCTTATACACTAAGAAGGCTGATGATGAAAGCCTTGTTGTGCTGGTTTTATATGTGGATGACATGTTGATTGCAAGAAAGCATAAGAGTACTTTACATACTCTTAAAAGGTAGCTGAGTTCAGCCTTCTCAATGAAAGATTTGGGAGCAACTGAACGCATTATGGGCATGCACATTAAAAGAGATAGAGGACAGTACTTGTTTCTCTCACAAGACAAGTACATTAGCAAAGTACTTGACAGATTTAATATGGCTGATGCTAAGTCTCTTGGCGTGCCTTTACCACCATATACAAAGCTTAGCAAAGTTGATTGCCCAAAAGTTGATGCAACTGCTATTGCGATGAACATCATACCTTATGCATTAGCTTGTGGTTCTTTGATGTATGCCATGGTTGCAACTCGTCCAGACATTGCCCATGCAGTGGGAGTTGTTAGTAGATTCATGTCTAACCCTGGGAAACCACTTTGGGAAGCAATGAAATGTATCTTTAGATACTTAAAAGGTATACAAGACAAATGTATATGCTATGGAAAGGGTCACTAGAGCTGCAGGGGTTTTGTGATTTGGACATGGCAAGAGACCTTGACACTAGAAAGTCTACCAATGGGTATGTTTTTACTTTGGCTGGTGGAGCTATTTCTTGGTGTTCAAGGTTGCAAAAAATTGTAGCATTGAGTACTACAGAGGTTGGATATATTTCAGCCACATAAGCTTCTAAGGAACCTATTTGGCTTGGCCGTTTGATCAAGGATTGTGGCCTTTCTTCCCGTACTCCAATGCTTGGTTGTAATAGCCAGAGTACAGTATGTTTGGCTAAAAATGCCATGTTTCATATCCGTACTAAACATATAGATGTTTGGTATCATTTCATTCGACAAGTCTTGGATGATGGCCTTGTCACACTGACTAAGGTCAAAACCCAAGATAACCTTGCAGATGTTCTCACTAAAAGTCTTGCAAAGGCTCAGCATGAGCATTGCATTTGACTAGTGGGTGTTGGATAGTTTACAGGCACCACTTTGGGCCTTTAAGTGGGAGGTTGTTGGGTGTAAAGCCCCTTCAAGTGTAAACTCCTGCATGAATAAACTTACGGGTGCGAACACACCCTTTACTTATACCCTAACATATAAATACATTTTTATTCTTTGTGTACCATGCAACACATTGGTACACTCTTACTCGATTCTCGTAGCTCTCAGCTCTATCTCTGCTCATTCCAAGCTCACATTCGTGCAATCACTCCAGGTCAACAATAACTTAGACTTTGGCTCCATGGGGCAAGAAATAGACCAACACTCGGGTATGACAAACTCCGAAAGTAACTTGGAGATGTATTTGTGCTAGGATATTAAGATGCCCCATGCCATCTGATAAATCTCCAAACCAAGGAATAAGTGGAGGATCCCAAGGTTTGTCATGCCGAACTCTTGCCACAAATCTTTCCAGTACATTCAACCTCGAGTGAGTCACTCCCCATGATAATAAGGTCATCAACCTACAAATAACCAAGATACACTTGTCATTTGTAACCTTGTGATGAAGGTTGGGGTCATGGTTTGATTGATTGAAGTGACTTTGTAAGAAGAATAGATCAAGCCTCTGGTATCAAGCTCGAGGAGCTTTCTTCAAGCCATAGAGGGCCTTTTGCAACTTGTAAACATGGTTCTCCTTGTGCACAAGAAAACCAGGAGGCCATGAGACATGTCAAAAGTGGTGCAGCAATGGAAGCATAAACAACATGCTGAAAAACAAGACAAGAGAAAGAACGAATGAATAAAAACAAATATAGATGAGAACTCAAATGTATGCTCGGGAAACGGAATCCATATCGAACACGAGAGAGCAGTATACAATAGTGAGTCACTGGCTGTGTGGGCACCCTGGCATGGGCTCCCCTCTCCCTAGAAGAATCCACAAATGATGGCTGAAGTACATAAGAGGAGAAGGAGCCCCAACAATATATAGGCATAAAATGGGGGGAGCAATAAATGCAGTCGGCTAGCATTAAATGCTCCCTAGTCGTAAAAAGGGCACAAAAAATGCTAGATAAATACTACATAAAATGTTGTAGCCTCTGTAGCACAGACTCACACTTGAGCTGACTAATCTGCTAACACCCTCTCTTAGATTAGGGGTGATCTGATACAATATAATAGTACAATGATGGGATATCATAAACTATACAACATAGAACCTCCAAAAGAACCATGGATATCCAAGCAGTGGGTGGCTAGCCCACCACCAAGATGCCTCGGAGAGTATTTGATGTCGATGTCGAGTATAACAACACCACTTGAAAATAGAGAAGAATCATAGCAGCTCTCTGTGTTATGTCACCTATGTCACGCAGGACATACAAGACCAATCTGCTAAACATGTCTTTGAACATGTGACCATGGAATCCCTGCCTTCGACCAAAACCGCCAAAGTATCCCCTCACGTGGGCTCCAGATGAAAGCCTCCTGCTCTCTGTTAAGTAACCAGCCCATCATGAACCTGGATGTCAATCCGAGCTCCAAGATTTGTACCTGCCAGACTGCGCTCGATGCGTCAGGGATGTCCCTCTCTAGATCTTGTGCATCTTTATAGACATATAGATGAGGCACGGCTGCCCCATCTCACCACCCTCTCACACTCCCTCTCTGGCACTGGAGAGTCGTGAGGGATGTCCGTATCACCACCACTAGAAAGCAGTTGAGGAAGGGGCCACTAAGCCCTTCCCACGATCCGAAGAAGAGGATTCCTTCCGTGCCTTGGACTTTGCCTTGGCTGGAGGATCGAAATCGGAATCTGAGGCAGATGATGACTCGTCAGAGGAGTTTGCATCTTGCTTTGTATTCTGCTCCTTTTTCTTCCGAGAAGCTGCTAACTCTTTGCAGTCCTTCCTTAAATGACCTTTCTTACCACAATGGTAACATTGGGCCTTCGACTTCTTCATCTTTGAACCCCTCTCTGAAGCTGCAAGAGCCTCACCTGAACCTCCATAATGTGACGGAAGCCTCCCCTGTAGTCGCAAAGTAGCCTCATGCTCAAGTAGCATGGAGGACATGTGAAGAAAACTGACAGGAGTCGTAGATGTCTGCGCCTTAAAGCATTCGCCACTCCATCAAATTCTCGAGGAAGCTTGTAGAGTACGGTACCAACAAGATATGCCTTTGATAGGGCAGACTGCACAGTACGAAGCTGGTTTGGAGCTGGGTAACACGAAGTAGGAAGGATTGAATCGTATCTTTGGATTCAAACTTCAATTGCTGGAGCTGGCCATAGAGAGTAACGGCCCTCATGGTGCAAGGAGCCTCATATATCAATTGTAACTTCGACCATGCATCTAAAGGTGTCATATAGGAGGTGACCACCGGTAGGACTTCTTTGGAAATACATCGAAGCAAGGCCGAATAAGCACGGGCATCATCCGAATCCCATGTAGGCATAGCCTCCTCATGGTTGTCTTCATCAAAATCAGATGGAACAAGAGAAGGTTGTTGAGGATGTGCCACAGCTCCGTTAACCATGTACCATAACCGCTTCTGAATAAACCAAGCCTTCATCACCGCACTCCACGTGTAATAATTAGGGCCATGGAGCTTGTCATCAGTGGATGTGCATGGAGGAGCCATCTGGAGAGGATTTAGAAAGAAGTAGAGAAAAGAAGGGATTGGGAGAGGGAACTCAGCCAAACCACGAGCACAGACTGCAAAAAAAAGAGTTCACATGCAAGATAACCCAGAGACTGATCAAAATAAGCCAAAATCTACTGCACAAAGTCAAAAAATCAGTGGAAATCTGCTAGAAACAGCAAAAATGTCCTGTTCAGCGAGTCGCCCAGCCCAAAATAGTGCTGTAAACAGCAAAACGCAGGCTGCACACTGCCTAAACAGGTGTAGGGAACTGTCGCCAGCAGCCTGATGAGGAAAACACAGGCAGCAGGAGGTGTTGGACAGGCAAGCGATGCATATGCTGATCAAAACGCAGAGTATGGAAGCCAAAATCTGGTCGCAATCAGGTTGACAGCAGTTGCCAGGGCAGCAGAGGGGTAAATCAGTCCTGAAATCAGCAACAAAACACAACAGAAACACAAATCTTGAAATTTGATACCATGTCAGAAGTGGTATAGCAATGGAAGCATAAACAACATGCTGAAATAAACTGCTGAGACACAAGACAAGAGAAAGAAAGAATGAATAAACACAAATACATATGAGAACTTAGATATATGCTCGGGAAACGGAATCCATATCGAACACGAGACAACAGCATACAACAGTGAGTCACTGGTTGTGTGGGCACCTTGGCACCGGCTTCTCTCTCCCTAGAAGAATCCACAAATGATGGCTGAAGTACATAAGAGGAGGAGGAGCCCCAACAATATATAGGCATAAAATGGAGGGAGCAATAAATGCAGTCGGCCAGCATTTAATGTTGGTCGGCCAGTATTAAATGCTCCCTAGCCGTAAAAAGGGCACCAAAAAATGCCAGATAAATACTACATAAAATGTTGTAGCCTCTGCAGCACAGACTCACACCTGAGCTGACTAATCTGCTAACAGACATACATCTCCTCCTCTAAGATGCTATTCGAAAAGGTCAACTTTACGTCCATTTGATATATTGGCCAATGGTGATGAGTTGCAAGAGCCAAGATAGCTCGAATAGTGGACATCCAAGCTATAGGTGCAAAGGTCTCAAAGTGGTCCAATCTTGCGTATTGAGAAAATCCTGTGGCAAAAAGCCTAGCCTTATACTTGTCCAAGGATCCATTTGCATGATACTTGGTCTTATAGACCCACTTTACACCAATCACCTCCTCCCTCTTTGGATGTGGAACCGACTTCCAAGTTTCTGCTCAATAGAATCAAGCTCTGCATGCATAGCATTGTGCTAAACCTCATGTGCAAGAGCCTCATCAACTATGGTAGGCTCATGGTCTTGAAGAATTTGTGACATAAGGGTATAGTTCACTCAAAGTGAACTATACCGCTAGTCTTGAGTCATGGTTGATGTACGTGGGCCCAGAGGTGTCTCAAAGAAATAAGTAATCCTTGACTCCTACATGAGCCTCTAATACCACCTAGGAATGGTGATAGGCTCATCTTGCTGCGAAGGAGATCATGTAGCCTCTAGTACTTGCAATGCGCTTGTCTGTGGAAGGGACTCCTTCTCACTAAGGGAAGGTAAATCTCCCTCATTTGATGAAGAAGGCTCCCCTAGCCGAGAGTTTTCCTCAAAGGAAATGTTAGGAAAAGTCGGACTTCAGGTCGATCCTAATGGGAACAGCTAGATAAGTTCCGTTGCGGGGCAGACTCGAGAGACCCTAGTTGGCAAACCCCGTGTCATTCCTTGGGAGTGCCGGGCGGCGTCTTCTAGATATATCTCTCGATGGACTGCTAAGACTTGTCCCGCGATTGGAGAAGCGGGCCATAACGGCTCAATCCCCTAGAAGAAATTTGAGGAGATGGGAAGGGGTAGAAATACTTGATGACGAGGTAGAAAAAGGAGTTGTCAAGGATCGAAGGAGAGGGCGATGGTGTAGTAGAGGAAGGAGGGGGAGGAGTTGCAAATGAAGAATGGGTGCTAATGGGTAATCTGGAAGAAAGAGGAGGGGCTGATGTTTTGGGGGAGGGGGGTCAATTGATGACAAAGAACCACTTGCAATAGAAGAACCATCAATCGGATATTTGGAGGTCATAGCCTCATTGAAGCTCATATACCTGCACACCTTAATCTTTTGTTTCTTTGGGTTGTAGGGTCGATAGCCCCTCGTGGTCATGTTGTAGCCCACGAAGATAAGCTTCTTCAACTTGGGGTCGATTTTGCTCCCTCTTTTCTTCTTGTTCACATGGACATATGCATCGCACCCAAATATACTCAAGTGGGATATAGAAGGCTTCTTGCCAAAGAAAGTCTCATTCTTGCATGTAAGATTTTTAGAATGCAAATACGGACTACTTTCATTTTAAAGCCATATGATCATTCCTTTTAATTAATCATAGGATTGTTTCTTTTGGGGCTAAAAAGGGATTTATATGGCTTTTTTTTAATCGATGGATGATGCGGTCTGGTAACAGCTTTGAGCATCAGGATAGACTAGTGCACAGATGCCTATAGTGTCTCTTCTGTGGTATGGATGCCAGTCCTTGACAAGGCCATGTCCAAGACAAGACTAAGTGGGTATAATACCATCTGAAGGTAGAAGAATTGACCAAGTATGATGCTGTCTAGCCAAACAAGCCTTGTACTGTACAATATTTCTTAAGCGTATTCTATAGATTACGGAGAGAGAGCATATTCTAGAGACTGCAAAAGGATTGGGTAACTGAGAACAATATGGAAAGAGCATCCACAGTTTTGTTTGTGTTGTTTTTTATTTTGGTTTTTTGTTTGTTTGGGTTGGGGGAGAGCAAGTGATCTTTTGTGTATGTGGTTGAAGAAGTTTGGCATTACGCAGCATAAAGTAACTATGAGTGTTCAACTAGTGGCTTCAGGCATCCGAGTATGTGTTCTGAATTTACTGTGCAGGAGGATGAGAGTTTGCGAAGATGGAAAGAGCAGCTGCTAGGCAGTGTTCATCTTGATCAAGGTGAAGGTATTTCTCTAGACATTTAATTTCAAATACTTGTTACCTAGGAAAATGAATTGACTTCAGTTATATACAATTTCTGGTTCAGAGAGGCTGGAGCCAGAAGTGGAGGTGGTAGGCCTGAGCATCCTTGCCAAGGGCAGGCCAGAGTTGAACATACCTTTGCCTTTGCCAACCAATAGTGAAGATGTTGCCTTTTCTTTGAAAGAAGGCAGTAGCTACAACCTGAAGTTTAAATTTATAGTGCGGCATAACCTTGTTTCTGGCCTCGTGTACACTAACAGTGTATGGAAAGGTGGTATACAAGGTGCGATCTGAACCCGCAAGTCTTGTTGTCTTGGTTAAGATGTACTAGATTTGCTGGTTACCCCATTTATATCAAAACTTTCCTTTCTGTTTCAGTGGGTCTACTTAACCTCTGTATGAGCATGCATCTGATGTACTTGGAATTGGGTAGAGTCTTGAATGGCATTACTGTTTTCATGCTGTTTGATTAAGCTTATGCCCACAAAACCGAATCTTTTATTTACCACTTAACATTCTCATCATACTCAAGTGTCCCATGATACCTTCCATGCCCTGTATGGAGTCAAGGTTGCTTATCTACACATTGCATTCATTGTGTCATCAATCTGACTAGATGAAATAATTGTAGTTCAAAGTCGATTTTTGTGTTGCTAAGTGCTTACTTGATGTGTCAGTGGATCAGACACGCATAATGTTGGGATCTTTTAGTCCTAAAAAAGAACCTTACGTGCATGTGATGGATGAAGAAACCACTCCAGGAGGGATAATGGCTCGGGGAGTTTATAAAGCAAAAACAAAGGTTTGATTGAGAACCGAGATTTTGTGCATCTTTCATATATCATTTACCTAATGGAAGACCCAGCTATTTGGTGATGACATGTATGCATGCAGTTTGTGGATGATGATGGGCGAAGCTATCTGGAGGCTGAATACTCATTTCAAATTCAGAAAGACTGGTAACATGGACAAAGCCGAATGCGCCTAGCACCTGAAGCATTGTGATAATGCTTGTGTTTCGCCAGAGGGCTTTCAGTGTCAGTTATCTTTCCCATCAATCACCAGCCCCAATGGTCTACCTGCTGTTTCTGTTGTGTTAAACTCAAAATCTGTTACGGCATTTGGAGCTGTCAATATGTGGTAGTAAACAGTTCAAAGCTGTCTTTTGACTGATTTGGTTGATGGTTTTTTCCCCATTGATTGTAGAGCTTATTCTGTCAATATTTATCTCATCCCAATGCAAATTACAAGCAGATCTCTGAACTATTTTTGTCGGCAGTAACATGGCCTCAAATGTAAGACTAAAAGTCTCGTCTTCAAACCACATTTAGGACTTCTATGTACAACCTAGCAATGCAACATTTCTTACAAGGTCTCAAGATTTGTAGGCTACAAGGAGAGAGGTTCTGTCGATTGCATCAATTTTCACCTTGCTATCAGGTAAAACCCCCTTCCCATTAATCCCCTTGCAGTGAAAGTGCAATGCTTCATTGTTGTCACACATCTCATCAATTCGAGAATGTAAATCCATCCTGCTAACAAGCCTTCCCATGCGTACCCATCCTTGTAACAAGCCATTCGTACATGGATCCCAGGTACATTAGCCCGTCGTGCTACCTTTCCTCACACCTAAAAGATCCACCGGCTGAAAACTCTTCGGCGTTCCTCATCCTCATGAATGTGGTTTGCTCCACTACCTCGTGCAAGATCCTGCGTCATTCTCGGTGAGAAAGCTGCTCGTTAAGCACAGCCATAACCAAAAAAGGTTAGAAGCGTTACAATAGAACCATGACATAGTTTTCATTCACCTTATTCGTCTTCTATTTGATCAAAATTCAAGGTATCTATTTGCTCAAAATGCTTCCGTGTTTCTCTTCTATGCGAAGTATCTACTCTGAGAATTATGAGGGCTGTATTCTCCATTTTGACAGAACTTGGGAACTTTGACCAACGTAGGAGGGGGTATTTTGGTAACTTATGAAATCTGAAAAGTATTTTGAGAGTTTACACACAACATAGGGATATTTCCTACTTTTGCTACACACAAAGATGTGGCGGTGACACGATTGTAGAGCACCAGTGCTACTAGACACTCTCATTCCAATAGAGTTTTGCTCAACCATCATAATTGCTTGAGAGGAAATATAGGAAATATTCCAATAGAGTTTTGCTCAACCATCAACTTGATAATATAGGAAATATTCATTGGTTGACTAGGAGAGGTTCACAGTAGAGTAGGTTGAAAGTGTTGACTTGATTGTCTTTTAGAGCTATAAAAGGAAGACCTCTCTAAAGCTATCATCAATCTATTTTCGCTTAGGCAGGGTTCCTCCAGTTAGCCTTAAGCTCTTTACTTATAATTTATCCATATGGCAATCTAAGCTTTGTAATAGAAGTGCACGTATGGATAGAGCCATTTTTGTATTAGCTTGTTTGGAATTAAAAAAGTTTTTGCTTTTCTTTTATTTGTTGCATACTCTCTATTTTGTGCTTAGATTTTATACTTTATAAGATATTAGAGCCCAAGGGGCATTAGGGTGCAAAGAGTATGTGAGTGGCAAGGACATTAATAGCAAAGATGAGCGATGCCAACATTTTTAAACGACTCTAGCACATTAGGTAGTGGTGGTGTTGTATTGGCAATTCACACGTTGAGGATTTGTTCTTTAATCTTCAATGAAGGAAAGTTAGATGGTACAAATTACACTTTCTAAAAGTTTAAAATTATAACTATCCTTAATTAGGTAGTGGTGTTGTTGTATTGGCAATTCACACGTTGAGGATTTGTTCTTTAATCTTCAATGAAGGAAAGTTAGATGGTACAAATTACACTTTGTGAAAGTTTAAAATTATAACTATCCGTAATTTTTTTGAGCTCTTAGAGATAGTACTAGGGATTGATCCTTAACCACAATTATGTACCCATCAAAGTCAAGTTTTACGATTTCTCTAAATGTAGATATTCTATGTGCTTGGAAACAAAGGAAGGCGGATGCAATGTGTGTCTTAGTTTCAAGTTGTTTTGTACATCTTGATTTAGCATACTATTAAGATATCAGAATTAGCTAACAAGGGAGAATTTTACTGAAGAAGAGATAATAGAACTATTTATCACTACATAACACGTAGATGAGATCTCAAGCTTTGACATTTGAGAGAATTTGTGTGCTACTAATGGAGTTGTAGCTTGAAGCCCAAGAAGGAAGTAATAGTGAAATGTTGCATTCTTCACCAATACAAAAGGCAAAGGTGGTTACTCCTTCAAAAGTGACGGTGATAACAAAAATGAATAGTGGTAAGACAAGGTTTTACGGAGAGTGCTTTAATTGTAAAAGAAAGGAGATGAAATTATAAATTATCATGCTAAGAAGACATATGAGAAGAATCATGCCTTGAAATGTAAAGGAAAGGAGATATCCAATATAGCTTGAGCAAAGTTGGAGTTATTCATGGTGACAATTGATGAAGTGTGTTCCTCGGCCCAATAAGTATTTACCATTGACTTGTGGATATTGGATGATGACGCTTGTTGCCACATAACCAGTAAAAAAATGTATATAATTCCATGTAGCCTTATTATAATTGATGTTGTGACGATTCAGAATGATACAAAATGCCCTATTGAGGATACATGTGCTATTTTCTTTGTTGTTGCAAATGGTGAATTCAAAAGGCTCTCAAATGTGTTGTATGTCCCAAAGATTTAGAGAAATTTGTTATTAGTTGCTTTCATAATTAATCTTGGCCATGAAGTGAGATTCATAAAGACAAGTGTAGAAATTCTTCACAGTGCTAACAAATTTGTTGGCAAAGGAGAAATATGGAATAACTTATATGAGCTAAGTGCTCTTATAGCCATTGCTAAAGTGGACACATGTAAACTTTAGTATGAAAGGTTTGATCATATTTAATTTATAATGTTAGAGGAGATGCATAAGTAAGATATGGTTGCTCACTTACTTACAATGAGTTTGAAGTGAAAGAACCATGTAAGGCTTGTATGATATTCAAGTAATAGAGAAAGGCATTTCTATAAGAAAGCAAGAATGGAGTGAAGGCTCCTCTAGAGTTTAAGTATATTGACTTGTGCGGTAAGATATCTACACAAGCCTTGGGGGGATCTTATTATTTTATGTTAACCATTGATGACTATAGTAAAAAGATGTGGATGTATCCCCTTTGTGATAAGGCTCAAAGCTCAAAGGAGTTTGAAGACTTTTGTAAGAGCAAATGGATTAAGTGTCAACTAAAAACGTCTCATACATCTTAGTAGAATGGCATTGAATGTAGAAATTGCATCATTGTAGAAATGGCAAGGTGAATGCTCAAGGGCGATTGCGTAATTAGTATTGTGCTCAGAAGTTGTTAATACTATAGTCTATATTCTCAATCAAAGTTACATAAAGGCTCTCATAGGAAAACCTCCTCATGAGATCTATACTAGTAAGAGACCATCTCTCACACTTCAGAACTTTTGGATGTGAATGTTATGCATATGTTCCAACGAATAAGAGGAATAAGTTAAAACTAAAAAGCACCAAATGTACCTTTTGGGGTAACAATGATGATCAAAAGGCTTACAAATTATATGACCAAGAGGCAAAGAAAATCATAGCAAGCTGTGATGTGTTGTTCAAGGAGTAGCCATATAGAGCAGAGAAGGAAAAAACAAGTTCTTCCAATTTATTATCAAGCAAAGTAGTCTACTATGAACTTATTTCAAGAGCTGCCCTTATCCTTAAGGAGAAGGAAGCATCGTTTTCGGATGATGAGGAAAGAGTTCACCAACCTATCATCACACCATGAAAAAAGCAATTATCATGATGGGTGAAGTAGCTCTATGTAATCCTATGTCTATACCCATTGAGGAAATGACAAATGAGCCAAGGAGGCCTTAAAGAATAGAGCATCAAAGAAAGGCTTCTACTCACAAAGTTAATATAGCCTTCATGATTGATGTTATGAGAGAAGTGAAGGAAAATTGACTTGGAAGAAGCAGTTATAGATCTTACATGGCAAGTAGCTATGTAAGCTGAGTATGATAACATAATGAAGAACAATACTTGGGAGTTAGTGGATCAATGAGAAAAAAGGAAGGTTATTGGTATCGATGGATTTGTAAGGTAGACTCCAAGGCTAATGACAACTTAGAAAAGTAAAAAGCCAAATTGGTTGCATATGGGTTTTCACAAGTTGAAGGGTTTGATTTTCAAGAATCATTTGCTCCAATTGACAAAATGACAATTATTCGCACAATACTTGCAGCAGTGGCCACTCACAAGAAGTGGCAAATTTACCAAATGATTGTTAAGTCAGTGTTCTTGAATAAAGATCTCAAGGAGAGGTGTACGTGGCCCAACCATGTGGACTTTAGATTTCCCATTCTGGGAATAAAGTTTGTAAGTTCTTTTTAACCTTAAACTTCAATAGATGTATCTCAAATACTAACTTGTAGGTTTACATGGATGGCAAATTGTCTTTATTATCTTGTATGTGGATGACATTTTTATTACAAATGACTATGAATATATTATCCATTAGACTAGAAAGGTTTTGAGTTTTGAGTTTGAAGTGATAGACTGGGCTTGCTACACTAATGTTTGGGGATTGAAGTCCAATAAGAGCTAGGAAAGATCTTCGTTACTTAGAAAGGTATGCATGGGAGATTTTGAAAGCATTTGGCATGGTTTAGTACCACGAGATAGCTACACCTATGCAGGTCAATGTGAAGATATCCATTGAGGATGCGTAAGTACTTATAGACATTGGGAGGTATAGGAGGTTGGTTTGTAGTCTCATCTATTTGTGCAATACCAAGCCATTGAGTAGATTCTCAAACAAACCACATCAAAGTCATTGGAAAACTAGGATGCGAGTGCTTAGGTATTTGAAGGGAGCCTTTGACTATGTGACGATTTAGTTAATCACATTTGTTAGATCACTGGCTTCAATTCGTACGAAGAAAGTGTGGAAATATTGGTATTTACCATTTAACTGGCTCTTCTAATATCCTAAACAAAAATATACAATAGTTGAACAATTGATTGCCATTTTGGCAATCTAATATTTGTCAAAAAAAGTTCAAGATTGCT
Source organism: Lygodium microphyllum (assembly GCF_053477565.2). NCBI lineage: Eukaryota > Viridiplantae > Streptophyta > Polypodiopsida > Schizaeales > Lygodiaceae > Lygodium > Lygodium microphyllum. The sequence continues at coordinate 21,933,793 of NC_141143.1, read as the reverse complement.
AATGTTAGATCTAATAGCTCGACAAAAGATGAGTAAAAAAACAATATTTTGAGCCTATCACAGATAGGAGCAGGTTAGTAGGTAATGATGAGGATAATCAAAAAGCTTTCTCATGTTGTGCTTTACAAAGAGGACTACTCAAAGAGGCTTGCCCATATCACATACTCTAGTGTGTACCCATACATAGTGGATCATTCATTGGAGATTGAATTGTAGTCACAAGGAAAAGATTTTGTCCAGCCATGTAAACCATATGCATTCCAATGTACTATAAAGAATTTCCTCAAAGGGGAATGTGAGAGCAACAAGTATTGATTAGATTTTCCATGAGTTCATGTAGGAATATAGACTAGTAGAGTTTCCCCAATGAAGACATAAATAGATAAGAATTGAACTATTAGGAGGAATGATTGGCCATAAGAAAAGCTTAAAGTGCTAGTACATTGATTTTGCCTCTAGTTGAGATCATGTAAGTCATACTAGGCAAGGGCAACAATGGAGTAGCGCTTGGCCTTGATAGGAGGAATTGTTGGTTATGCGAAAAGCTTAAAGTGCTAATACATTGATTTTGCCTCTAGGGGAGATAACATAAGACATAGTAGGCAAGAGTAACAATGGAGTAGTGCTTGGCCCATTAGCACCTTGTGTGCACTATTGATGTATCGATTCATGATGACATTCAACAACAAACATTTGTATCAAGTACTTGCTAGTTTCAAGCAAGAGATGGGCAAGGAATGTTAGCTACTACTCGCACTTGAAGTGTATATGTTTGGATGGCATGTATTTTGATGACTAGGGGAGGGCACAACCCTTGAATTTATAAATTTTAGAGAGATTTGTGCCAACTCTTCACCATACATATTCTATGGATACATTCTAGAAGCTATTCTTGTTTTCTATTGACTTGGGCAAGTGGAATACATGTTTATGAATGGCTTTTGTTAATAGTAGCATTGCTAGCAACAACATAAAGCAAAAACCCTTGGTACCACAAGTACTTATGTTAAGGTACTCAAGCTCATGTAAGTTTTTCCATGTAGGCCCTTGCAAAATACTTAATCGTGCAAGGATACTTGACGACCTCTTGAATTGGATGCACAAACATTGCCAAAATTTTGGTAGTGGAGATTCATATTTCAACATGTCCCTCTATGCACTCATGTTGAGACTAGAATATTACAAGATTTTAATGACCCTTTAACTTTGATTATCACCTTTCATTATCATGATCCTCGACCTTACATTGGAACATCCCTTCCTTGCCATTTTTCTTAAGAAATGCTTGGGAAAATGCATATATTTTTCCTTGAACTTGATTGGAGAGACATGTATGCAATTAGGATGTCCAATATTCTTCTATGAGATGGTTAAAATTATCAAAGTCATCATACCCAAGAATAGAGCGTTTGAATAAGGATGACAAGTGCTAGTCTAATAAAGTCGATAGATCAAGGCAAGAAATTTAAGAAAATAAAATGAAAATTTTCTTCTATGAGATGGTTAAAATGATCAAAGTCATCATACCCAAGAATAGAGCGTTTGAATAAGGATGACAAGTGCTAGTCTAATAAAGTCGATAGATCAAGGCAAGAAATTTAAGAAAATAATATGAAAATTTTGATTAAGTCATGGTTTTATGAAGTAGCGACTTTCAATCCATTGCCTCAACTTGTTAAGCACTTTATGCATCGAGTATTCTCCAACAAGCATAATGCCTTCATTTGAAATATGATCATGCATTAGCTTATGCATGTATTGATAATAGTAGCTTGTTCTTTCTCATGAAAGGCACATCAAAACTTGGTTTGAGTGGTAAACACCACTCTACACATACTACCAGTGCATTCTAGTTTCCATAATGACTAGGAAGATTCGAGGAACATTTGCATATTACACAAATTGAAAAAGGAACATGACTTTGATAATCAAAGAGTACATTGGTTTAGTGCCAACTCACACTCCATAGGTTCCCTCTCTTCATACCAAGAATCACCAACTATAAATTAATGAGAGAGGCAATACATGTTTTATAGACCAAAAGGCGAGATGACCTAAAAGATATAGGTGGGATTAGACTTCAAAAATTCCTTACATCAATTAGGGTTTGATAACCACTCTCAATACCCTATCTTATAGCAAATAAAAAAGGGAAAAAAACAACAAGGATGCACCATATATACTTTGATGTCATGAATCATTGGATGTGCCTTGGAACGGAAGGACTATGAAAAGGAAGTCCAATGTATTTGATCTCTCTTAATGTTAAAGTAGTCAAGTAGCCATTGTGTATCTCCTATAGCCACACAAGCTCCATGAATAGGTCATCATGACACGAAGATTTGTCTACATAGCATGAGCTTAGTACCTAGTCCAAGATTACACATCCTAGCATGAGCTTCGTGTTGGATAAACTAGTCCAAGGTTTAGAGTTAGTTCCTTTTTGGGTGACACAAGTGAGGATGTGTAGGATCACTCGAGTTGAGATTGACCATTTGGTAGAGCCATTGGTGGGTCCCAAGTGAAACAAGATGATGTAGACCTCCACCAGATTTTCCAACTCATTAAACATGACCATGATTGCCAATATATAGAGGGTATTATGAGAAAAGTGGACTAAAACATGGGACCTTAAAATTATTGTACTCTAAGAGGTGGGTCATTTGGATTGTGTAATAGAAAGGCATGATGTTGACATTCATGGAGGGTAAATTTTCTCTCAAGTCTTGGGTTTTTGATTAAAAAAGGAGTTGTTAGGGAGGGATTAATAAAATGAAAAAAAGTGCACAGTTTTTTAGTATCTCTATCCTTATATTTCCCTCCTCTTTTTGAGGCATTTTCAAATTTGTTTTTTTTCCTCCCACAAAATCATTTTAACACAAAAATTGAGTATTAAACACCTTTCCCTCTCTACTTGATTTTGATAAATTTTTAGTACTATTGAAGCTCTATAGTGAGAGTAATTAGGGTTTTGATTACTTTGCTTACCTCTATAATTTATTCTCCTTACAACTATAGATTTTAGGCAAAACATAGGTATCTATCTCTTCTCTATGTTTTTTCTTTTCTATTGTTTTTTTAGTAGGGATTGATGTCAGTTCTAACTCTTGCCTCCCCCCCCCCCCCCCCCCAAACACACACACACGAATCTTAGAGAGTCATTGAGTACTCCAAATGAAAGGTAAATGAGGTTCAATCCTGTTTGCCTCTATGTATTGTATATATGAATTGTACAGCCCCCCATTTTCACTAGGGGGCTGATACTTTACGTTGCCACACACACACACACACACACACACACACACACACACACACACACACACACACACGATTTTTTTGTTGTTTTTTAATTGGAGCTTGACATTGGTTCTAATTCTTGATGTTGTGTTCTTACATAGACAATTTTGGGAAGAGGTATAGGTGCTCATTTCACACACACACACACACGGACGGTTTTTTTGTTGTTTTTTAATTGGAGCTTGACATTGGTTCTAATTCTTGATGTTGTGTTCTTACACAGACAATTTTGGGAAGAGGTATAGGTGCTCATTTCACACACACACACACACACACACACACACACACACACACACACACACACACACACACACACACACACTCACTCTCACTCTCACTCTCACTCTCTCTCTCTCTCTCATTTTATTCTATGTCATGCAAATATGATGATCAATGTGATGGTTTCAAATTCAATCAGATTTACATCAGTGTTCATATGGATACGTGTTTTCATTTTGAAGTTTTCATATGATTGTAAAGGGGATAATATATATTGATGCTATTTTTAGTTCATATGGCATATCTATGATTACTAGTTGGCATTAAAATGCATATTGTTTAGAATTTAACATATAATTCTTTACATGCATTGTCTAGGTCATAATGCTAGAGAGAATAATGAGCACTCTCTCAATAGAAGTATGTAATAAGAAATATGAGAAAGGGAATTGGATTACTTATATATACCATTGTTTATCTTGGGTACACATGCAGCTTAAGCATGGAGGGAGCTTTTAAGGTGAAAGCATTTGTAGTTGGAGATGTATCAAATCATCGAAAGGGTAAAATTTCAGCTCATAGATAAATGAAGGTCATTCTCACCTTGTGACAAAGGTATTGATGTTACACGTATTTATACACAAACAAGTACATGTTGCACGCATAATAAGCATTTAATGAAACATTGCAAACACTAAGTCTTTATAGTACATGGAGGATGAACAAAATGATGATATTTATGTGACTAGTTTTCTTGTGTTTATAAAAGTACACCCTTCAGATTTTTGTGAGTACCAAAGTGTCAAGAGCTTTATAGGCGCTTTCAAGTATTATTAGATTGAACTTGGTTGATTAACTTTTTGAGGGGCATACGCCCAGCCATTTTGCAAAGGAGCTTTTTTCCCCCGTACAATTCCAACTATTATGCAATTTTGATATTTTGTATATGTATAGCACAAAAATTTTAGCAAACCTATTAAACTCTATGAAGCTAAGCACTAGCACACAAAATGTGCATCTAAGTTAGTTTATACCAATTGGAATTTTTGTACACATGTTCAAGGAATGTGAGGGTTTGAGACACACCAATAGCACATATGCAATAAAAAGTATGTAAAAGGATTTTTTAATAGGATTTCTAGGTAAAACTTGGATATAAAAAACTACTCATAATTCTAATACAATAGAGAGTCAAGTTATAATAAGGGAAATGGCTTTTAGGTAAAATTCTACTCTCAAAATTGAATACATTCTTATTTTTTGGTTGCTTAGCTAACTTCCACCAACCCCCCCCCCCCCCCCCCCCCCCTCCCCCGCCCCCCAAAATATATTTTTTCGTACGACAAACTTTATGCTTCGTATCCAAGTATCGTAGATGTGGATTCTCAAGGGCGAATGGTTGTATCTTGACCAAGGCACACATGATAGCACAATTTTGGATGTTATTATCATTTGTTAAAGTTGTGAACCCCAAGTGTTGCAGATGGAGAATGATTGGCTCTTGAATATAATGCATCAAGAAATTGCAATGTTAATGAAGAATTCACTTGCTAACTTCTATTTCAAATTAGATGGTATGAAGATTCGAAGTTAAGATGAGAATATGATTACCAATGAAAAGTGTGTGATCTTTGAAATTGTGAAGTCTCATGAAATATCATGACTCCACAAGTTGTAATACCAACTATTGTAATTTTTGATAATTTGACTAACAGACTATAAGTAGTTTGGAATATCCTATGCTTGCAATCTTTTGACTTGTCATATGTTCATGCACTTTATTCACAATTATTTGAATGTATATGTGCACATTTTAATTTTTGAGAAAAAATGCATGCACTCAAACAACTATTGAGAGGAGGAGATGCCTTCAATAATTTTCAAAATTTTAAACATGTAGATACATGTTTCTAAATCAAGGCAAGGGTCAAGATGCATACACCCAAATGCATACCTACAGATAGTTGTCACTTACAAGGGAGAAGAGCCTATCAACCTTGAAGAGGATTAGATTAGTGACAAAGCAAGGTTGGCTCCCATTGTGTCATGATATTTAGAAGAGCCAATCTTAGATAAACCCAATCTCGCTTCCTTTATACCTATAGAGATAGATGGAGGGTGTACAATACCTGATAGTACTGTCCAACATGCATGAATACTTGGAGATGGAGGAAGAGCTCTTCTCAAATATCATTAGAGATTTAATCATTGACATCATTGACTATGATTATGTGAAGGTGCATCTAGTAGTGGTAGGGACCAAAAGGTGTGATTGCACAAGCTTGGATATAGAGAGTGCAATCACAACTGCCCAAGAGGATATTATTGCAAGGTAAGGTAAATTAAAATATTTTTGAGGCCGAGTTCCAAGGTTTGTAGCATGATATATTTGGACCAAGGGACTTAAGGTTTCAATTACAAGGGCATTTGTCGATCCATATGCTCAAAAGAGTACTTCATTAACACATGAGAAGTTGAAGTTGTAAGATGAGATGGAGAAATTTAGTTTTCTAAGTTCTATATATTTTCACCTCACGAAACTTGACTAAGTGTGGATTAGATCTTAATAAGGTTTCTAATTAGATCTTGGTGAAAATTGAATATTGTAAGACCTTGCTGTAAATTTTGGCATCTGGGGAAACTGAATACTGCAAAGGCATGGTCCCCAGATGCTAGAATTTGGACCAAGGACTTGCAACATTTGATTTCCACCAAGGTTTGACCAACAATCTTGTCAAGACCCAATGCACCCCAGTCAAGTTTTGTTATATTTCGATAATCCGAAGTTAGTTAGTAATCATGCTTTTGTTTTGACAATGTGATCTAGGACTTACTGTACATCTACGAGTTTATTTCATGTTAAGGAGGATAAAGGCATGTGGAGGAGTGGCGCAAGGATTTAGCCTTGTAGCAGTACATTGCCAACCTTGTTAATGTTGATGTTGTCATCTTTCACAAGAAATGCTCACCTCGAGGGGATGCGACAATAACAAAAATTCGAGCATTGATGACATTTGCACTCTTCCATGCAATACATACAATGTTTAACATAGAGAAGGTGGTGCTCGTGAATCACTTAAAGCTTTTGTACATGTTCGATCAAGCGCATGGTGGAGCAATCTACATGCTCACTACATTAGGTAAGCTTGCCAAGATGTCCGACCCTCTTTTCTTGTAGGAAGAGTTGAAGGTTAAGTGTCTCATATTTGAGTCAAAGAAAGAACTTCTGTTTGAGTTTGAAGTCCCTTCGTCTACACCAACAAAGAAATCAAAGAAACATTGAATTTCTTCTTTTGCATATCTGTAAATGCATTTTGTATCTATCATCACTAGTAACTTTCGCATATTGTGTCTTTTTTTGTTGATACAATCTACTTTGCTTTGTATCAATACTTCCAAATTTATTGAATGAATGTGTGGTACGTGTGCATGTGATGATAATGTGTGGTATGTTTATATACAAGATAGTATAATGCCACTCAATTGTATAAACACATGGTACACTTGTATGTGAAAACTAAACCCTAAAATGATTACATGCTACTTGTTTATACACCAATGTAACATGAATCTATTAAATACATATACGTTACATCTAATGCAATTGTGTATAGTATGTGTGCGTATGGCAATGTGTGTTGCATGTACACATTAAAGAAATTTAAATTTGTTAAACACGTGTATTAATGGCTATGCATAGTAATTAAAGAAACACAACAATTAAATTTACCTAAAATAAAGACAACAAATATATAAATATGCTAGACATATATGTTTATCATTGTTCGAAATTTGTACAAGGCATTGGCTTTTAAGATATTTACAATGCATGGCCATACATAGCAAAATCTCATGTATGTGAGAATCCTAGGAGCGGGATTCCTTGCCCTAACAAAGGCAAAAACTGTGAAGTTCATATCCTTGCCAGTCACACTGACCCACTTTGTATGAATAAAAGTTAGTTGTGTATTATCAAAGAGGTCAATGAGGTACTCCTCTATACTATTGTTTATGGGGCCTCCATGGTTGCAGCAATGCACTTCCATGGCAGTGAGGTATTAGTCATTTGGTCTCAAAATCTTTATGGCAAGCTCATGAGCTGCAAGTCCTGCAAGATCTCTCAAACGACCTTTTGGAAAAGGAAACATCATGCACCATCCAAAACATAGTTAGGCAAGGCAATATATCCATGTGGGATGCCACACTAATGTAACCACTATGGACACATCAACACATAACACATTGGACATCTAAGTTGATGGGGAAGCTAGGCAATGTATAGACCAACTTCTCATGCTAGTCATGCACAATCTCTTGAAACACAACTATGAACCATACATGCAACATAGGCAGATGCATGCAATGATAGGTCGGTCACATAGTGCATCTGACTAAGGAACTTGAGAAAAACTATGAGATTTAATTCACAAGTATTTCCATAAAAAATGAGGGGGAATATGGACTCAAAAAGGGCCTCGTAAGAAATTGATTAGGAATCCTTAGTCTTGGAGCAGTCCCTCTTCAATGGTTATCATTGCATGTCTTTTTGTTCCTTGGTTCCCTTACATTCCTCGGCTCCACCCACTTTTTGTAGTGGACCCTACCTAAAAAGGAGGGGAGGGGGGTCTCCCTTTCTTTTCACCCGACGAGTAACTAGCCTTTTTCATCCTCTAAGATGGGACTGCCACTCTTTCAAAAGTGCCACATTAGCAACTCGAATTTATTTTTTCTTAAAAAATAATAATTTAATTTTTTAAATAAAAATAGATTTCTTTTTCTCAAAACATACCTAATCATATTGCAAGTTGAAATACTCATTTTTAAGATACTTTTTTGCAATAAGTGTCTTCCAAATAAGTTCTTTTTCCAAGATAGGATCATCACTCTTCCAAAAGTCCCACATCAACAATTTAGATTTTTTTGCCTCAAAGAATATATTTTAAAAAAATCACAAAAATATATATTTTTTCTCAAAAGATAACCAATCATATTACAAGTTGAAATACTCATTTTTTATATAATTTTTTACATTAAAGGCCCTTCAAACTAGTTTTTATTTTTTGATACTCACACGTGGTACTTGGGAGCCTGTAGAGGTAGTTATATACCCACTTTATGCTCCATTACTTCTCTTAAGTGTGACACCATCAAAGTGGACTAATAATGATTCCAAAAAGTGACTCTTTTTTCTCCCCCCTCAAAACATGGCCTTTTCCATCTCTAATAGTGCCTAACCATATTATATATGCATCTAAGCATTTTTCATGCTCTCTTTTGCTCCTTTAACCCTTCTAAATAAAAATTATACAAAAATTTTAACACATCTTGTTTTCTCTAATGCCTTGGATTTTCTAATGGAACCACTTAGGGACATAAGCAATCATAAGAGGAAGGTGGATTTGCATGTTCTTGTATTGCAAAGTCCCCTTATAGCAAGCATAGCCTATATGCAACAATCGGTTCCTAATATCGTTTAGAGGGAAAGAAAGATTTTGATATTCAAATAGATGGTTCCTTGTATCCTAATAACCCTAGCATTTAGCTAAATCTACCTTTCAATTCCACTTTTTCATTGTTCACTTTTATTGGAGATGGTGAAAATGGTTTACTAGGTTATTGCAAATACTTAGATAAAAATATTTATATGTATCAATATGATGATCAATCAATATTATATAGCACTAATAAATCTTTGTTACAATCCCAAGGTTCTTTAAATAATTGCAAAAGTCCTAGAAGATCAATAAATCAAACTGTAGAAGCTTAAAGAAGAATTGAAGCAATGTAAATACAAGGTGCAAGAGATGGCAAAGGATATGAGAAGAAATTCAATATTGGAGAGGAGGAGAATGCTTCATTGAAATCACTTTTGGAGTAAATGGAGAAGGACGAGAACATTATAGAAGCAAAGTTGCAAAGGTGTAAGAAAATTCCCATAGGTTATAACAAGGAAAGGAAATGTTGCGATTACTACCAATGCTATCACTATCCTTGAATGGTAGAGTAGGAAAAAGATGTGTGCAAGCACTAAGGTTTGCCATTTTCTATTGAAAGACAATCTAAATCTACTATATTACTTGAAAATATCTCTTTTTTTAAAGGAACCTCTTTGATAATGTTGGAGGCCAAGGTGAGGGTCAGCAAATGGAGCTCTAAAGGCATTCTTAAAACACAAACATCTGGTTGGAATTTTGAGAGACCCTCAATATCAAGCCCTCCACCTTGTTGCTTTAAATGAGGTTTTTATGGATGTTCTTTATAGTTTTTCTATGGAAGAAGTTCAAATAGCATGTGATACAACTAGGGCTAGTTGATAAGGCTATGAGACCATATACAATATGATAGTAAATGCATTGACTCACAATAAAATAAAACGCATGATTTTACCTCATCCATTTTGGCTTAGAGACGTAAGACAAGCACGAAATATATCCATTGTTGATTCAGTAGGAGAATATTTTTTTAATCACTGACAAAATGGAAGTGGAGAAAACTAAAGTTGGAAATATTTCTTAAGACTATGATAACTTTAACAATATGTTTGTTGACTTGGTTATTAAGCTGCAATGTGCCATGGCTTGTTTCTACAAGATGCAATGCTCAAAATGTATTGACCTCTCCTAATATAACATTAAGAATTCAATATAGTACACTTGTTTCTACTAAGTTCATATAAACTATAATTGCAAGGTTTTATTTCAACCTTGGAGTTTATTATCAAGATTTGATGAATGCTAAATTGTGAAGGGACACAAGTTGGACAAGGTGGGTCTTACATTGATGAATTATGGCATGACGTATGCAAAAGATAGCATACTTGTCCAACCATTTAGTATGTAGTTAGAAAGGGAAATTTGGTGGCTCTAGCAAAAGCCAAAGTGCTCAAGGAGACCCATGATTTGCTTGCTTGGATCTTCCAACAAACTCCACATCATCCAGATATAATTTTCATGCAAACAAGTGGTGAGAAGCTCTATAGGGAAGACATTGAAGAATTCAACATTAATTGGCGATTGGGTTGTGATCTCAAGGCTTTAAAATATATGTTCAATTATGATACTAAGGCATTAGCAACATTGCCTTGTCCATTTGTGTGAAAATAAAAATTTCTTTTGAGGCCATGGATAATGTTTCATGGAAGGGAGGAGCACTAGCTTGCAATAGAAAGGTGCAACTGAATAGATCACATCTTGATTAGAATTGGAAAGGCATATTTTCAATTAACATTGAGAATGTCCATTTTTGCAAATTGCTTTGCCTCATACCCATATTTGAAAAGCTGTTAAAGTTACATATCAATTATGTATACACAATGAAACTTCTCTCCAAACGTGAGAAGCTATTGAGAAAGTTGAGGAGTATTAAATTCATCATGTGTACATGGAAGCAAGGTTAAGAAAAAAAAGAACAAAAAAACATCAAGCCTAACTTATGAGATATCACATAAAATATTAATAAGTGGGACAAAGTTGAAGAGATTCTTGAGCAATTTGGCTAGCAAGCCATCAAAGTAAAAGTGGAGCTATGGAAAGATTGATGCAAATGTAATACAGATTTAGAAAGAGACCTACTCTTAAGAATGCTCGTTGGAATTTTTTTAGTAAGCTAGGGTGTAATGCTAGAATCGTCAATAGATTGTTCCACTCAAGTTGAATCTCATTCAATAGTTAATCATTTTACAAAGCTAGTTATCAATGCATGGGGAGAAATCAACATCACCCACTATATGGTACACCTAAGACTCTACTACTTTCATGTTTTTTTATGTTTATATAATTTGACATTTCAAATCTAATGTCAATGCTCCATACCTTTGCAACACATATTACATGCTTTGGGTCATATTTTTTAGAGAAGTATGTGCCTTTGGAAATGTGGAGCACCCATGGTATGGAGAAATCTCATTACCAGGATCGTGGAGCATATTTTAAGAACACTTGCTATGGTGGTGCTTGTCTCAAGAAAAGATAGATTGTAGAAATGTTTGATTGGTTTTATAGATGTATCTTCGGTCGCTCCATCACGTTGGAGAATGCTAAGGCTACTACATTGGCTAAATCTCCTTAGTAAGAAATCCAACTGCATAATAAGGAAAAGTGATGAAACACATCTGTAGCGAATACACATGTAGTAGGGAGTTTTTTTTCATTGATTATAGTCATTAGATTGGAAATCCTTAGTCCACATCTTTAGGTGAGAATACTTTTGAATCTCTTATGGTAAATGGAGAACAATATCAATAGTTGTTGACAAAAGGTTAAGTTTGGTTGGAATGTGTCAAGATCCTTGATTAAATCATACTCCTTTATGGGGTCCATTGGTTTTTCGAGACAACTGGGGAATGAAATGATATCCATTTTCATCTTTCTTCTCCCTTCAAGAACAAGCTGCATCACTAGTTCACCTAAGGCCAGAGACATCTCCAGTTCTTCCATTTCCTACACCTCTTTATCTACATTTTCTATATTGGGATGTTTTCTAGCTCTATTGGTAGTTTAAATTTCATAGTATTTACTGGGGGATTATTTTTCTTTAGAACTATTGCTTTTTTATTCTTGGCATACGTTATTGTAGCTACTTTCAACTCCACCAAGTTGGATGTGGATTCTTGAACCTTGGGTTGGATATTAGTGGCACTTGCATTGATAATGGTTGGATTGGGATAGTCTTTCACAGTGTGGATTTTGCATTTGCGTCTACTGCATATTAGTGGCTTATAGTCCATTGATCTTCTTGGGTTAGGATAATTTGGGAAAATATGGCCTTTCTCTCCATACTTGTAGCATTCAACTTTGGATCTCTAAACACTGCTACTGTTGTTGTCTGTAATTTTGGGATAGGAACCTTCTAGGGCCAAAGTTAGACTCGAACTCTTTAGGCTTTTGTCCAATATACTGAGATGTCACTTTTTATTCCAATAAATTGAATCATACTTTGTCATTTCTCTCATAAGCTAGACTATCGAGCTTGTGAACCACTTATTGTTTCAAGTGTTTGAGCAATTTAGCTATGGCTATCTCTCACCTAGTCACATTGCAACTCTTCAAATGAGTGTATCAAACTCACCAATCACCTTCTCCTTGTAGTCTATTCATGGAAGGCTTGTCGATGGCTCCACGATTCTTAACGATAGGCCATAATAAGTGAGCTCCACCTCCTTTGCCTCAATCACTACACAAGCTTCGTAAAGAAGAAGAAGAAGAAGAAGAGCTTCTCCAATTAGTCTTTTACTCTACCTCACACTTTTCCTCTCTCTCTCTTTGAAGGAAGAAGTAAGAAGAGAGCTCACAAGGTTGTGCACCACAAGTATGAGCTTATGCATTCACTTTTCAATTTTTATACATGGCATCAAATTTTGGACACCCTACTTCTGCATTTGGCTAGATTGGCCTTCTCTCACTAGCATATGCCATTTACATTATTTTATCGGTTTACCGACTAGTTTAGCAAAGAGTAATTGATACAATTTGCATGCGAGTAAGCCCATGCTCTTGTACAAATATAGTTATAAGTAAAATTTCAATTTAAAAAAATTGTAAGTTGTTTTTTTGTTCCTCGTTTTTCCACTTTTCTTGCACCTCTTGTAAAATTTCAACTTTTTTTCTGCCTTCTCTTGCATATTACTTCATTTTGCCTTCCTAAATAGGATTAACATTGTCCCTCTTCTAAAGTTGTGCCAGTTTCAAGGCACTTTGTCATCTAATTGGATCCATGTACAATCGGTGTTGATTGGAGGTGTAGAAGGTAACCAATGTATCCTTGTGCTTTAGGCAAGTGCTTCATGGGAATGGAATTAGCTCTTGTGATTTCTTTAGGGATAGGTTCATTGTCAAGATAGAAGAGGAAAGGATTGTAATTGGGTCCAAGTTTCGGATGTGGTCACTAGATGCAACTGGTTGAACTAGCTCTGTAGAATAGCAGAGCCTTATCATACTTAGACCCAACCCAGGGGTATGCTACCATCGTAGACTTAACAATTGAGCATACCAATCATGTTAAGTACTATTATGCACTACTGAGACAAATAGTTAATCAGGAAAAGAGAATGCTATTAGATCATGTCATTCGACACTATAATCTCACACCTCAACTGGGTATGCATATATATATATATATATATATATATATATATATATATATATATATATATATATATATATATTCCATCAAGTGTGTACATGGTTTGATAATAGACATTAGAATACAAAGTACACCTCAAAATTTATCTACTTATAAGAAATACATGACAATGGATTGGATTGACTTGACTGCTTTCATAGTGTGATATTGTATTGAAGGATTACAAGGAGATCATTAGGGTTTAGAAAAGTTTAGGACCCAAATAATAGGTCAAGGAGGAAGCAAAGAGGAAGACGGATGGATGTGAAGTGAAGAGGAGAGAGAGAAGCAAGAGGTAACCAAGGGAGAGTTCATGTAAAGTTGTGTTGAGGAGGAGAAGAAGACGACAACATTAGTTCCTTGATTCTTTTATAGCTTGTAGTGGCCGTGTTCTCATAAAGTCCTACTATCATAATCCTTGGCTGATTTTCCACCTTATATTATTATGCGACTACTATCAGAATTGATGGCTCTTTTAGCTATCTTCCCATGAATGCTTTTTTGGGTTACCAATCATGGCACATGGTATGCATGGAGGACCCATTGATGGCTCTTTAAGCCGCCTTCCTATTGTTAAGATTCAAGATCATGTACCTTTGGTTTTTGGTTTGGTTACCTTAATTGAATAAGGTTTGGGTCACACAGACTCAACCATGGTTACATCTAGGTTACTTTACTTCTGTATGTTTGGTTGCATGAACAGAGCTAGTGTGGGAAGATAATGAAATTTGGATAGAGAGCATGGCTCCTCTTCTTCTTGTCTGACCTTTGTCCCTCTCTCTCTCTCTCATTTCTTTCATGGCATCAGAGCTCTCCATGTCATTGCTAACTGTTGCTGTTGGTGATGCTGATGATGTTGCTATTGCTGATGCTGATGCTGCTTGATTCTGTTGAGTAAATGGCTCCAGGCTCAAGAAAATAAGAGAGAGCACACGGACTCCACCACCTGAGACTACCACAACAGCTGTATTTTGCTCTTCGATGCGTAATCCTTGTGGTTGTATCTCTGCTGCATGCGGCTGACTCCCAGTGAGTTCTTCTGTTGGCATCTCATGGTGACATAGAGGACAGGAGCTATGTAATGCTAACCATGGCAAGATGCAATCAGAATGCTTTCGATGCAGGAGGGGAACCATACCTTGCTCCCTCACCTTTCACAAACTATTGGATTAGGAAATTGAGAGCGGGACCAAGTATCAGGTCCTGAAGCCCGTGAGAACCATCATCGGTTACAGCCAAAGGCATGTCACGTCCATCTCTACTGGATATTAAAAGAGCCAACTGCTCTTCTGCACCTAAATTGTGAGCAGGCATGTTGAGGTCAGAGTTTTGCATATTCGAAATATTGGAAACACCAGAAAGCTGATCTGCAATGACCTCACTGCTCTCGGTATTGCCACTATTCTCAACCTCTACCTCATGGGGAGTGCATCCAGTAAAAACTTCTGCAGTTCTATCACAGAATCGATTGCCAGCTCTAATCGCTGCATTGCAGCTGGCATTGTAGCATCAGGCAAGTTTACTTCAGGGAATGCAAAGCTCTTTGGCGATTGTGCAAATTCATTGGGAGCTGAGGTTCGCTCTCAATTGTATGCTATACGAGAGGTCTTAGCAAAGAATGCATCAGGAGGTGTTGATGATGTTATAGCAGTAGATAACTTTGTGTCAAATGAAGCAGGGAACAATGAATCGGCTGTAGTTGACATCAATAATGAAGAAGATGGTAAAGACAGCACAGCAATAGCATGTTCAGAGTCTGTGTCAGGTGATAATGTAGGAATGGAGCTAAGGGAGATAGTAAAGGTGCCGTAGCTCCATTGTCTGAAACTGAAAGCCATTCAGATGGAGAATTACGACTGTATTCCATGGCTGTGAAAGGCCATCTGGAGAAAAGCTACAAGAGGAGCCACAGAAACCTTGAGCACTATTACTCAGCAATAGAGTTGACCGTTGTGGTTGTTGCTGTTGCCAAGTTTGTTGTATGTGACTTTGGTTGAGCTTATCAGCACTATCTGTGCTTGTTCCATGCTGGAAAACTGAACTTTAAAGGAAGATTGGCAGCTATAAATCTCTTATAAATTGCAAGGGTCATTGAAGTGCATTGCCTGCTGGCATTTTGGGGTGACTCTATACATCAAATCTTGTTTTGCAAAGCCGAAGACTTTGAAGTGGCCAACACACGAGAGAAGGATACTACACTCAGATAGTAGGTGAGAAGCTGAATACAACAACTTTGTTTTATGGAAGTTCAGGATGTCAAACTTCTTAATTGGAAGAGGCTATTGGGATCTAGTCACAGGTCTTGAAGATGAGCCCAAGCTACTGGAGGATAGATCTCCAACACATGATCAATTGAAGACACATAAGACATGGTTGAAAAAGGCTAGCAAGGTCTTGCATTGGTTGTCGTTATGTGTGTCAGACACAAAAGCTATGCAAATTGCAAATTGTACATCACCAAAAGTCACTTGGATTCAGCCACATATCCAGGAATGGAAGGTCTACTGAAGACTATGTGAGTGAGATTAGAACCATTGTAGAGCAACTAGGCTCAATTGGAGCTGAAGTTGAGGATGATGATTTGGTGGCCACTACCCTCCATGGTTTTGAAGAGGAGTACAAGCAGTTTGACACTTCCATATTAGTACATCAGGAGTAGCCTGGACTTTGATGAACTTATGGCACTTCTTTTGCATGAAAAAGTGAAGCTTGGACTCAATACAAGTTCTAGTGGGTCTAAGAATAATAGGGACATGCAACCCATGGACAGCAAGGTAGTAGATAACAAAATAGGTAGCCTTAAGCAAATAGAGGTGCCTCTAATGCTCATGGAAGAGGGGGTTACTCATCTAGAGGAAGATGTACTTGGCAGTAGTCCTAAATGAGCCATGGAAATCAATCAAATGTAGGAAAGGATTGTCATTATTGTGGCAAATATGGGCATGTAGCTAAAGATTGCTACAAGAAGTAGAATGATCAGAGAGCAAGAGGAAGGCAACATAGTAATTATGCCTTTTCAAGTGGTATGCAGGAGGATGACAGGCTGTTTGCTATGCAACATGTAAAGAAGGGATTGCCTACACAAGGCAAATCAGATGATGCATGGTATATAGACTCAGGGGCATCTAACCACATGACTTCTCATGGAGAGTGGTTTGACACATTGGTAGAAGGTGCTCATGGATATGTTTGCACAGGGGATGATATGCATCATGACATTAACCATACATGAACCATTCCCTTGATGATGCACGGTGACAAGAAAAAGAGTCTATATGATGTGTTACATATACCCTCCATTACCAAAATTTTACTTTCTGTGGGAAAAATGGCTGAACAGAATCTAAGTTAGATTCAATAGAGATGGATGCTGCATTAAAGAGTATAGTCAAGGATGCAAACTCATTGCTAAAGGCAAAAGAAATAGCAGGATGTTTACATTGGATATAAAAATTCCATCCTTGAATGCTACTATGTATTCACATGACTACAGGTGACATTGATTTGGTCCATGTGAGGACAGAAGACCAAGTTGCAGATATCTTTACCAAGTCATTGGGTAAAGATAAGTTTGTGCATTTCAGAGAGCTACTTGGAGTGAAGTATTGCACTTGAGCTTGAGGGGGAATGTTGAGAGTCAAGCTCATGTACCTTTGGTTTTTGGTTTGGTTACCTTAGTTGAATAAGGTTTGGTTCACATTGACTCAACCATGGTTACATCTAGGTTACTTTACTTCTGTACCTGAGATTGGGTGCAGGTCTTGGGATCCGATCATCGAGGCAAAAGACAACATTCCTCTCATTGCATGGTCTGGTCCAAGATTTTTTGGAAGAAGACAATAGTCCTCTCATTGCATGATCTAGTCTAAGTTTTTTTGGATTGCTAGTGGGATGTGCTTCATGAGGTACTTGACCTTGGCATCAGCATGAGCCAAGAGTTGGTGGTGATCACTTTGCAAGACTTCAATACGTTCCAAGGCCTCATCTTGTTGTTGCTCAAGGGCCTTGTAGTGCTCCATGAGCACGAGCCATTTGGGATCTTAAGAGGAAGTGCTAGTGGCAAAGTCGAGAAAGTCTTGGGTGGGGCTTCCTTGGGAAGCTTTATCATCATTGAGAGGAATGGCTTCCTCTTTGAGATGGTCTTCCCTTTGCTAGCTGTGAGTGACAGTGTGGTGTTTCTAAGCTATGTGAAGGGTGTTCACAAGGCATGCTTCCTCTCTTCTTACTATTGCACCCTGGGGATGAGAAGGGGTTTGAGGCCCCCTCTACCTTGAGTTGCAACCTCCGTGGCTATTGGAGTGGGAGAAGGGATGGATGGAAGGCAAATGATGGACGAGATTAATGCCATTGGTGGTGAGAGGTGAGCAATGGCAAGAAAATAAGTGTGAGAGGGTATTGAGAGCATAGAGTGTTGAAAATAGAAAGCACAATGAAGAGAAAGGTGAATAAAATTTTACTTTTGAGGGGATGGATGCATGGAGGGTCGGTGGTTTGAATGTGACCAATGCATGTTTGCCATGCCAATAGATATGTCGATAAGGAAAAATGAGTATTACACCAGCTCAATACATTGTACCACCACCTATAATGAGGATCATGTAATGGTATGATGGAGGGGTGATTAATAAGGGCCACATCACCATAAGTGGTGGTATCAAAATCATTTTCAATCTATCATCAAGGATTCAGTACTAGGTGAGGAGATCTTGGAGGCTCGTATATAATCTACTATGACAAGCTTAACATGCCACTCCAAAATAAGTGGAAAGGGGCACACTAGTCAGTCCACATAGTAATGCCACAAGTGAAATCCGTTGATGGGTTGTGGAAGAAGATTTTCCTATAAGTCAATGAGGTAGAAATAATTAGTGGCGGTAGTATGGAAGATCCAAAATGGGCCATTAAACCCCATTTTCAATTTGCCGAGAAGCTTACCCATCGAAGTGCGGAAGACCAGGATGGCTTGACCATGCCCAAAGAGCTACTTCTTGGTGAGGTGATCCACTTGGTGCTTTTGACTAGACTAGACTTTAGATAGGAGGAAGAAACTTCGAATCAAGTCCTCATCTAGCTCTACCAGACTTTCCAGTTAGAATGGGAGGGATTCCCGAGGAAGAAGGCGATATTCGATAGCAATTCTCAAACTCGGGACCACAAATTTCAAAGGCATAATTGCCTTGATATTGAAAGCAAGCTTATATGGAGGGAGGCATGTAGCCACTTTGAAGGAAGTGTGGTAAGCCGAAAGTGCTATTGGGAGCTTGGTGTCCCAATCTTTCTAACGTTGCTTAACGAGCTTTGTAAGGATTTGGTATCCCAATCTTTCTAATGATGCTTGATGAGCTTTGTAAGGATTTTGCACAAGGTATTGTTGGTAGATTCAGCTAGACCCTTGGCTTGCAGATAATACAAATAAGATTTCTTATGAATTACCATGAAGGTTGAAGTCATATTCTTGATGACCTTATTTACAAAATGACTTCCTCAAGCATTGACCAATTCAACTAGACAACCATAGTTGGTGAAGGTGTCTTTGAAGAGGCATTTTGCTATTGCCAGCGAGAAATGATTGGACAATGCCCATGCTTTGACCCACTTAGTGTAGTAGTTCATTATTATCAAGATATACTTGTTTCTGGTGTAGAATGTCATAGGTCTAATAGAGTGCCGACAAAGTCTAGTCCCCATTTCTGAAAGGGCTCCAGCAACAAGATTGGGTGAAGAGGTAGTTGATCACAGGACAAAGTTTGGCCAAGCCATTGGCAATCATCGCACTTTTGGACAAATTTGCATACATCTCCATGCATAGTAGGCCACCATAGTTTGACTTATTGGATCTTGTAGATCGTAACATTTGCTGCTGCAAAGTGACCTCTAGCAATGCCTTGGTGAGCTTCTTCTAGAGCTGTTGAGATGGCAAGCTCAACACATGTGGACATGGATGATGGACCGCCTGGTTAGATGGGTCCACACGTCTACACTTAGCACGTCGGTGGTCATTATGACTCTCACATGGCCACTGACTCATTACTTATTATATTCAGGTTGTTACACCTATTTACAGCTGGGATAGTTATAGCGCCAGCCGACTAGTGTAGTCGGTTATGCATTGTTTGACTTATTAGGCCATTTCCTTTTATGTTGTATCTTATCTATACTTTGTGTACATTGTAAAGTGTGTGAAAGAAGAAGAAGAAACCAGCAAGAAAACGTTTTGGCCTCCATCTCTCTTCTTGTCTCTTGAGTGAGCTTCTCCTTGTGCATTCTGTGTGTGTTCGGCGCAGCATTTTGAGCAACCCCCTCCACCACGCGATTCTTGACATGGTATCAGAGCCGCGCCATTGAGAGAGGCTGATTTCGAAGTTTGAAGCAAAGGAGAAGAAGCAAGGTTCGAGCAAGCAAGCTACGGGTAAGAATCTCTCCCATTCTTCCACTCCTTCTCTTGGATAGTGCCTGTGGAGGCACCGGAAGCAGGGCAGAGCAAAAATCTCAGATTGCAGTGAGATTTGGTGTGCGCGAAGAGCGCTGTGTATTTTGCAGATAAGCCCTTTAGGGCTTCCCCACAGAGATTTTGGGCATTTGAGGCCGTTTCAGGGCCCGTTTTAGAGCCGCAAGGTTACGGACAGCAGTTTCGGGGTACACTGTGACTTCGACTGTATTGACCGAACGTGGGTGCGCAGGTTACAGATTTCAGATCTGTAAGTTCAAAGGTGTTTATCAGTGAGTAAACACAAGGTTTTTCTGCAAATTGGTTGCAGATTGCATGTATTGTTGAGCAGACAGTAAAAAAGGCTGTCTGGTGTATTGCTGTGCACTACAGGTCAAGGGTTGCAGAAGATTTGCTTGCTGTTTGGTATTAGTTTTGTGATAATGGCAGAGAACAGTGGAAGCCCCATCATTGAGAAGCTCGACAAGAACAACTACCCATCATGGAAGTTTCGTGTCACGAACTTCCTTATTGGAAAAGGCCTCTATGAGTTCGTTTCAGGTGAAGAAAAGGAGCCGGAGGTGAATGATCCTCCAACTGTAGAAGAGACAAAGGCACGAAAGGAATGGAATGCAAAAGACAAGAAGGTCATGTATTGGTTGTCTGCAGTAATTGACAATAACATGCTGGGACACATTAGAAATGCAGAGAATGCATATGCAGCTTGGACCATACTTGAAAGTATGTTTTCTGTAAATACAAAGGCACGAAAGATTCAACTCAAGCAAGAGTTGAATACATTGAAGAAAGGGAAGATGTCTATCAATGAGTATGCACTGAAAGTAAGAAGCATTGCAGATGCATTGGCAGCGATTGATGCAATGCCCGATGATGATGATTTGGTGTCGTCTACCTTGGGTGGACTTAACAATGAAAAGGCTTGGAAGTCTTTTGTAACTTCCGTATATGTCAGAAAGCCATTTCCAGATTTCGATGAATTGGTCTCCCTTATGATCACTGAAGAGATCAACATGCAGAGTGAGACATCTGAAAGAAGTGGTGAACAGGTCCAAGCTTTCTACTCCAGTTCTGGAAGGGGACGTGGCAGGTTCTCTTCAAGAGGCCGTGGTACAGGACGTGGTAGTGACAACCAGCAAAACAGATTGAATCAGCAATTTGGCGATATGCAGGTTTCAGGAGGTCGTGGTAACTTTAGAGGCAGGGGGAGCTTTAGAGGAAGAGGTGGATGGCAGAACAGAGGTTCTAACAACTCTGGTATTGTGTGCCACTACTGTGGTAAAACATGTCATATTGCAGCCCAATGTTATGCTAAGAGAGATGATATCCGCAGTGGTAAGTTGCAGCAAGGAAACTATGCATCGTCTTCACGACAGAATGAAGACAAAAATGAACGTTTGTTCGTTATGCAGCATATGCTGAATGCTGTTACAGGAAAGGGAACACATGAAGATGTTTGGTATGTTGATTCAGGTGCATCCAATCATATGACCAGCCATGCAGAATGGTTTGGAGAGATGCAGAATTTGCAGAATGCAGGTTATGTGCAGACGGGTGATGACTCATGCCACCCAATTTCACACATTGGAAAAGTTCCCTTGTCCTTGCATGATGGTAAGACAAAGAGTCTTTCAGATGTATTACATGTACCATCTATTACAAAGAACTTGGTGTCAGTCGGTCAAATGGTAGAGCAAGGGCTGCAAGTCAGATTTAATGCAAAGGGCTGCTTTGTAGAAGACTTCAATGACAAGTGCAGGTTGGTAGCAAAGGGAAGTAGAGTTGGACGTATGTTCACTCTAGATGCCGGAATTCCTACTATGAATGCTACTATGTATGCCAAAGGAAAAGGTGTTGTTGCAGACATTGAAATTTGGCACAAACGCATTGGACATGCAAATGTACAAAGGCTGAAATTAATGCAGTCCAAAGGGTTGGTTACAGGTTTGCCTATATTTAAAGTTGCAGAATTTCAGAAGGTTTGTGAAGCATGTCAGTTTGGTAAGCAGGCAAGGCAACCTTTTTCACATGATAGAGATGTAAGCAGAAATATTCTTGATGTTGTACATACAGACATTTGGGGGCCTACACAAAATGTATCTCTTGGAGGCAGTTCATACTTTGTCACATTCATTGATGATTGTTCTAGAAAGCTGTGGGTATATTTTATGAAGGAAAAGAGTGAAGCTTTTGAGCATTTTAGAACTTTCAAGGCTGCAGTTGAAAGAGAAACAGGCTTGAAAGTAAAGTGCCTGAGGTCAGATGGAGGGGGAGAGTACCTCTCAAATGAGTTCAGTGATTTTCTGAGGTCTCATGGGATAAAGAGACAGTTCACATGCAGGTATACCCCACAGCAAAATGGGGTTGCAGAAAGGAAAAACAGGCATATTGCAGAAGTTGCACGCGCCTTGATGGCTGAAAAGAATATGCCTAAGCATTTTTGGTCTGAGGCTGTTCATACTGCTGTTTATATTATGAACAGAACTCCCACAGCTGCAGTTCATGGTATGACCCCCGAAGAATGTTTTACAGGTAAGAAGCCTGATGTTTCACACTTGAAAGTGTTTGGCTGCATTGCGTATGTTCATGTACCAGATGAGTTGCGGAAGAAACTGGATCCAAAGGCTGAAAAGTGTATCTTTATTGGATACTCTTTAGAGCAAAAAGGGTATCGCTGTTACAACCCTGTCACATGTAAGTTCAGAGTGAGCAGGGATGTCATCTTTGATGAAATGAGCAGTTGGTATGCATCTAGTGGTGATGCATTGGATGTTGATGATGATCATGACACTCATGTGCAGGCTGAAAAGCAAGAATCACGAACTCTTAGTGGACCAGAGACATCATCTAGTAGTCCTTGGTCTGGGAGACTAAGGAGTAGCTCTACATCTTCGGGTGCATCTAGTAGCACTACAGGTAAAGACAAAGGAAAGAATAAAGTGTCAGAAGGCATTGATGCAGTTCTTGATGGAGACTCCAGTGGCTCAGAGAGCTTGGATGATGAGCTTGGCATTCCTTCAGTGAGGACTCCAGGTGTGCAGAGAGCACGTGTTAATGCAAAGACTCCATTGAGTGATCCAGTGGTACGCACGTCTAGCAGGGTGAGATACCCTGTTAAAAGATTTGGTTTTGAGGGTTATGCAGCTCACCATTATGCTTATATGGTGAAACTAGTTGAGGATGTTGAGCCCACATGTTTTGAGGAGGCTGTTGGTCATGCTCATTGGGATGCAGCAATGGATGAGGAGATGGCTGCATTAGAGGCCAATAAGACTTGGGATCTAGTATCATTGCCAAAGGGAAAGAAAGCTATTGGATGTAAGTGGGTTTATAAGATTAAGCACAATGCAGATGGTTCTATTAGCAGGTACAAAGCTAGGCTGGTTGCAAAAGGCTATGCCCAAACATATGGCATAGATTATGATGAAACCTTCAGTCCAGTTGCTAGGATGGCAACTGTCAGATGTGTGATTGCTTTGGCAGCAGCCAAAGGTTGGAGGTTGCAGCAAATGGATGTAAAGAATGCCTTCTTGCATGGTGATTTGCAGGAAGAAGTGTATATGGATCAGCCAGCAGGTTATGAAGATTTAGAGCATCCCACGTATGTGTGCAGGTTGAAGAAGGCACTCTATGGGCTCAAGCAAGCACCAAGAGCATGGTGTGACAAGATCAGAGAGTATCTTGTCAATATTGGCTTTTATGTTTCTGATGCTGATCACTCACTTTATGTGAGAAAGGGAGATGCAGGTTTGGTCATCATAGTCATCTATGTGGATGACTTGATTATTACAGGTGATAGTGATAGTGGAATTGCTGAAGTCAAGGGCTGTTTGAAGATGAAGTTTGAGATGAAGGATTTAGGTGAGCTAAGGTACTTCCTTGGCATTGAGGTGATCAGATGTGATGATGGTATATGGCTGTTCCAAAGACAGTATGGCTTGGATATGTTGTCCAAGTATGGTATGACTGCATGCAAACCACTTTCAGTCCCGTTGGAGCAGAATGTGAAGCTGAGTGCTGATGTTGGGGATGAGATAGAAGACCCTACTATGTTCAGGAGGATAGTGGGGAGTTTGATCTACATGACCATTACAAGGCCAGACTTGAGCTACGCTGTTGGTCTTGTGAGTCAGTTTATGCAAGTACCTAGAAAGCCACATTTGGATGCAGTCAGACGCATATTGAGATATGTGAAGTCCACATTACATTATGGACTTTTCTATGAGGCAGGTACAGATGTACAGGTGTTTGGATACACAGATGCAGATTGGGTTGGTAGTATGTCTGATAGACGATCTACCAGCGGATACATGTTCTCTCTTGGTAGTGCAGCAGTTGCTTGGAGCAGCAAAAAGCAATCTACAGTTGCTTTGTCGAGTACAGAGGCTGAGTATAGAGGTGCTGCTGTTGCAGCATGTGAGGTAGTATGGCTGCAAAAGTTACTGGCTGATTTGGATGTGCAGGTGGAAGGTCCAGTTGTCATTTATTGTGACAACATGAGCAGTATACAGTTGGCTAGGAACCCTGTGTTCCATGCCAGGACAAAACATATTGAGGTACACTACCACTTTGTGAGAGAGAAGGTACTAGCAGGTGAGATTGACTTGGTGTATGTCAGCACACAGGATCAGATAGCTGATATCTTCACGAAGGCATTGGGTACAGAGAAGCTTCAAAAGTTTCGAAGCTTACTTGGAGTTGCAGAGATACAGTTGAGCTTGAGGGGGAGTGTTGAGATGGCAAGCTCAACACATGTGGACATGGATGATGGACCGCCTGGTTAGATGGGTCCACACGTCTACACTTAGCACGTCGGTGGTCATTATGACTCTCACATGGCCACTGACTCATTACTTATTATATTCAGGTTGTTACACCTATTTACAGCTGGGATAGTTATAGCGCCAGCCGACTAGTGTAGTCGGTTATGCATTGTTTGACTTATTAGGCCATTTCCTTTTATGTTGTATCTTATCTATACTTTGTGTACATTGTAAAGTGTGTGAAAGAAGAAGAAGAAACCAGCAAGAAAACGTTTTGGCCTCCATCTCTCTTCTTGTCTCTTGAGTGAGCTTCTCCTTGTGCATTCTGTGTGTGTTCGGCGCAGCATCTTGAGCAACCCCCTCCACCACGCGATTCTTGACAAGAGCCACATTCTATTCAATAGGTAGAATAATACATTGCAGCACTCTAGACAGTGTTGTGTGTGGTAGAGCTAGCCTTGGACAGATTCAAAACAACAATTCGGAGAGCCAATCATTTGCGTTGGTCTATTGGAATGTGATCTAAGACTTGTCTTGAGTTTAAGAAGACTAGCAATTTTTCATTCCATACCTAGGGGGGATTGGGTGGATCAGGTTCTGGATTCTCAATCATTACTGCATAAAACCATTGGGCATTTAGAAAGTCATCATCTAGACCGATTGAAGCTTCTCCACTATCAAGTCAAGATAGGAAGTTGGAAATCGCATGCTAGACTCCAGGTCTATGTACAACCTTGAAATCAAATTCTCGAAGGAAGAGAATCCATTGGGCTAGTCTTCCCATGACATTTCGCTATTTGACTAGATAGACTAGAGCAAAGCGATCCTTATGAAAAAAAAAAGAATGGCCAAGTAAATAGTGGCAAAATTTCTTTATGGAATATATCATTCTTAGGCACTCTTTTTCAGAGAGTAAAATTTCTCAACAGTAGAGAGTCGTCTACGGGCATAGAAAATTGGTCGGAACCAACCATTCTCATCTTTTGCATAAGCACATTGCCTATTGCCATATTTGAGGAATCTACAAAGACATGAGAAGGCTTTGTCCAATTTGACAATATCAGGATTGGGGCCTTGGATAGAAGTAGTCTCTAAGACATTAGAATGTGAGGTTTGCTGCCTCATTCTAGTTGAAAGCTATATTGGGAGTGTGGATGACCTGATCAAGAGGGATAGCTACATAGACCAAAAGGCACAAATGTTGTCCATGCCATCAGACTTTCCCTATGCTAGTTACTAAATCCTAAACCCTAAACCTTAAACACTAGGTGACTAGTTTGCCATGTGGGGACTCATTTGATATCTCTACAAGTAGATTGGCACAACATCCGACTTAAGAGAAATCCAATGTTGATAAAATTAGAAATCTAGTCCCTTTATTTTAGAATAATCCCAAGTGAAAATATATTTGAATTTGCTCAAGAGGGCGACTAGTTGGCTGCAGAAGTCAAGCTACAAGTGGAGCACTGATTTTGACAGGCTTTGTTTCTTTTAGACCAAGGTAAATTGTGGTGAGAACATCCACATCCTTGACTTTAGTGACTTTCTTCCTTTGAACTTTGAATTCTCTCCTTTTGAAATTTGCTATAGCCGTAGCTTGAGCCGCTTCTATCTCGGAGTCCAAACTCTAGATTTCTAGATTATTAGGATTCTGGTTCTAGGTTGAGTTTGGCTCATAGGCAAGGTTGAGTGGAGAGTGTGGATCAAAATACTGTTGAGATTGAGCTATAGCACATCTGCCAAACAAAATGGTTCCAAGTGGGCATTAGCTACCAAGAATGCAGCTTCCTCATCATTATCTAGCCCATCCACCAAGTTGACCATTTCTGTGCAACTACTAGTTGGTAGGCTATTGATGAAGGCATAATCTTGTTTAAGAAGATTTGGATTTTATTGTGACCTCAATGAATGGTTAGCTGGGGTCACAATCCCAATTTTGATTGACCAGTGCTTGCCA
Source organism: Lygodium microphyllum (assembly GCF_053477565.2). Taxonomy (NCBI): domain Eukaryota; kingdom Viridiplantae; phylum Streptophyta; class Polypodiopsida; order Schizaeales; family Lygodiaceae; genus Lygodium; species Lygodium microphyllum. The sequence goes on along the minus strand of NC_141143.1, from coordinate 21,906,993 downwards.
CAACTAGGTCCATTAAAGCAATATGCACTAATCTTCACCTACATGCTCCATGTTGAGTATTACTAAGGAAATCGAGAATGGCACACTAACAACCTCCATGAGAATTGATTGGATGATGCCCAGTGGTTGCACTCTTTGTTGGCTTTCCATTTGTACCAGGAATGGAGCTAGGTCCCATTTCATGAGCCCAAAATCTCTACAAGTGACCACGGTGATGATGTTGACTCTAGACCCACTATCTAACAGAACATTGTCGATTACCTGATTTCAAAATCGAAGAGAAATGATTGAAATGGTAGTGTTGAAAAATGGTTCTGCTGCTGGGACAGGCTCTTGCTACACCTTCCAAACTTCCTCTTGCATGGTGAATGTAGTCAGTGTTGCAACTTTGGGCTCTAGTAGAAGACGTTGATTCAGTTAAATGATCTTCATTCACCCTCACAGGTTGTGTAATACCAAAAGTCAACTATGGATGTTGCATCATGGCCAATACTCTGATGGTTTCTTCTAGTCTTGAATGTGTTGCTTTTGGACTTGAAATTGGTTGCAGTCTCTGTTGTGGTGCTGATGTTTCGACAGTCCTTTCTACTGATATGGGTCTTGAAGGGAAAACTTTCTTCTATTTAGCCTACGAAACTCCTATGGGCTTGTTCTATTTGCCTTTGAGCTTCTTGTCTTGGCAGACTAGATAACCACATTGATATCTGGCTTAGGAGCTCTTTGATTTCCATAGTGTTGATAGATGGTAATGGATTCTACTATGTTGCTTCTGATCATCATATTACTAGGCCTCAATACAATCGGATCTCACCTTCCTCTTACATACAAAAGAATCATTATTTATTGGGGGATGATAATATCCTCCTCTGTCTCCACAATTTCTTCCTTATTCTCTTGCTAGGGCCATGGTAGTAGAGAGTTTAAGGTGATTCCAACTAGCTAACTACACTCATCCTGTGCCTTGCCAAGACTAGTATTTTCCACTTGATTGCGGGTATTATATCAACAAACATCAGTATTGTGGGTAGCTATATGGCAAATTCTGCACCACTGATGATTTAGACTGTATTCGGTAGCCAAGTGACTTGGATTACTACACTTGGTACATTAAAGGGCTTTAAACAGTAGTTTTTCAAGCACCGTTTGAGGGTTTATAGGCCTTATCCTTTCTCTTGGACTTAGTTGGCTTTCTGCATTTCTCTCCCTCAAAGTCCTCCTATTCACTGCTACTTTCTTCCTCTAGGTCTGAATCTATATTGGAGTCATTGCATTCCATTTGTCACGTTTGTTAATAGGTTTGGTCAATTTCTTCCCTTTTTCAAACTTGTCCTTGGCCAAAAACATCTCGACGTAGAGTGTGTGCTAGTAAAAATAATCCTAGTTGTTAACATATAAGTCTTCCATAGCTAAGGCCTTACAAATTTTCCTATTTAGGCCTTGTAGATACAAAGAATGCAACATTTTGCCACTAGATTGGGTGGTTTGAGACATACTTCCTCTCAAGACTTTGAGCCAAGCTATATAGCTTTAGACTATGGCACTAGTCTAAAGCTATATGGCACTAGTCTCAAGACTCTGAGCTAATCTATATACATGTATACTATGGCACTAGTCCCGTGACTTTGAATCGAGCTATATAGCTTTATACTATGGCACTAGTCTTTCTAATTTTTAGGCTGTTAACCCCAAGTCAAGATGGCGGAAAAATGGAGGAAAAAGCAAAAGGAAGATGGAAAAAGAGCAAAGACACGCAGACGGCCTCTAAAGATAAACCTGGGCAAAAAGCGCAACCTTAAATGAAAAGGCGCCTCAAAAAAATCGGAAAACTCTTGTAAAAGAGTGCCAGGCTCCCTCCTGTGCCAATTGTAAAATATTAGATGGGTGTAGGCTAGAGGCACAAGGCTAGAAGAGGAAAATGGAAAAAAGACCTTGCCACAATGGCTGGTCATGTAAAAAAGGGATAGGTGCCCATGGGATTCTATGGTTTGTATATATAAAGTTCAAAAAGTGAATAAGAGATCATTCTTTGGTGTGTGGCAATAAGAGTCTTCTTTTTCTTCTCTCCTTCTCATCTTCTTGCTTGTGTGTGCTCTTGAGAGAGGGAGTGTGAGAGTGTGAGGGAGTGAGTGTGTGAGAGTGAGGGATCAAGAGGGTGAAGCTCTTCACCATCTTCTCTTCTCTTCTCTCTTCTTGCGCGCGCAGCTATGGAGGATGGAGCTTGGAGGTGGAGGAGGCTTGAGGATGCTTGAGCTTGCATCTAGGATCATGGATCTACTAGTATGTGTGAGAGAGGAGGCAACTCATATCGGCACTAAGGTAAGCTCACTACACTCGTAGGATCGACGGCGCGTCGGCTAGGTGAGAGATAGCCATTAGAGCTCACTTGGAATGCTTGAAACAATAAGTGGTCCGTGGGTCTTGGCGGTTGAGCAAAGGCTCCCACATTTTGGTTCCGTTGCCAGGACCAACGGATTCAAGCTTGAGCACTTGCGTGCCTCATATCGAGCATCAAAGTAAGGGATTCATCCTCGAAACGGAGCTTGAGATAGATAGGAAGTTGGGTGTTTTTGATCTTCAAAACAAGTAAGCATTTTGGGTTATTTTGTTTGTTTGATGATTGGGAAACATGGAGAAATCATTTTAGTGTTTTGCTTTCGATTCTTGTTGTATTTAGAGTAGGTTAGGATTAGGAATCGCACTGGAGAAGGGTAGGGTTTACTAAAACAATGCAAAAATCGTGCAAAAAATGGCAAAAATCTCTCTTGTGATGCCTAAGATCGGCAAGTGAGTGATTGGGGGCACCAACATCATACCTGAGAAGGGATATAAGAGCCAAGAGGCCAAGGGAGAACTCATTTGCAACAATTTCAAAGAGAAGAGAGAGAGAGAGAGAGAGAGAGAGAGAGAGAGAGAGAGAGAGAGAGAGAGAGAGAGAGAGAGAGAGAGAGAGAGAGAGAGAGAGAGAGAGAGAGAGAGAGAGAGAGAGAGAGAGAGAGAGAGAGAGAGCTATTGCCCGATTCGATGCGATTGCACCAACGATGAGTCCACCACTCTATCCAGGTATATAAATCCCTTCCCTTACCCCCTTAGGTAGGATCTGGAGGTTTGTGCCTGATACGATTGAGTAAATCACAAGGAACAATCGAAATCAAACTCGCGCTGTTGACGTGCACTGCACTCGGCCTGTCCAAATGGTCACTTTTGGGCCGAGTCCTAGAATCGGCCCTTGGCCCCTTACCATTCGGCCCACTCGGCCCAAACCTTCTCGGCCGTCCGAGTCAACCATTCGGATCCTGGACCAATTCGGCCCTCTGCCACGTGTCAAACTCGACCCTTGGCCCACTTCCCTCGGCCCAGTTGCCTCGGCCTATCCAAGCAACCTCGTCCGAATTGACTACTCGGCTTGTCCGAGCCAATCTGTCCGAGTGACTTCGTCCGAGTCCACTCCTCGGCCCGTCCGAGCCCTCCCTGTCCAAGTCCTAAATTCGGCCCTCGGCCCGTGCGAGTGACCCACTCGGACCTTGCAATTCGGACCAGTTGGGCTGAGTGTAGATTTTTACCAATTTTTTAGAAATTTGACATGATCCGGCTAGGACTCAACAATGCAAACTGTTGAGAGCCCTTAGGACGCTCAAAACTTGATTCTGGCATACGGAATAGGCAAAATCGTAGGGCACAGCTACTTAGCAGCTAGAAGTGGGTAGTTGCGAGACCTAGAGACTTAGACGCAAACCCTTGAGTTGTAAAGCCTGATTGGACCAAAAACGAACGAGGCAACATATTAGAGAAACCCTAAACCCTACCAAGATGGCCAGAAAATTGACGAACAAGCCTATTAGGCCCGAAACAACGTGAGAGTGCGTAAGACGCCTAGAAATTGGTTGCTGCACTCACCCTGGATTTTCGCACTTGAAGTACACTTAAGGAAACTGAAAGCTTGATTGAGCACAAGTGCACAGGAAAAGTCACACACATTGAGTAACCATAAATTGAGGATTGTATTCAATAACTGAAGGAACTCACCTAGATAAACCACTCAAGGAACCCACCAGTAGGAGAGAACCCAAGACATAGACAAACTATCAACACGCAAAAGTAGGACCAAGCAAGGGGCGCTGACGAAGTGGATTTGACAAGTCTACTGAACCTGATTGATAGCTTGGTGGAGCACGATAACTCGACAATGGCAGAAGAAAGTTCAAATCGCAGATCTAACAAGGAATTCAACTTAGGAGCCTTTCCAGATGCTATTCAGCAGCAGCTGGTCAGCAGTTATGACGCTCATGCCCGATATGAGCACCACGGCAGGACAACAGATGCTATCATCGCAGATCTAGAAGAGGAGAGAAAGCTGGCCCGCAAAGCATTGCAAGGCATGGCTGAATACAATAGGGATAAGCAGGCTAGGAGCCAAAGGCAAAGCATGGAGTTGCGAGAGGTGCAGTAGGTGCTGAACCTAGCTAGCAAAAATCGAACGGACCATGAGAGATCACTAGAAGGAGACTTAATGCTGAGTGAGCTTCTCATGAAGCGCCTACTCGATAACACGGCTGCAGAGCAAAGTGCCACGGCTCTAGCGACATCGCTGCTCGCAGGATTAGGAGCAAACCAAGGCTCAAAGAGCTAGTCTAAAATCCCTATTGTTGCCAAGCAACTCGATAAGTACCAACCCCATGACGATCCATACAGCTTTGTTGAGCAGTTCGAGCAAGTTTGCAAAGCCAACAGCCTCGACCTGACTCAACGTTCTCAAGCGTTCGGGCTTTGCTTGGGTGACAAGGGTAGGACGTGGTATACGAGCTTAGATAACGCAGAGCTAGCCAGCTTCAATGGCCTCAAGGATCTCTTCATTAAGAGATTTGCCGAGCCCGAATACTCTGATAATCTACTAGTACGCTTGATGAACGTCAAGCCAAAAGAGAAGGAGGACATTCACGATTACGTGACCCATGTGCGGAGTCTCTTCAAGAGAATCCCTATTGGAGAGCGGCCGACTGGAACAGCAGTATCAATTGTATTCATCAGCGGGATTCAGAACGAGGAACTATATAAGGCTTTGGCAGGCAACTCGAGCTTGCAATGGAATGCGCTAGCTAGAGTATTTGAGGAAGCATCCGAGTTGACGATCAGCTGAAGGAATGAAGCTCTAGGAGCCCGAACTCTGAGCAAACCAACTCGCAAAATTCAGAGAGAGCGTCAGCCTTGAGTGAGCAATCAGCCCCATCATCCCAGGATAAGGAAAAAACCACTGAGACGGAACCAAGACTTGGTTGACGTTAAGATGAAATTAGCCAAGTTGCAAGACATGTTGAGACGACCAACGCGCCCACACGTCCAATGCGTGTACTGTGGCGGAAACCACTTGCCAGCCGAGTGTCAAGACCCTAGGTCAAGACCTTGCGCTAATTGCGGTAGGTTTGGTCATGACGTCGCACATTGTAGATTTCCAAGAAGACTTCCATACTCACAACCGTACGGCCAGTCGCCGTAGCCATTTTTCGGAAGGGGAGCCCCATTGGCCCTCCCTTCGCCTAATGACATTAAGCTGGCTGTTCCTAGGATGAAAATAAATCCTATAGGCATCCCTAGACTGCATGGTCCTTATGTAACCCATCCACCGAGTGACACTTCTGTCCACTATGTGGAAGAACCAAACGAGGAAGAAGCTTACATATGCCCTTACGTCTCGCATGACGATGAGGGCAACGCTGTCCTCATGGATTATCGCCCGGTACCGGTGATGGCGTTAGGAAGAGGATGAGGTAAAGGCCTAGGAGGCAGATGCAGGATCCAATCACCTGTTGGACTTGTGGTCACCCAGGTCATGTCTCATCACACTGCTGTGAAAGGGAGCAGCAAAACAGAGACAAGGCTGACCAAAGGTGTGCTGAGTGCGGAATCATCCATCTCTTTGTTGATTGCCCAAGGCAAAAGCCGTCATCTAGCTCAGCCAACGAGCCATCTGTCCCATTGGGGCTGTTTGGTGTCGAGAACCACAATGGGGAGGCCATGCCTATCCCATTGTGGGTCATGACCCATGCCCAAATGAAGCAGAGCAGCATCTCTCTGCTAGGACCTAGAAATCTTGATGCAGCCTCGATAGGGAAGAAGAGCCGTAGATGGAGGAGGAAGAGGTCGGAAGCTAAAATTGCACTAAAAATGGAGAGTGCTATAACTTTGCCTGTTGGAAAGAAGGTCTCTAACGCAGAGGCAGAGACGTCAGCCCTTAAGACGGCCGAAAAGGGAAGCGCTAAGGTAGGGGAATACCCGCATCCGAAGCAATAGTTAGAGGCCATAGAAAAGGTGAAGGAATGGGTGAAGGAGGCTCAAGAGCACCTAAAAGACACTGAGCCCATCCTAGAGGATAAGATCGATGATCTCTCTAGCATAAGTACGCCAACCTCACCTCCATAACCAAAGTTAGGAGAAGCAACTGCACCACAAGTAGTGTCGCTAAGGCCGAGCCTCGACGCTACAGGGCTGCGGTTCAGTCATCACGGCCACTGGTCAGGATGATCCAGGTTAGGGAAGAGATGAATACCCAACGATCTCCTGACCACGTTGGTGACTACCCTTGTAACACTTAGCCTAGGAGATCTGCTTAGGCAGCACCCCACCCTATGGCAAGATCTTAAGCAGTGGGTTGAAGGATCACAAGAGCAGGTCACGGCAGACCCTCATGACCATGATGCAGAGACGCAAATACTGAGTTTGACGCTGCACTCTATGCCTAAATCCTTGCACGTCAATGTCTTCTGGGAAGATTTCGAAATGCATGCGGTCTTACCAGTTTTGGCCCTAGGCGATACAACGAGAAAGGGAATCGTGGACATAGGGACTGGGATTAGTGTGCTTAGCCACACAGTGCTTCAGACTTGGGGAAACCCGCCCATTGAGACTGCTAGGTTTAATGTCACACTAGCAAATGGTATGAGAGTGAAGCCATTCGGGGTGCTTAAGAATTGGCCAGTGAAGATCGCAGGTGTCCAGTTCTCCGTTGAATTTATAGTCATGAAGGGAGTGGACTACGACATCCTATTAGGCCGCCCCTGGATGCACAACGTTAGAGTCATCGAAGATTGGGGTAACGACTTGATCTTCCTTGGCAATAGGACAGACGCCGTGAGAGTAGAGATGGACACCTGGAAGACCTCACCATTTGACTTAGATGCCATCTCTGCTATGCTTAAGGGTAATGCTTAGGTCAAGAAGTCCTATGGGCCCTTGACCAAGTATATCCCATTCCGAGAGGATGAGCGGGATTGGATGCATGTCCTTGCTACAATCAACCTGCCGTTCTTTGATCATGAGGCATATGAGCAAGCCATCAAAACAATCGGCAAGGCTAACGACACACTCTCCGTACCAGTCTACATGATGGCAGGAAGCCTTCGTGGAAAACTGAAGCCCGTCAACTTCGAGGTCCCAACCAACAAAAGAGAACTTCAAGAGATACTGGAATACCTAACGGATAAGCTAGCTGGCAATCCAGCTGCAAATTTCAAACCACTCCAGGATCTCTTAGAGGATTCCAAGTGGCAATGGACCAGAGTGCATGACTTAAACCTCATGTATAACTGGACCCTGGTTCCTGACCGACGACCAGAGATATACCAAGCCCTAGGAGACGATGAGCAGTCTGATGAAGAGAATTCTAACGACGAATACGAAGACTACCAATCCTTCAGTGATGAAAGTGAGGGTGGGGTAGATACCGTGGAATACGACACTGAAGTACAAGAAATAAAGCAAATACACGCAGACTCCAAGCCGCGAACAAAGAGTATCTTCAGGACGGAGCAAGGAGTCATGCGCATGGAATGTGATCACGCCTGGTTTGAACACGTAGGAGCCATAGACCTTGAGTAAGCAAGCCTAGCTCAGCCAGGAATGACATCAGTGCTTAGGACTGAATAACCATTTGAACTGCGTTCGCCAGGGGGGGAGACCACCTCTTCTAGCAAAGAAGGAGGGTTCGACTCTGAATTGGAGGCTAGTTCAGATAGTGATCTAGAAATCCCTAGGCCGCCCACAACCAGACGCACCAAGGGGGACCTACCCGTCCACTTGAGGCGCAGAAGATTAAGGCAGGAAAAGGCAAAACAACCCAGGGATACACGAACGGAAGAATAGCAAAAACCGCAGGACCTCCCTAAACGATTTACGAAATTCAAAAAAGGGGATAGGGTGGTAGTTCTGTTAGGTGCCAAACGTCAAGCACAGACAAGCGAACCAATCGAGGGACTAGCCAAGGTTAAGGAGGTGGACCTAGCCCAGGAAGGGGAAACACCCCGACCAGTCTTCATTGCCGATGACTTGACTAATAAAGAAGAAACGAGTCTTGTCGCTCTCTTGCAAGAGTACATAGACGTGTTCGCCTGGTCCTTAGAAGAGCTTCAAGGGGTAGATCTGAGTGTCATGACTCACAACATACCCATGACGACAGACGCAACGCCGGTCAAGCAGCGATCGTACCCTATGAATCCAAAACATGCTCATGCTGTCAAGGAAGAGATTGATAAGTTGATGAGAGCGGGATTCATTTACGAAATTGAGCACACAGACTGGGTATCGCCCATAGTCTTCGTGATGAAGAAGAATGGAAAAATTCAAGTGTGCGTCAATTACAAGAAGGTAAACGCTGCTACCAAGAGGGACAACTATCCGTTGCCGTACATCAAGCACATGCTTGAGAGAGTGGCAAGAAAGGAAGCCTATACTTTTCTGGTGGACGGCTTCTTAGGGTACAACCAGGTGTGAGTGCATCCTGTGGACAGACTGCCTTCGCCATTCAGTGGGGCGTCTTTGCTTACATAGTCATGCCCTTCGGGTTGACTAATGCCCCTGCCACTTTCCAACGCCTCATGTGCACCATCTTTAAGGACATGCTTTGCAAGGAGTTAGAAGTCTTTGTCGACGACCTCTATGTCCACTTGACCTGGATCGAATACCTAGACAAACTCCGAGCAGTCTTCAAGCGGTGTCACTTATATAGTCTCTCCTTGAACTCCTTAAAGTGCCAGTTTTGGGTGAAGCATGGATGCATCCTAGGGCATGTGGTATTGAAGAACGGCATTGCCACTGACTTCTCGAAGGTCAGGGTCATTGTTGACCTTCCACCCCCAAACAACTACAAGGGAGTTCAATGCTTTCTAGGTCATGCTGGATACTATCGGCGGTTTGTACTGAATTATGCATTGATCGCCGGACCCTTGTACAAGCTGCTTATTGTCTTCGAATGGACCAAAGCATGCCAACGGACATACAAAGAGTTGAAGAAGGCTCTAACCACAACACCAATCCTACGAGCCCCAGATTGGACCATTACCTTCCATGTGCATATCGATGCTTCAAAGTTTACCGTGGGGGCAATGTTGTGCCAACCTAGAGAACACAATTTAGACTATCCAGTGAGCTTTGCTAGCAGACAACTCACTGAGATGGAAATAAACTACTCGATGATGGAAAGAGAGGGATTAGCCATGGTATTCGCTGTGAAGAAATTCCGGCATTATCTTTTAGCCACACCCTTTACCTTCTTCGTGGACCATCAAGCCTTGCTCTATCTAGTAAACAAACATTGCGCTATAGGACGCATAGCTCGATGGCTTCTTCTGCTTCTAGAGTTTGACTTCTCCGTGGTGGTATGGAAGGGGAAACATCATTACATGGCTGATCACATGTCACGCATTCCCACCAGAGAAGCCGCTGGACAAGGTGTTGTTGATGAATTACCCGACACACATCTGTTTAACCTTTCCAACGAGAGAGATCTATTTAAGGCTGATCTAATGCCATATTGGGCAGATGACATAGTCCAAGTGCTTGAGCATGGACTGCCTGACCGACCGATAGAAAAAGCCCGACTTAGGCGATTAATCCTTAAGATCTAGCCCTATCAATTGATTGTATGCCAACTCTATAGGCTGGGGCAAGACGGATTGTTACACAAATGCGTATGCGAATATGAGATGCATGATGTGCTCTTAGAAGCGCACGGCGGCATTGCCAGAGGGCACTTTAGCGGAGACATGATAGCACGAAAAGTGTTGCAGTCTCAACTGTGGTGGCCCATGCTTTTCAGCAACGCAGCACGATTCGTCAATCACTGTGACGAGTGCCAGCGGACGAAGGTCCCAATTTGCAAGGATCAAATGGACTTAACCCCATTTATTGCTTGAAAACCCTTCGAAAAATGGGAAACTGATTTCATTGGACCCATCAGTCCCGCAGCACAATATTCGCAGGCCAAGTACATCATTGTGGCCACGGATTACCTCATTAAATGGGCAAAAGCAAGAGCAACACGAAAAAATGACTCTAGAAAGACTGCTAAGTTCTTATGGGAGCAAGTGATTTCACGATTTGGCTGCCCCATTGAACTGGTCATCAGTGAGACCAAGGCATGCACTTCATCAATGAAGTGATCGCGCATCTCCTGTCCACCTTCCTCATCATCCATCACCAATCCTCACCATACTACCCTCAGGCAAACGGCCATGCCGAATCAACAAATAAGATTCTTGTCAATGTCCTAACCAAGGTTTTCTCTGCTTCACATAGGACTGGGACAACATGCTGATGGTAGCTCTGTGGGCTTACTGAATAGCTTATAAAACGGTTGTCGGTCAAACCCCCTTTAGGCTGACATATGGAATAGAAGCGATTCTACCATTAGAATTCTTCATTCCGAGCCTGAGAATAGCACTTCAAGAACGATGGGAAGGGAAGGAGGCATGGACATAGTGCCTAGTTGAACTTGAACGCCTCTCGGAGACTCGTCTTCTAGCCACCCATGCGCTGATTTGTAAGAAAGCCCGATGCAAGAGCTGGTTTGACCAGCACATCAAGCAGTGCGAGTTCAAATAGGGTGACTTAGTGCTCCTCTACTTAGTTAAGGAGCATAAGCAAAAAATGAAATTTAGAGGTCTTGGACCTTTTAAAGTTCGTGCGATCAGCCGAACAGGCAATGTCGAACTTGAGACCCTAGATGGTGAAGGGATAGGCTTCTTCAATGGCAGTCGTGCCAAGAAGTACTACCCTCCTACGCACCCTTTGTATGAGCCACCAATGTTAGAACTGCCTGTCAAAGTACGAGTAGCCACAATCACTGAAATCAACGATGAGGATGAGGAAGCCGTAGAACCCGCATACCTCCATATTATGATCACGGCAAAACAAACATGCGCTTTCAACGCCTTGATCGACGAGGGAGCAAACTTCAATGTCTTAACCCACGATCATTGGACTCAACTCGGTAGACCACAACTTCAGCCCACTAATGCGAAATTAAGCCCATATGGGGCCCATTCCTACGCACTGCTCGGCAAGTGCAAAGTAGCCGTTTCTATTGAGTCTGAGACTATTCCAATGATTTTCTATGTGTTGCCAAATGCTAAAAATGCAGGCACAGAGTCACTGCTGGGGCAAACTTTCAAAAAGCAAACCCACTGTAATGTTGATTATGCATCACAGCGCATCCACCTCGCAATAGGAAACACTCGCATTGTTACAGGTTTCAGCAACAAGGACTGCGCGACCTCATCCCGGGCCACAAAGCCACCGATAGAAACATATGTAGTCAAGTCTAAGGAGAGGGGTAGTGCGCGGACGCCACTCCTCGAATTTCATAGATCACAACCCATAGTAGCCCAAGCTAAGGCCCCACAACCTAGCCTTCAATGGATGCCTAAACAGCCGCAACAACTGCCTCGGAGTCGACGCTCCTACCCTCATAAGACCAGATATCCTAAACCTAGGAGCCCAAACACAATTACATGAATAGATGCATAATCAGTCAAAGATGGGTCCCCAAAGCCCTCTTGCACGCACAAGGCTACTATGAGGGCAACGCTTGGCTATGGATACCTAAGGCCCACACGGCCACATGCACCACTCGCATGCCAGCCTCAAGCTTGATCATCACAAACATAGTAAAACCTCAAAACCACAAGCCACATAGTCTCCCTGACCCGCAACCTTCAAGTTCATCCACGCGTGAACCCAAAAGAGGTGCCCAATCCTATCGATCCAAGCGACAGCCAATGTCACAAGAGTCATCACCTACCAAAGTTGAACCGACTTCCCAAATCCATCCTGAAAGTAGCAGGCCGTCACTCGAGGCTGCTGCTAACCCAGCCATAGTCCCAGGACCCAATCGCAAGCTCAAGAGCACTCACCACCGCAACTTTTCGTGGCCAAAGGCTCAAGTCCTACCAAACCCCAACTACCCACAAGCCTTAGGACCTCTTATGAGAGGAAATGCTTTCTCACACTAGTAGCTGATTTAGCTAAAGAAACAAGGGATGACACAGTGGATTGCATTAAACGACTAGACGCCACTTTTGTGTTGCTAGCTCTGAGCTACGATTGCCTGGACTTAGGCATGTTGGACGAATCCTTCACAATTGAAGTTCAAATGATGCCTTGTTCTTGGGAAACATTTGAATTCGCATTTGCAAAAGCCGCTACCTCCGCTGCTAAATTGCTCAGCAATGAGATCTCCAAAGAGCAAGCAATCAAACAATGCCTCATCACGTCCTATGATCAATGAACCACTTCTGTCATCACTAACCAAGAAGTTGTAGAGCTGTCAAGACTTGCTAAGACGGAATCCCAGTTCTTAAGGCATTGGTACACTCTTAGGTTGCAATGGGAAGTTGAAGGATGTCGAATAATGACCAACACTGAGCAGCGCCGCGCTATCAAAACAGCAGAGTACGACCCCACATATGTCGCGCCAACCTCATATCTAGTGTTAACCACTCTGCGGGGCCATCCTATAGAAGAACACATCAAAGGACACCCCTACCTCAACCGCTTGTTGACCGAGGAGGAGTTACACATTGCTAGCTGAGTCAACTCGGGTGACTTCCTAATAGATATTCTCACATACATCACCCAAGTGGGGATTAAACCCTCTGACCTAGACTGCGAAGCTCATTTGGAATACAATCCCAATTTCTATACTTGGCTCTTTCACAAGTAACCCCTACACCTCCATGCCGAAAGCCCTTAACCTTCTGACCCTAAATCCTAGGAAGGATTCTTCTCAAGCTGGAAGGGGAGGGGGTAAGGTGAATCAAATCAGAATCAGTAAATCAAATCAAAGTCAGTGAAGCATGTAGACATATATTATGAAAAACGGATGGGGTAGGAAAAGGGCATGAAAATTTTGAAGTAAAGGGCAAAAAGTCAAAGTCTGAAAAGGAGAATCTTCATTGGATCTTAATGAATTCATTCAAAAGCATAGAGTTTTTCTTTTTCAGCAAATTATTATGTCACAAGCACTAATGAAAATTACTGTTTATGACAGGAACAAAAGATGTCGCAGCAAGACCGCGCCCACCGACTCCCGTTCACAGACGAGGAAAGAGAGCAATATTGCATCCACCTAAAAACCGCACCTTCGGCCAGCTTAAGTTTCGAATCGTCTGCAACATAGAAGTTGTGGTGGCTAGGGAGGAAGTAGCTAGGAGGGTGGTCAAGCAATGTAACCTCAGCAAGTACCTTGAAAAATTCTCACAGGATCCGGACCACCTGAAGTGTGTAGAGTTCCTCAGATCGTATGACCCAGACCAAGAATGCGGCACAGTGACGGTGGGTAGAGGAGAAAGTGCCAAGCAGGTGCAGGTCCGTCTAGACCCAGCCTTGGTGGAGAAGGCATTGGGATTGGAGCCAAAGGCGGAGAGAAAACAAAAGAGGGATGTCTATGCGATGCTGAGAATGAAAAAGGAGGAGGTACTCACCAATGACGGCATCAGCATCCGAGACATCCCCGACACAGAAGCTAGGCCTCAAGCAAAGATAGTACATGTCCTCTTCTCCAGCCAATGCTACAACTCCCTGATGCACCGAATCAGCTTGCCCGTGCTAGAGAACATAACGGCCCACACTCTGGACGAAGTTGACTAGAATGGATATGTAAGAAAAACTATCAACCAGGGTAGCTAAGGCATTGGATTTAGGAAGTGTGCCAGCAAGTGGAGGGTCTCTAGCCTCCAAGGCTACAGAGGGGAAGAAAGCTTCATCCAAGGCCTCTTACATCGGGTATGGAGGTGTCTTAATGGTGCTTATCCAGGAGGCTGTGAAGGAGGTGCAGGAGGCAGAAGAGGGGGAGGGGGAAACACCCGACAGATCACCTCCTCATCAACACCAGGAGAGGTCCAATGATAGCACTAAGACCGAGGAAGAAGGGGAGGAACAGAAAAGTAAAAAGCAGGTCAAGGAGACCGAGAAGAAGGCATCACAAAAGAAAAAGAAAAAGGATGACGAGGGCCACAGGAAAGAGAAAGAAGACTTGGAGAAGGCCAAGAGAGAGTCCCTTAGGGAGGCCAAAGAGAGAGTCCCTTAGGGAGGCCAAAGAGAGGGAGAAGAAGAAAAAAGAGGAAGAAGAAAAGGAAAGGGAGCAATTACAGAAGGCTAAGAAGGCATCGAAGTAGGAGGCAGAGGAGAGAAAAAGAAAGAAAAAGGAAGAAAAAGAGAAGAAGAAGGAAGAGCAGAGAAAAGCAGAAGAGGAAAGGCGAAGAAAGGCTGATGAAGAAGAGGAAGAACTAAGAAGGAAGGAGGAAGAGGACCTGGCAGAAGCTACATGCCGGTCCATAGAACAACAATCCAGAGTTGATGAACTCGGGAGTTTGAGCCCACATAGAGAAGAAAGCCCTGGGTCAAGCACACAGGTGCCGGAGATTGTGCCGCCCGCCGTCACTGAGGGTAAGGGCAAGGCCTCGATCCACCCAATTCCTACTCTATTGGTGCCTCCCATCGAGCCAACCACTATCACTCCCAGCATCCCCACCAGTACTATAGACATATCAAATCTTGTGGCATGGATGTAGTATTTCATTAACAAGGAGATAGCCCAGGGGATGAGCACTGAAACCACGACTACAGGACAAAAGCGACCTGCCACAGACGCAGAGTCTAGGCAAGATCCCAAATGACAAAAGGTGGAGGCCTCAACAACACCCATCCAAACAACGATGACACCGCCAGCTAATTACGACGAATACATCACTGCGAGCTACTCTCGTAGTTGGAGAGAGCTAAGGAGGAATGCAAGGTAGCGGTGGGGCTGAGTTGGCAGCTGAGAAGGAATCAATAGCCACCTTCCAGCTTGACAAAACAAGGATGATAGCAATGCAGCAAAGGGAGATCGCAGATCTCAAGCATATTGAAAGAATCAGGAGATGACCTTTGAGTGCAGTGCATTCGATAAGTGCAATGTGAAGTTCTCATGAACCCATAATCCTTCTGTTGTGCAAAGATATCAGCACAAGAGAGTATACCTAATTCAAGATTTCCAACAACTTCAATCAAAATCTGGGCTCTCCAACCTATGCAAAAAATACTAATTCGGTCCAAGACTATTAAGTTTTCTAGCACAACAAATCCAAAAACATGACTTTAAAAAAATCCTAGTTTGATTAAGCACAAAAAATATAGCTTAAAAACATTAAAACAAAGAGTCATGAAAATGAATAAACATAAAAAATCCTATCTACTTATGTTTTTAGTAGGGGTTTATAGATTATGCAAAAATGCTTGACATGTTTAGCCCTCCCTCTAGTCCTGCAAGCATTTATACGTGGCATGCCTTCATAAAGTGATGCTACATCTATCTTCTATTTAATTTCCTCATTCTTTTGTTCTTCGTGTTTATGTCCTGACCATTCTTCCAATTTAATTGTCATTGATCTTGAAACATGCTTCTTTAATTTATATCCATTGATTCTTTGTTTATGTGCTTTTCCATCTAAATCTTCTAATGCATAAGTTCCATATTACATATTTCTGCTACTCTGAATGGTCCCTCCCATTTAGTTTGGAATTTGGTTTGAAAAGTGTGATCCAACTTGCTATTATATTTTAGAACCACATTTTTTAAAAAATTTTAATTTTTTGATTAAAAATTTGTAGATTTTTTATTGGATTATTTCATAATAATCGCATGCCTCTTGCATGTTTAATTGTGCTTCTTGCAATCGCAACAATCTCTCTTTGAAATAATCTTTATCCTCACCTTCACTCGATTTTTCAAACGTCCCTAGAGCCGGCATTTCTACTTCTATAGGCAATAAAGCTTCTCTTCCATAAACCATCTTATATGGAGAAAATCCAATACTCTCTTTCTTGGCTAAATGGTAAGCCCATAATGCACTTGGAAGCTCAATATCCTATGTTAGAGGATAGTCTTTAGTCATCTTTGACAACATTCTAACTATCTCAATATTGAATTATTCATTCAAATCATTGCATTGATGATAATAAGGTGAAGCAAAATGCTTTGTTATCTTCATTTTCTCACAATTTAGATAATCAATTAATTCTCCTTTGAAACCAGGTCGCTTACGAGATAAAATTTCAAAAGGTGTCCCAAACTTGTAGCATATGTCCTCATATATAAATTTTCCCACATCATCAAATCACCATGATCATCCAAGTGTCCCCTTCTTTTTTTTCACAAAAAAAAAGCACCCCCTCCATCCACAATTTGCCAATTTTTTGGTTGGGGGGTTGGCCAAGGGTCAAAGGCCACACCTTTTCAAATCTTGCACTATTTGACCCCCCGAAGTATTTGAACTCCAGTTCCTCCCGCATCCGGTACTTGATTCTGATTGTAGAGTTAAAGCGGAAGCAGATAGAGAGAGAGAGAATAGAGAGCATGTGCATTAATCAAGGTGCTCAATGATCCAGAACTAAACATGTTGAACAATTAGATAGAGTGAGAGTGGGTTGACAGATAGGTGTGTACCACTGTGGTACACACAAAGAATAAAAGAATGCATTTGTACTTAGGGTATGGTACACTTACACTCGCTAGGGTGAGTTCACCTGTGTGAAGTAATATATACACAAGAGATGCGTAAAGGGCCTTTACACCCAACAACCTCCCACTTAAAGGTCTTAAGTGAACCTTTAACCAACTCCCACAAGTCTAATGAAATGCTCATGTTGAACCTTTACAAGACTTTTAGTGAGAACATCTATAGGGTTATTCTGTGATTTGATCTTAGTCACGGTGACTAGACCATCATCCCGAACATGTATGATAAAATGATACTAAACATCAATATGTTTGGTACGTGCATGAAACATGGCATTCTTATCCAGGCATAGTACAGTGCTTTGGCTATCACATTTAAGTACATGTGTTTTGGTGAGTAGCCCAAAATCCTTGACTAAACGACCAAGCCAAACTACTTCTTTTGAAGCTTCAGTGGTTGAAATATATTCAACCTCACTGGTAGAGAGTGCTACTATTTTTTGCAATCTAGAGCACTAAGAAATAGCCCCACTAGTCAAGGTAAAGATGTGCCCACTAATAGACTTGTGAGTATCCAAGTCACCTGCCATGTCTGCATCACAATACCCTTGCAGATCTAATGTACCCTTGCCATAACAAATACATTTTCTTTGTGTGCCCTTAAGGTACCTTAAGATACATTTCAATGCTTCCCAATGTGCTTTGCCTAGATTTGACATGAACCTACTTACAGCTTCCACTCCATAAGTAATGTCAGGTCTAGTGGCAACTATAGCATACATGAGTGAACCACAAGCTGAAGCATAAGGAACACCCTTCATAGAACTAGCTGCCTTTTCATCTTTTGGGCAATCTTCTTTGCTAAGCTTAAGATAAGGTGGAAAAGGTACACCAAGAGGCTTAGCAAATGATCAAGTACTTTGCTGATGTACTTTTCTTGTGAGAGAAATAAGAGTTGTTGCTCTCTATCTCGTGTTACACACATGCCCAAAATATGTTTAGCTGCACCCAAATCCTTCATGGAAAAGGTTGGATTCAATTGTCTTTTCAATACATTAATTTGGCTTTTATGCTTACCAACAATAAGCATATCATCCACATAAAGCACAAGTATAATAAGGCTTCCATCATCAGCCTTTTTAATATATAAGCAGTGCTTTACACTACTCCTTTTAAATCATGTGAGAGTATGAAGGCATCAAACTTTTTATACCATTGTCTAGGAGCCTATTTCAAACCATACAAGCTTCTCTTAAGCTTACATAACAAATGCTCATTTCCTTGTATAACAAAGCCTTTGAGTTGTTTCATGTACAACTCTTCTTCCTGATCACTTGACAAAAATGCATTTCTAACATCCATCTGATCAAGTTCAAGATCCATAGATGCTACCATTGTCTAGGAGCCTGTTTCAAACCATATAAGCTTCTCTTAAGTTTACATACCAAATGCTCCTTTCCTTGTATAACAAATCCTTCAATTTGTTTCATGTACAACTCATCTTTCAGATCACCAGACAAAAATGCAGTTCTAACATCCATCTAATCAAGTTCAAGATCCATAGATGCTACAATGGCAAATAGCACTCGAAGAGTGGTCATTTTGACAACAAGAGAAAACACTTTCTGAAAATCAATGCCCTGCTTTTTTCTATAGCCCTTAGCCACAAGTTTGGCTTTGTATTTGGGTTTTCCATCCACACATTTGATTTTATAGACCCATTTGTTAGGAATGGCTTTCCTATCCTTGGGCAATGTAACCAAATCCCAAGTATCATTTTGATACAATGACTTCATTTCTTCCTGCATAGCTAGCTCCCACTTTTTCTTTAATTCACATGATAAGGCCTCTTTATATGTAAGAGGCTCACCTTTATATGTGAGCAAAATGTAGTCCAAAGAAGGATCAAATATTTGTATAGGCCTTTTGACACATGTAAACCTTCTTACCCAATGATCTTGTTATCAAGTAATGGATCCACATCCAAGGGAGTGTCAATGGCCTCTTTGTTTGGCTGTTGAACTGCATTTCAGGTTGCTGTAATACAATTTCAGGCTGTTGCAATTCATTTTCAACATGCTGATTTTGGTACTCAGCATCCCCTTACTGCCCATTTTCATATGGCTCAATGATGATATGCTGATTGTCATAATCAACATCAAAAGGATCTGAAATTTTAGTGGTGGTTGATGGCTGCTCAAGTAACCAATCATGTTGAAATTTAACTTTATTTTTGCCTAAGTCATTAGATGTAACATTTTTTAGCAGCTTTGACTCATTAAATACCACATCCCGATTGTGTAGCACCTTTTTCATGCTTGGAACCCAAATTCTATAGCCGGTTTCACCTTCATCTCCATAACCCATGAAGATGTCTCTATGAGATTTCATGTCAAGTTTGGTTCTGCTATCAATAAGTGCATGTACATAGCATTCATCGCCAAAGACCCTTAAGTGGTCATATGAAGCAGGTTTGCCAAACCAAACCTCTTCAGGGATGCCACTTTCAAGTGCACGATGTGGAGATCGGTTGCAAATATGCATCACGGTTTTAAGTGCCTCTCCCCAATACAATTGCGAGAGATTAGTTAGCATGCATCGAATCTTCTTACATAATGTGAAATTCGTTTGCTCAACCACACCATTAGATGATGGATTGTAAGGAGATGTAAGCTCTTGTTCAATCCCATTGACATCATAAAACTTATTGAATTCTTTAGATACATACTCTTCCCCATTATTTGTTCTTATGCATTTTAACTTTAAGTCCTTTTGACCAATGCCTCACTTTTCTGCATACATCAGAATGGACTAAATCCAAGATACATACCTTCCTAGAGGCTCCATGAGAGTATGGACTCTTTACATGTTTACCAAGAACACAATCAGCACAAAAAGTCAAGTTTGAGTTTTTCACATCAACTCTTCCAAGTGAAGAAAGTGTTTGCAACCCCATTTGGCTCATGTGTCCGAGATGCTTGTGCCATAACTCCATGTGTGACTGTACTTCAATAGCTACAACAAACTTTCTAGGAAGTGCCTTGTAGTAGAGATAATATAGAGTCCTCTTTTTACCACCTCTAGTGACTAGCATAGATCCTTTCTGTATTTTCCACATACCACAACCAAAAGTAGTGAAGTAACCTTTGATGTCTAGTTGTCCTACAGAAATCAAGCTCTTATTGATGCCAGGTACATACATAACAACACCATTTTGGGGAATATGGGAATTTTCCATAATTTTGGGACATGTGGTCAAACCTTTGGATTTATCATAACTTGAACAGTATAACTCCAAATCGAGCGCTCTATAACTCAAAAGATCCCATTTTTCAAGTGCTTTCCAATGATAGGTCACATCATATGGTTTTGAGAAACTTATGGGTATGTTATTTGGGTGCCACCTTTTTAGTATTTAAAAAATGGGAATTGGGAGATTCCCAAACTGACTAATATTGTGTTTAACATTATGAAGAATCAATTCCTAACCATTTTATAGAGCCAGGTGTATGGTGCCCATTCCTTCAATATCACATGCATGATTACTACCAAGGTAGACTTTTCCAAGATTACCTTCTGCATAAGTAGAAAAACACTCCAGAGATGGTGTTACATGAAAATAAGCATCGTTGTCAACAATCCACGATTGTGACAAACCATCATGAGCTGATAACAAAGGATCTATCACGTCTGTTTTAGTGATATACATGTCTTCCACTATCATAGCAAGTGGATCTGAAAATGCAACTAGCAAATCAGCATCTTTATCATCTTCTATTTCCTCAATAACAACACTACATACCACATTTTCCTTTTCTATCTCTTTAGGGGTAGAGCTGCGATCCTTGTCATTCTTTTTGCCTTTTGCATTAGCCTGCTTCTTGTGTTCTTGTTCCTTTTTAAAGTACCTACAATCATGCTTTTTATGCCCTTTGCGACCACATTGACAACAAGTTACATCTTGTTGTTTTTCCTTGCTTTTGCTACAAATTTTGTTTTTATTTGCAGCATTATATCTTTTGTCATTTCTTCCTCTTACATTGTAGGCTAATCCACTGTTTTTCCCACTTGCCTTGTGTCTAATCTCTTCATTTAGAATAGAACCATGCACACCATCAAATGTCAAGTTAGGGTTATTACTCAGTGACACAACCAATGCTTCCTATGAATCGAGCAAGGTCATGAGCAAGAAGATAGCCCTTAATTCAAGATCAAAAGCTGGTAAACCTACATCTTGTTAACTAACTCAAAGTACCAATCAAAGCATTCAAATGCTTTGAGGCAGGCTTTGATTCATTAAGCTTCAAGTTGACCAACTTCTGCATGAGATGTACCTGATTAATAGGAGTTTTATTCTCATAAGTAGCCTTGAGTTTCTCCCAAACTACATAGGCATTATCAAGCCCCTTTATATCAACCAAGTTATCATTTGTGACGGCCATTTTAATTTAAGTAATGGACTTTTTATTCATTTTAGCCCAATCCTTGTTTGACAAAGCAGCATGCTTATGTTCTGCTAAAGCATCATCACCATCCTTTGGAAAGAGTATACCCTACATACGATCTTTCCAAATATCAAAACCATCGCCATCGAATTTAGGAATCTCAAAGAGATTCTTTGTGTGTCAGTGTAGATGCAATGCTAGCCATCTTCAACAATACATTATTGCAATAAGGGACTTAATGCTTTCAACCAAATAGCAAGGTTATTGAATTGTAACAGCAAGTATACACTCTTGTACTTCCAAGGTGTCCAAGAAGCACATGTTTAGCTGCAATTTCAGTCTCAAGTACTGATTATAGCATATACATGAATCAAAATTGATACATTTGCATTAAAGACATCTCCCACTTCAGTAATACATCACCAAAATTCCCAAATTCAATGACTTAAATGTTGTATTTACCATTGTTTCACTGCATAGTGAATATTCAGCCATACATGTACCAAGAGAAGATGCCCTTTTTCAACATTTGAAGAATCCAAAACTCAAAAGACTCCCATTCAACAATGAATCTGCTGCAAATTTCATTGTCCAATCTCAAATCGACTCAAAATACATCACCAATGTGAAAAGCCCCCAAATTTCTACAATGAATCTGCTCCAATTGCATCAATACATCTTCTCAAGCATCAAGTACGGACTAATGTTGCAAAAATTTCATGAATTCTACAAAAGCCCCAACTTTCGAAGTCGAAGAGTCCACAATTTCCAAGAATTTGGCTCAAATAAGCAAAATATTTCATTTGCATCTTAAAATCACCAAAATTTTTGAGACACATGCACTCAATGTCTGCAATTTATGATTTAGAAATCATTGAATCATGTGTCTGACTCCAAATCTAGGAAGAGCCCCAAATTCTAAGGAGCCATTGAACAGTTGGATTGAGTGAGAGTGAGTCAACAGATAGGTGTGTACCAATGGTGGTACACACAAAGAATAAAATAATGTATTTATACTTAGGGTACGGTACACTTACACCTGCTAGGGTGAGTTTACGTGTATGAAGTAATATATAAATGGCAGATGCATAAAGGACATTTACACCCAACATTGATTTGGAAAAAATTATGCATGTCTGCCTTTAAGTCCCACACTACCTAGATCTTATCTTGCTTCAATCTGGCACATGAAAAATTAATGAAAAATCTGCAACACTATGAAGGTCCATCTTTTGAAGTTCTTTGAATTCTCGTCTTTCATGGCCACTTAAAATTGTCATATCTGCATCTTTTGCTTCCGTCAAGCTTTAAATTCTACCTTAAATTTGTGTCATTTGGAACTTGTTTGGCATTTCCTTGGTGTTTAAATTATGCTCTCAGATTGACATTCATGAGGAGAGTAAACACACAATTGACCATTGATGTAGTTAATTCTATGTGACATGCAATTCGACCATTTGATTGCCTCAAAAATATCCAATTGCAATGATGCATGAATGTTTGAACCCCATCTATCCCATGGCAATCAAGCATATGTATATAGGCCAATTTTCTCTAGCCACATGCAATGGACATCCTCTTCAACATTAAGGATCAAAGTGGAATCAACAAATGATGTACCTATGGCACTTGGGCTATGACCAACATAGTAGGAATTATTCAGTCTCTCTGTGGAGCTGAATAATTCCTTTCAGTACCACTTAACCTCCTACTTGCATAATAGATTGGTCTATACCAACCAGACGCTTTATCTTGCATATAAGAACAGCTCCTACACCCAAGTCAAAAGCATCAACAAACATGTGAAAAGGTATATCCCATGCAGGGGACTATAAGATTGGAGCCACCACTAGTATCTTCTTAAAAATACTAAAAGTCTTTTCCTAAGCTTCCCTCTTGACAAACAGCTTGTTAACATTTTAAGAGATAAACAAATATGGGATAAATACCTCAAATGTCTACTACGCCACTTTACCTATCCCACAATCTCCTACACATTAGATGTAGCTTTAGCCTTTCGAACTCCTATTATCATCCTGGGATCTATTGCCATACCTTCCTCAGATAAGATGTGGCCCAATAGTGCTCCTCTTTTTTCTGTAAATACGGACTTGAAAGGATTAATGATATATCTGTTGAGAAATAGACAAATGATGTATGCTCCAAGAAGAGATGTCTTGAATCCCATATGCATAGTGAGGATAGTGGAACAACTCAACTTCTATAACTTCCTTCTGGAGAAGTGTTTCTCTACTTCCAGAGCTCCTCCCTTGCACCTCAATAATTGACATTGGGGAACTATAGCCTCAACATTGCCTTTTTTCAAAGTTACTACCATAGCTATGTCTGTGGATATAGCAGCATCTACCTGACTTAGAGGAGTTGGATCTCCACATACAAGCCATATCTTGTTGAGATGGCAAGCTCAACACGTGCGGACATTGATGATGGACCACCTGGCTAGATGGGTCTGCATGTCTACACTTAGCACGTTGGTGGTCATTATGATACTCACATACCCACTGACTTATCACTTAGTATATTTAGTTTGTTACACCTACCTACAACTGGCAAAGACATAGCACCAGTTGATTAGTGTAGTCGGTTATGCACTGTTTGACTTAGTAGACCACTTTCCTTTATGTTGTATCTTATCTATACTTTGTGTACATTGTATAGTGTGTGGAAGAAGAAGAAGAAACTAGCAAGAAAACGTTTTGGCCTCCATCTCTCTTCTTGTGTTCTTGAGTGAGCTTCCTCATGTATATACAGTGTGTGTTTGGCGCAACAGCTCAAGCAAGTCCTCCCATCACGCAATTCTTGACATGGTATCAGAGCCACGCCACTAAGAGAGGCTAATTTCGAAGGCTAAAGTGAAGGAGAAGAAGCAAGGTTTGAGCAAGCAAGCAACGGGTAAGAAGCTCTCCCATACTTCCACTCTCTCTCTTGGATAGTGCCTGTGAAGGCATCGGAAGCAAGGACGAGCAAAAATCTCAGATTTCTGTGAGATTTTGTGTGCAAGCAGAGCACTGTATATTTTGCAAATTAGCCCTTTAAGACTGTCTCGCGATTTTTTTGGGCATTTGAGGCTATTTCAGGCCCCATTTTAGAGCCGCAAGGTTGCGGACAACAGTTTCTGGGTACACTGTGATTTCAGCTATATTGATTGAAAGTGGGTGCACAGCTTACAGATTGCGAATCTATAATTTTTTAGGTGTTTGCAAGAAGCAAACATAAGATTTATCTACAAACAGGTTTTAGATTACATGTACTATTGAGCAATCAGTGAAAAAGGTTGCTTGGTGTAGTGCTGTGCACGTGTTGTGAAAGATTGCAGAAGACTAGCTTGCTGTGTTGTATCCTTGTTTGTGATAATGACAGAGAATAGTGGAAATCCCATTATCAAGAAGCTCGACAAGAACAACTACCCTTCATGGAAGTTCCATGTGACGAACTTCCTCATTGGAAAGGGCCTTTATGAGTTTGTCTTAGGTGAAGAAAATGAGCTAGAGCTGGGTATCCCTCCGACTGCAGATGAGTTAAAAGCATGGAAAGAGTGGAATGTGAAAGACAAAAATGTGATGTATTGGCTATCTGTAGTCATTGATAATACTATGCTCGGATATATCAGGAATGCAGAAACTTCACATGCAGCTTGGACAATTTTTGAGAGCATGTTTTCAATAAATACAAAGGCATGAAAGATTCAACTCAAGCAAGAGTTGAATGCCTTGAAGAAAGGGAAAATGTCTGTCACAATGAGTATGTGTTGAAGGTGAGGAGCATTGCAGATGCTTTAGCAGCGATTGATGAAATGCCGGATGATGATGATTTGGTTTCATCCACTCTGAGTGGCCTTAACAATGAGAAGGCATGGAAATCATTTGTTACTTCAGTATATGTACGAAAGCCGTTTCCAGATTTTGATGAATTGATCTCTCTCACGATCACTGAAGAGATCAATATGCAGGGTGATTCATCTGAAAGAAATGGTGAACAGGTCCAAGCATTTTACTCAAGTTTAGGAAGGGGACGTGGCAAATCCTCTTTGAGAGGCCGTGGTATGGGATGTGCTGGTGATAACCAGCAAAACATGTTCAATCAACAGTTTGGTGAAATGCAGGTTTCTGGAGGCAGAGGAAACTTTAGAGGCAGGGGGAGCTCTAGAGGAAGAGGTGGATGGCAGAATAGAGGTTCTGGAAATTCTACTATTGTTTGTCATTATTGTCGCAAAACAGGCCATATTGTAGCTCATTGCTATGCAAAGAATGATGACATTTGCAGTGGTAAATTGCAGTAATGAAACTATACATCGTCTTCATGACAGAATGAAGACAAAAATGAGCGTTAGTTTGTTATGTAACATATGATGAATGCAGTTACAAGAGAGGGGACACATGATGATGTATGGTATGTCGATTCAGGTGCATCTAATCATATGACCAGTCATGTTGAATGGTTTGGAGAGATGCGGGACTTATAAAACCCAGGTTATGTGCAGACATGTGATGATTCATGCCACCCAATTTCACACATTGGAAAGGTTCCCTTGTCCTTGTATGATGGCCAAACAAAGAGTTTGACAAATGTATTACATGTGCCATCAATTACAAAGAATCTAGTATCTGTTGGCCAAATGGTAGAGTAGGGGTTGCAGGTCTGATTCAATGCAAAAGGTTGTTTTGTAGAAGACTTTAATGATAAGTGCAGGTTGGTCGCAAAATGAAGTAAAATTGGCCGAATGTTCACTTTAGATGCTGGAATTCCTACAATGGATGCTGCTATGTATGCTAAAGGAAAAGGAGTAGTTGCAGATATTGAAATATGGCATAAACTTATTGGACATTCAAATGTGCAAAGACTGAAATTAATACAGTCGAGGATTTGTTACAGGGTTGCCTTCTTTTAGAGTTGCAAAATTGCATAAAAACCATGCTAGTTTGGTAAGCAGTCAAGACAACCCTTCTCGCATGATAGAGAAGCGAGCATAAATATACTTGATGTAGTCCACACAGATGTTTGGGGGCCTACACAGAATGTGTCTCTTGGTGGTAGAAAATACTTTGTCACATTTATTGATGACTGTTCAAGGAAGCTATGGGTATACTTCATGAAGAAAAAGAGTGATGTGTTTGAGCACTTCAAATCTTTTAAGGCAGCTATTGAAATAGAAATAGGCTTAAAAGTGAAGTGCTTGAGATCAGATGGAGGGGGAGAGTACCTCTCTAATGAGTTCAGTGGCTTCTTGAGGACTCATGGGATAAAGAGGCAATTTACTTGCACAGGTATACCCCACAACAAAATGGTGTTGCAGAAAGAAAAAACAGGCATATTGCAAAAGTTGCACAGGCATTAATGGATGAAAAGAATATACCCAAACATTTTTGGTCTAAGGCTCTCTATACTGCTGTCTACATTATGAATAGAACTCCACAGCTGCAAATCATGGGATTTAGAGCATCCCACATATGTGTGCAGGTTAAAGAAGGCGCTCTATGGACTGAAGCAAGCACCTAGAGCATGGTCTGACAAGATTGGAGAGTATCTTGTCAATATTGGATTTTGTATTTCTGATGCTAATCACTCACTTTATGTGAGAAAGAGAGATGTAAGTTTAGTCATCATAGTTATCTATGTGGATGGCTTGATTATTACAGGTGACAGTGACAATGGGATTGCTGAAGTTAATTGAAGAAGAAGTTTGAGATAAGAAGAAGTTTGAGATGAAGGATTTGGGTGAGCTGAGATACTTTCTTGGTATTGAGGTGATTAGATGTGATGAGGATATATGGCTATCCCAAAGGTAGTATGGCTTGGATATGTTATCCAAGTATGGTATGACAACATGTAAGCCTCTTTCAGTACCATTGGAGCAAAATGTGAAGTTGAATGCTGACGTTGGGGATGAGATAGAAGACCCTACTATGTTCAGGAGGATAGTAGGGAGTTTAATTTACATGACTATCACAAGGCCAGACTTGAGCTATGGTATTGGCCTTGTCAGTCAGTTTATGGAGATGCCTAGAAAGCCTCATTTGGATGCAGTTAGGCATATGTTGAGGTATATGAAGTCCACTTTAAATTATGGACTTTTTTATGAGGCAAGTAAGGAGATACAGGTCTTTGGATACACAAATGCAGATTGGGCTGGTAGCATGTCAAAAAGAAGATCTACAAGTGGATTTATGTTTTCTGTTGGTAGTGCAATAGTTACATGGAGCAACAAAAAGCAACCTACAGTTGCTTTATCGAGTACAGAGGCTGAGTGTAGAGGTGTTGCTATGGTAGCGTGTGAGGTGGTATGGCTACAAAAGTTATTAGGTGATTTGGACGTGTAGGAAGATGGTCCAATTGTCATTCATTGTGATAACATAAGCAACATACATCTAGCTAGGAATCCAATGTTCCATGCTAGGACAAAACACATTGAGGTGCACTACCACTTTGTGAGAGAGAAGGTACTTGCAAGAGAGATTGACTTGGTATATGTCAGCACACAGGATCAGATAGCTGACATTTTCACAGAGACATTGGGTGAGAGAAGCTTCGAAAGTTCCAAAGCTTACTTGGAGTTGCAGAGATAGAGTTGAGCTTGAGGGGGAGTGTTGAGATAGCAAGCTCCACATATGCAGACATTGATAATGGACCGCTTGGCTAGATGGGTCCGCATGTCTACACTTAGCATGTTGGTGGTCATTATGATACTCACATGGCCACTGACTTATCACTTATTATATTTAGTTTGTTACACCTACCTATAGCTGGTAAAGACATAGTGTCAGTCGATTATGCACTGTTTGACTTAGTAGGCTACTTTTCTTTATGTTGTATCTTATCTATACTTTGTGTACATTGTATAGTGTGTGGAAGAAGAAGAAGAAACTAGCAAGAAAACGTTTTGGCCTCCATCTCTCTTCTTGTGTTCTTGAGTGAGCTTCCTCTTATGTATACAGTGTGTGTTTGGTGCAGCAGCTCAAGCAAGTCCCCCCACCATGTGATTCTTGACACATCTCTCCAAGCTCTCTTCCAGAGAAACATCCCTGAACTCCCTGCACTCCTATCTGGCATATTACATTGGGACATTGTTGCTCCTTGTCTTTAGCATTAATAAAATTCATCGCACTACCCTGAAATACACCTACTGGATGTTCGTATGTTTGTACTCCCTATACACGACACAATCCTTACGAAGACCATAGGGCTTTGGAAGCTTGGTTCATAAGATTCTTCCTCATCAAACGATTCATCATATGAATGCACCTACAAGCTGCTCCAAGTGAAAAACCACTCGCTTGCCTGTGTAACCCTAATTCCACCATAGCCACTTCAACTACAAGCTCATTTCTCATCTCACTCTTTTACTGTTTGCAGTACACTGAGGCCACTACCACTCAAATTTACTCAACTTCCAGCAAAGGCATTCTCCAACAAGAAGATTCAGAAGTTCAAGCTTCAACTATCAAAGTTCAACATCAAACTTCCACTACATAGTATGTCTTGATACTAGCTAGTGTTGTTTAACACTACTATTACTTGTGTCTCTTGAGACATTGAGGAACAACTCCTTTGCTGGCTGATTTGCTACTAATCAACATGGTAGAGCTGGAGCGAATAGCTAAATTCAATGGTAAAGGCTTTCATTCCTGGAAGGAGAAGACCATGTACCTTCTTAAGGAAGATAATGAAGACAAGTTTGTTGAAGAAGACCAGCTTGACAAGACAAAGGAGTGGAAAAGATGAACAACAAGGATCTAGGCATCATTTCCTAGGGACTAAGTGATCATGTGCTACATCATATCGCTTGCATTAGAGATGCTAGAACTGCTTGGGAAGAACTTGACAGGATGTTTGGTATACCCAACAAAGAATTCAAAGGTAAAATTACTCATGCAATTTTATAAATTGGATACAAAAGACAGTGCTTCCATGACCATACACATTAACAAGTTCAAGAGTCTAAAAACCCATCTTACAACTCTTAAGAAGAATATTGATGAAGATGAAGCAATAGTTGTACTGCTTGCAAGTGTAAATAAGGATCCATATGAGAATCTTGTGTCCACTCTAAGTAATGTTCTAAATCTGTCACTTAAAGATATTGAGCACTCTCTTCTTGATGAAGAGAACAAACAGAAGAACAAGAATGCAAAAGATGGTATTCAATCATCTAGGGAAAATATCTTATACACCAAAGGAGCTGTTGGACCCAAAGGAAGAGGTCAAGGATTCAACACCGACAACAAAAATCAGAGGACATGTCATTATTGTGGTAAGATTGGTCATATAGCCACTAAATGTTTTCACAAGAAAAGAGCATAGCAAATGCAAAATGTGTAATGCCCTCATTACTTAGTTTATTTTAATAAACAATGTGTGTATACATTCCAAAGAAAATTGATTTATATTGCACATTTAAAAAAAATTAGCTCTAATTATAAAACTAGCTTCACCTATGAAGATAATTGTTATTATTAATGAGGTATTATATGCCAGTTCATGGAAGAAAGATTTGGAAAACCCTCCCAATACTAGCTTATTAAAACTATGTTTGTAGTATAGAACAACAAAACGAACTAGCCTAGTGGATAGTCACTTGGTAGTTAAGTGCACTTGGGTGACGACACTGTTGGGATGGGTGATCTCCTGGGAAGATGTTCCTACAAGCTAGTGGGAGCTTCTTATGCGCAGCCAACAACGCCAATGAAGTCTTCACAGCCCATTGCCAAGTATGCTAAGGCCAAGATGCCAAGGTCTATGCCTTGGTCACTACCTTAGTCATACGCCTTGGAGTGAGGCCCGCTTGATGATGTGATGCACGGTGCATCCTCACCCATATATTTGTCAATTTTTATCTTTACGCTACAAAAATGGAGCCCCTCCCTGACATCATCGATGACATCGTAAAAAATGATAAAAGAAATTATTCTATTTTTTTGTCGATAAATCATCAAAAAATGCTAAAAAGCAAGCATCCTCTCTTTAACCCTCCCTCCCCCCCACCAGTTACTATATAAACAAGGGTAGAGTATCATGACAGAACACATAGACACAATGGTCCATGCAGAAGTCTCTCTGCTGCTATTGACGCGACGAAGCTCTGCTGCAATCAGTGTCGAGCCTCTCTCTCTCTCTCTCTCTCTCTCCACCCCTATGTGGAAGCGTTGCTCGAATCCATCCACTTCTTCCATGGCTCCCAAGAGATGTCGAGATGTTGAGTGAGGCCACGCTTAGAAAACTCCCCAATGTGAAGAAATAGTTGTTGTTGAAGCACAAGCAGAAGTTAACCCCGAGTCTATTCAACCTAAAGCATTAGTTATTCCACAACAAACCGAGGTTGCGGCTATAAATTGTAATCATGATGGATGGCCAAACGGAGATAATTAGGTTAGTAAATAAGAAAAGGATCACGATTAGTTAGGACTTACTTAAACTTGTAAAAGTATGTTAGTATTTTCAAATGCTTTTTAGGAAGAAACAAAGAAATTGATGAAGGGGATAGATTCTATGCATCGCATACATTGACAACTGTGTTAAAAATGTTTTATGGTTATGATTGCTTTTGGATTTGTGAATGATGAGTTATGGCTCTTATGATTTCAGGCTTGCACATCTGGACGAGTTGTGGATTGTGGTGGTTTGGGACGTTGGAATCCCCAACCCAATGCTCCTTAACACTCTGCAAAGTGTGGAAAAACTCACCTGTGGGTGGGGGTCTCAAGGGAGATAGGTATTTTTTATATTTGATCACTCAAGCACGTGAGAGGGCAAAGGGCCGAGTGATAAGTGCCCCTATTATGCAGGACAGCTCCGGAGGTTCATGGAAGCTTAGAGGGGATATGAGCCAGTAAATTCCCTATTGATCGTGGATGGAGTGCGATCACATGCAGTCCAATCCCAAGGGATTGGAAGGTCCTATCCTAGGTTGGATGGTGTGTTTCTGTGAAAAGAAGATTTTTGTACCACTCTGCAAAGTGATGGTGAAATAAAGTATCTAATTTTTGAATTGTTTGTTATGTGCTAAAGATCGAGTTTAACGAACCCAGTTTAATGGAGTAATAAAAGAAAGTTGATTTAATATGTCCAAACAGTGTTGTAGTATGCTTTGCTAATTAGAAAACTAAGCAAACACCATCGAGGAAAGTGGGAGGCTTTGATCCTAATGATTGGACTCCTATGGCTGGGTGGGAGGCTTCGATCCTAATGATTGGACTCCTATGGATGGGTGGACCCAATAAGTTGGGTAACTTTGGAACACTAGATAGAACTAATTAAATCATGACCCTCCCAATACCGGTAGGATTAGTTACTAGGTTTAACATCATTTTAGGGGGTCGGAGCTGAGATTTTACCTTATGGATAGGGGGATCGAGTTACACTCTCCCTCGTCTCTCACTCTATTTGAACCAAGTGTGGTGTTAACCTCACTCCTACCTTTGACTGATTACAAAAGTAATCTTTCTTAGGTGGGCGTTAGATTGCTGTTAGGGGTAACTCGTCCATGCTTCCCCTATGAAGTAGAACTAAGATTCCCATGTTCAACTAAGTCCAAGGTCTCCCATGGGGGGAGATGGGATGGTGATGTGCATCGGTATGAATTTCAGTCGACTACTAAGAGGACTCCTCCAGGTCTGTTGGAGGAGGTACCTCACACATGGTAGGGGAGCCTAGGTTTCAAAAGAGCTTTTAGTGTAAGGTTAAGTAGTCAACGTATAAAAGGAATTAATAAGATAACCACACTTTTTTGAAGAAAACTATTGTTGATTATCTTGCACTAGCACTAGCATACACATTGTGCTTATCAAGAAATTAGCGATGAGGAAGTTGCACATTTGTGAGATATTTTTCCCATCATGTATCAAGTAGCCTTAGGGTCGAATAATTTCTCATATCAGGAGGCTATATTTGAGATAATGGAAATGATCTTTATTCCTTCAATTGTTTTGCAACCTCCTCCTAACTCATGGTACATGAGAGATTTTTGGCCAAGGAAAAGGTCACATATGGAGATATATTATGGGTGTAACATCCTTCTTCATTACGAAATATGGAGGGTTCGATGGGATGAAGAACTAAGGATAGTTAAGATATATCTTTTGTTCAGTGGCTTTGCTAAATAGTTACTAGACATTGGGGATGAGCCTGTATTTGAAACCTTGTGGGTATATCAGAAAGTGCTACAAATAGTACCACCTATGAGAGTTGTTGTAGTGCCAAGAAGGCCTTATTTTGGTATGGGATTTTTTGGTTATCCCCAAGAGCCACCACATTATGTTGTTTTCCATGTACATGAGAATCCACCAAGATATGAGAATATAGACCCTGATACTTTTCATGATGAAAGGATCCATGAGATGATGTATTGATAGATCATAGTATGATCAATACATCTTTATAAATAATTTTCATAAATATAAAGTCTCATTATTATTTTTGAAGAGTGTGAGTTATGAGCTTATGATGATAGTTGAGCTGCTTTGACAAGTTAATGATGAAGTACACTTTATGGAGTGATTTTTGAGATCATGTACTCCACTGCTTGCTAGTCAAATATATTGGAATTAAGAGAAAGCGTAATGGCTATCTTAGAGAAGACTCGTCTGTGGAGTTGTTTAAGCTTATGAAGGGGCTACAACTGGAGCTCAAATCTAGGGATGGGACAACCTTACCTGTACTTTGACTCAACTTTGTATATGAAGATGTGAAAGTCCATCTCAAGTTGTTGAAATGGCTTGAATAACTAAAACTAGTTCAGTGTTCTTATACTATGACAATTAATGGGGAGCCAATGACCCTACATCGTTGGGTGTATGACCAATATTCAAAGATTATCTCTCCCAATAGGATAACCATTATACCAGGAGTGTAAAGTCAAAAAAATTATGAGCTTCCAGAGTGTCCCAATCTCCCAAAATCTTATCAATTCCTAGAGACACCTCATTTTGTAACAAAGAAGTTACGAAGATAATCAGGATCGCCAACTGATGTGAATTGATGAAACATACAAGGGACTCCAAGAGAAGAAGTTTCTTCTCAAGCAGACACCAACACCTAGGTTTAGTGGTGAAGGACCTAAGGTGGAGCAAGATACAAAAGCGTGGATTGAGGCTTTGGACGACTATTTCCTAGCGTCTAAAGCTACTGTTGCAAATCAATCCATAACTGCTCGTCTTCATCTTAATGGGAAAGCTAAGCTTTGGTGGAAACAGTTTTGCCGAGATAAAGGGGTAACAAAAGCTTTCCAAACTTGGGAGGAGATCAAAGAAGCTGTGAAAGGACGTTATCTTCCCCCATCTTTTGAATCAATCAAGACAAATGAATTCTACAACTTACGAAAATTAAGCCTAACGTTAGAAGGATAGTATTCTAAGTTTGTGGCTCTGTGCAAATATGCACCCCCAATGATAAGCGTCTCAATAGATTGAAAGATTCTGCCAATGACTAAATCCGCCTTTGGACACTTTCCTTGAGTCAATGAGACCAACAACTCTCGAATATACTCTTATGCAAGCAAAACCTATGGCCAAAGGAACTGTCCAATAAACAACTATGGAAGGGGCTACCCAAACCGTGCTATCGACATGCCAGAGGAAATGATAGAGCTAATGCAATCATCCAAGGACCAAATGGGATAGGGATCATGCACTGCTACCAGTGCGGAAGGATTGGACACCTAAGGGCAAATTTTCCTAAAACCATCCTCAAAATCCTAACCCAAACCAGGTTGGTGGAAGAGGCCAAGGGAATGACAACAACAACCCGAGTCGTGGACGTGGAAGAACAGCCGATGCTTGGATAAATACCATGATTGGACATCCCAAGGAATGCACGTTAGCTGAAGAAATTGAAAGAGGATCCATTCATGCTGCCGTGGAAAGGAAAGGAGCGGACCACCAATGTTCAGTAATTCAATCTCTAGCTACTTACAAGGGTACATCGTTTATAATCTTAATTGATTGTGGTAGCATGCATTCCTTTCTTCCACCCAAGACCATCAATTAAGATAGAATTAAGATAGACCCAAGACTCTACATCAACTTCAGAGGACTAAACCAGGTTACGATAAAAAACAAGTACCCCATACCCAAGATAGACAAAATTTTAGATCCCCTACATGGAGCCAAGGTTTTTTCCAAGATTGATCTAAGGTCCAAATATTATCAAATTCAAATCAAGAAACAAGATATCCCAAAGACTGCCTTCAACATTAGGTATGGTCATTATGAATTTTTAGTCATGCCATTTGGATTGTGCTACATTCAATCGAGGATATTATAGTCATGGGTTACAATGACTCCAACTTTAATAGACACGCAAATAGTAGGAAGTCCACCTCTAGGTATGTCTTCATTTTTTGTGGAGGTGCTATTTCTTGGATGTGGAGGGTGCAAAAATGCATGCGTTTATCCACTACTAATGAAGCAGAGTATATTGCAAATATCACTGAGGCTTGTAACATGGAGGCTCTATGGTTAACCTTGGTATTACTATAACTCGTACATTGCATTTTGATACTATGAGTGCTATTCAATTGGCCAAGAACCCCAATCTTCCATGTAATAATAAATCACATTGAGATTTGTTATCACTTTATCATGGAGTTTGTAGATGACAAGTCTATTGAGCTCACCAAGATTGTCAAGATCTTGTGATTGACGAGAATCTTGCAGATCTTCTCACTAAATGTCTTTTAGTGAAACATTTTTCCTTCCTTAGGAAGATGATGGACGTAGGATGAGATGACATCTATTCCTCATCCTATTGTACTTTATGTACATTTGTGTTTTGTTACTTTTCTTGTTCTCTCCTCATTTGAGGCACATTTGGCTTTAAGTGGGAGATTGTTGGGGGTAAAGATATATGTGCCTACACCATCCTATATTTACTACACACTAAACATACCATGACTGCACACTTGTACACTACAAGTGGCAAACACCCATCATTGTCACTTTGTTCTTTATTGTTTTGGTGATTATTGAATAAGGAAAGGCTGTCACACATTGTGATTATTGAAATTCATATATACAATATATATATATCTCTCTTGCTCTCTTTCTCCATTTACCATAGCTTGTAGTTGAATATCTTGGGAAAATCAATTAAGTAAGGAATATATATAATGTTGCTAGATCACTACGTTCATATTTTGAGAGGACTCCATTATGTTCATGTTCTATGTGTAAGATAGTGCATCTTAGGACCAATCCTTGTGGTGTAGGAGAGTCGTAGGAGCCATAGTAGTCTACTGGGGGGGAGCTCTTTATATGTGTGAATCGAGGTATTGATCACCTATATGTTTGGATATTCCCTCTATTGACACTCTATTAGGGAATTTGGGAATTTCCAATATAGTTAATATTTGGCCACATGATCAAATCTTGTCCCCTTACTTGAAAGTGGAGTAAGATTTAGCCACATGGCCAAACCTTTATCCCTTATTTGAAAGTGGAACTTTGAAGATTCCCAAATTCTCTAATATGGTGTTTATTGGAGTCAAAAAGGGAAACCATTGGATTGCAATTGATACAAATGCATGATGTATTTAGAGTAATGTATGACCTCCAAACACTCCTAGTTGTGAGGCCGTGAGGGTGACTTGGTGAGTATAGGAGGCTTGACTAGAGTAGTAGAGCTAGTAATGTACTTGTTTTAGATCCTGACAGGTGGTGCGTTTACCCAAAGCCGCTAATAAGTGGTGATTTTTGAATCTTGGTTCATTAGGGACCGATTATTTAGTTTATGCTAAAGAGCATTAAAATAGATCTGTTATTTTTTTATAGACACTGTCAAGCCAAGATTCAATGTCAAGAAAGATTTGAAAGGGCTAGATGATGAGCTGAGATAGATCATTAGTAGATATTCTCCTAAGCCTAGTATTCTAATATTGTTGAGAAAGATATGTCTTGTTAACCCAATTAATAATCAAGTCAATTCATCAAGGGAAGGAGGAATCTCTAGCATTCCCCTTTCCCTAAAAAGTCAATCTACTTCAAGTGGGATTGTAACCCCACAAATACAAGCCCCTAAAGTATCAGGTAAGCTACTCATGAATATATGTGTGTATCATGTGGATTTAAAATAATATAATTTTAAAATACAATTTTCATACTTTTTTACATACAAAAGAGTATAATATAATGAGGTTATTTATATATTGAATAAAAAAGGCTTATGTTTTATTTAGAAAAAAATCATAAATAAGGATATTTATAAATATGCCTTGAACACACATGATGTAGAGGATATACATGTGATAACTTTCTCGAGCCTAAAGTAAATGTAATCATCATGATGGCATAACCCATTGCAATACATGTAGGAATCCCATATTTGCTAGCCCTAGCTTTTCCTCTACCCATCTTTAATGGGTTAGCAAAGAAAGATGCCGAACTTAACATCAACAAGTTCCAGAAATGAATGTTCAAATTTTCCAAATTTAGGATGAAGGATATCTCATAATATTTTTTAACATGACTCTAAAAGGAAGAGATGCAATGTGGTATCATGGCTTGGAAGCCAAGGACAATAACCATGAACAACTTATTCTTTGTGACCTTTCAAAGAGAGTTTGCCCTTAAGAGAGGTGGATAGTATTGGTGGCATGTTTGCAATGTGACACATCAAGAGCCCCATGAGAATTCTCAAGCTTATACCAAGAAACTGAAAGAGGTGTTTTGCAAATTGCAAACCTCTATTCCTATTTTGCCTGTTGTCCAATTGTAGTTACTTTTTACTTGGATTACATTTCAAAATCCAAATAAGTTGAGTAGTGTTACTCTTGCTACTATAGACATTGTTATTACACGAGCAAAGGAGATAGAATCTCACTCACAAGTGACCAATGCATCTAGGACAAACCTAAATTCGAATCTAGGTCATCCTAGCAATAATTTGGCAATGACCAATGGAAGTCAAGGTGCAATTAGCACATCTATGACCAATTCGAATGAAAGAGGAAGCAAAATACAGAACATACCCATGCTACCAGCTCCTCCTAATATTGTTATGCCCATGGCTAGCCAAATGGTTCCACTAAATAATGAAAGCCAAAGGATAAACCCTAATGTCATGCACTTTAGTCAGTGGCAACCAATCCCTAATTAGGTGGTTAGGCTAGCTAAAAAACAAGCGGATGATCGTGGTTATGAGTCTAGTGCATCAAATGTTCTTGGCAAAGTTAAGGACATGATGAAGCATTATACCAATTCGATAATAGAACAATATAGACAAATAGTTGTAAATGTAAGTTTTTTTAAGAAGCAGCAAAACTTGATAGGAAGTCGATGTCTTGAAGAGGGTGGTCCATCAAGATTTAGCTATAAGTGATGTGATGGTCAACACTTTCTGAGAAACTACCCTAATGTCAAATGCGACATATGTGAATACGATATTGGGAAATATGGGAATTTCCCATGAGTTTGGAACACGTGGTCAAATCTTTGGATTTGTCATAACTTGAACACTATAAACTCCAAATCGAGCGCTCTATAGCTCAATAGATTCCATTTTTCAAGCACTTTCCAATGATAGGTCATATCATATGGTTTTGAGAAACTTAAGGGCACATTATCCATGTGCCACCTTTGTAGTGCTTAAAAAATGGGAATTGGGAGACTCCCAAACTCACTGATATTGTGTTTGTGGGAAGTTTGGCCATCTAGCTAGTACTTGCTAGAGTAAGATTAGCTCTCTTTAGCAAGGGAGTAAGTAGCCCTGTTCAATTAATCATGGAGCACAAGGAGCTACTAATTGGTAGTGATGTCTATCTTATCAAAGCTATGCGTGTCAACACCACTAAGGCTTCCAATCTATGAGCCATTAAAAGAGAATAGAATGTTAAAGAATGTGTTAGAGATGACATAAAACATGTTGAGGCAAGCCCTAAATAGGATGATAAGGGGACACAAGTCCTTAATCTTGATCTGGAAGCCAGTTCTCTAAAAGCTGTTGGTAGGGCAAAGCTAATTCCAATAAGGAGCTGCCAATGAAGAAGGTAAAAGCCAAGAAAGAGGCACATAAGCCTATTCAATGATCCCAGAGAAAGAATGATATGGCAAGAGAAGACAATCATTGCTAATTATCATGAATTTGACTTGGCCAATTCTGTTTGTGAGATAAAGCCTGATGTAAATCTCCTACATTGATTAAGTTATCTCCACAAATTTGTAAAGAGTTTACGAAGATCCTTCACATTGGGTATATCATCGAACCCTTGGGCATAGCCCGTGTGGGAGATGATTAGTTTGAGCATGCTAAAAAGCATTGTCCAAGGGTGGCAGCATATATTGATGGTATATTAGTAGATCATACCATTGTGGATACATGATCCTCCATCAATATTATGAGTTTGAGTATGCTAAAAAGCATTGTCCAAGGGTGGCAGTATATGTTGATGGTATATTAGTGGATCATACCATTGTGGATACATGATCCTCCATCAATATTATGAGTTCAAACTTATTGAAAAGGCTAGGATTGGAAATCCAAAGGGATGCCTCCACAATTCTTCAGATGGCCCATGAGAGTTTAAGACAACCAAAAGGTTGTGTTACCAAAGTCCATGTGGGACCCTTGCGACTTTAGGATTATTAGGTTTATGGAGCAGCCAAGCTATCAAGTATTATTAGGAATGCCATGGATCTTGCAATCTGACTATCAAGTTTATATACCTGTTGGTCGTTTGATTTTTGGTAGAGGTGCCAAAAGCATAATAGTGGATGCATATCCTGAATCTCCTCAAAGTGAGAGAATACATTTATCCTTGATAGAATTGGATGCATTACTATAGAATCCTTCTAGCAGTGAGACTTAATCACAAGCAATGAATCAAGAGAGGGGTCCACTATACAAAAAAATATCTATCAAGTAACTTTGAATAAACTAATAGGAGCTCAAGATAGAATCAGAGACATGGATGTGATTGATCTAGATCTCGATACATTGGATGAGCTATGACCAATTAAATAAGGATCTATGCTTAGTATGGAAGAGAGAAAGGACTGCATGTCCTTGATTCAAGAATTCCATGATATTTTTTCCTAGAGCTAGAGTGAGCTAAGGGGTATTCCTCCTAGTCTAGATGTGCATACTATTCCCATGAAGGAAGGTAGCCATCCTATTTGACAAAAAGTGAGGCATATGTCTTTTGAGATAAGAGACAGACTATTTGAGAAGCTACAAAAATTGCATAAGACTGGTCTGATATTCTTGTACAACACATGGAGTAATGTTCATTAATAGTTATTAGAAAAAAGAAAAATAATCAAATTTGGCTTTGAATAGATTTTAGGGAGCTCAATAAACAATTTTTAAAAGATTACTATCGGCTACCATTTATTGATCAGATTCTAAATTAATTAGCAAGTAGGGATATCTATTCATTTATGGGCTACTTTGCTAGTCCTAACCAAATGGCTATCATAGAGGAAGATAATTTGAAAATAACATTTATAATTGTATTTGATATCTTTGTGTATCATGTTATGGCTTTTGGCCTATGCAATGCACACAAGGGTCTTGGCAATGTATGGCTAATAAAACTTTTAGTGATATCTTCCCAAAGGAGTTGAAACTTTATTGATGACCTAGGGGTAGCCACCACAAGGGAGAGACAATTGATCTTTGTTGGGCCATGTGGTTAGCTCGATTGTTGCTGGTATTGCGATTGATCTTGAAAAGATAAAGGTTATTATCGCCATGATTCCAGAAAGTACTCCTAAAGAAGGGCATAGCTTTCTATTGTCAGTTGGATATTATCGACGCTTTGTTAATGCACTAGTTGAGAGGACATTTCCATTGACAAATCTACTGTCCTTTAACTATATGTTTGTTTGAAGTGATTCATGTCAATTATCCTTAGAGGATGTGAAGCAAGAATTGTCAAAAGCATCATTCGTAAAAGCACTTTAAAGGGTGAGATATTTTATGTATTTTCAACGTCTATGATATATAGTATCAGCTATTGTTTAGCCTATATTTGGGAGGAGAAGTGCTACCATTCGATTGTGTTTGTGAGTAGCAAATTGGGAGTATCCAAGATTAATTGTACCTATATGAAGAAACTGTACCTTGGGATGGTCTTTACAACAAAGAAATTTAGGCACTACATCTTGTATGAAGATATAGTATTTTATACAAAGGCAAAGGAGTTGAGGCCATTGTTGAATAAGTTGCAGCCACCTGACCACCTAGCAAAGTGTTTGATCACTTTGCAGGAGTTTGATTATGAAATTAGGAGTAAGCCACCGAAGTTTCAAGCCATTGTTGAATGTCTTATGGATTTTGTGGAGCAGAAGGAATTCTTGGTTGAGGGTAGTGACCTTGATGGTCTATTCAAAATTGATATGGCCTCCATTCCATCCTAATATTGGTGCACAGATCGGTCGCAGAATGCTCACATAGTGAATCCCGGAAGGTCCCCAAGAACAATGAACTCTACCTTTTTGCACAAAAAACAATGTAAAAGCATGAACGACAAGAAGCAAGAGACCAATTGGGTTCAATCTCCCCCCATGCCTTGTGTGAGCGCTTCACAAAGCATGTATTTTATGTACATTTCCATCTTCATGCTCAATAATAGCCAAATTTACAAAAATATGACAAGCTTTTAGCTTTTGAGTTTGCTTTCTACAAAAATAGGAAATAAAGCTAATGGACGGTGCCCATAGAGTCTGGCACGCCCAATCTCAATGTCCAAAATAGAAATAACATATCCGTGCGCATAGGCGCATACAAAATAATAATCAATAATCAATGTCTCAATAGACATAACAAAATATAGGCGTGTGGCGCCTATCAAAATATAATCCAAAGGTCAAATACTCGCTAGACTCCAATGCTTTCCTCCGCCACTGCTGCTATCTCTACACATCAACTGAAGCATTCACAATCGTTAGTAAAATAATACGATTAAACCGACAAAAGTGAATACCTAGCAGTCTTCAGCTATATAAATAAATCAACTGGTTAGAAAATAAATCCTAACCTTAATTTATTACGAGTGCGCACTCTAAACTCATAAACGTTTATTAATTTAATATACATTTTGCGGAATCACCCGCTATGGAATCACCCACATACACACTAAATTAATGAAACGCCCGAAAAGGACAGGCGTCCCCATCAACTTCTCACACAAAGAATCCTCTTTGTGTATGAGCCCCGGTCATCTAAGTTTACGGAATCCACCGTAAAACCTCACGGAATCCACCGTGGCACGGAATCCACTGTGAAATATGCCTCCTGGCATCAAATATGCTGCTATAATGTACTATCTATCTACAAGAGAGGTTGGAGCCACTTTGTTAAAGGCTAAAAAGAGGAAAATTAGGTAGCAATCCTTGAAATTTGCCTTGATTATAGGAGCACTATATCGGCAAGGGGTCGATGATGTTTATCATAGATGTGTTATGCCTAATGAAGTTCTATTTATCTTAGAAGAATGTCATAACTCCACTTATGGAGGGCACTTTGTTGAAAGCTTTGAGAGTTGGATATCAGTGGCTGTCCATTTCCAGGATGCATTTGCATATGTCAAGAGATATAATACATGTTAGGGACATGATAATAGGAAGAATAGGAAGCACCCACTGATTCCTATTATAGCTATACTACCATTTGAGAAGTGGAGCTTTTTAGTGGACCTATACATCCTTTGTCAACTACATGGAATCATTATATCACTACGCCAATAGACTATTTTATAAAGTGGTGTGAAGCCCATACTACGATGAAGGATAATGCCAATGAAATGTCTAGTTTTATTTTGGAGTAGATTGTTTCTATCATTTTAGTCCACCTAAGGAGCTTAAGTCTACCCATGGGCCATATTTTTTGAATAAAGTGATTGGGGATTTGATGGAAGCACTAAATATTAAACATAATAAGATTGTGCCTTATAACTCCCCAAAGCTAAAGGGCAAGTAGAGAGTACTAATAATCAGCTCATGAGGATTTTATCCAAAATTGTATTCGAAGGTAAGCATAATTGGGATAAGAAGTTGTATGTGGCTGTTTGGGCTTATAATATGACATTTAAGAGAGCTATATGCCACATCCCTTTTAAATTATTATATGGGGAAGAGTCTATTTTATCCTTGGAGATTGAGCTGCCTACAATAAGGTTTGCTCTAAACCATTATTTGGGAAAAGAGGAAGCATTGTAAGAAAGATTCATTTCCCTTGCACATCTTGACGATATTCAATTACAAGCCTTGTTATATCAGAAAGTAGAGATTCAGAAGAAAATGAAAATACTTCATGACCTTCCATGTCATAAGCTCTTCCCACGCAAGTTGGAACCCAAATGGGATGGTCCTTATAAGATTGTTCATATAGGAAAGAATGGCACTATAGCCCTTTTAGCAGATTTACAAGGGGGGTTGAGTTCAAAACTAAAGTAAAACTCAATAAACTAAAGCCCTATTATGCATAGGGACTAATGTTGGATTTCGTGTCTTTGTAGGTCCTTTAGGATGGTCCAGCTTAAACTTACAAAGGATATCAAGACTATTGGATGAACCCTTGGGTATATCCCATGTTGGTGATGACTGGTTTGAGCATTGCAAAAAACATTACCCAAGGGTGCCAACCTATGTTGACGGTATATTGGTGGACCATGCCATTGTGGATAGAAAATCCTTGATTAATATTATGAGCTTGGAATTGATGGAGAGGTTGGGATTAGAGATCCAAAAAGATGCCTTCATGATTTTAAGGATGGCCGATGATAG
Source organism: Lygodium microphyllum (assembly GCF_053477565.2). Lineage (NCBI taxonomy): Eukaryota > Viridiplantae > Streptophyta > Polypodiopsida > Schizaeales > Lygodiaceae > Lygodium > Lygodium microphyllum. The sequence continues at coordinate 21,864,052 of NC_141143.1, read as the reverse complement.
TTTGAGACAATCGAAAGGTTGTATACTAAAGTCTATGTAACTGTTGCTAACAACAAATATAGACTTTAGGGTCGTTAGGTTTGTAGGGTAGCCAAGTTACCAAGTGCTTTTAGGAAGGTCGTGGATCTTGCAGTCCAATTATCAAGTTGATAGACCGACTAGTCATTTGATCTTTGGTAGAGGTGCCAAACAAGTTATAATTGATGCTTATCCAGAATCACCTTAAAGCAAGAGAGCACCCATATCATCAATGGAATTGGATGTGCTAGAGGGGCCTTCTAGTAGTGAGACTTTACTAACTAATAAATCAAGAGAGGAGTCTAGTATGGAAGATATTTACCACCTAACTCTAAACAAGCCTATAGAAGATCAAGATAAAATCGGAGATGTGGATGTGATAGAGATAGACCTTAAATCATTGAATGATTCATGATCGATAAAATTAGAGTCTATGCTGAACATGAAAGAAAGGAAAGACTGTTTGCTATATATTTTCCTGGAGTTATGATGAATTGAAGGGTATTCCTCCCAATTTAGCCATGTATACTATTCCTCTAAAAGAGAAAAGTCAACCTATCCAATAGAAAGTGAGGAGAGAATTATGTGTTACCCCTTGAGATCAAGTTACCTACAATAAGATTCACAATCAATCATTCTTTAGGGGATGAAGATGCACTTTTCAAATGCTTTATGATCTTAGCACATCTTGATGAGCTTAAACTTCAGAGTCTATTATATCAAGAGGTGGCCAAGTGTCGTATGAAATAGCTTCATGATGTAAAAATGAAGAAGTATACATTGAAAACATGACAACTAGTTCTATGCTATGATGCATATAGGGAGCTTTTTCCTTGAAAATTAGAGCTTAAGTAGGATGGTCTCTACATAATAGTTAGAATAAGTAAAATTAAGTCCACCATTTTATTAGCAAATTTACAAGGGGTAAATTTTAAGAATAAGGTTAATGTTAACAAGATTAATCTATATTATTTATAAGTATACTAATGAGATGAATGCCCTTATAGGTTTATGTCGTGTTGCTTTGAAACCTGCAAGAGAGGTCAAACTGGTTGATGGGGCAACTAATCCCCTATTTAGAGCACCCATACCTAGAACAAAGATACTATCATGAAAGGCTTGTTTGGTGGAGCAAAGGGTATAAGGTGATTGAGCAAGAAGATGAGGTAGATTCTTTTGGAAAATTAAGGTCTTCTCCCATCACTGCTCAAGTATTTTGACAATTATCCCTATAATTTTCAATGAAAAAGGTAGGATGGAGCCTTTGGTTCACACTGTCAATATGCTAAACTTTTATTATCGTAGTTATAAATGGAGGCATTAATGATGGATGGCTTGTGTAAATCCTTTATGGACCTATACATTGTATTTTAATGGAGCATCCAGGGATCCCAATAATAAAGGGATCATCATGGTATTTATTAGAGATCTCCCGCATAGGGTCATGATGAAATTAGCTACCTACCTTAGTGTAGGATTTACTAACAATACGAAAAAATATAAAGCCCTAATGATAATTGAATATTTCTAAGAGAGACAGTATTCACTAATTATTAGTAAAGGGGGATTCCCAATTTATTTGAATCAACTAAATGGGATATACACAGTATGAATCCCATCCTTCATATGTATTATCGCACTACTATAGACCTGATCACCGAGTTTTAAAGAGTGTCTCTTCCGTTGGTTCCATGACATTGGAACTAGTTTGCTGATTCATCAGCAAATTATGCTTATGAAGAAGATCTCTTTTTGAACTATGGTCCTAGCTCTAATATATATCTTGATGATGAGACAGCGGGACCTATTCAATTATGGGGACTCTTATCTGAACATGCTTTATATAATGGGAAGTGGCTAGTTTGGGTAGTAATGCAGAAAGTAGCTAAGACCCATCTACCACTATTATCTTGGATCCATAGGCTCGTTAGATGACATGTTATGCATACGCCTCTTGTTGTATATTGAGGAGGTATGGGTCATGCTTTAATGTACCTAGTTTAGGATTGAGAGCCCTATTTTCTCCTTGGAATGGAGCATTTTGTTGCATGTCTAGTATGACTCCAAGGGAAAATGTCATATAAGTTGTATTAATTTATTACTTTAGGCCAAGAGGGCCGATAGTTTTGGATATAAATGTTATCTTTTGTTAGGCCAAGAGGGCCATGTGTCTAGTCAGTGCAAGTGTATCTAATGGCTCTTTGTTTTAGTGCTGCATTAGATAGGTTTAAAGAAGCACTTGGAGGGAGCCAATTGCTGCATGGAAGCTTCTTGTGGCCATTCTAGGTGGTATTATTCCTTTTCGAGTTCTTTCCCCTTAAGTAGAATGTGTATGTGTATTTGAGGATGTTTCTTTCTTCGTTAGGAACTAGCAATCATCAAGGCATGAAGTCCTAAGATTAGATTAGATATGTTTGGGGAGATTTAAGCAGTTCTCTACCACCTCTTGCGAAGACATTCTCAAGCATACAAAGATATGTCTCTTTGAGATAGCCCTAGTGACCCTATCATCCTAGTCTTCTAGAAAGTTGACTTTAAGGATTCTTGTTAGTTGTGAGGCATAGGTAAGCCTAAAAAATAAAAGAAGAATATGATAAATGAAATGCATACAATACGGAGTTTATATACAAAGGATTCTAACCCCTGAAATCAGAACATAAAGAGGAAAAATCAGAAGAGTAGTTGTCTTTGCCTTATGAGAGCTTGGTAGGTTCCTAGGGACGATTCAAACCCAGGGATGATGCTTTTCTTTAGCATCTAGCCAAAATAAAATCGATATGGTTGAAGAAAAAATATAAGTGAGTGAAAAAAAAGATTTAGTGTCACCTCATAAGAGCTTGGTAGGTTCTTGGGTACCAAGTCTAGACCTAAGTCTAATGCCATGTTCTCCTTTGGTCACAAGACACTCAGCTCCCTTCTTTTTACACATCTGAGTACCAACTACTGAAGAATAGAGAATGAGAAAAATGGAGATATATATGAATTCAAGCGGACCATGCTATAGGAGTACTCACATAGTAGAAGTTCTTGGTATAGTTGTCTTAGGTCAGGTAGGTGGATCAAACCACCACGTAGGATGGCCTCTTTGATAGAATTTTTAGCCAAGCCAGTCTATGTTGTAATAGTTGGTTAACATGGATCTTGATCTCTTTATCAAATTATGTTTGGCCTATCCCTTCTACGGTTCATGCCTTGATCTTTGTCAAGGGGTAGGGTGAGAGCTATGTTATGTGTTATGTTGTGTCTTTTATTTGAAGTAGCTTGATGCTCCCTATGTTTTATTTGTATGCAAATCAATTCATGGATTCAATGGCCTAAGTCACCCTATCCCATGGTCACCAATAAGAGGTATGACTAGGTACCACAATTGAAGCAAATAATGCAACATTTGTAATAAAAATTAAGAGGCACCAAATTTTTCTAAGCAAAAGCAGGTGGCTCCAAATGCTTTGAAAGCATCCATTCATCAATCAGAGCTTGTTAGACGGCCAATTTAAAGAGGCGTAACTTTAGCATTACTACAAAGCAACTACTTATTAATCCAGGGATCAAAAATAGCATCCAGGAGTCTAAGTCAATAGAAAACGATGTGAGAAATGTGGCATATAGCTTTAGACCTTGAATCCGAGCTCATTTGGCCCTCCAATTTTAATGAAACCACTTGTCGATAGTGTGAACATGCAAGAAGTGAACTAGATAAGTGATAATTGGTGATTAAGAAGGCCTAAGAGCCTAAGATTCATCATGATGGGTGGGGGAAAGGGGGAGCTTTTTTTGGGCAACCCCTCATTTTCCTTGAAATCCTAATTTTGCAACTCTTTGATTGGCAAGGAGCACTCTTGGCCATGATGTCTTGATTTTCTTCGTCTCATATAGCCGTAAGAAGTGCCTAAAACCATGGATTCTATGAAAATATCAATTTTCGCGCGGACGGCATTTTCCTTAGAGCGTATTGACAAAATGCACTCCAACAGATTGTGGTATCATGGCAAGGTTCGAGCAAGAGAGTCGACGACGAGCAATGGATCCAAACACGGTTATAGATGAGATGGAGTATTTTGGGAACTTGCAAAGTATTATCACAGTGGATTACCGTAGCTTCTCCATGATCCTATTCGATGTGCTGTGGTTCAAAGTGGTACTTGAAGGAGCTGGAGCAACAATTCATCGACAAGGTCCATCTGGATTTCTCGAAATAGGTTCCGAAAAAAAAATATGGATTTACGCAACACGTTTGTGTTGCCGGCCCATTGTGAATAGGTGCATGAACTCATGTGTTTTTTAATTGTATTACGACATGGTACATGTCACAATAGTTAAATCTCTCTTGTACGTGATTGTGAACATGTAATTTTCTATCCAAACCCCTGACAATCTCGATGGTGGTATGTTATACCTTCAGCTTCCCAAAGTGCGAGAGTATATGATCAAAGCGATGTTCCGAGCATAGATGAGCACAATATGCAAATAGAGGGGTCGATATTGCAAGGGCTGGAGGCCACCGAAAGCTTGGAGCATGTAGAGGAGCCGGCATCTGGTAACAATGATGAAAATACAGGAGTCCAAGAATTCTTTGAGAACGAGGTGAACTCATCCTTTTGTGGTGACATGTCTATCGACCTTCTAGTGTATGCGGAGAGATTGGCATGGGACATAGGATACTTCATACTTGGAGCATCCACCTACTCAATTCGTTGATGAATGGCTTATAAGAGTACATAAGATATGTATTTTAAGTAAGATCATTTTTTTAAGATTTATATTACCATGCTTTGTATGATTTATATTGATTATGCTAACATCAGTTTTTGTCTGTGCAAGTGACCTTTGTGGATATTTAGATCATCAAGATGAGTCGAGGGATGAGCGATGGGGAGCTCCAGGAGATCTTCATGCGTATGTCTCCAGATCAGATGGCGAGATTCAGAGACATGGCGGACCAGGAGCTGTCTCGAACACCATCAGGCCACTCTATTAGATCTACTTCAGCGCTATCTAATGCTTCAGTTTCTAGCAGACGAGATCGATGCCCCAAACTTGGGCCAAACGGAGGGAGTGGTTCATGGGGATGCTGCAGAGATCCGGATGCACTGAGCCCATAGTCGGCTCGGGATACAGGTGCTACTCCTCACTCTCGTGGTAGTTTGAGAGAGTGTGGCTTAAGTGGTTGCTATGGAGGTACGGACGCAGTGTCTCCGTCTCATCGTTCTGCTGGAGTTGCATCACCTCCAGGATTTGTCACACCTGTGGGGACGTCTACTCCACTCACTCTGGCTTTTGCTCCACCATCTGCAGATGGCACTCCTATGGGTGCTACTCTGATAGATACTACCTCGGTAGGCACACAAGATGTACAGGGGTCTCCTGAATATGCCTAGGAGCATGGTCACAGGTGGGAGTGGACCCATCTTAGGCATATCCCAGAGGGGTATGCCTACCTTGTAGATGATAGGTCAAGAGCCATCATCATGAATGATGAGGGGAGGAGGGTGATGGCTCGCATGAGAGAGTTGTGCCAAGTAGTTTTTCGGCACGTCGTCTTGGATCATTGGAAGAACATACCGGAGGGGAGCAAGGACTACATTATAGCATCCTTGCATAAGGAGTTTCCGGTACCAGCCGCAGCAAATAGGTTTTCTACGGGTTAGATGATGGAGTGCATGCATGCATATATGTCACACAAATGATCGAATGCATGCAAGTCACTCAAGAGTGGGGCTTCAAAGCGCGAGTGGCTAGATACGGACGACTGGCGCCGACTCAAGGAGGAGGCTACAGATTCTCCAGGATATTGGAGACAGTAGCACGAGGTGGCGAGGACACAATTAGAGGCCGGAGTTGTCCATCATCTTGGGAGTGGCAGCCATAGGACATATCTGGAGGACTTTATAAGTTTTTCTTTTGTTTTGCTTGCTTATTTTTTTACAATATCCTTTGTACTGACAATCGTGTTTTTAACAGTTGTATTTTGTTTTTCCAACCGGCCTTGAGACTCGATATGCAAAAAGGCACGGTCTCATTGCATTGATCGATCGATTGTATGGATGCAGCGGGCATGTAAGTCACTCATCTTTCTTGTCCGTAGTTACCATGTTTAATTAGAATGCATTATTGTATGGTGGACTGATGTGTAGTTGTTTCTTTTTTTGTATAGTCCGTTCGATGCTCCTTTGTGGCAGGACGAGGTTTCGGATAGCGATGATCTATAGCTCGCCCTTGGATCCATGGAGCTCACACACCCTTCTTTTTTTGTCACGTGATCTATGTAGACATTTTCTATATAGTAATAGTATCTTGCTATGATTGTATTGATCGCTTTCATTATGTGATCATGTATTTATTTCATGTATCAGTGTTATGATTTTTTTAAAAAAATTCCCTGTTACCGTCGCTATTAGCGTCGCAAATTTACTGCACGTGTCGTTATTAGCGTCGCAAAGCATCTTTATCAGCGTCGCTATTTGCGTTGGTATCAGCATCGCAAATAGTGACGCTGATAACGATGCTGATACACCGACTGTTCTATGGCGTTGCCAATAACAATGCTTTTTGTGATGATAAGGGAAAATTTCTTCATGAACATTTTCGTCGCTTTTAACGTCGGTATAAGGCCTATATCTTGTAGTGGCTACTTGCCCTTGTTCCAAACATAAGCCATAGCAAACAGTCTCTCACCAGTCTCAAGCTTTGCATAACTAGATGATGCATAGTAATCCTAATGTCTACTCTTCTGATCAGCCTGCTTCTTTCAGCACTATTTTGCAATGTGTCCACGCTTGCCATAGTAATGGAAATATTTATCCTTATTTACATTTTCATGAGTAGACTAAGTATACTAGGATCCTATGCCCCTAGACTAAGATCTCCCCCTTGGATGGAAGTATCCACCACCTCTACTAGCAAATCCATGTTGACTCTGCCCATGCTAAGATGCATGATGTTGGGTTTCCCTACTACCATGACTAGAACCTCTACCACGATGACAATAGCCTTGCTGATTAGAGTAAAAATATGCATCTTTGTTTTTGGAGCTACTCAAGCGCATAGTCAAACCCAATTCCACTTCTTCATGGATGTTACCGTGTTTTTCGCAGCACAGAGGAGCGGAAAATGGAAAAAAAAAAGAAATAGCAAAAAAGGCGCAGGATAAAAGCACAAAAAGGTGCCTTCACCGGTAACCAGACCCTAAAAATTTTAAATGTTCGGGCACGACCCTCAGAAAGCCTCGGTGTCGCCCCGAGACAACAAAAAAGTAAAAGGGCACACCATTAAAATGTGGGAGCGCCCCCGAATCTTTGTAAAAGAGTGCCAAGCTCACTCCAGTGCAAAGTGTACGCATTAGTTGGGAATAGGATAAATTAGAATGGTGAAAAATGGAAAAAATAGCCTAGGCTACGGCCGGCCATGTAAAAGAGGGAAAATGGGATGACCGCCCAAAAAGGATTTAGAGCTTTGTATATAGAGTTAAAAAGTGAATGAGAAGCTCATTCTTTGGTGTGTGGCAAAAAGAGTCCTCTTCTTCCTCTCTTCTTCTCTCCTTCTTGCTTGTGTGTGCTCTTGAGAGAGGGAGTGTGAGATTGTGAGGGAGTGAGTGTGTGTGGGAGTGAGGGATCAAGAGGTGAATCTCTTCACCATCTCCTCTTCTCTTCTTCTCTTCTCTTCTATTCTCTTCTCTTGCGCACACGGCTATGGAGGATGGAGCTTGGAGACGGAGGAGACTTGAGGATGCTTGAGCTAGCATCAAGAATCGTGGAGCTACCGGAATGCAAGAGAGAGGAGGGTGCTCGATCAAGCGTCAAGGTAAGCTCACTACACTCGTAGGATCGACGGCGCGTCGGCTAGGTGAGAGATAGTCATTAGAGCTCGCTTGGAATGCTTGAAACAAGAAGCAGTCAGTGGGTCTTGGCGGTCGAGCGAAAGCTCCCACATTTTGGTTCCATTGCCGGGACCAACGGATTCAAGCTTGAGCACTTGTGCGCCTCATATCGAGCATCGAAGTAGGGTATTCATCCCCAAAACAGAGCTTGAGATAGGTAGGAAGTTGGGTGTTTTTTATCTTCAAAACAGGTAAGTATTTTGGGATATTCTAGTTGTTTGATGATTGGAAAACAGGGAGAAATTAGTTCAATTTTTTGCTTTCGATTTGTGTTGCATTTAGAGTAGGTTAACAGTAGGAAATCACACCCGAGAGGCATAGGGTTCGTTGCTGTAAAATAGGGAGAAAATCGGGGAAAACAGGGGAAAAATGGAGGAAATGCGCATTTGAATTTGTAGGAATCGTAAGGAGAGTGATCGGTAACATCCGTGGAATGTCCAGCAAGGTTATAAGTTCTTGAAGGGCAAGGGAATCCTCATTTGCAACTAGCTGAGAGTCAGAGAGAGAGAGAGAGAGAGACAGAGCTTGGGCGACCCGTTCAATCGATCAAGGCAAGGAGTGACGTTGCTATCGACGATCCCCAGGTATATAGATCTCTCCCCCATCACTCCAACATCATTCCTGGTGAATTTCATAGTCTATAGTCATCGATGTCTTGAGATTTTGAACGAATTTGTGCTCGAAAGTACGGGCCGACGGAATCGAAAACCCAATTCAGTGTTCGATTCTTAGAATCGGACGTCCGATTTGGAGAATCGGACGTTCGATCGAACCAACTCGTCCGACTAGGACACTCGGACCAACCCCGTCCGATTGGACTACTTGTCCGATTGTCCAATCGAGGAAATCAGACTCACGAATTAGGACACGTCAACAATCGGACCACATGCCTAGTCCAATCGGACCACTTGTCCGATTTTTGAAAATCGAACACCTAACCCCCGTCCGATTCTGAGACTCGAACGGCTCAAACTTGGACCCACCTGGTCCCATTCCTAGAATCGGACCACTAGTAAATCGGACATCTGATTCCCAGAGTCGGACACACCTTAGTTTTTTTCTTTTTTAAGGGGAAAAAATATCAAAACTTGACCCCCACGAGCGACTAGAAGCACAACCCGCTCTAGGACAACATGGCGAACACCTTGTAGGCAGTTTCCGACGTAGGAGTCAAGACCAAGGGACAGGGGGACAGTGCTGGAGCACTCCCCACCAACCTAACGCATTGAGAACAGAAATCCAATCGGAGGAACTGTGATCGACCCCCCTAGTGAATGGTAAGAAGCAGCACAGACCTTAGAACTCGCTAGAACAGCCAGGACTTGAGCAACAAAGCCTATCAGGCCCAAAACAAGCAAGAGTGAGTAAGATGCCGAGGAATCGCTTGCGGCACTCACATTGAATTTCCACACTTGAAGTACACTTAAGAAAGCTAAAAGCCTGATTGGGCACAAGTGCACGAGAAACGACACACTCACCGAGTGACCATGAATTGAGGTTTGTATTCAATAACCAAAGGAACTCACTCAGATAAACCACTCAAGGAACCTACCAATAGGAGAGGACCCAAGACATAGACAAACAATTGAAGCACAGGGTAGGACCAAGCAAGGAGCACCAATGACGAGGATTTGTCAAGTCTATTCACCCTGGTCGACAACGTAGTGGAGCGCAAGAACTCAACCATGACTGAAGAGAGCTCCGACCATCGTTCTAGTGAGGAACTTGATTTGAACACATTCCCAGATGCTATTCAGCAGCTGGTGTGAGCTACGACGCGCACGCCCGATACAAGCACCGTGGCAGGACAGTAGACGCAATCATTGCAGACCTAGAGAAGGAGAGAAGGCTAGCCCACAGGGCATTGCAGGGAATAGCTGATTATAATAGGGATCAGCAGGATAGGAGCCAAAGGCAAAGCATGGAGCTGCATGAGGTGCAACAAGTGCTGAACTTGGCTGGCCGAAACCGAACAGACCATGAGAGAGCACTAGAGGGAGACTTGACATTGAGCGAGCTCCTCATGAAACGGTTGCTCGATAACACCACAATAGAGCAGAGTGCCACCGCAATAGCGATGTCTCTGCTTGCAGGATTAGGGGCAAACCAAGGCTCAAAGAGCCAAGCCAAAATACCCATTGTTGCCAAGCAACTCGATAAGTACCAACCTCATGACAACCCATACAGCTTTGTTGAGCAGTTTGAGCAAGTCTGCGAAGCCAACAGCCTCAACGATCAGACTCAACGTTCACAAGCATTCGGGCTTTGCCTAGGCGACAAGGGTAGGACGTGGTATACAAGCCTGGATGCCGTAGAGCGAGCCAACTTCAATAATCTCAAGGATCTCTTCGTCATGAGATTCGCCGAGCTGAGATACTCCGATAACCTGCTGGTGCACTTGATGAACGTCAAGCAGAAAGAGGAGGACATCCACGACTACATGACCCATGTGAGAAGTCTCTTTAAGAGAATCCCTCTAGGCGAGCGACCGACTGACAGAGCAATTTCAACTGTATTCATCAGCGGAATTCAAGACGAGGAGTTGTATAAGGCATTGGCAGGCATCTCAACCTTGCAGCGAGACGTGGTGGCTAGAGTTTTTGAGGAAGCCATCAGAGTCGATGACCAGCTGAAAGAGCAGAGCTCTAGGAGCTCAAATCTAGAAGAGACCAACCCGCTAAGCTCAAAGAGAACATTAGCCTCTAGTGAGCGGTCAATCCCATCATCCCAAGATAAGGGGAAGGCCACCGAGACAGACCAAGGCTTGGCTGAGGTCAATATGGAATTAGCCAAGCTACAAGACATGTTGAGATGACCAACGTGCATGCACGTCCAATGCGTGTACTGTGGAAGAAACCACTTGCCGGTCGAGTGTCAAGACCCTAGGTCAAGACCTTGTGCTAACTGTGGTAGATTCGGCCATGATGTTACGCATTGCAGACTACCAAGAAGACTTCCATACTCGTAACCCTATGGCCAGCCTTATCTAGCTAACAAGCTACAGCCGTTCTTCGAAAGGGGAGCCCCATTGGCTCTTCCCGCGCCTAATGATATGAACCCAACCATCCCTAGAATGGACATAAATCCTACATGCATTCCTAGACCGCCCGGTCCTTACGTGACCCACCCACCGAGTTACGCTCCTGTACACTACGTGGAGGAGCCGAATGATGAAGAGACCTACATATACCCTTACGTCTCGCATGACGACAAGGGCAACGCGGTCCTCATGGATTATCGACCCGTGCCGGTGATGGCGTTAGGACAAGGACGAGGTAGAGGCCTAGGAGGGCAGCCGTAGGATCCTGTCACTTGTTGGACTTGCGAACACCCCGGTCATGTCTCATCACGCTGACCTGAAAGAGAGCAGAAAAACATGGACAAGGCTGACCAAAGGTGCGCAAAGTGCGGAATCACCCATCTTTTCATAGACTGCCCAAAGCGAAAGCCGTCCTCTAGCTCAGCCAACTTGCCATCCATCCCATTGGAGTTGTTTGGTGTCGAAAACCCCGATGGGGAGGCCATACCTATTCCCTTGCGGGTTATGACCCGAGCCCAAACAAAGCATGCCGGCATCTCTCTGCCAGGACCTAGCAATCTTGACGCAACCTCGATAGGAAAGAAAAGTCGCAGGTGGAAAAAGAAGAGATCGGAAGCTAAGGTCGTGCTAAAGATCGAGAGTGCTACGACTCTATCTACGGGAAAGAAGGTCTCAGACGCGAAGGCAGAGACTTTAGCCCCTAAGACAGCAGAAAAAGGAAGCGCTAAGGTAGGGGAATACCCACATCCGAAGCGACAATTAGAGGCCATAGAGAAGGTGAAGGAATGGGTAAGGGAGGCTCAACAACATCTCAAAGACGTTGAGCCCATCTTAGAGGACGAAATCGATGATCCCTCCAGCGTAAGCACGCCAATATCACCGCCTCAACCTAAGTCAGCAAAAGCAACTGTGCCACAAGCAATGCCGCTGAGACCAAGCCTAGACGCGACAGAGCCACAAACCAACCGCGGCCATTGGCCCGGTCAATCTAGGATGAGGGAAGGGCGAGTATCTAACGATCTCCTGACCACACTAGTGACCACCCCTGTAACACTTAGCCTGGGAGATCTGCTTAAGCAGCACCCTACCCTATGGCAAGACCTTAAGCAGTGGGTCGAAGGGTCACAAGAGCAGGTTGCGGAAGACCCTCGAGATCAGGATGCAGAAAGGCAATTGCCCAGTTTGACGTTGCACTCCGTGCCTAAATCCTTGCACGTCAACGCCTTTTGGGAAGGCTCTGAGATACACGCAGTCCTGCCGGTCCTAGCCCTGGGTGACACAACAAGAAAGGGAATCATAGACACGGGAGCTGGGGTTAGTGTGCTTAGCCACGCAATGCTTCAGACTTGGGAAAACCCGCCTGTCGAAGCTGCTAGGTTTAATGTCACGCTAGCAAACGGTATGAGAGTGAAGCCATTTGGGGTACTGAAGAATTGGCCAGTGAAGATCGCAGGTGTCCAGTTCTCCGTCGACTTTATAGTCATGAAGGGAGTGGACTACGATGTCTTATTAGGCTGACCCTGGATGCGCAATGCTAGAGTCATCGAAGATTGGGATAACAGCTTGATCTTCCTTGGCAATAGAACGGACGCAGTAAGAATAGATATGGACACTTGGAAGACCACACCAGTCGACCTAGACACCATCTCTGCTATGCTCAAGGGGAACACTCAGGTCAAGAAACCCTATGGGTCCTTGACCAAGTATATCCCATGCCCAAATGATGGGATTTGGATGCACGTTCTCGCTACAATCGACCTGCCATTCTCAGACCATGAGGCGTATGAGCAGGCCATCAAAATGATCGGCAAGACCAACGAAGCACTCTCTACACCAGTCTGCATGATGGCAACAAGCCTCCATGGAAAGCCTAAGCCTGTCACCTTCCAAGTACCATCCAACAAAAGGGAACTCCAGGGGGTACTGGAATACCTAACGGACCGGCTAGCTAGCAACCCAGTTGCAAACTTCAAACCACTCCAGGATCTCTTAGAGGATTCCAAGTGGCAATGGACCAGGGTGCAAGAGTTAAACCTCATGTATAACTGGGCCCTGGTTCCTAACCAATGACACGAGGCATACCAAGCCCTAGGAGACAATGAGCAGTCAAATGACAAAGATTCCATTGACGAATACGAAGACTGCCAATCCTTCAGTGATGAGAGCGAGGGTAAAGTAGATACCATAGAATACGACACTGAAGGACGAGAAATTGAGCAAATACAAGTAGACGCCAAGCCGCAGAAAAGGAAGGCCCTTAGAATAGAGCGAGGAGTCATATGCATGGAATGTGATTGTGCTTAGTTGGAATGCATAGGAGCCATAGACCTTGAGCAAGCAGGCCTAGCCCAGCCAGGAACGACATCAATACTTAGGACCGAATCGCCATCTGAACTACGGCCACCAGGGGAGACCACCTCTTCTAGCGAAGATGGAGGGTTTGACTCTGAATCGGAAGTTACTTCGAATAGTGACCCAGAGATCCCTAGGCCGTCCATGACCAGACGCACCAAGGGGGACTTACCCGTCCACCTGAGGCATAGATAGTTAAGGTAGGATAAGGCAAAGTACCCCAGGGATACACGATTAGAAGAACAGCGGAAGCAACAGGACCTCCCTAAATGCTTCACAAAATTCAAAAAAGGGGATAGGGTAGTAGTTTTGTTAGGTGCCAAACGTCAAGGGCAGACGAGAAAACCAATCGAAGGCCCAACCAAGGTCAAGGAGGTAGACCTAGCCCAGGAAGGGGAAACACCTCGACCAGTGTTCAGTGTCAATGACTTGACTGGTAAAGAAGAAATGAGTCTTGTCGCTCTCTTGCAGGAGTACATAGACGTGTTTGCCTGGTCCTTAGAAGAGCTACGGGGGGTTGATCCGAGTGTTGTGGCTCACAACATACCCATGACGATGGACGCAACGCCGATCAAGCAGCGACCGTACCCTATGAATCCAAAACATGCTCATGCTATCAAAGAGAAATTGACAAGCTGATGAGAGCTTGATTCATTTACAAAATTGAGCACATAGACTGGGTATCACCCATAGTCATTGTGATGAAGAAGAACGGAAAAATCCGAGTGTGTGTCAATTACAAGAAAGTGAACGCTGCTACGAAGAGGTACAACTATCCATTTCCGTACACCGAGCATATGCTTGAGAGGGTGGCAGACAAGGAAGCCTACAATTTTTTGGATGGCTTCTCAAGGTACAACCAGGTGCAAGTGCATCCTGCCGACAGGCACAAGACCGCCTTTGCCACTGAGTGGGGTGTCTTTGCATACATAGTCATGCCCTTCGGGTTGACCAATGCCCCCGCCACTTTCCAACGCCTCATGTGTACCATCTTTAAGAACATGCTTCGCAAGGAGTTAGAGGTCTTTGTCGATGACCTGTGTGTCCATTCGACTTGGATCGAACACTTAGACAAACTCCGCGCAGTCTTTGAACGGTGCCGCTTATATCGTCTCTCCTTGAACCCCTTGAAATGTCAGTTTTGGGTAAAGTACGGATGCATCTTAGGACACGTGGTGTCGAAGAACGGCATTGCCACTGACTTCTCGAAGGTTAGGGTTATTGTTAACCTTCCATCCCCAATTAATTACAAGGGAGTTCAATGCTTTTTAGGCCATACAAGATACTATCAGCGATTTGTACTAAACTACACGCTGATCGCCAGACCATTGTACAAGTTGCTAATTGTCTTCGAGTGGACCGAGGCATGCCAACGGGCATACAAAGAATTGAAAAAGGCTCTAACAACAGCACCAATTCTACGAGCCCCAGATTGGACCATTACCTTCCATGTGCACATTGATGCTTCTAAGTTTGCGGTGGGGGCAGTGTTGTGCCAACCTAGTGAGCATAACTTAGATTACCCAGTGAGCTTAGCTAGCAGACAACTCACTAAGACGGAGATGAATTACTCGACAACAGAAAGGGAGGGATTAGCCATGGTGTTCACCGTGAAAAAATTCCGGCATTATCTATTGGCCATACCCTTCATCTTCTTTGTGGACCATCAAGCCCTGCTCTATTTAGTAAACAAACCTTGTGCTACAGGGTGCATAGCTCGATGGCTCCTTCTGCTCCTAGAGTTCGATTTCTCCGTGGTGGTACAAAAGGGAAAACAGCATTACATGGCTGATCACATATCCTGCATACCCACAGGAGAAGCCATTGGACAAGGCATCATTGACGAGTTGCCTGACACCCACTTATTCCACCTGTCCAATGAGAGTGATCTATTTAAAGCTGATCTCAAGCCATACTGGGCAGACGACATAGTCCAAGTGCTCGAACACGGACTACTTGAGCGACCAAAAGAAAAGGCACGACTTAGGCGCTTGATCCTGAAGATCCAACCCTACCAGCTGATTGCAGGCCAACTCTATAGGCTGGGGCAAGACAGATTGCTGCGTAGGTGCATGTGTGAGCATGAGATGCACGATGTGCTCTTGGAGGTGCACAGCGGCATTGCGAGAGGACACTTTAGCGGAGACACGACAGCACGGAAGGTGCTGCAGTCTCAACTATGGTGGCCCACACTTTTCCACAACGCCACGCGATTCGTCAAGCATTGTGACGAGTGCCAATGGAAAAAAGTTCTGATTCGTAAAGATCAAATGGAGTTGATCCCAATTATTGCTCGCCAACCCTTCAAAAAATGGGGAATTGACTTCATAGGACCCATCAGCCCTACGGGGCAGTTCTCACAAGCCAAGTACATCGTGGTGGCCACGGATTACCTCATGAAATGGGCAGAGGCAAGAGCCACATGTAAAAATGACACTAGAACAACTGCCTAGTTCTTATGGGAGCAAGTGATCTCGCGCTTTGGTTGCCCCATCGAACTGGTTAGTGACCAAGGCACACACTTCATCAACGAAGTGATAGCACATCTCCTATCTGTTGAGATATCGAGCTCCACTCGTGATACGCCAGGGTGACCGTTGTGTATTTATGTCACCGACTTGTCAGTTGCAGACGCGGTTGGTACACCGCCCATGAATAATAGCTACATGATAGCTATCCTTATCTACTCTAGTTCGTGGCTCAGTTAGTATGCCACCTTAGTTAGTTGAGTTTGGTTTGAGACCCATATATAGGGTTCTTCTATTTCTTTGTACTTGAGTTCTTTTGGCTTACACAACTAAGAAGAGGAAAACTATTTTCAACCTCCACCCTTGTGTGTCTTCCCCATTGTGCAAGCAAGAAAGCTTCAAGCGAGACTCCTTCCTTCTCTCCCACAATCTTGACATGGTATCAGAGCCTTGTTCGTGGTAAGGAGCTCAAGAAAGCAAGCCAAGCTCGCGGTGTTCTGGTAAGAGGAGCAGTGTTGCTTTCATTTTCTGTTTCGGGAGCAGATCTCTGCAGGTAGCACAGCCGGAAAGTGCAGGAGTGCATTGTCTCAGGTTGAGACGCCCTTCGCGGTGAAGCAAAAGGGCAGTATATGATGCGGGAGCGAGCTTTAGCCCTTGGCGACCTTGTTTTTTTTATTTGAGGCCATTTCGAGGCCTGTTTTGGAGGCGGAAGTTTTCTGCATGCACTCAGGAAAAGGCCCAGTTTTATGCTGTGCAGCCACTGTTCTATAGGTCGGTGAATACTTACTGTAAAAATTGCATTGTATGCTTGTGCGCAGAGACATTGGGAGTTACAGAATCATCCCTGTTGCCTGTTGATGCAAAATCGTCACTAGGAAGTGACTGTGTGGTCAAATACCACTTTCGCCAGTTTTGCAGATTTTCCCTTGTGAGGGTGAAGCTGTGGTTTTTGCAATGACAGAATTTTTTGCAGTCTTCTGTAATGGCATCTGATTCTCTTTCACAGATTGTCACTGAAAAGCTTGACAAGAATAACTTCCAAGCATGGAAGTTTAGAATGACGAATTTCCTTATGGGAAAAGGATATTGGAAATTTGTTGCAGGAAATGAAGAAGAACCAGTTCTTCCTGATGTTCCCAATCAACAGCAAATGCAGGCATTTAAAGCATGGCATGAGAGAGCCAGGAAAGTTATGTATTGGCTGTCTATCAGCATTTCAGACTCTATGATTGTGCATATTCAGGATGCAAGTACGCCAAAGGAGGCATGGGATACTTTGTCAAAAATGTATAGCACAAATACGCAAGCCAGGAAAATGCAGCTCAAGCAAGAGTTGCACAATGTACAAAGAGAAAATATGAGCATCAACGACTACCACATGAAGGTGAAGAAGATTGCAGATGCACTTGCTTCCATTGGGTCACCAGTGGAAGATGATGATTTAGTTTCTGTGACCTTGAATGGTCTAGGAAAGGATTATGCACAGTTTCGGACAAACATTTCAGTTCGTGAAAGATTTCCTGATTTTGAGGAGTTGATTGCTCTTCTAATTTCTGAGGAACAGAGAAATGGCGGTGCATCTTCTGCAGGAGGAACTTCAAAAGAAGTTGTCTTCTACTCAAATGCTGGAAGAGGTAGAGGCAGAGGTAGAGGAGGCCGATTTGCAGGCCGTGGCAGAAATCAGAATATGCAGCAAACTCAAGAAAACCAGTCCTATGGAGGAGGACGTGGTAACTCTAGAGGCAGGGGGAGCCAAAGAGGTCGTAGTGGATGGCAAAGAGGCCAAAATGCAAACAATAATATTGAATGCTACTATTGTGGTAAAATGGGTCATATGGCTAAAGACTGCTATAAAAAGTAGAATGACATCATGAATGGAAAACTGCAACAAGGAAATTATGCATTCTCTAGTAGACAGGGTGATGACAGAAATGAGCATCTGTTTATGGTGCAGCACATGAACAATTCTGTGACAAGTGTAGAAGAAAGCAACGATGTATGGTATGTTGACTCAGGTGCATCAAACCACATGACAGGTCATGCAGAATGGATGGAGGATGCAAGGAAAATGGAAAAATCGGGATTTGTGGAGACTGGTGATGATACTGCATATCCTATTGTGCAGATTGGAAAAATTCCCTTGTCTATGCAGGATGGGAAAAAGAAATACCTGTCCGATGTATTTCATGTCCCGAATATCACCAAGAATCTGGTTTCAGTTTGTCAAATGGTTGAACAGGGCTTGCAGGTCAGATTTAATCCTCATGGATGCTTTGTTGAGGATATGAAAAATAAAGGTCGCTTGATAGCAAAAGGAAAGAAGAAGGGCAGAATGTTTATATTGGATGCAGACATGTCTGAATTGAGTGCAGTAATGTTTGCACATGGGACCGGTATAGTTGCAGATATTGATATCTGGCATAAACGCATTGGTTATGTTAATGTACAGCGACTTAAATCAATGCAGGCCCAAAATATTGTTGCAGGATTGCCCAAATTCAAGGTTGCAGAAATGCATAAGGTATGTGAAGCCTGTCAGTTTGGAAAACAGGCAAGGAAACCATTTCCTAGACATGTTCAAGAGAGTGAGAAGCCATTGGAATTAATCCACTCTGATGTGTGGACTACTAAAGCTGCATCTCTTGGAGGCTGTCATTATTTTGTCACTTTTATTGATGACTATAGCAGAAAAGTTTGGGTGTATTTTATGAAAAAGAAAAGTGAAGTTTTTGGGCATTTCAAAACCCTTAAAGCTATGGCTGAAAAAGAAACAGGTCTGCAAATAAAATGCCTAAGGTCAGATGGAGGGGGAGAGTACCTCTCAAATGAGTTTGCAAAGTTCTTGCAGGAGCATGGCATAAATCAGCAATATTCATGCAGTTATACCCCACAACAAAATGGAATTGCAGAAAGGAAAAATAAGCATATTGGAGAGGTATCTCGTACCATGCTCAATGAAAAAGACTTGCCAGATTTTTATTGGGCTGAAGCAGTTGCTACAGCAGTCTACATAATGAACAGGATTCCCACTGCAGCAATACATGGAATGACTCCAGAGGAGAGATATACTGGTAGGAAACCAGATATTTCTCATTTGAAAATTTTTGGTTGCATTGCCTATGTACATGTGCCAGATGAGTTGAGATCCAAGTTGGATCCAAAAGCTGAAAAGTGCATCTTTATTGGTTACTCTCTGCAGCAAAAAGGGTATAGATGCTATAACCCTTCTACTCTTAAGTTTACAGTGAGCAGAGATGTTTTTGATGAGATGAGTAGCTGGTATAAACCAGTAAATGTGATTGATGATGTAGATGCACAAAATGGTAATGTTGCACAAAATTCACAGCAGCAGTCACAAAATATTAGTGGACCTGGAGCGTCCTCTAGTAGTGGTTCACATTCTTCACCATGGACAGGCAGATTGAGATCAGGAGAATCTTCTCAAAGTAATGCAGATAGTGGTATGCAGGTATCACGAAAAGGAAAAGAGAAGGTTGATCAGTCCATGTTTGATGTGAATGCAGGTCACTCTTATGTGGATGGTGAATCCAGTGGCTCAGAACAGAGCATTGATGATGAGTTGGGTATTCCTTCTATTGTTACACCTGGAGTAAGGAAGACCAGGGATGTTTTGAGAGCACCTGGGAGTGAACCTACTTTGCGCAGGTCTACGAGAGCTAGGTATCCTATGGATAGGCTGAAATATGATGGATTTACAGCCATTCACTATGCATATATGGTCAAAGTGATACAGGAACCAGAACCCACTTCTTTTGAGCAAGCCATGGGAAAAGAAAAATGAGAGAAAGCCATGGATGAAGAAATGGATGCCTTAGAAGCAAATGCTACATGGGAGTTAGTACATTTGCCTAAAGGTAAGAATGCAATTGGCTGTAAGTGGGTTTATAAGGTGAAGCACAATGCAGATGGTTCTGTGAACAGATACAAGGCAAGATTAGTAGTCAAGGGGTATGCACAAACATATGGCATTGACTATGAAGAAACATTCAGTCCCGTTGCAAGGATGGCAACTGTAAGAGCAGTCATTGCTATGGCTGCATCAAAGGGATGGTCTTTACATCAGATGGATGTAAAGAATGCCTTCTTGCATGGTGATTTGCAAGAAGAGGTCTATATGGAGCAGCCACCAGGTTATGTGCATGCTGTTCATCCTGAGTTTGTTTGCAGGCTGAAGAAAGCCTTGTATGGCTTGAAGCAAGCACCTAGAGCATGGTCTGACAAGATAGGACAGTATCTTGTCACTATTGGCCTTCTGATTTTCAAGGCAGATTTCTCACTTTATGTGAGAAAAACAGAGAAAGGTATTATGCTACTTGTCATTTATGTTGATGATTTGATTATGATAGGTGACAATGATGAAGATATCCTTCATGTGAAAATGCTATTGAAGCAGAAGTTTGAGATGAAGGATTTGGGAGAGCTGCGTTATTTCTTGGGCATTGAGGTGATTAGATCACCAAGTGGGATACAGCTCTTACAGAGGCAGTATGGATTGGACATGCTGTCCAAATATGGGATGACAAGCTGTAAGCCTATTTCAGTTCCTTTGGAGCAAAATGTGAAGCTGAGCACAGATGCAGGTGAGCTTCTAGAAGACCCTACTATGTACAGACGCATAGTAGGAAGTTTGATTTATATGACTATTACCAGGCCAGATTTGAGCTATGCTGTTGGATTGGTAAGTCAGTTTATGCAGGCTCCAAGGAAACCACATTTGGATGCGGCTAGACGCATACTCAGGTATGTGAAGTCCACATTGCAGTATGGACTATTTTATGAGACTGGGGTTCAGATACAGTTGCATGGATACACTGATGCTGATTGGGCTGGTAGTATTTCTAATAGACGATCTACCAGTGGATATGTGTTCTCTTTTGGGAGTGCTGCAGTCACTTGGAGCAGCAAGAAACAGCCTACAGTTGCCTTGTCGAGCACAGAGGCTGAGTACAGGGGTGCAGCAATGGCTGCATGTGAGGTAGCTTGGTTACATAAGCTACTTTATGATATGCATCAGTCTACAGATGGGCCAGTTGTCATTTATAGTGACAACATGAGTAGTATACACTTGGCAAATAACCCAGTCTATCATGCTAGAACAAAGCACATTGAGGTGCATTATCACTATGTGCGAGAGAGGGTTTTACTAGGTCTTATTGATCTAGTTTATGTCAGCACAGAGGATCATGTAGCTGACATATTCACGAAGGCATTGGGCGCAGAGAAGCTGCGCAAGTTCAGAGACCTGCTTGGTGTGCAGGAATTGGGATTGAGCTCGAGGGGGAGTGTTGAGATATCGAGCTCCACTCGTGATACGCCAGGGTGACCGTTGTGTATTTATGTCACCGACTTGTCAGTTGCAGACGCGGTTGGTACACCGCCCATGAATAATAGCTACATGATAGCTATCCTTATCTACTCTAGTTCGTGGCTCAGTTAGTATGCCACCTTAGTTAGTTGAGTTTGGTTTGAGACCCATATATAGGGTTCTTCTATTTCTTTGTACTTGAGTTCTTTTGGCTTACACAACTAAGAAGAGGAAAACTGTTTTCAGCCTCCACCCTTGTGTGTCTTCCCCCATTGTGCAAGCAAGAAAGCTTCAAGAGAGACTCCTTCCTTCTCTCCCACAATCTTGACACTATCCACCTTTCTCATCATCCATCGCAAATCCTCACCCTACTATCCTCAGGCTAATGGCCAGGTAGAATCAACTAACAAGATTCTTATCAATGTCTTGACTAAAATAGTCTCAACCTCACGAAGCGATTGGGACAACAAGTTGATGGTAGCCTTGTGGGCCTACCGCACAGCTTATAAAACGGCTGTCGACCAAACCCCCTTTAGGCTGACCTATGGGACTGAGGTAATTCTACCATTAGAATTCTTCATTCCTAGCCTGAGAATAGCACTTCAAGAATGATGGGAAGGGAAGGAGGCATGGACGCAATGCCTAGTCGAGCTGGAACGCCTATCAGAAACCCGTCTCCTAGCCACCCACGCGCTGATTTGTGAGAAATCCCGACGCAAAATCTGGTTCGACAAGCATGTCAAGCAGCGCGGATTCGAACAGGGTGACTTAGTGCTCCTTTACTCAGTTAAAGGGCATAAGCAAAAGATGAAATTCAGAGGTCTCAGACCCTTCAAGGTTCGTGCAATCAGTCGAACCGGAAATGTCGAGCTTGAGACCCTAGATGGTGAAGGAATAGGCTTCTTCAATGGCAGTCGTGTCAAGAAGTACTTCCCTCCCACTCATCCTTTGCATGAGCCACCAATGTTAGAACTGTCGGTCAAAATACGAGCAGCCACAATCACTGAAATCAATGAAGATGATGAGAAAGCTGTAGAACCCGCTTACCTCAGTGTCACGGTCACTGCCAAGCAAACATGCGCTTTCAACGCCTTGATCAATGAGGGAGCAGACTTCAATGTCTTAGCCCACAAGCATTGGATCCAACTTGGCAAACCACTACTTCAACCCACAATTGCCAAATTAAGCCCATATGGGGCTCAATCATACGCACTTCTTGGCAAGTGCAGAGTCATCATTTCTATCGAGTCTGAGATTGTTCCAATGCTTTTTTACATGTTGCCCAATGCTACAGATGCAGGCATGGAGTCACTGCTAGGGCGAACCTTCAAAAAGCAAACTCACTGCAATGTTGATTATGAGTCACAGCGCATCCACCTAGCAATCGGCAACGTGCGCATTGTCACAGCTTTCAGCAAGGACTGCGCGACACCATCACCGTCCACAGGGCCACCGGTAGAAACATCTGTAGGCAAGACTAAGGAGGGGGGTAGTGCGCGGCTGCCACTCCCCGACTCCCATAAACCGCAGCCCGCAGCGATCAAAGCAAAGACCGAATAGCCTCGCTTTCAATGGGTGCCTAAACAGCCGCAACAACAGCCTAGGAGTCGACACGCCTATCCGCATAAGACCCAGAACTCTAAACCTAGGAGGCCAAGACGCAATCACAGGAAGAGCCACGTGAGTAAGCAAAGATGGGTCCCTAAAGCCCTCTTGCATGCGCAAGGCTACTATGAGGGAAATGCCTCACTGTGGATCCCTAAGGCCCCCACGGCCAAATGCACTAGTCATACGCCACCCTCAAGCTTGATCAACCCACGTCCCCCAACACCTCAAAACCATAGGCTGCAGTGCTCTCCAAAGCCCCAGCCATCCGACTCATCTACGCTTCGGCCCAAGAGAGTCGCACAAACCTATCGGCCCAAGCAACAGCCACCATCACAGGTGGCATCATCTGACCAAGTCAATCCAACTCTCCGCAGAGCAAAGCTGACTGTAGCAGCCCAGCTACTGTGACTGACCCTAACCCGCCCATCTTCCAAACAGCCCGACTGCAGGCTCAGAAACTCCCAACCGCAACTATGTATTGTCAAGGCCTCTAGTTCTAGCAAACCTCGACCGCCCGTCGGCCTTATGCCCTCCTCTGAACGGAAGTCATTTCTAGCGTTGGCCGCCACTGACCTTGCAAAGGACACTGGAGATGATGTGGTGGATTGCATTATATGGCTCGATGCCACCTTCGTGTCGCTAGCCCTCAGCTATGACCGCTTGGACTTGGGTCTATTAGAAGAACCCTTTGCAACAGAAGTGCGCAATATGCCTTGCTCTTGGGAGACTTTTGAATTCACATTTGCAAAAGCTTCTCGCTCTGCTACTGAGTTGCTCAGCAGGCAAGATCTCCAACGAGCAAGCCATTAAACAACGTCTCATCACATCCTATGATCAGCGAACCACTTCAACTATCACTGATCAAGAAATCACCGAGTCATCCAAGCTCGCTGATACGAACTCCACATTTTTGAAGTGTTGGTACACTCTTCGACTACAATGGGAAGTTGAGGGGTGCCGCATAATGACCAACGCTGAGCAGCGCCGTATCAAAACAGCAGAATATGACTCCACCTATGTTGCGCTAACCTCGTATCGAGTATTAACCACTCTCCGTGGCCAACCCATGGATGAGCACATCAAAGGGCACCCCTACCTTGACCACCTCTTAACAGAGGAAGAGCTCCACATTGCAAGTCGGGTCGATTTTGGCAATCTCCTGATGTTCTGACATATATCAAGCATGTCAATATCCGCCCATTCGAATTAGACAGGGAAGCTTAGCTAGAATATAACCCCAACTTCTACGCCTGGCTCCTACACAAATAGACCGATGCCCTTTATGTTGAATGCCCTTGGCCTCTCAACCTCCAATCCTGGGACAGATTCTTCTTGTTCCAAAGGGGGAAGGAGTAATAAGGTGGAATGTAAAAAATAAACAAGGTGGAATCTAAAAAGTAAACCAAGTATGAAACATCAGTTAAATTTGAAATGCAAGGGTAAGATGTAATGAAATGCAAGGGTAAGATGTAATGGTAAAAGTCTGAAAAGAAAAGTTAAGGCTATGTTCAATAAAATCTGCTACACTTTTATTTTTCCAGCAAATTAGTTGTCAAAAAGCACTAAAAGTGGAAATGGCTAAACTTGCAAGTAGCGATCATGGCAAGCCAGGACAAAGTGGGCAAGCTCCCCTTCTCAGAGGAGGAGCAAGCGAAGTACAGCCTCGCAGTGGAGACGAGAGCCTTCAACCAGTTGAAGTTTCATCACGTCTTCCTTGAAGACGTGGCCATCGAAGAGCCGACAGTACGCCAAATCATAGATCAATGCCACCTGCAGAAGTACCTGGACGCAATGGGCCGGAGGGTGGACTACACCTAGTGCGCTGACTTCTTGCGCACCTTCAATAGGAACAGAGGCACCATCACGGTGCACGACAATGAAGCCACCAGACAGGTGCAGATCGAGCTGACCCCCGAGTTGGTGGAAAGGGCACTAGGGCTGCCGAATAAGGTGGAAAGAAAGCCGAAAAGAGACATCTACGCCATGTTGGGAATGGACAAGGTGAAGGTCCATACCAATGATGGGGTTAGCCTAGCGGACATCCCAAACCCAGAAATCCAACTGCAGGCAAAAATGGTGCACGCCTTGTTCTCAAGCCAGAGGTACAACATCATAATGAGCCGAATCAACGTACCTCTGCTCGACAGCATTGCGGCACAATCGTTGTGGACGAGGTGAACCTTAATGGGTTTGTGAGGAAAACCATAGAGGCTTCGACTAAGGCCCTGGCACAAGAGGAAGAGCCGTTGGAGGGGAGTCCCCATCGTCCCGATCAACTCACAAGGCATCATCCTCCAAAGCCGCAACCATAGGGTTTGGAGGTGTCCTTACGGCCATCATCCAAGAAGCACTAGGGCAAGGACGAGAAGGAGAAGACAAGAAGGGAGGCGACGAAGGAAGTGATGAGTCACCGTCACAATCCCCACCTCACACAGAAGAGCAGCTAAGGTCGTCAGATAAAACGGAGACTGACACAGACGAAGAGGGAGAGTCCCAGGGCACCCCATAGAGGCACGCAGAACAACAAACCAAAGCCCTGCATGGAAAAAGGAAAGAGGAGCGCAAGAAGAAAGAAAAAAAAGATCTGGAGAGGGCTCGAAGGGAGTCAGTCAAGGATGAGAAGGAGAGAAAAAAGAAGACTGAAGAGGAGCTAAGAAGGAAGGAAGAGGAAGAAATAGCGATGGCCACTCGCCGCTCCATCGAGGAGCAGCACAAAAGGAACAAGGAAGGCGCAGAGAGCCCGCACCGAACAGAGGCACCTGGTTCCAGTACCAGTGTGCTGGAAATCACACCCCTGCCCCCAGTAGAAGGAAAAGGAAAAGAACCGATGATGCCAACTTCCTCCCTCTTCATACCTTCCATGCCAGCCACTCCTATCATGACAACACCCCCACTGCCACCGCCACCCAAGGTTCCACCCCAAAAGTCAATGAGAGCAACGTGGTCACTTGGCTACAATTCCTGGTGGAACGGGAGCCGGCAAGAGAAGCGGCCATGGCCACCCCAGCATCAGGAGTCAAAAGGGCAGCCACGGCTGATCTGGAGCCAAGGCTGGAGCTGAAGAGGCAGAAAACAGAAGATGTTGTCACCACCACCACCATGCCCCACCCCCCACCTTCAGCAGGCCAATACGACGACTATGTTAAGGAGCTACTCTCGCAGCTAGAAAGGGCCAAGGAAGAAAGGAGAATAGCTGTGGAGAAGCTGGCAATAGAACGAGAATCACGAGCCGCTCTCCAGCTGGAGAAAACAAAATAGATAACAAAATACCAAAGGGAGATCGCTGCACTTAGGGAGAAAGCCAGCAATAAGGATGCAGAGGAATCAAAGGCCCTGAAGGAACGTGACGCTGCTTGGGAAGGAAGAAGAAAAAGGTTGATGGAGCGTCTCAACAGGGAAAGAGAGACCAATGCTCACCTGCGGCGCAAGAACGATCAGCTCTCTACAGTCAACCTGGAAGCACAAAGCCAGCTTGACAAGATCAAACAAGAGGCTGTAGAGCTGGACCAATTAAGGGAAGAGCAAGTGCGAAGGATGCAGGTGAAGCTGGACTAGCTCAATGCACAGATCGCCGATGAACGCCAGGAGCAGTCATGCCTGCACCGTGAGCTCGAGGCCCAGCAACAACAACTCATGGCTGACCCTCCATCAGGGGGAGAGCCTGGAAGATATGGAAAAAAGAGCAAAAGAATGGGCTAATCACAATGAGGGGGGAATAGGGGACTTGGCACGCCAGCTGGCCAAAGCCGAAGGAGATAGGGTGCTGGCTGAGAATCAAGCAGAGGCGGCCCAACTCTCCATGATAGCCTAGCAGCACACCTTCCTCAATACACTGCTCCACTCCACCAAACTGGAAGGAAACGAAGCCAATGATCAACTGCTCTACAGAAGAAGCTAACCATTGCACGCAGAGCTCTAACAACAAGCCTGCACGTGCCACTATAGCTAGGAGGCCCGCCGTAGAGCCTGGAGGAGCAAAGAAGATATATTGCACAGGTAGGCCTGACGACGCAGGAAATAGATGAACTCGGTTTCACAGAGGCGAAGGCACAAGAAGACGTGCAAGAAGAAGGGGGTGAGCTAGAGTTTGATCTGGGACCTTAGGAGGAGGAATACGTCCCACCACCCCCTCAACCCACAACAAGAGGAAGTGCAGCCCCCTGATACGTCTGCTGAGAGAAAAGCAGCCCAAGCTAACCGCAGGAAAGAAATGGTAGAGAATGTAAGGAAAAAGCTGAATGTTAGACATGTTCCAAGATAGCCTGCCCCGCTCCTACTGCGCCCTCAAGATTCCCCTGCTGAATTCCATGCCGAGTTGATTATCCGGGAACAGCATGAATGTAACCGCGACCCCTTCGACTTGAGCTTTGAGTTTCCCGCTACATTAAACAGAGTAATACCCATTCAACTTGTAAATGACATCATCGCTATGGGTGCAAGGCTCAAAGCCAAGTGGCTAGTGGAGCGAGAGGCCAACCCAACTGCTTGGGGAGCCGAGGACCGCGAATTTTGGCAGGATAAAGTCCTCCAGGTGCCTAGATCGATGGAAGGGTATAATTGCCAACCCACCTGGAGAAGACACATTTTTTACGTCAACCTTGACGCGTGGATGGCATTTTGTAACACCCTCCCTTCTGAGAGAAACAACCCCACTTTCATGCTGTATCCTCGAAGGATAGGGGTCGACTTTAATCCGTCCATCCACGGCAGGTTTGACTTTCCCATTATCTATAACACCAATAGCACCTCCCATAGGGACGCCCTTCTCTTTACCCTCCCTGATTTGTACAGCTCTATAGATAGATTTCTTAGCGAGTTCACCTCCTGTCCTGACCCTACCTTCATAACCACTTGTAATTATCTTAGACTAATTAGGGTCCTAGTCCACCAAGAGCCCACACCTCAAGAATGCCACCTCCCACCCCTCTACTTCGACCCCAATGCCATAGATAGTAGCACCATGACTAGCCTCATTATGCGCGCTTCTCTTTTGCCATCCTTCTGTGTTGCACTGCTCGAAGATATGAGCGATAGCAAATTCACCCAGTGCAACCACCCCTTCCTTTCCACCACCACTCTCAAAACCCGCCTCAACCTCAAGGGCTACTTGTTGAGTCGTAGATTCCTTAACAAGGCCCCCCGCCCTCCACCATCCCCTACCTGCCATTCGGATGACGAGGAGTAAACTCCCGTCATGCCCTTGTATCACATGTATCCATGTATAAGCCTCTTTATGTTTATTATTTTTTTAAAAAAAGAAAAAAAAAAGATGCCATCACAGCATAGCAAAGCCAAGGGATGCATCTACCATTAAGCAAAGATAAGTGGTGAGACCTTCGCAAGATCTGCTCGCAACCCCCCCCCCCCCCCTTCGCCTCGACGTGCACCATCGTCATTGCACCTAGGGTTCTCCCTAGCCCCTCCCCATTTCACCCAGAGAAGGAAGGGCATGTATATAAAGTTCAAAAATGAATGAGAAGCTCATTCTTGTGTGTGGCAAGAGTGGCTCTCTTCTTCTTCTCTTCTTCTCTTCTTCCTCCTTGTGTGTGCTCTTGAGAGAGGGAGTGTGAGAGTGTGAAGGAGTGTGTGTGTGGGAGTGAGGGCCTAAAGACCTTCAACTCAAAGATGAAGACCTTCAACTCAAAGACAAAGATCTTCAATCAAAGCCACGGATTTTCAAGGCAAACAGCGTTCGAGGGGGTTTCTCCAAAATAAATCCCTCCAATACCATCCTCCTAAGGGATTGCTTATTGCTTCAAGCATTTCTGATACTCGAAGGACGACCGACTACATAATGGACGCCACAACAGTGTGAAAGATGCCAAGATTCATGGAGCCTAAAGCACGCCGGAATCTCTCCTGGTCATCGTCCTTAAACTCCATCACCTATCATTCACCCAACCACCTTGAAAGTAGTGTCATCCACCTACCTATTCCGCCTAGCACCATCGCAGTGCCATGGGACTGACACTTGGCTAGGAGGGGGGTAATGTTACCGTGTTTTCCGAAGCACAGAGGAGCAGAAAATGGAAAAAAAAAATAGCAAAAAAAGCGCATAATAAAAGCACAAAAAGGCGCCTTGACCGGTAACCAGACCCTAAAAATTTTAAATGTTCGGGCACGACCCTCAGAAAGCCTCGGTGTCGCCCCAAGACAACAAAAGAGTAAAAGGGCGCACCATTAAAATGTGGGAGCGCCCCCGAATCTTTGTAAAAGAGTGCCAGGCTCACTCCTGTGCAAAGTGTACGCATTAGTTGGGAATAGGATAAATTAGAATGGTGAAAAATGGAAAAAATAGCCTAGGCTACGGCCGGCCATGTAAAAGAGGGAAAAGGGGATGACCGCCCAAAAAGGATTTAGAGCTTTGTATATAGAGTTAAAAAGTGAATGAGAAGCTCATTCTTTGGTGTGTGGCAAAAAGAGTCCTCTTCTTCCTCTCTTCTTCTCTCCTTCTTGCTTGTGTGTGCTCTTGAGAGAGGGAGTGTGAGATTGTGAGGGAGTGAGTGTGTGTGGGAGTGAGGGATCAAGAGGTGAATCTCTTCACCATCTCCTCTTCTCTTCTTCTCTTCTCTTCTCTTCTCTTCTCTTGCGCACACGGCTATGGAGGATGGAGCTTGGAGACGGAGGAGACTTGAGGATGCTTGAGCTAGCATCAAGAATCGTGGAGCTACCGGAATGCAAGAGAGAGGAGGGTGCTCGATCAAGCGTCAAGGTAAGCTCACTACACTCATAGGATCGACGGCGCGTCGGCTAGGTGAGAGATAGCCATTAGAGCTCGCTTGGAACACTTGAAACAAGAAGCGGTCCGTGGGTCTTGGTGGTCGAGCGAAAGCTCCCACAATGGAGAAGCAAGGATACAATTCATTAAAGTCAAGTATTTCATCCCTAATTGAAATTGGTGTATCAAAAGACTTGTGTTCATGCCCTAGACCATTTAAGGTCACAATCACCAAATCCTCATCATCTACCTCAGTCCCAATGGATGCTAGTTGATCTACAATAGTCTTTATCTTAGTCACATAGACTTGAATGGACTGTCCTTTCATGTCCATCATATTAAACTTTTGCCTCATATATGTTTTTTTGGCACTAGTGGTAGTACCATAGTATCTCATAAAAATATCCCATGCATCCTTCGGTGAGCCACAGTTTATTATTTGCATAACTATAGCATCGAAAATACATAGGGATAGCCAATGTAGTAACCTTCGAGATCTTTCCATTCATGCTCAATGTGTCCTAAGCTTATCAACTGTTGGATTCTTTTTGGGAAGCTTAGGCTTAGCTTCTTGTAATGAATGAAGCTGAGAGAAAAGAGGAGAAGAGTTGAAGAGAGAGAAAGAGAACAAGAAGAAGAGAAAAGAAGACTAGAAGAGGAGAGGGAAAGACACAAAAGAGGAGAGAAGGAAGGAGGAAGCCATGGAAGCTAAATATGAAGGTGAAGAGTATGTTCTTGATAATATCTGGTTGCCCTAATCTAGGACTCTTACACCTTGTATACCCCGGTCAGTGTGACTCCATGTCTAACCCCTAGTTTCAATGTATCTCGCTTGTTACAATCCATCCCCGCCCTTGTCAGAATATGCAAGATCTAGAGCATGGCAGATGCGAAAGCTATGGAGGTTGAAAGAGAAAGAAGAAACTCATGTAGTCATTGACCCTGACAAAGACAAATTGTCACACAAGTGAATAAGGTTCCAAGATTGAGACTTGGACTCATAAACACAATCTTGTGTATTGAAAGTGACAAGACACTTTACTGGAAAGAAAAGAGTACTATCATTGCATTAGAAAAAGAGTGCAATGCTTTATAAGAATTGAGTGGTAGTACTTTCTCCTACTGTGCATATGGGATTCTGGTCCTGAGCCCTCACTGCTCCTTACAAAGGGACTGAAGTAGGTGTGATTGTAAATATCTCAACACCCCCCTCAATCACAACTAGAAGTACAAAGTGTGTAGAGGCTTCAATGAAAGCAACACCTGCAAAGTGTGGGCACACCATAAACATGGCAAAACTCCAGAAGTTGTTGCAAAAAAAAGACTAAGTGTGGATACCACAGACATAATGGATACCGGAGGCTGTAGTAGGGGCCTCACAAAGTGTATAGAGGTTGTAGTACAAGGCTTATTTGAGAAGTCTATAAGTTTATGTTTGAAGCAATAGGGCTAGGAAATACAAAGCTAAAAAAGTCTATCTAAATAGAAGGACTTATGAGGTTTTTCCTTCTCCTGGTGGTCTTCTTCTTCTTCTTCCTTTGACTACAACTAGGTAGGCCTTTTGGGACCTCTTTTTGGCATGGCAGAACTTCTCGGTGTGTTTGGTCCTTTTGCAGAAGTTACAAAAGAGCTTATCCCTTTTGCCTTTGTACATGTTGCCAACATATAATGCATGTTCATCTCTAGAGGTGCTTGGTTCTTCCTTAGTTTTTAGCTTCTTTTCCTCCTTTAACAGTGATGCCTGGATATCAACAAGTTCAGGATTTGGCATGTTGATTAAAGTTGTTGATACATTATTATATTCAAGAGGCAAACTCTTAAGTAGAACACCGATGCAAACATCTTCTTCTATTTTAATCTTGATTCCTATAAGTTGGGTTAGAAGTCCTTCCATGTAATTTAGATGTGTGGCAAGTGATGTGTTGGACTTCATTTCAAGCCTGGAAATCTCAATCAAGAGACCATACTTTGATGATTTAGATTGTGCACCAAACAAGGTGTCAAGTCTCTTCCATGTATCTTGTGAAGTCTCACAGTTATCCACATGGTGGATATAGCTGTCGTCTAGTTCCAGTTTGATAATGGCCTGAGCCTTATCATCGTTCTTTTGCCAAGTGACAGCAAGGCCCACATCACGAGGCTTCTTTTCTTTTCTGGTTGTAATGGCCTAGAGGCCTTTCTTCATCAGGATGAGTTTGATGCAAGTCTGCCAAGTATGAAACCCGACTCCTTTGAAACGGGCAGTTGGAGAATCTTTGCCCATGTTAGACTTGCGGGAACAGCAGCAAATCAACTTCAAAATTATCAGATTTAAGCAACATAAGAGATAATCTTGAGTGTGCTAACAAGCAGAAGTGCCAAAAAACACTAAGTGATCAATATCAAGAGATACTTGTGGAGCCAAATGCTTGGTAAATGCTCAATAGGTCTTCATAGGTCTTCTATTCCACTCCTTGATTTGCTTGTTGAACTGCTTGCTGGGAATCAAAGTGACAGAGCTTTGAGTAGGGTAAGAAGAATAAGAAGAATGAGATGTTTGATTTCTTCAAGACTTCAAAGGATCTTCAAGCACTTCCCTTTCTCAATGATTTGATGGCCCAAAGTTTTGCCGAGACCTCTGTTTTGAAGCATATCAGAGTGATAAGATGTTAGTTTTTCCCAATGGGAGTGAAGGAAGAAGTGGAAAATGAGCTTATGATAGAGTGGCTATGGCAGACTGTTTCTAGGGTTTCAGACCCGTCTGCATTTTTTATTACAACGAGTTGCAGAAGAAGGCATTTGCCACAACACTTAGTGGCCAAGGAGCTTAAGCCATGGGCTACAATTGCCCTATGGTCAATCGGGAGATTGTGCCCTGTAGCTCCGTCGTCAACTGTACAATCAGACAGGCCGTAGATTTGGGCTGCAATGGAGAATATTGCCAATGCCTGACCAAAGCGGCACCAATGTCGTGATATAACATAATAGGATGCTACGCCCTGAGCAAAAGAATATGTTCACAGAAGAAAACGTGATGTATTACGGCCTCTAGAGTGAGAACAAGAGGCTCCAAGCAAGGTAGGTTCTACAGGCTATGGCTGCCATGGAAGGTCACATAGAGATAGGGATAGAGATGAAGTTAGATACTCACCCTGAGCTTGGACTGAGATGGAGAGGGACTAAGAGAATAGATAAGAAGCTTTGCCATGCCCAACTAGGCTATGATACCATGTCAAAATATACAGGATCTAGAGCATGGCAGATGCGAAAGCTATGGAGGTTGAAAGAGAAAGAAGAAACTCATGTAGACATTGAACCTGACAAAGAGAAATTGTCACACAAGTGAATTAGGTTCCAAGATTGAGACTTAGACTCATAAACACAATCTTATGTATTGACAATGACAAGACACTTTACTAGAAAGAAAAGAGTACTATCATTGCATTAGAAAAAAAGTACAAGTACAATGCTTTATAGGAATTGAGTGGTAGTACTTTCTTCTACTGTGCATATGGGATTCTGGTCCTGAGTCCTCACTGCTCCTTACAAAGGGACTGAAGTAGGTGTGATTGTAAATATCTCAACAACCCTGAATGTTTTTGCCCTAAAAAATGAAGAGAAATGGAGGGGGAGTGATGGGTGGGCTTAAAGAGGGGTGTAGAGTACTACTCTAAGCCACATTACACTGAAAATGGGTGGGTAAAGACTAAGGACAGCATGTTGTCCATGATTGGCATGCTAAGGTAAAATTGTCATAACTTTTGGTAGGTTGCTCCAAATGGGACATGCCACATGTCTAAACAAAGCTTATGACAAGTACTTGAGTCTAGGTAGAATGCACGTGCCTAAGATTTGGGCAAGTAAAAAACTATTCTAAAATAGTCTGCAGTCTGTAGGTAAAGGGTGGTCTAACCGACTAGTCTTCAATCCATTGGGCCTCTTAGAGGTGAGGAAATTCATTGACAATGGTGGCTAGGATCCAAGAGTCTTCTTCAAGGGGTAGGCCTTGCCATTTGATGAGGTACTCTCCTTGATGGATCGAGACCTTAGTGCTTATCTCGCTGCCCAATGATTGCCTCAGGGATATATTGAATTATGCCTTCTTCATCTATGGGGGGAAGTCCTTCCACATAGTCCACTAAGATGCCCATGAAGGGTTTCAGTTGGCTAACATGAAACACGTTATGGATTTTGGTGGTAGGTGAAAGCTCTAATTAGTAGGCCAAGTCATCAACTCTCTTTAGGATCCGATAGGGGCCATAGAAGTGGTGGGTCAACTTGTTATTGGATGCTGCCCTCTTTGAGAGTGGAGTAGTGGGACTTATGCACTTTCAAGAGGACCAATTTTCCTTCTTGGAATTCCAAATGCCTTCTTTTCAGATCAACATAAAGTTTCACGTGCGTTTGTGCCTTTCGAAGATTCACTTTGCATTGCTGAAGTAGGGCTTACATGCGATCCAACTCGGCCTGAATCTGAGGGTTTATCTTATCATTAAATAAGAATGTAGGGAGGGGAACCTTATACCCGATAAGGCCTCAAAAAGGGAAACTCCAATGCTAGATTGGATGGAGTTATTATAGGCAAACTCAGCCAAGTGGAGCCACATATCCCAATTGTGTTGTGCTCAAAGATGAGAGAGAGAGATAAGGAAAACTTCATCTCCATGAGCCTTCAGGCTCTCAATGTCTTTTCTTCATTATACAGAATGACACACAACCACACAATACAATGTAAAATAAACTAGAGACTAACTAACTCTAGTTAAGTCACTGACTAACTACTAACCCGACTTATTTAATGTAGTCGCATGGAGACAGCTGTACACAGTAGCTGTCACATATGTCAGTTACACACCAAGACAAACTAACGGGTGGAGCTTGATTTCTAACACTCCCCCTCAAGCTCAAACCAAAAACTCAAACCATCTGCGTCACTCCAAGTAGCTGTCTAAAGTGAATGAACTTATCTTTACCAAGTGATTTGGTAAAGATGTCTGCTACCCAGTCTTTAGTCTTCACATGCTCCAAGTCAATTTGATCTGCTAAAACCATTTCCCTTATGAAATGGTAGTGAACCTCAATGTGTTTCGATCTTGCATGATAAACAAGATTGCTTGCTAACATGACACTGCTTAAATTGTCACAGTACAGCCTTACTTTGCTGTCCAATTGTATTTCCAAGTCATTCAGCAACTTCTATAACCACATAGCTTCACAGGCCGCTAAGGCCGCACCACGATACTCTGCTTCCGTACTGGACAGTGCAACTGTAGGCTGTTTCTTACTCTGCCAACTGATCATGCTACTACCCAATCCAAATGCATAGCCGCTAGTTGATCTCCTGTCATAAGTGCAACCAGCCCAGTCAGCATCAGTATACCCCATCAAGTCAAGGGGTTTCCCATATGCATAACACAACCCATGATCTGTGGTACTCTTTACATATCTCAGAATTCTCCTGACTGCATCCAAGTGTGGTTTATGAGGCTTCTGCATGAACTCACTGATCAGCCCCACAGCATAACTCAAGTCAGGTCTAGTGATCGTGAGATAGATCAAGCTGCTTACCATCTGTCTGTACATGGTAACATTCTCAATCTCTGTCCCAACATCAATCTGCACCTTGACATTCTGCTCTAAAGGTGCATCCATAGGCTTGCAATCAGCCATACCATATTTCTGTAACATGTCCTGAGCATACTGCTTCTGTAGCAGCCATATGCCTTGAGGTGTAGAGACAACCTCAATCCCCAAAAAATATTTCAGCTCTCCTAGGTCCTTGACCTTGAACTCTGCCTGTAAATATGTCTTTACTTCAGCAATCCCGCTTTCATCATCTCCTGTAATGATTAAGTCATCAACATAGACAACTAGGAATACATAGCCACGATTTGTCTTCTTCACAAACAAACTATGATTAGCATCACCCAATCGGAAACCATGTTGCTGCAAATAACTGTTGATGCGAGCATTCCATGCTCTGGGTGCTTGTTTCGGCCCATATAATGCATTTTTCAGCCGGCATACATGTGCTGGAAATTCTAGATGCACATAGCCTTCAGGCTGTTCCATGTAAACTTCTTCCTATAACTCTCCATTCAGGAAGGCATTCTTTACATCCATCTGCCATAGTTTCCAGCCTCTAGCTCCTTTCAAAGCAATCACAGTTCTAACTGTAGCCATCTTTGCTACAAGGCTGAAAGTCTCCTCATAATCAAGACCATACTACTGCGCATACCCTTTTGCAACCAGCCTGGCCTTGTATCTTTCCAATGATCCATCTGATTTACATTTTACCTTATACACCCACTTGCAGCCAATAAGTGTTTTATCCTTAGGCAACTGTACTAAATCCCATGTGCCATTTTCAGCCAAAGCTGAATATTCCTCATCCATAGCAGCACGCCAATCCTCATCTGCAACTGCCTCATCAAACTTACTTGGTTCTCTAAAACCTGTTACTTTCGTCATATAAGCATAATGACTGGCTGAATATCCAGTGTAAGTGTATCTATCAACAGGTCGTTTGACCCTCTCTGATCTCTTGAGTTGTGGCTCACTATGAGCTTGCCTCTCATGAGGCGGCACATAACAACTTTGCCTAGCACCTGGCGTCATAACAGATGGAATCCCCAATTCACTGTCTAAGCTATCACTACTAGATGACTCATAACCTACAGTGACTGGACCTGTTACATCTTCAAAAACCTTTTCTTTTCCCTTATTTGTTCTCCCCCTCACTAACATATCCATGTCAGTGGATGCAGTAGTGTGACTACGCAATCGTCTTGTCCAAGGACTCACTGTAGATGATACATCACCTGTTTGACCACTCATGGAAGTACTCTCTGCAGGAGTATTTTCAGCACGACTCATACTGGGTGAGCCATCAGTAGGCACTGCAACAGGATTCCCATACTAGGATGCTAACTCATCAAATACCACATCTCTGCTTATGATTGTCTCATACGTAGAAGGTACATAACACTTATAAGCTTTGCGTTCCTGTGCATATCCCAGAAACATACTCTTCACTGCCTTAGGATCCAACTTCTTCCTCTTTTCATCTGGTATATGCACATATGCAATGCTACCAAATACCTTCAAGTGCGAAATATCAGGTTTATGACCATACAGACTCTTATATGGAGTGACATCATGAATCCCTGCTGTAGGGGTTCGATTCAGCACATAGACAGCAGTCATCACTGCTTCAGCCCAATAACCATTTGGCAGACATCTCTGACATAATACCGTGCACCTCCAAATTAAGCATTATGTGAAGGATCCCAGACATCAGAGTGCACCAACTGAAAAGGCCTAGTGTTGTTTTTTACATGTCTCATGAACAGAAACCGTGCCTGCTTCCCAAACTGACAAGCAGGGCATACATGACCAAAGTCATTATACTTGAATTTAGGTAATCCAAGTACTACTTCCTTCTGCTGCATAGATTTCAGCTTTTGTACATTGACATGTCCAATCCGCTTGTGTCAAATCTCTACATCCCGAATGGTACTCTCATCATGAGCAAACATGGCTGCCTTAAGTCCCGAAATGGTCCCATCCAAAGTAAACATCCTGCCATCTCTTTTTCCCTTGGCAATTAGCTCGCAGCCATTTCCATATTTCTCAATGAAACATCCATCTTTGTTAAATCTTACTTGCAGATTTTGTTCTGCCATTTGACCCACAGACAAAAGATTCTTTGTTATGGTCGGTACATGTAATACATCATGCAGGCCTTTCTTCTTGCTATTAGGCATCATAAGAGGAACAATCCCTTTATGCTTTATGTCATGTTGGGTGTCATCTCCAATACATACATGACTATGTGTACCTGCAACTATCTCATCAAACCACTCTCCATGCGGTGTCATGTGGTTTGACGCTCCAGAGTCAATGTACCATCTATCATCTCTATTATGTCTCGATGCATTTTTGGATACATGCTGCATGGCAAATAGTCTATCAACTTTCTCATCATGAGCACCACTAGAAGATGCATAGTGCCCATGCTGTCTGCCCTTT
This sequence comes from Lygodium microphyllum, assembly GCF_053477565.2. NCBI lineage: Eukaryota > Viridiplantae > Streptophyta > Polypodiopsida > Schizaeales > Lygodiaceae > Lygodium > Lygodium microphyllum. The sequence continues at coordinate 21,826,636 of NC_141143.1, read as the reverse complement.
GCTTTCATATCTCCCTGCTTCTTATAGCAATCCTTTGCAATGTGCCCATACTTGCCACAATAATGGCAATCCTTATCCCTATTGGACTGATCAAATGACTGCCATGAACCAGATCCACCACCTCTACCTCGGAGTGATCTCCCCCTGCCTCTAAACCCACCAGATCCACGCTGGCCTTGTGTATTTGCACCATGCCAATTACCCTGCTATTGTTGCTGTCCATAAGCATTACGAGTGTCACCACGACCTCGAAATGAACCACGACCTCTAAATCCTCTGCCACGCTGGCTAGAGTATAACTTAGTGTCTCTACTCTGAGATACACTGGAACCTATATTCAAACCAAGCTTGACCTCCTCATGCAGCAACAAAGCAACTAGCTCTTCCCAGGTAGGGGGCTCTTCTCTAACAAAAATGGATGTGTCAAAAGCTTTGTACTCTTTCCCTAATCCATTCAAGGCAACAACAATCATATCATCTTCTGATACACTTGAGCCAATGGTAGCAAGTTGATCAGCTATGGTCTTAATCTCCGTGGTATACACCTAGATGCTCCTACCATTCCTAGACATGTTGTTGAACTGTTGTTTCAACTAGATCTTTCATGCATGTGTCATGGTTCCATAATTTTTCATCAGCATGTCCCAAGCATCCTTCGGAGTCTCACATCCAGTGATTTGAATTACCAGAGCATCAAAAATACATAGAGAAAACCAATGCAGCACCTTGCATGCTCTCTCATTCCATAGCCTATGAGCTCTTTTCTGTTCATTAGTTGGATTCATTGCAGGCAACTTAGGAGCAGCCTCATCTCCTATATATAGATCCCAATAACCCCTGCCAACTAAAAAGTTCTTCATTCTGAATTTCCATAATGCAAAGTTCTTGTTGTCTAACTTCTCTCCAACTATCTGAGTGATATTATCAGTCCCATGTGCATTAGCCATGATGCAATAGACTATGTCTGCCAGATGCTTGACTACCTGCAAGCCAATAAGTATGACAGTTTAGACCTTAACTGTTTATTACAGTTTTCTACAACTAATTGTAGTAAAAAACCAGGGTATTTCAGCCCACTAATAACCCAAAAAAGTCCCAAAACAAATGGTCTAACCCATAGGTACAACAGTCAATACATATGCTATGTATTTGCTTCAGTTTAAACTCCTGCAACCTCACTGCCAGGGACCAAAGATGCAGTCTGAAAACTGTAGATTGTGTATAACCAGCAACAATTTCAAGTCCAAAAACAACATGCATACATGTCATACATGTCCCAAAACTTCCCAGATAGCTGCTAGTACATGTGTCAAGCCATACATAGACATAGAAGCACAAAACAGTGCATAACCAGCAAGTACAAGTGTCAACTAATTTGGTTGCAGGTTGCAATCAACCAAAAATCAGCATAACAAGCTTTAAGCAGCTCCAAAAAGTCTTCAAATCATGTCATACATTCACTCTGAAGTGATAGGTTCAATACATGAGCATTTGAGTAGGCATAGACAACCTGTCTTCATTAATCACAGTCAAGGAATACACGACTGTTCATAACCATGACTGTTCATAACCAGCCCAAGCACTGTCAAGGCAATTATTTCAGGTCCAGATCTGAGTATTCAGCAACATCCAATGCTTTCCACAATCCTCCATACATTCAGCATGCATATATCAGTTCATATAGGTAATAGAAGCTCCAAAGTGACATGTATTGCTTCAACAAGATACAATGCTTGCTATTCACTGTGTATGACAGTTTCCAGCCTATCAATGGCTTTCAAATCTGAGTGTTCTGAGCAAGAAATCTCAGCTCCAAGACATTTGATCCAATGTATACATGCTTTGACTTCTTGTGCTTTAAAGATGCCTTCTGAGTGTAGTACAAGGCTCCTGTATGTCAATAATGATGGAATGCATGCTGTCCATTCATTTTCACAGCAGTTCAGAACTGATTACAGATTTGTGTCTGTTACTCCAACTCATAACAGAGCTCCCACACAAGCATTTACCTCTTGTGCTCTTCAGATACCTTCAAGAGTGAGCATACATGCCTTATGAGTCTTGTCCAAGTGCCCCATTTGATGTTTGACAGGTTGCAGTCCACCCAGCTCTACAGGCGCAGTTCACACTGATTCAGCAGGGGTTACTGATGTACACAATGGCTGATCTGAGCCTATACAAGGCTTGCATAGGCTCAACAGGGCCTTTCAGATGCTCTAGCAGGGTCACCAACGGCCTCTTGACCAATGGCTACTCTCCTTCAACAATGCATACCTTTGTGTGACCAAAATAGTGAAAATGACAGTCAATCCTCTTCTTTTTCCAGTGCTTCAGGTCAATCTTGAAGTCTTCTTCTGCAATGCTCTACTCCACAGAGCCCAGTCTTGTGGATGCTTTGATACCATGTTCAAAGATGAGAGAGAGAGATAGGGAAAACTTCATCTCCATGAGCCTTCAGGCTCTCAATGTCTTTTCTTCATTATACAGAATGACACACAACCACACAATACAATGTAAAATAAACTAGAGACTAACTAACTCTAGTCAAGTCACTGACTAACTTCTAACCCAACTTATTTAATGTAGTCACATGGAGACAGCTGTACACAGTAGCTGTCACAGACGTCGGTTACACACCAAGACAAACTGACGGGTGGAGCTTGATTTCTAACATGTTGTACATCATGGCAAAAGTACATCAAATATGTCTCAAGCCATTTGTTCACTCTTTCAGTCTGGCCATCAGTTTGAGGGTGGTACGCAGTAGATGGGGCAAAGCTTGGTACCCATAGATGTGAAAACTACCTGCCAAAAGTTGCTCATAAACTTAGCATCCCAATAATGTACTATGACTTGTGGTAAGCCATGCAACTTGAAGACATATTCCATAAATTGAGTGGCCACCTGAGAAGCAGTGTATTGGGTCTTAGTGGGGATGAAGTGGAAAGCTTTGGTGAGGTCATCAACTACCACATATATATTGTTCCACCCTTTCTTGGTCACGAGGAGGCCAATGATGAAGTCCATTGTGATATGAGTTCATTTCCCTTCAAGAATAGGGAGGGGCTGCAAGAGGCCAGCAGGTTTGAGTGTATTATCTTTGTTCTGTTGGCATGGAACACATTTGGTCACAAAGTCCTTGATATCCCTCCATGAGCCTTTTCAATGAAAGCTCTTGGCAATCATGTCATATGTTTTGAAAACACCCAAGTGACCAGTAGCGGGGCAAGAATGCATCTCTTCCATGATCTTCTGTGTGAAGGGGGAAGTATATGGGATAATGAAGATCTTGCCATGGGACTGAATAAGGCCATGCTTGAGCTGATATTAGGAGTTTTCAACCATGACCCCATGCTGTAATTTTTGGAAGATATGGCTAAAGTGATTGTCTAACAAATAAGCTTCTTGAAGCTCTTCAATCCAATCACTATTCAACTCTGAAATAGAGGATACTGTGCATACCCACATCCGAGAGAGTGAATCAGCCATGATATCATCTTTACCCCGAGTGTGAGAAATGTTAAAGTCATAGTTTTGTAATGTTGCCACAGATCGCCTTTGCTTAAGAGTCAAAGTGGACTAAGTCAAGAAGTACTGGAGGACTCGGTGGTCACTTTTTGCTTGGAAGCAACTGCCATACAAATAGTGGTGTCATTTCTTGATGGCGTGGAGGATTACCAAAATCTCCTGGTCATACACATTAATTTTACATCTCCTTCTCATCAAGCTTGCGGCTCTCAAATGCAATCACACCATGCTCTTGCAACAATACTACACCAATACCCCTGCCACTCGCATCACAATGAATAGGGACCAAGGCGGCAACCGCAAGGTTGTGGAGTCGATGACACAGGCAACAGTGGCCAAGGTGGCGTTGAACCTCAATGTGATCTTGAACTCCACAACAAGCTCCATGTCCATGCCATCAAGCTTCTCAATCATGTTACAATGCTCAATGAATTGGAGAAGAAGAGGAGACAAGAAGGGAATAAGGAGATAGAGGAGTAGCTTTTACCCTCACACTCACTACTATACCATCTTACACTCTCTTGACCTTTGTCGCGCATTCCACACATGTACACACGAGGACAAACTAAATAATAAAGACCACCAAACATGTTAAGAGTAGTACATGCTAAAGACAAACTAAGGCCAATACTAGAGAACAAGGGTTTGATTGGGTAATATTGTGGTATATTGCTCAGCAAGGGAATAATCAAACACCTTTTCAATCTAGAGACGTATAAGATGAAGCATCAAAGTATTCAAAATGTTTCAAGGGAACCAAAATTTGGATCACATGACCTAACATGCACAACTCAGAGCATGACTCAATGAAATCACCAAGATAAAGATGGCTAGAAAGAAGACAAATAAGCGATTTGTCAAAGTGGAGCTTAGAGAGCCTAAGCACTAAGTTGTCTCAAGGTCATGAAGTATTTAGTAACTCTTGTAGCTTTAGTAGTCGGGTTTTCATATGTTTGTGACGATGGCACCTCGAACTAGATTGTATCTATAATATTCTCTCTTGGATACTAATACAACTCTTTTCTCTCCCTATGCTCCGATTTACCAACCATACACGAAATATCTCAAAATGACTTTGCTTTCTACCATATAATTATCCATTATATGCATTTATTTTGATTTTTAAATATCAAAGTATTTCTAGCTTTCTACAAAGCCTAGAACGCTTAAAAATGTATATCTTGTGGATGCACCAGCTCGACTCTATCCTCTCCTCTTGGCATATGGAGTATACAATATTGAGAATTTAGATTACATTGATCTTATAAATCCAACCAATGATTTATTTCATACTAAATCTCTAATGCTTTGCATCCATCCGAAAAGACACACTTAGAAGTTTCTTCTCTTCGACATCCGCACTTACTATCAATTAGTCGTCTCTTATTTAGCTCATCTACTGTGAACAGCATACCTATCATAACTTTCCAAGCAGACACTTTATCCTTAAGGGAGAAAGCTCCAAGCTCCAATTGTGCTCTAGGATTTGCATGAATCTTTCCTCACAAATGTTAATCCCACAAACTTTGCATACTTTGATCACTTCATGGCTCTATCTACTATCAAGCCAACTAGCACCTTGATCCCACAAACTTTGCATACTTTGATCACTTCATGGTTCTATCTACTATCAAGCCAACTAGCGCCTTTTGGTTTGAGAACACTTGAAATTGGACATTCCCTATTCTCGTATGTGAAACACTCCATTTGCTAACGAGTTGAGAGATCTCCCCAATGACCTTTCATGAGCTTCTACCACCTGCAAGTTTACAAGATGAGGTAAGTTTATACTGACACGGGCTTTTGTGGATGTGCAAATTCAAAGGGAATGGATGTCGTACTGCTACACATGGACAATGTAAAAAACCCTGGAATGCATAATCATCCATCTTTCTTATTGATCTAGAGAGTCAATGTCATCTTAGTCATTAGTATTAGTGTCCATAGTATGGATGGTTCAAAAATACGAGAATTTTGGATATTATTTATTGTAAGCAATGGTCTAAACCACCAAACCCACTACACACATTCATCCCAATTAATGGCACCACTCTTGTTGCTACCATTTATGCCTTTCCAAATCTCTTTCCCATTTTTGACTAGAGTTTCACACATGCCATTAAGCTTAATATCCATCAAGGCTTGAGATAAGAAACTGCATGGATTCTTGATTCCCCATGTGCAATACACTTCCTTTCTTTATCATATGCTATTTCAGCCAAAAGCCCAAGGGACTTCCGTCTCCAAGCATCTTCTAAGATGATTGATTCTACTTTTGGCCACTTCCTGTTTGAAATTGATTAGCTGCAAACTCTTGCATAATGCTTTTTAGTCAAAACATCAATCAAGTACAATCCAAACAAAATACCTTCCCTCTCGAGTTTACCCTATTAAAATTTGCTCAGCATTGATTCCCAATTCTTTACTACTTACCCCAAACTATCAATGGCAAATAAAACTTGACAACCAAGAAGATAACAAAATAGTTGAATGCTTGTTTGGTAACCTAGCACCCTTTGGCACATACACAATTTGAACACCATGAAACTCGTGATCCAATGAACTATAGCAAATTGGGCCATCACTAGGCGATGGTGCAAGGCAGCAATTGTACAGGGTCAGAATACCATACACATTGACATTGAATAATGGATCAAAGAGCATTTTGGGCATTAACAGATTAGAACAGGTCATCCACACAATAACCCAAGTCTACCCAATTATATTTTATGAACCCTCCACTTGAATATACAATTTTGAAGCTTAGTTTGAGATAAATTGCACCACTACGCCAACAAATCCAATAATGACCAAGTATCGAGGGCGAATAGTACCCATGGGATTGTGAACACCCATCCTATGTGTACCACATTTTTGGAGACAAACCTGCTCCATGTAAGCAGATATCATACTCAACAAATGACATGCTGACATCATGTAAAATATTTGCAACACAACTTAATTGGACCATGTCAATGTGCTTTTCAATTATAACATTGTTGCATCTATGGACACCACATGGTTATTGATGAGCAGTGCAAAAAATAAACCAGGTGGGAATTCCGAATGGCATGTCTTTAGGTTGAAAGGAAAAAGGTCAGAAAAAAAGAGAGAAACATTTTGAATTGACAAAGATCCTCAAATAAGAAGTATGGCTCTGACACTAGTCTATTAATTGAAGGACAACATCAGGAGAGAAGTTGCCACTAGGAAGCAAGAGATTGGAGGAAGGCCTACAGCAACCAGACAGCACCAAACTGAGACTACAGGACAACTGGACACTAAGTGGAACAGGTGTTGTCTATTGGTCAGGATGGTTGTCCTTGATATACTTCTGTCCCCCGCACCCCACCCTGTCTAATGATCATAGCACTAGAAAAAACAAGACAATTGGCTTGGCTGATCTAATGATCAGTCAGCGTATACAGTTATAATAAACTAGACAGGTCACCCAACACCCTGTCTAAGCTCTGAACGTCCCCCAGCAGCCTAACCAGTCTCATCTATCTCCCAAGTCACCAGAGAGACGCATTGGCAAATGCTTTTAATTCAGCAACAAATGGTTTGCATAGTATACAAGTAAAACCTCGGCATAACCATCTGGATGCAGCAAATTGTTACTAGAATTCAGAAAAAAATCTCCTTCAAGGCATCCACAATGTAGCCAAGGCCACAACAATTTTGACTGCCAATGAGTTTTGAGAAAACACCATACAAAATACTCACTCGCCTGAATTTATGGCTCCTTCAGCACTAAGAAATGCTTTAACTGTGTCTTCAACTCTTTTTTGCAGCTTTGGATGTGGAAATTGCTGTAGAACTTCCGCTCCAAAAGAGAACACAAGTGCGCTACGGGCAGTTTGAGGATTGATTCCTCTTGCCCGGAAGTAAAAAATCTGCTCCTCTTCAAGATCACTGATAGCAGCTCCATGAGAGCATTTGACATCATCAGCAATAATCTGAAGATTTGGTCTGACATTAACTGTAGCTCTTGGAGCTAACAGTAAACTTCTACTCAGCTGTCCAGCATCAGTTTGCTGTGCATATCTGTGAGCAACAAAATACATGGAATGAAACAACTACTGCAAAATTTTTCCAAAGTAGTAAGTGAAATATGCAGTAGCTGTTCACACCTGTTCACTTTGACATTACCATCAAATATGCAATGACCTGAGGAGTGCATCACAATACATTTGTGTAGTTGGCGCCCATATCCACGAGGGTGACTCAACACAAGTTTGCTATGCAAATCCTGCAACTGACTTTGACCAGCAAGTAAGAAACTTGACATTTTAGTGGCAGTGTCTGGGCCTAACTGCTGTATGTGAAGGTTGTGTCTGTTTAACCTGCTACCAAGCCCTGCCTCTACCAGCTGATAGCTGCTGCGTTCTTTCTGTAAACATGCACGTGCAAGGTGAGACGACCCAAATTATGCATCCTCCATGTTTCAAATTTTCTAAAACTGATACTTGGTCTTCATAAGAAAAGCAAATGCAAGCAGCTAATCAAACCAAATTCACTGATTCTCCTGAGTTGGGAGGAAAGGACAAAATGTTAAACTAGTGACACTGGCTACATCCACTGACTAGCACAAGATACTGTGAATGCTTCAGAAAGTTTTTACAAACCTGAGCAACACAAGTCTGCTTTATGTGCACCGATGCTCGTTCTTGATTCTGAATACAGCTGTGGCGCACTTGACCACTCTCCTCAATGAAAAACTCAGCTACAGAATTGACCCAATAAACTTGTCCTGACTCCCCAATAAACTCCTCCACAATATCTACTTCTGCACCCTTGCCCACCACAACAAGCAGACGAGGATTTGAGAGGGGATATGTTTGTAGCTCGCCATCTTTCTGACCCCCTTGTGATGAGTAATACAAGATATGCAGAGGTCCCTGTAATTTCACACCATCTGGAACAATAACCACAGCCAACTCCTGAACTCCCATCCCATTCAGTGAGGCAAAGAAGTCTCCATTGATCCAATTTGCTGATTCTCCAAGCTTGGATGCAACAGTAGTTCTGATGACCTCATCAGACAGCCCAGTTATGCTACCAAAATACAGACCTTGTGATTGATTTGTAGAGGACGAGGAGCTTGAAATGATACCGTCAATAATGATTAACCTTGAGCTCCCAGTGTCTATTGGCTCAATAGTCAATATCTCAGGTTTCACATCCGGTGATGGGAGTTGCATGGGTTCGATGATGGACTTCTTCAAGAACCGCAGGTCAGTGAAGCGGTAAGCTTCGGTTTTGTTGGAAGGCCATTGGGATGACAAAGCCACTTCCGCGGAGCGCTCCCGCAATGAGGAGAGAGCTTCTCTGCTGCTAGCACTGCAACCGGGGGCATAGTCGGACTCCTCAAGCTTCTCCGCAAGGTCAAGCACAAACAAGTCAGGACCGAAGCTTGAACTCTGCACATTGCTCGCGATCACTTTCTCCAAGGGGGCTGCGTTCCGGACTGCTGAAGCTTTCTTTGCTATCCTAGCATGACCAAATGCTAATCAATACCACCTTCATTGGGGGGGAAAAGAGGTCACTTTTAGGACAAAACCTAGTCTGACAGCAAACCTCATTCTGTACCACGTTACATTGAAGGTCTGATTCCGAAACTCGACCTGCATAAAGCCCTAGCGCAATTATACGTTCAGAATCGTGAGAAGAAACAGTTCCATTTCTTACCTGGGAGTGGCTCATGCGAGGGCGTACAGGGGAATTTCCGATCGAGTCCAACACACGATTGTCGCCATCGCCAGGAGCAGGAGGAGGAGCGGGGGATGGAAAACGGGGTCGCTTCTCGTGTCGAAGAGGATGTCGCAGCACTGCTGATAGTCAGCATGCTCATTCTGTCTGATTCCTCTGAGTGAGAGAGAGAGAGAGAGAGAGCGAGAGAGAGAGTTTGGTTGTGTTACCACTGCATTTAAAAACACACATTAGGCCTCTGAGAGAGAGAGAGAGAGAGAGATAGTTTGGTTTAATTACCACTGCATTTAAAAACACACATTAGGCCTACCATGGGTTTGGGAATGAATGCTTTCTTGTTTACAGCAACAACAGGCTACACAAGATCTAGGCAGCGCTTTTTGTGGTGTTATGAAAAGAGAGTGTGCTTGGCATCCCTAGTTTATGCATAAGCATTACTAGCATTCGCATGCGGCATGCTAGGTCGCTTCGCGGGAAGCGACAAGCAAAGTTGTCATGCTATTGCATCGTAACATTGCTCAACAATCCATTTCTCATCTTTCTCTCTCCGTTTTTCCCTCTGTTTTTTATTTTTTTATTTACTTTCTCTTTCTCCCCCCCAAATTCCCTATCTCATTTTATTCTCCCCCTCTCTCCTCTCTTTTCCTTCTCTTTCCCTCTCTTCTTTTTTCCTTTTTTTTTTTCTTCTTCTTCTCTTTCTCTTCATTTTCTTTTTAATTTTTTTCTTATCTCCTCTCTTTTCTTTTTCTTTCTTTCTCCTCTATTTTTTATTCTCTCTCTTGTTAAATTTCATCTTTCCTCTATAATTCTCTCTACATGTTCCCTCTCTCTCTCTCTCTCTCTTCTTCTTTCACTTTCTTTCCTCCCCCCAGTTTCTCTTAAAGTATGTAAATTTTATATTTTCCCTGTGTATAATTCTCTCTTTATGTTTATATTCTCTCTCTCTCTCTCTCTCTCTCTCTCTCTCTCTCTCCGCCCCCTTTTCTTCTACTCCCATTTCTCTTATTTTTCATTTTTTTCTTCTCTCGCTCTCTCTTTTAAATTTTATCTTTTTTCTCTTTCTCTCTTCCCCCTCTTTCCTTCTACTCTCTCCCTTCCTCTCTCTCTCAAAAAAAATATTTGAATTTAAAAAAGACTTTTCTCTTTTCTCTTTTTCCCCATCTCTCTTACTCTTTCTTCTTCTTCTTCTTCTTCTCTCTCTCTCTCTCTCTCTCTCTCTCTCTCTCTCTCTCTCTCTCTCTCTTACTCTTCTTATTTCTCCCCCCTCTCCTCTCTTTTCCTTCTCTCCTATTTTTTCCTTTTTTTTCTTATTCTCTCTTTAATTTTTTTCTTTTCTCTTTCTTTTAAATTTTCTTTTCTCTCTCTATAATTCTCTCTCTTATTCTTCTTCTTTTCTCTCTCTCCTTTTCTTCTTTTCGTCTCTCTCCCCCTTTTAAATCTTCTCCCCTCTCTCTCATCTCTTTTCCTCCCTCTCTCTCTCTCTCTCTCTCTCTCTCTCTCTCTCTCTCTCTCTCTCTCTCTTGAATTTTATATTTCATCTCTATAATTCTCTATCTCTGTTCCCCCCTCTCTCTCTCTCTCCCTCTCTCTTTTCTTTTTTCTTTTTTGCTCTTTATAAGGATATATATATATATCCTTATTTTTATTTTCCTCTCTCTTTCTCTTTCAACTTTTTTTCTCTCGCTCTCTTTTCTCTCTATATATTTTTTCTTCTCTCGCTATTTTTCTATTTTCTCTATTTCCCTTTCTCTCCCACTATTTTCTCTCTCTTTCAAATTATATATTTCCTCTGTCTCTTTCTCTAAGTCAAAAATTATATTTAAAAATATTTAATTAAAAATATTTTTCTCTTTTCTCTTTCCTCTCTCTCTCCGTCTTTTTCTCTTTCTTCTTCTTCTTCTTCTTATCCTTCTTCTTCTTCTTCCTCTTTTATCTCCCTCTCAAAGTGTATGAAAAACTGTCTTAAAAACTTTAAATTAAAAAAAGCTTATAAAAATATTTAATTAAAAAGTTTAATCTGAGAGAGAGTGTGAGAGAGAGAAAACCTAGGCCCTACACATGAGAGAGAGGGGAGGAATTTAATTAAAAAAGAGAGGGAGAAAAGAAAGAGAAAGATTATAAGTGAGAGAGAGGGGAGGGGTTTTTTTCTTTTTTTTGGGGAGGGGGGGGGGGGGGGTTTAATGAAAAAAGGGAGGAAGGAAGAGAAAAGAAGAGATTACACGTGAGAAAGAGGGGAGGGGAGGGGGTTTTGATTGAAAAATGGAGGTTTGGAAAAGGGGATAGGTTCGAGAAGCCCTCTAGAGGTTTAGAGCTTTTCGAACCTATAGCTAAAATAATATAGTAGTAAGATATTTTGGTTTTGTAGCTCGCACATCAAATCATCATCACTCTATAAACACCCCAAATCTTCACTTTGTGAGAAACTTCCACACATGTATACTTGTTGATGATATAAGGTGAAATTAGTGGGTTTCACAAGTGTTCACCCAACTTTTCAAAAGGTTAACTTCCACCATAATCACTTTAGAGAAAGGCCCCCTAACCCCCATTCATACGTGTCATGATACATGGGTGTTTTTGTTGCTTACATGTGCTCATTTTAATAATTGCTCCATGGATGTACGATGCAGACTATCTCCAGACTATTTCAATTGTGAGAGATTCCATTCTATGTTGCTACAATTGGTGGCTATGGCTAATTGTCATATTTGGGATTTTGATGTTGGTTAGGCAAGTGCTATTCATATTCTGTGTCATTTTCTCGAAGCAAGCTTGGCCAAAGGTGTATGTTTTAAGGGCTCAAGAAGTATTGCTTGCTTGGGGAATGGGCATAGCGAGGAAGGCAATATGTCTTAACTCCATAAAAAGGTTCTATAAAAGGCTTGAACAAACATAAAAACCCTGGAATTTCATCCAATCAAGTACATGAATGCTAGTGGAATGAGCATTTGGTATATTGAAGCCCACATTTAAGATTCTTTTGAATAGGTGTGACATGGACTTGATGAATGTTTCAAGCATGGTCGCAACATTTTGGTACAGCACAACATGTGTATAGTACGAGGAGATTCATTCATCTCTAGTTGGATGAAGCAATGATTGATCTTAACACTTCAAGTAGTGGAGAGGAGATCTGATTGCAAGCATCATCTACCTTGAATGAAGAATGTGCAGTTACTACACAAGATATAGCTGATATATTGCAAAGTGTCAAGAATTGTGTGGTTGGGGAACTTGCTTGAGCTATTGTGCCAAACACACACCATACACACAAGAGGAAGCTCACTCAAGAACACAAGAAGAGAGATTGAGGCCAAAACATTTTCTTGTCGGTTTCTTCTTCTTCTTTTTATCCACAATACAATGTACACAAAGTATAGATAATATACAACATAAAGGAAAGTGGCCTACTAAGTCAAATAGCACATAACTAACTATACTAATCAACTAGCGCTATAACTATGCCAGATGTTGTAGGTTGGTGCAACAAACTAAATATCATAAGCAATAATTCAATGGTTATGTGAGGGTCATAATGGTCACACTAACGTGCTAAGTTTAGATATGCGGACCCATCTAGCTAAGCAGTCCATCATCAATGTCTGCATATGTTGAGCTTGCCATCTCAACACTCCCCCTCAAGCTGAACTGTATTTTGTAACTCCAAGTAAGCTTCGAAACTTTCAAAGCTTCTCTACACTCAACGCACTTGTGACAATGTCAACTATCTAATCATGTTGCAAACATATACCAAGTCAATCTCTCTTGCAAGTACCTTCTCTCTCACAAAGTGGTAGTGTACCTTAATGTGTTTTATCCTAGCATGGAAAATTGGGTTTCTAGCTAGCTATATGCTGCTCATATTGTCACAGTGGATGACAACTGCACCATCTCTTTGCACATACAAATCACCGAATAACTTTTGCAGCCATACCACATCACATGCTGCCATAGCAACACCTCTATACTTAGCCTCTGTACCCGATAAAGCAATTGTAGGTTGCTTTTTGCTGCTCTATGTAATTGCTGCACTACCAAGGGAAAACATGAATCTGCTAGTAGCTCTTCTATCTGACATGCGACCAGCCCAATCTGCATTTATGTATCCAAACACTTGTACATCCTTACCTATCTAATCTCCCTCTCACTGACATATCCGTGTCAATGGACGTAGAAGGCATGGAAAATTAGGGTTATGTTTGTGCAAGTACAATGAAGGTAAGGCATGAGGATTTGCCTCATCTCACCCCTATTTTCATGTTTTAGTGTGTATTTATTGCTTACATTACGAAGAAACATACATGAAAATATCTCTTAACCTACCCACCGCAAGTAAAACCCTAAATCGTAGGGAAAGAGTGGCCTTTATGTGGTAAATATGGTTCAAAAACTAATTTTATTGATGCACTTTCCATATAGGTTTCAATCTTATTTTAAGTATTAAGAGGTATAATGGCGTGGAGTTGTCCTGCATTGCCTTATCATCGACGCAACAAAGTCGTTAGTGAAGGAAAATCATGGAAAGAATGTTTGAGCACATTCACAATGTTGATTCCATTTAAGTAAAATATTTGTGCACTCAAAGTCATCCTCTTTGCATTGCATTGCATCGACATGGTATAAGGAGAACTATCTCCTAGATTCATATCACTTGGTTTTAAACTATTGATCCACGATGAGTGTGAGGCTCCATATAATGTAGGTTTAGTATGATCATTTCCTTGGGGGCTGATTTGGTGAGGAATATACTATCTCTTGGAATGGATATTGTGAAGAGTGGACTTTGTGCATATGTGTTATATGTAAGACGGTGTATCCTTGGGCCAATCCATGGGGTATAGGAGAGCCATAGTGGGGCCACAACAATAAGCTGGGGGTACTCCCTTCGTTTGTGTTACGAGGTGCTAGCCACCTATATATTGGGGTACTCCCTTTGCTTGGAGTCAGAAAGAGCATCATGTTGGACTATAGTCTAGAGATTATATCTACAAACATGTTCTTTCAATAAATTAGTTCATAGTGTTAATATCCTTCGAGCCACAAGGTCATGAGGTTGTTTGGGTGAGTATAGGAGATCCGGTTAGATTCCTAGAGCCAGTATCAGGCCCATTTTTTGTCTCGAAGGTGGTGTGTTCACCGAGAGCCGCTAATAAGTGGCGGGTTTTGAACCTTAGTTAATTAGGGACTAGTCAATCACTTTATGCCAAAGAGCATCGAGATAGACTCATTATTTTTCGATAAACACTGTCAAGCTAAGATCCACAAATAAGAAAGAGCCAAAAGGGCTAGATGAAGGGCATAAATGCTTAAGAGGTATTCCCCTCAACGTACCAGCCCAATACCCCTACAAGGAAGAGGTCTAAGAGCCCTAGTGCCACAAATAATCCATTAGGATGAGGAGGAAGCTCTAGTACTCCCCTTCTCCTAGTAAGTCAACCTTGTTGGGGGTAAAGGTGCATATGCCTAGCTGCCCATGTATTACTACATTGACAGTATCCATGCCTGCACACTACAGGCGGTAGGTGCGCATCACTATCACTTCATTCTTTATTCTTTCGGTGACATTTGAATAAAGGGAAGGCCAGTCACACATTGTGATTGTTGGTGTCCCCACATTGTGTGTGTCTCTCTCTCTCTTACTCTTGCTCTTTCCACCATAGCCGTTGCTCCCACTCGTGCTTCCACTTCTTTAGGGCTCACCTCCATTCAATTGGTATAAGAGCCTTCTTCTTTGCGCCCAAGCTCCAACACACTCTCAACTTCCATTTGAATACCTACAAATGTAATCTCTTTGTTGGCAACCATAGCCACTCCGTTCGAGCTTCTATTAGTTGTATTCTTCTTGGGCACTCTTTCAACCTTCTTGAGCAAGTTGGAGCAGTCCCCCCCATAGCCCTCACCATGTTGCTACTACATCATGTTGTGTGAAACAAGCCCTTTTTTTAGCAGCAACTCACATTTTTCATCCCCTATAGCATATCTTCTTCATTGGGTAGCTATACAAGTACTTATACACTTGGTTTTGATGCTTGTCATTGATCCTTCCATTGTTGGCATTTGATTTGAGTGCTAAGCTTCAGTTTTGGAGTATTATAACAGTCGATAGACTGTCATAAAGTAGGGTGGCACTTATCTTTGATGTCTACACTCATTGCCATTGGTTAGATGATGTCCAATTATGCCCGGTTGATGCTTATATATTCGGGGAAGCTATGTCATTGCTTGGAGTTGATTTCGGACTAATTTAAACACTTCATTTACTCTCTTTTGGCTGAGGTTTGTTGGTTGGAAATATAGAGCAACACTTTGTTTGATGCTTTTATGGTCAGCTTTGTTGGTCTTATGATGCTCGGTTATGTTGGGATGATGTCTACATGTATGGGAATGCTATGCCCATATTATGGGTTGGATTTGGAGCTGATTTTGGTACTAAAATAGCTTGGTTTGACAGTGTATTCATCATTGCTATAGACAATAGGGTCGAACCTCTTTTAACAAGGATTTTATATGCCTATTGCTTCTGGCTATGATTCAGATGTTCTATATGCATTACTGATGTGTACAATTGATGCTAATACATTCTGGCTATGATTTGGGTGTTCTATATGCACTACTGATGTGTACCATTGATGCTAGTACATTGGTATATCATATGCCCATTATTTGAGGTGGCTTTGAGCTTGATTTGAGGACTGATTTACTTAATTTTAACAGTGAATTTATTGTTGTAATAACCAAGGTTGAAGCCTATTTGGTTAGTGTATGCTCTACCTATTGGTCACGGGTGCTTCTTGAGTGACTCATATGACTATACGAATGTATATGGAGGTTGGCACATGTCTTGTATTACTCGAGAAGGCCTTTTGAGCTTTGATCGAGCTCTGTCAAAGTTGGCATTTGATTGACATTAGTCTACAATGGCATGCTTTGTGAAAGCCATTATGCCTATGGTCCATGCTTGATCCTTTGGTACATGCTTTGATGCATATGTCAAAAATGCATGCTCCTTACATTGTTTGTGTTTGATTGCCACTTAAATCTTCAATTGGGCTTTCATTTGCATGCTTTGGAGCTCTTGGATGCTTATTTAGGTTATCAGAGATTTGACATTGACTATTACATGATGTACTGGATGTTATAGGTGATGCTTGACCGATCCCTTATTACTGTCTTGATATACGATTTTGGCTCCATGATGCCTTATGTATTCACATGCTATCTTTGAGCTTGGTTGATCGATTGACATCAATCTTTTTGCCATTGGGAGCTTCATGCTATCTCAGGATATTGCAGTGCTTGTGGTTTATGCAATTGAGCTTCTTGAGTAGATGAGACTGGGATCTCTTACATGTCTATACTCTTGATAGATACTTGTCTGCATTGGATGCTTTGGGCTGATTTGATTCGTCTTCTCTTTGAGCATACATCGACCTTTGTCAATTCCTATCAGTTAGGCATACACCTAGCTTGGCTTACTCTCTGAGTTCTTTATGCCATGGCTTGTATCCTTCTATTGGCGTTGATTGCTTTGACACATTTGGGTGTTTAGTTCATGGTTCTTAGCTGCTACATTGTTTGTTACATGCCCACTTCATGTAGGATCTGATCTGGCAGTCGTACTTGACTTTGGATCACCTTTAGCTCATTGCTTGTTCTCTTTTTCTCATTGTTGTGATTTATTACAACAAGTTGTTTTATGTGGACTATGATGTATTTACTGGGCTTAATCATGTCATTTTGATATACTTTTGGTACTATTTGTTGGATAGCTGGTCATTTTAGCAGTTTCTCTTATTTTCAACTTGTTTTGGCAATGGTTTTGGCTTGTTTACTTCTAGTTACAACAAGTTATTTTCTGCATAGTCTGCCTCTGTTTGACTCATTATGGCTTGTTATCGCCTCGTCATATCAAAGATATGGATTTATTTAACATTGACAAGTTGGATGGCACCAACTATGTCTATTGGAAGTCTCAAATATGATATGTTTTGGTATAGAAATTGCAGATTAAGTCACCAAAAAACAAAGGTATTAAACCCAAGAACATGGATGATGTTGATTGGGCTAATGTAGATGCACTATGCAAGTCCACTATCATTTTATCACTCTATGAAGAGGTCCACAATAATGCTATTAAAGATTAAGATTAGAGTGCATGGAATCTATGGGAAAAGATTCAATAACTTTATGAAAAGCAAACCCATGTTTTGCATATGCATTCACTTAAATAGTTGATGGATCTCCACATGGAGGAGATCCCATTGTATGCTCCTTTAGCCAGTTTTATTCTATCATGAAGAATCTGCTTCGATAGGGTATTGAGTTTCAGGATAATCAGCATCCTTTATTTTTGCTTGGCATTTTGCTTGAGTCTTGGGATGTATTTCACACTGCAATCTGTACCAACAAACTTGATGGGCTAAAATTGAAAGATATAGAGAGTGTTCTTTTGATTGAAGAAATCAATAGGAAAAACAATGATGCTTGTTGTAGTTCACATGCTTTATCCATTAGAGGTGTCAAGAAGTGGCAAGAAAGATAATGATCATCATGGAAAGGCCTCTCAAAAGTCCCGGTCTAAATCATGTGGATGTAGCAAGTTCTATGGACATAAGTCTAATCATACATGCCATTATTGTGGGAAAGCATGACACATATGGCTGCAGTGCCATAAGATGCTCGATGAAAAGCGCAAAAAAAGGGGGAAAGAAAAAGTGCAGGAGAAATCCAATGATCACAATGTTATACTTGCAAAGTCTAGCATAAAGATTAAGGAGATAAATGTCATGCAGTCTACGGAGTTCAATGGTAACTACATCTTAGCAACCTTTTCATGTGATGCCTCTCAGCCGACCAAGGCTTAGTCTATGCATACACAATATTGGCTCTTGGATTTGAGTGCATCTCTTTATGCGACCCCCTACCATAAGTGGTTTCATACCTATCGCAATGTATCTAGTACTATGCACTTAGATGATGATCAATCTCTTACTACTGTTGGCATTGGTGATGTCAATCTATAGTTTTCCTCTAGTAGCACTTTTGTTCTACATAATGTAAGTCATGTACCCACCCTGACTAAAAGCCTTATGTTTATTGGGTAGCTTAATGATGTAGGTTATCATATATGCTTTGGTGATTTTGTATGGAAGATAACTCATGGAAGGCTTGTTCTTACAAGAGATGCCACGTCTGGCAATCTCTACCCCTTGGCTATATTTGGTACTATTGACCATGTTTTATCACTGGGTTCTATCCCACACGTATCTCTTTGGCATGCTTGTCTTGGGCATATATTGCTTATTAAGGGAATGAAAATACTTAGTGCTTTGCAGTATCTTCTGCCTTTTGAGTACTCGCACTTTGAGTTGTGTAACCATTGCTTATATGGTAGGCAGACTAGGAATTTGCATAAAAAGTTTGTCATTCCACACATGGGTAAGCCTTTGGCTCTTGTGCATTCAGATGTATGTGGACCCATGCCCTGTCAGTCAAGGGGTGTGAAGTACTTTGTCACATTTATTGATGATTATTCACGTAAGGTTTGGGCATATCCCATAAAGCAGAAATAGCTGTCTTTTAGTGTTGGCTTGCTCTTGCCTGGGTATAGGCTACTAAGGATCGATAAAATAACCGGGGTGAGTACGTCTCACGTGCCTTTGAGTAATTTTGTGACAAGTGAGGTATTAAGCATCAGTTGACTGCCCCTTACACCCCTCCCCAAAATGGTATGGTTAGCTGAGCTTATGAATAGGACTATCCAAGAGAGGGTCTATAGTATGTGTTTACCCTCAAACGAACAAGGTGGAAAATCCGAAAAATCTAAAGCAGAAGACAAGGCCAAGGAAAAAGTGGAACGGAAGACAAAGGCGTGCCAAGAAAAAACTAGAAACACAAGAAGTACAGAAAAGTCCTAAATCAAAGAGAGAGGCGCACAAGAAAAAGTGCAAGTCAATACTTTGTAAAAGAGTGCAAGGCGCACCATGATTTATTTTTAAAACAGTGCCGCCCGTGCAAATTGTAAAGGTAGATGGGCGGTAGTAAGGAAGTTAGGAAGATAGGAGGACAATGGGAAAAAGGGCCTAGCCGGCCATGTAAAAAAGGGGATAAGGGGATGATTGCCCAAAAGGTATTTAGGGTTTTGTATATAAAGTTAAAAAGTGAATGAGGAGCTCATTCTTGTGTGTGGCCAAATGTAGCTCTCCTCCTCCTCCTCCTCCTCCTCCTCCTCCTCCTCTTCTTCTTCTTCTTCTTCTTCTTCTTCTTCTTCTTCTTCTTCTTGCTTGAGCTTGTGCTTGAGAGAGGGAGTGTGAGAGTGTGAGGGGGTGAGTGTGTGAGGGTGAGGGACCGTGGTGGAGAAGCTCTCCATCTTCTCCTCTCTTCTTCTCTTCTATTCTATTCTCTTCTCTTTTCTTGTCTTGCATGCGACAATGGAGCTTGAGGATCGAGCTTGCTTGAAGCGTGCACTTGGATCTTGGAGCTACCGGAGTGCTCGAGAGAGGAAACAACTCGATCGGGCATAAAGGTAAACTCACTACACTCATAGAGAGAGAGAGGGCATGCCGACTATGTGAGAGGTAGCTATTAGTGCTTGGCTTGAAACACTTGAAATAATAAGCGATTTGTGGGTCTTGGTGGTTGAGCTCGCCTTTACATTTTGGTTCCGTTGGCCAAGACCAACGGATTCAAGCCTTGAGTGCTTGCACGCTTCGAATTAAGCATTGAAGTAGGTTTTTTCCCGATCTGGTGCTTGAGGTAGATAGGTAGGAAGCAAGGGAGTCTAAGGAGGTATTCGATTTCCTTAGTAAGAAGGTTTTTGGTTTTTTGGATTTGGAAAAGTAGGTTGGAGTAGTGTAGGTGTTTGCTTTGTGATTTGGATGCATTACAGTAAGAAAAAACAAAGAAAAACAGCCATTAGGGTTTCTATTGTCATAACAGG
This sequence comes from Lygodium microphyllum, assembly GCF_053477565.2. Taxonomy (NCBI): domain Eukaryota; kingdom Viridiplantae; phylum Streptophyta; class Polypodiopsida; order Schizaeales; family Lygodiaceae; genus Lygodium; species Lygodium microphyllum. The sequence continues at coordinate 21,806,457 of NC_141143.1, read as the reverse complement.
GCAAGAGGGTTTGATTTGTTTCCCGATTGGTATTTTGGAGTAAATTTGCTATTCTAGGTATATACAATCCTTCATTAGGGTCTATTCTTACATTTTGGAAGTTTGTGCAACCCCTCATAACCAAAATCATTAGAATCGTGTTAATTTTCATTATCCTTGGAAACTCATCCACAGGAATCATACACTGTTACTAGACATGGGACTCATCCGATTCAGATGCTCAGACAATTGAACAATCGGATGCACAAAAATCGGATACACAAAAATCAGACATGAAAATCGAACCATCTAGAATTGAACACTCCAAAATTGGACACATGTCAAATCAAACTCCTAGAATTGGACGTATGAAAATCAGACACACAAAATCAAACCACCAGAATCGGACCAACAGACCACTAAAATCGGACCGTTCGATCAGCCAATCGGACCAACCCAAAATCAGATGTCTAATTCTAATAATCGAATAGAAAATTGGCAAAATCAAACAGGTGAACAATATACAAATTTGACACATCTAACCCCTAAAATTGACCCATAGACCGTATAGAGCTGAAAGCACATCATAGATCTATCATTGAGCTGAAATCTAGAGCAAGTAGTTCAAAACTTGGCTACAAATGGTCCTTCAAATCACACATGGTATTTAGCGTAACGGCTCTATAGGCCAGGGGACTGGCCCCTTGGACCTCGGCAGAGAGGGGCTCTACCCCCTCCGCACCTCCCCCAAGTAGGCTGGAGAGAAAACGTACACTGTGGTAGGTCCTTGAAATTAAGTCTTAGTGTAGTAATGGCTCTACACAAGCGTAGATTCTCACTTGTAAAACAGCTACCAAAAGCCCATAACCGAACAAAGGAAAACAGAGACCCTAGAACCTCAATGGGCCAATCTAGCCAATAAGGACAAAAAGGCCACACCACAAAAAGGTATATATGTTAAATTCAGACTCCATCTAGTCAAAGCAGAATGCAATAACATCAAGCTACAACTACGAGAATGACTAGACATGATAGTCTTGATGATAGATGCACCTTGAACGGTACTACACAGACATCCCAAGACGTTAGCAAAGAATCCACATCTAGTTGTGCAGTTGGGGACTCAAAGGCATGTATCAGAAGGCTTGAATGTATAAGCCAAGACCCGAAAGATGAAGACATAGTATTGCTTGTTTATCTTAGGGTCAAACTCACTGCAAAAAGAGAGCACACTGTCGATGCTCTCATCGATGAAGGAGCAGATTTTAATATATTGACCTATGAAGCATGGACCCTACTAGACCAACCAGAGCTTAGACCGACTAATGCAACTCTTAATCCTTACGAGGGACACCCACAAGCACTTATAGGGAAGTGCAGAATCCTTGTAGCTATTGAAACAAAAAGCTTGCCTATCGTATTCCATGTTCCTCCAAATACTACTAATTGTGAAAAGGAAACCCTCTTAGGAAGACCCTTCAAAAGGGTGACGAAGTGTGAGGCTGATTATGTAGCATAGAGGATACACTTGACACTACCGAGTGTGAGGATAATCACAACCTTTAGCAAGGGTGACCTCATCAAACCTCGAGGGAAAGACAAGGAATGTTCTAACATACTAGGCAACGAGAGCAAGGACTTGTTGAAAGAGTTTATACAAGCACATGTTGAACAAAGAGAACTAGTGAGCGAGGCCATGCTTGAAACAAGAAGGTCAAGAGACAATGCCAAGGATAGTCTTTGGACTTACAAATATTGTAGAAGACCACAAAAGAAGCTCAAGACTTATAGATGAAGGTATCGATGGAGAGTTAGCACAATGCTACGATGGATATCCAAAGTGTTGCTACATGCTCAAGGGTATTACACAGGTAACCAATGGATTTGGGTACCAAAACCCCCTACTAAACCACCTCTATCAAAGTTGAAGGCCAGATCGTATCAAAAGCAAAAAAGCGTAGGAGGAAAGCTTAATGAAAATCCAAGTCTCAAGTCAATAACATTGGAGTGACTGAGCCCCTCACGATTGAAATAAAGAAACCAAACATGACTATTCGAAAGGTAGATCCTCAGCCTAGCATGCTTAACAAGTAGATGTTAGATGTAACTATCGAGCGTGCACAAAGACCACTAGTGTTGCCTAAGGAGCCTTTGACTTCCCAAGAGGATAATGAGCACCACATGCACAACACTGCTCTCATGATAAGGTTGATTTCTCAACAAAGCAAATGGCAGAATCATCTAACATCCACCACAAGCAAATCTTCCAGTTAGTGCCAAGTCTAGCTAGGAGTCCCAAATCTCCTACACTCTCTTTCCCTAAATGGACACATGAAGCACAACAGTAGTCTGTCAAAGGCAGCTCCTCAATCCCAATCTCTATCTCCATCTGAGCTTCCAAATGTTCAAGGTGCGGGACATGACACCATCCCTAATTCTCATCTTAAGGATATGCCTGCACAATCCATTGTGACTAGCTCAATTGTGCTCGATCTGCACAAGTGAATGCAAAAAGGGCAGGAAAAGACATGACCACTTTTGATCTGCCTAAGGACTTGACACTGCAATCTACCAATAGTAGCCAGTCCACTAAACTAGCGGCTACTACTTCCAATTAGGAATCACAGTGATCAGAGCCTTTGGCCATGACAACGCCCCTTGTGGAATGCGTCCTTAGCAATTCACCTGTGGAAGAGATATCCTAACCAACATCCTTGACGCCTCTAGCACTTCCGATGCACCTAAAGCCTAGTCTTGAGGAGAAATCTCTCAAAGATTTGGCCAAAGAGATAGCGCATTTGATCGATGAACCAGAGATGAAATGCTTGATGAAGCTTGATCACAAGCTAATAGCCATCACACATGTGTACGTCCATGTGGACATCGAAAGGCCAATACCAGAGTACACAAAGCTCATAGCCCAACCCTTAATTGCATCAACATGTTTGGTCCCGCTATGTAGTTGTCTTGCTCTGCTAAAGAAGTCATAAAGAACATCCCAAAAGCCACAGCTAGAGAATTGCACTTGTTGATACCCTCACTCTATATTGTTCAATGTGAGACAAACAAGGAAAAGCTCGAAGCAATCAAACAAAAAGGGAAAGGACAAGGTAACTTTGTGCAAAAATGGTACTCCAACCAAAATTGGCCATCGACTAATGACACTCATTGAGTAAAGGAAAGCCCTTTGGACATCAATACATGATCCCACATACGTTGCCTCAACCTCATTAAGAGTGTTGGCAATAGTTCATGAGGTCCAGCTTTCTGCCATTATCCAAAAACATCCCTTGTATGATAAATTGCTTCTAGAAGAAGATCTACATGTGGCTAGCAAGCTAGGAGTGGGAGCATGGTACTTGATGTTAGCACATATGCATTTTGCCTCACTCAAGACCCTGCAATTCTAGATCTCTATGCTTCCCATCAATACAACTCTGACTTCTTCAGCTAGTTTCATCTAAGCCTACATCATAAGAACCCTAAATTGTCTCTTGGTTCTACACTAGAGTCACTTGAACCTCCAGAGCAAGATAAAAACAACTCTAAACACGACACCCACTCTAATAAGAAGCAATGAAGGCATGTTTCAATGGGTAAGGATAAGAGTTTAGAGAAAACGCCTAACAAAGAGCAACTGCCAATGCAATTGGATGAAGGGCTAAATGGAGGGGAATCAGCTGAAGAGCTAGACTCTCTAAAAAGAGAGGCAGTTGTACTCTCACAACCTAGCAAGGCTATTCAACACGCTATGGCTATGTCCCATGAGGACACACTAGAGAAAGAGAAGACTGAGGGGCCCAACCAAGCACATCAATAGCTGACCTAGTTCACGGTCCTGAGCCTTTAAAGGATACACCTCAATTGCCCAAGAAAAAGACGAGAAAAGAATGAAAACAACGACAGTTGCAAGTGGCTCTAGACACCAAGAAGATTGAGACCAAGAGTGTTGAAGAGCTGAGGAATAAAGTATCGAGTCTACTAGCGAATGAACCCATTGCCATCTCTCCTGACATCGATGAGACCTCAGACACATTCGTGTGTTTTGATAAGTCAAAGCAACCATTACCATCAATGATTTCTTGCAACACTCAACCCACCAACAACAGAACTTACATTGGCCAATCAAGAGTGGATACAACATTTTCACAAGAAGTTGACAAAACTATACTAGTTACATCCAATGAAAATTGTTACACAATAGCAGCAAGCCTCAGGAGAAACATGAAAACCCGAAGACATAAGCAATCCTAGTATTGACCAATCTTGCTCATCTAGGCCTCAACCCCCAGTTATGCTAAAGCCTAGGGAAACTCCTAGAACCTTGCATGAGATAGCAACCGAGTAAACCCTCATTGAACATAGAAGTGTCACAGAGTGCTTGACCGAGTTGGAGGCTAAACTCAAATTATTTGTACGTGCCTATGTCCTTGCGGACATGGGCACATTCCCTAGAGAGAAGCTTGAGGAATATTTGTCATATCCGCTATCTTGGGAAGAGCAAGAATATCTTAATGGGCACTATGACAAGCTCCTACATGAACGCATACAACACATCTTTGGCGAGGAAGCCGACGAACTACGCTTAACTATGACATACAATAAAGCACCTTGCCAACCAAATCTCTTAGAGATAGAGCAACTAAAGTGACAATTAGAGGGTCGAAGTCAATTTGAAAAATGTTGGTTTGAAAACCGCACTACAATGGCCGAACTTGGAGCCTAGATTATGACAGTCTCAAAGGAGTGACTGGCCCAATGGCGGTGTCAAAGAGACCCAACCTATGTGGCGCCAAATTCCTTTCAAGTACTAACTACCGTTTGGGGTACGGACTTAGCCGAAACTAGCCAAGAGAACTCTTTGATTGATAAAATTCTCATTGAGGAGGAGCTACATGTTGCTAGTAGACTCGGACAAGGCACCATGCTACTCAATGCTGCAAAATATTTGTTGTTACTGAGTAGGCTACCACGATTAATAGATATGTATGCCACACTCCAATACAATCCTGAGTTCTACAATTGGTTTTTATCCTCACGAAGTGACAAGGATTCATAAACGTGTACATAAATAAATAATGTGTTTTGTGACTGTGTATAAATAATACCAAAAGAAGCAAAGTCAGCACACATACAAGCAATGATAATTAGCACAGGTGATATGCATCAAAGTTAACATTATGGAGTTCAGATAAATGATGTATTTTTGAGCTGTACACACTTGTTCATTATGGCTGAAGCATATGACTTGCATGTACTCTCACGAGTTGCCAAGTGAATGTAGGATGACACAGGTCTTTGTACGAAAGCGTTCAATGTCCAAGTCACCACAAGACCACCAACCCCACAAAGAACCATTATGGAGAAAGTGACAGAAATACCAAGAACAAAGAGCCATGATGGAAGCCCCATTGCTGCTGGAAGAGAAAATCACCCTATAGAAAGCACACATTGTGTTTGAGCATGGCCCAAAGCTTAGTCATTGGTTACTCTTTCTTTCTTGGCCAAACTCTACATCTAGGTAGGAGCCATGCTCTCAACAATGACAAACATTTCTTCATCAACCAAGATTCAATTCGCTAGATGCTATGTTCCATGAACATGCTCACCTCATTGCAGTTGCTACCTCAATTATTCCAATGTCTCACATGTTACAAAGAGGTTTGTATAATCTCGATTATATCTCTTCATCTCAACAATTGTTCCTCTAGCATCGAGGCTACTAACACAATCAACTTTGTAATATCCATTTTTAACTGTCTTTGGAACTCGACATTTCTCAATCCAAATGTTATTGAAAGATGAGGGATCTAGAGCATGGCTATGGTGGATGGAAGATGAAGATTGAGATCATGATGACATAGACAAATACTTGACCTGTTACATAAGTGAATTAGGTTCCAAGATGGAAGCTTGGACTTATAAACACAATCTTGTGTATAAGACTGACAATGATCAAGACACTAACTTAAATGGTAAAGCATCATGATATTGCAATCATCATATATGAAAACGTGGTAGTCAAGTACAATGCTTTATAGTTGTTGGATGGGTAGCAGTTTCCCTTTCTGCGCATATGGGAATCAGTCTGCCTACATGTAATAAGCCCAAAATTGCCTCATACAAAGAGGCTACAGTAGGTGTGATTGCAAATATCTCAACACCCCTCCTCAATCACAACCAGAAGTACAAAGTGTGTAGAGGCTTTAGTGAAAGCAAGACCTGCAAAGTGTGGGCACACCATAGACATGGCAAAACACTAGAGGCTGTCGCAAAAAAGGCTAAGTGTGGGTACCACAAACATGGTGGACATCCAAAGGCTGTAACAGGGGCCTCACAAAGTGTATAGAGGTTGTTGTACAAGGTTACATGAGGAGTTTACAAACTTATGTCAAAAGCATTAGGGCTAGGCAATACAAGGCTAAAAAAATTCTAGTAAAAATTTGGGTCAAGGACCGATAGGCCCTTGCAATTTTCAGTATTTCTTTTGACATAGATCTTCAATTCATTGTAGGTCTTCTTGTCGATGTAGTCCAGCTTGCTCTTTTTGATCTTGTACTTGTTCTTCACTTTGCTTGCAGCTTCAATGTCTTCATGGTTGATCTTCTTCTTCTTCTCCATCACTTTGCTTGCATTGTTCTTTTGGTCATTTTCTTCATGGTCCTCTTTTTCTTGGTCTTCTTTGCTTTCATTAGTCTTCATGTCCATGTCCCCCTCAAGCAAAGGTATCATCTTTGAGGCAGTGGAAATGACTTCAAACTCTTGCACTTTCTCCAAGGTAGGAGATATTTCTTCAAATAGTGATAGCACTTGAATGCTCACAACTCTTTGAGGCAGTGGAAATTACTTCAAGCTCTTGTACTTTCTCCAAGGTAGGAGGCATTTCTTCAAATAGTGATAGCACTTGAATGCTCACAACTCCATCATTCCCTACAGGTAAGACAAGCACATCTTCTATGTGCTTGAAATGAGCAATAAGAGTAATGTTACTCTTTGTTGGAAGTATCCATTTAAAAAATTTCTTATTTGACATTTTCATGATAGGATATCAGCTCGAAGTGACTAGCAAAGAGTTGATTTGAATGTGCTAAAGAGCATAAGTGCCAAGAAGCACTAACTCAGTATCAAGAGATACTATCTTGACGAGCTTGGTGTTGATGTTGATTCTTCTTGCTTGATGATTTGATGTGAACCCTTCAATGCTTGAGTCCCCTCCTTGCTAGTAAAATCTTGCTGGTAAATCAGTTTAGAGAGAGAGAGGCAAGATCTCCAATGAGAAGAGTGGGAAGAGTGAGGTTGAAACGGAGTTTGAGATCTTGAAATCTTCAAAGACTTGTTCTCCTTGTTGAGTAATCAGTGCCCTTGAGTAGATGAGAGTTGTAGGGGGTCTCTTGAGTCTTCCAACTAGCAAAAATAAGCAAATGAAGTGAGAAATGAAGCTTAGTCAACTTTGGCTACGGTGGAAGAATTAGGGTTTCTGAGAGGCGGATGTTCTTTTGCTTTGTGTGACATCAGGAAGGGAATCATCACGAGCCCTTGTAGCTGAGAAAAGCCTACTATGTGGGCTATCATTTCCCTATGGAGACGACTGGAATAGTGCCCGTGTGGGAGACGCAGCATCGGCACGAATGAAACAAGCGCACTTTGGAACAACGACCTGCAAAATTGACAATGCTTGGCATGTGGAGCACTAATCTCATGGTTTGTTGTGCTAGCCAGGGGTGCCTTGAGCTACGGAGTAAGTTCACAAAAGGACTCTTAGAGAGATATGCTTTGTATGTAGAGATCCAACTCCTCCAAGTTGGGTAGGTGCTACTGTCCACAAACACAAGTATGATAGCAATCCTAAAAAGAGGCAATGCTGAAGTTATACTTGCCCAATGTCAATGATTGAGGTGTCAAGATTGTGGGAGAGAAGGAAGGAGTCTCACTTGTAGCTTTCTTGCTTGCACAATGGGGAAATACACACAAGGGTGGAGGCTGAAAACAGTTTTCCTCTTCTTAGTTGTGTAAGCCAAAAGAACTCACATACAAGGAAATAGAAGAACCCTATATATGGGTCTCAAACCAAACTCAAATAACTAAGGTGGCATACTAACTGAGTCACGAACTAGAGTAGATAAGGATAGCTGTCATGTAGCTATTATTCATGGGCGGTGTACCAACCGTGTCTACAACTGACAAGTCGGTGACATAAATACACAACGGTCACCCTGGCGTATCACGAGTGGAGCTCGATATCTCAACACTCCCCCTCGAGCTCAATCCCAATTCCTGCACACCAAGCAGGTCTCTGAACTTGCGCAGCTTCTCTGCGCCCAATGCCTTCATGAATATGTCAGCTACCTGATCCTCTGTGCTGACATAAACTAGATCAATAAGAACTAGTAAAACCCTCTCTCGCACATAGTGATAATGCACCTCAATGTGCTTTGTTCTAGCATGATAAACTGGGTTATTTGCCAAGTGTATACTACTCATGTTGTCACAATAAATGACAACTGGCCCATCTGTAAACTAATGCATATCATAAAGTAGCTTATGCAACCAAGCTACCTCACATGCAGCCATTGCTGCACCCCTGTACTCAACCTCTGTGCTCGACAAGGCAACTGTAGGCTGTTTCTTGCTGCTCCAAGTGACTGCAGCACTCCCAAAAGAGAACACATATCCACTGGTAGATCGTCTATCAGAAATACTACTAGCCCAATCAGCATCAGTGTATCCATGCAATTGTATCTGAACCCTAGTCTCATAAAATAGTCCATACTGCAATGTGGATTTCACATACCTGAGTATGCGTCTAGCCGCATCCAAATGTGGTTTCCTTGGAGCCTGCATAAACTGACTTACCAATCCAACAGCATAGCTCAAATCTGGCCTGGTAATAGTCATATAAATCAAACTTCCTACTATGCGTCTGTACATAGTAGGGTCTTCTAGAAGCTCACCTGCATCTATGCTCAGCTTCACATTCTGCTCCAAAGGAACTGAAATAGGCTTACAGCCTATCATCCCATATTTAGACAGCATGTCCAATCCATACTGTCTTTGCAAGAGCTGTATCCCACTTGGTGATCTAATCACCTCAATGCCCAAGAAATAACGTAGCTCTCCCAAATCCTTCATCTCAAACTTCTGCTTCAATAGCATTTTCACATGAAGGATATCTTCATCACTGTCACCTGTCATAATCAAATCATCAACATAAATGACAAGTAGCATAATACCTTTCTCTGTTTTTCTCACATAAAGTGAGAAATCTGCCTTGGAAATCTGAAAGCCAATAGTGACAAGATACTGTCCTACCTTGTCAGACCATGCTCTAGGTGCTTGCTTCAAGCCATACAAGGCTTTCTTCAACCTGCAAACAAACTCAGGATGAACAGCATGCACATAACCTGGTGGCTGCTCCATATAGACCTCTTCTTGCAAATCACCATGCAAGAAGGCATTCTTTACATCCATCTGATGTAAAGACCATCCCTTTGATGCAGCCATAGCAATGACTGCTCTTACGGTTGCCATCCTTGCAACCAGACTGAATGTTTCTTCATAGTCAATGCCATATGTTTGTGCATACCCCTTGACTACTAATCTTGCCTTGTATCTGTTCACAGAACCATCTGCATTGTGCTTCACCTTATAAACCCACTTACAGCCAATTGCATTTTTACCTTTAGGCAAAGGTACCAATTCCCATGTAGCATTTACTTCCAAGGCATCCATTTCTTCATCCATGGCTTTCTCCCATTTTTCTTTTCCCATGGCTTGCTCAAAAGAAGTAGGTTCTGGTTCCTGTATCACTTTGACCATATATGCATAGTGAATGGCTGTAAATCCATCATATTTCAGCCTATCCACAGGATACCTAGCTCTCGTAGACTTGCGCAAAGTAGGTTCACTCCCAGGTGCTCTCAAAACATCCCTGGTCTTCCTTACTCCAGGTGTAACATTAGAAGGAATACCCAACTCATCATCAATGCTCTGTTCTAAGCCATTGGATTCACCATCCACATAAGAGTGACATGCATTCACATCAAACATGGGCTGATCAACCTTCTCTTTTCCTTTTCGTGATACCTGCATACCACTATCTGCATTGCTTTGAGAAGATTCTCCTGATCTCAATCTGCATGTCCATGGCGAAGAATGTGAACCACTGCTAGAGGACACTCCAGGTCCACTAATATTTTGTGACTGCTGCTGTGAATTCTGTGCAGCATTACCATTTTGTGCATCTACATCATCAATCACAATTACTGGTTTATACCAGCTACTCATCTCATAAAAAACAACATCTCTGCTCACTGTAAACTTACGAGTAGAAGGGTTATAGCATCTATACCCTTTTTGCTGCAGAGAGTAACCAATAAAGATGCACTTCTCAGCTTTTGGATCCAACTTGGATCTCAACTCATCTGGCACATGTACATAGGCAATGCAACCAAAAATTTTCAAATGAGAAATATCTGGTTTCCTACCAGTATACCTCTCCTCTGGAGTCATTCCATGTATTGCTGCAGTGGAAGTCCTGTTCATTATGTAGACTGCTGTAGCAACTGCTTCAGCCCAATAAAAATCTGGCAAGTCTTTTTCATTGAGCATGGCACAAGATACCTCTCCAATATGCCTGTTTTTCCTTTCTGCAATTCCATTTTATTGTGGGGTATGACTGCATGAATATTGATGCTTTATGCCATGCTCCTGCAGGAACCTTGCAAACTCATTTGAGAGGTACTCTTCCCCTCCATCTGACCTTAGGCATTTTATCTGCAGGCCTGTTTCTTTTTCAACCATCGCTTTAAGAATTTTGAAATGCCCAAAAACTTCACTTTTCTTTTTCATAAAATACACCCAAACTTTTCTGCTATAGTCATCAATAAAACTGACAAAATAATGACAGCCTCCAAGAGATGCAGCTTTAGTAGTCGTGTCAGAGTGGATTAATTCCAATGGGTTTTCACTCTCTTGAACATGTCTAGGAAATGGTTTCCTTGCCTGTTTTCCAAACTGACAGGCTTCACATACCTTATGCATTTCCGCAACCTTGAATTTAGGCAAACCTGCAACAATATTTTGGGCCTGCATTGATTTAAGTCGCTGTACATTAACATGACCAATGCGTTTATGCCAGATATCAATATCTGCAACTACACCGGTCCCATCTGCAAACATTGCTGCACTCAATTCAGACATGTCTGCATCCAATGTAAACATTCTGCCCTTCTTCTTTCCTTTTGCTATCAAGTGACCTTTATTTTTCATATCCTCAACAAAGCATCCATGAGGATTAAATCTGACCTGCAAGCCCTGCTCAACCATTTGACCAACAGAAACCAGATTCTTGGTGATATTCGGGACATGAAATACATCGGACAGGTATTTCTTTTTCCCATCCTACATAGACAAAGGAATTTTTCCAATCTGCACAATAGGATGTGCAGTATCATCACCAGTCTCCACAAATCCTGGTTTTTCCATTTTCCTTGCATCCTCCATCCATTCTGCATGACCTGTCATGTGGTTTGATGCACCTGAGTCAACATACCATACATCGTTGCTTTCTTCTGCACTTCTCACAGAATTGTTCATGTGCTGCACCATAAACAGATGCTCATTTCTGTCATCACCCTGTCTACTAGAGGATGCATAATTTCCTTGTTGCAGTTTTCCATTCATGATGTCATTCTGCTTTTTATAGCAGTCTTTAGCCATATGACCCATTTTACCACGATAGTAGCATTCAACATTACTGTTTGCATTTTGGCCTCTTTGCCATCCACCACGACCTCTTTGGCTCCCCCTGCCTCTAGAGTTACCACGTCCTCCGCCATAGGACTGGTTTTCTTGAGTTTGCTGCATATTCTGATTTCTACCACGGCCTCCATATCAGCCTCCTCTACCTCTGCCTCTATCTCTTCCAGCATTTGAGTAGAAGACAGCTTCTTTTGAAGTTCCTGCTGAAGAAGATGCACCACCATTTCTCTGCTCCTCAGAAATTAGAAGAGCAATCAACTCCTCAAAATCAGAAAATCTTTCACGGACGGAAATGGATGTTCGAAACTGTACATAATCCTTTCCTAGACCATTCAAGGTCACGGAAATTAAATCATCATCTTCCACTGGCGACCCAATGGAAGCAAGTGCATCTGCAATCTTCTTCACCTTCATGTGGTAGTCATTGATGCTCATACTTTCTCTTTGCACATGATGCAACTCTTGCTTGAGCTGCATTTTCCTGGCTTGCGTATTTGTGCTATACATTTTTGACAAAGTATCCCATGCCTCCTTTGGCATACTTGCATCCTGAATATGCACAATCACGAGTCTGAAATACTGATAGACAGCCAATACATAACTTTCCTGGCTCTCTCATGCCATGTTTTGAATGCCTGCATTTGCTGTTGATTGGGAACATCAGGAAGAACTGGTTCTTCTTCATTTCCTGCAACAAATTCCCAATATCCTTTTCCCATAAGGAAATTCGTCATTCTGAACTTCCATGCTTGGAAGTTGTTCTTGTCAAGCTTTTTAGTGACAATCTGTGAAAGAGAATCAGACGCCATTACAGAACACTGCAAAAAATTCTGTCACTGCAAAAAACTCAGCTTTACCCTCACAAGGGCAAATCTGTAAAACTGGCGAAAGTGGTATTTGACCACACAGTCACTTCCTAGTGACGATTTTGCATCAACAGGCAACAAGGATGATTCTGAAACTCCCAATGTCTCTGCGCACAAGCATACGATGCAATTTCTATAGTAACTTTTCACCGACCTATAGAACAGTGGCTGCACAGCATAAAACTGGGCCTTTTCTTGAGTGCGTGCAGAAAACTTCCGCCTCCAAAACAGTGCTTCACCGCGAAGGGCGTCTCAACCTGAGACAATGCACTCTTGCAATTTCTGGCTGTGCTACCTGTAGAGATCTGCTCCCAAAATAGAAAATGAAAGCAACACTGCTCCTCTTACCAGAACACCGTGAGCTTGGCTTGCTTTCTTGAGCTCCTTACCACGAACAAGGCTCTGATACCATGTCAAGATTGTGGGAGAGAAGGAAGGAGTCTCACTTGTAGCTTTCTTGCTTGCACAATGGGGAAATACACACAAGGGTGGAGGCTGAAAACAGTTTTCCTCTTCTTAGTTGTGTAAGCTAAAAGAACTCACATACAAGGAAATAGAAGAACCCTATATATGGGTCTCAAACCAAACTCAAATAACTAAGGTGGCATACTAATTGAGCCATGAACTAGAGTAGATAAGGATAGTTGTCATGTAGCTATTATTCATGGGCGGTATACCAACCGCGTCTGCAACTGACAAGTCGGTGACATAAATACACAACGGTCACCCTGGCGTATCAGGAGTGGAGCTCGATATCTCAACATGAGGTGCCAAGGAGGAGCTCTGGATGTAGAGAAACACTTTTCCAGAAGGAAGTTTAGAGAGATTTGACCTATGGAGAGAGATATGAAAGCTTCAGGCTAATAGGGTGCTACTAGCTATGGCTGTTATGGAAGCTTCATTGAAGGTAGGAATGCAAATGAAGTTGGAGATGGGGTTTAGCACTCAAACTTACTTGAGTAGAGAGTGAAATGGAGCTAACACATGCTAAGCCATGCTGAACTGTGCTCCGATACCATGTTGAAAGATGCCAGATCTAGAGCATGGCTATGGCGGATGGAAGATGAAGATTGAGATCATGATGACATAGACAAAGACTTGACCTGTTACACAAGTGAACTAGGTTCTAAGATGGAAGCTTGACTTATAAACACAATCTTGTGTATAAGACTGATAATGATCAAGACACTAACTTAAATGGTAAAGCATCATGATATTGCATTTATCATATATGAAAAAGTGGTAGTCAAGTACAATGTTTTATAGTTGTTGGATGGGTAGCAGTTTCCCTTTCTGTGCATATGGGATTCAGTCTACCTGCATGTCCTAAGCCCAGAACTGTCTCATACAAAGAGGCTACAGTAGGTGTGATTACAAATATCTCAACAAAGGAAAGGTTGATAGCCTCAACATATTGCATTGATTGTATTCATTTTATCCAAAAAAAGAAGAGAAAAAAATAGAGAGAAAAAAAAGGCACCCACGATCACAACACAGCACCTAGGGGGTCCTCAAATTAGGTACATCCAGTGACCTTGGTCGGTTGGCTCCTCCATCCCTAGTCCCGTAGCCCTTTATATATCCCCCACAATTGTTCAGGGCACATCAAGGGCAGGACATATCTAGGGAACTTGTTAGATATGTCACCCTAAACCATTTGCATGATTCTTTTTTGCAGTGAGCAAGGCATGAAAGACCATGGAAATTACATCGTACTCTTCACACACTACAAGTAGCCACCAGCACCAAAAGCTAAGTCATCAATGAGCTCAATTCTACTACATCATGTTGTCAAAATCACAAATGATGTCTCAAGAAGCCTTCAAGTGTACTTCTCCTCAACATCAACAAATTTTTCCACCCCATTGAACCCTCGCTTCATCCACACATTGCTACGAGGAACCAAACTAGCAGTCTTCTGACTATGTAATATCTAAGTATACACATGCACTCACATAATATCTGCACCACAATCTATACAATGTTTGGATCCTCAAGTGCAGGACAATACTCTCGGCTTGCATAGAGTTCAACCTATCTCCCAAACTAATCAAACTACGTCTTATGTATGATAAGAAGACTAGCACTAACCCTTAGGGAGGGACCATATGAGAGGTTTTCAATTGCAGGTATTAAAGACTCCAATGAAAGTACCATCAACTCTTCATCAACACTCAACTCTAAACTCTTCTCCTTTATCATCATGCAAGCCCACCAAAAGAATCGTCACATGTAGAGAATCCCTAGAATACCAACACCTGTGACAGCCATGAGTGCAACTTCCAACAAAGAACATCCCTATCACCACCAACTACAACAACTCTATCACCAACCAATCACGCCAACAAGGTGCCACCAATGACCTTTATCCACACCACCACCAAACCTCCTCCACATAGCAAACCATAGCAGTCCCTTCTAACCACATCTTCGGTGCATGCCAAAGCTTGCTACCTATGATGGAGAGTGCCATGGGACTAGCACTCATCTAAGAGGGGGGTAATGTTAACCCTTAGATGAACAAGGTGGAAAATCTAAAAAATATAAAGTAGAAGACAAGGCCAAGGCAAAAGTGGAGTGAAAGATGAAGGCGCACCAAGAAAAATTTGGAAACATAAGAAGTACAGAAAAGTCCTAAATCAAGAAGAGAGGCATACAAGAATAAGCATAAGTCAATACATTTGTAAAAGAGCGCAAGGTGCACCATGATTTATTTTGTAAAAAAGTGCCGACGGGCTCTCACCCATGCAAATTGTAAAGGTAGATGGGTGGTAGGAAGGAAGCTAGGAAGATAGGAGAATAATGGAAAAAATGGCATAGGCCACGACTAGCCATGTAAAAAAAGAGATAAGGGGATGACAACCCAAAAGGGATTTAGGGTTTTATATATAAGGTTGAAAAGTGAATGAGGAGCTCATGCTTGTGTGTGGCCAAAGGTAGCTCTCCTCCTCCTCCTCCTCCTCTTCTTCTTCTTCTTGCTTGCTTGAGCTTGTGCTTGAGAGAGGGAGTGTGAGGAAGTGAGTGTATGAGGGTGAGGGACCGTGGTGGAGAAGCTCTCCATCTTCTCCTCTCTTCTTCTCTTCTCTTTTCTTCTCTTGTCTTGCTCGCGGAAATCGAGCTTGGAGCATGGAGCTTGAGGATCAAGCTTGCTTGAAGCTTGCACTTGGATCATGGAGCTAATGGAGTGCTCGAGAGAGGAGGCAACTCGATCGGGCATGGAGGTAAGCTCAATATACTCGAAGAGAGAGATAGCGCGTTGGCTATGTGAGAGGTAGCCATTAGTGCTCGGCTTGAAACGCTTGAAAGAATAAGTGTTACGTGGGTCTTGGTAGTTGAGCTTAAGCTCGCCTCTACAATATACTTAGCCAAGCAAGCTTACCACAATATTTTTTGGGTTGAGGCAGTCTCTATTGCCATGCATCTCATTTTAACAAGTCACCTTGCGGTGGTATTAACTTCCAAGTTATAGAGGAGATATGGATAGGAAAGCCTCCCTCATGTGCTCATTTGTGTGTCTTTGGATATGAAACCTTCTGCCATGTGCCCAAGGACAAACACAATAAGTTGAATCCTAAAAGTGTGAAATGCATTTTCCTTTGGCTATGGAGATACATGTGAGATGGGATATCAGCTTTGGGATCCACAAGCGTGAAAAGTGATCCACAGCCATGATGTTGTGTTCCATGAGGATAAAATGCATATGCAACCTAAGAAAGTTGTTAAGATACCCAGGTTTATCTTTTAGGAGGAGCCCCCTACTCTCACATAGCCAGCTAGATAGCCTGCACCAGTCGATTCTCATGGCCAGGATATTGGGCACGTAGCATAACCTGCATTGAGGCATTTTACTAGAGATAGATGATCTCTTGTTTGCTATGAGCCCTCCATAAATTATGTCTTGGTTATAGATACAGAAGTGCCTCTCACCTATGATGAGGCTATGCACATGGAAGAGGGCTATGCAATCTGAGATTGACTTGTTGCATAAGCATCATATGCAGGATTTGGTTTCCTTTCCTAGTGGCAAGAGGGCTTTGCCTTGCAAGTGGGTGTATAAGTTGAAAAGTACCCCTGGACATTCGAGGCTAGCATACAAGGCCAGATTGGTAGCAAAGGGTTTTAAACATGAGCATGGTGTTGACTTTGATGAGATCTTCTCTCCTATGGTTAAGATCACCACCCTATGCTTAGTCTTGGCTTTGGCAGCCCCCAGCTTGACTTGGACTTGTATGAGTTGGATGTCAAGACGGCTTCTTACATGGGGACTTGCATGATAAGATATACATGGAGCAACCTAAGGGATTTGCAGAGCTTGGCAGGAAACACCTAGTGTGCAGATTAAGAAAGAGTCTTTATGGCTTGAAGCAGGCACCTAGGGAATGGTACCACAAATTTGATGCATTCATGCAGTGATAGGGCTACAATTGTAGTGCTATGGATCCATGCTTGTACACGAAGAAAGCCCGTGATGGTTCATTACCGATTTTGGTACTCTATGTGGATGACATGTTTTTAGCATGGAAAGCTCATGATGAGCTAGATGCTCTTAATGATTAGCTCAATAAGAGCTTTGAGATGAAAGTTCTGGGACATGCCTCTCATATACTTGGTATGCACATTATGCATGACAGATCTCAAGAATTACTCTATCTATCACACAAAAGGAGTATATCCATAAAGTCCTTGAGTGCTTCTATATACAGGATATGAAGCCTATTAGCTATCCATTGCCTTCTCATGTAAAGGTATTACATACCGATTTTCCATAGATAGATGAGGAGAGGGCCGAGAAGGCCAAGATTCCCTATGCATCCGTAGTGGTAGTCTTATGTATGCCATGATAGCCACCCATCTAGATATTGCATTTGTAGTCGGTATTGTGGCACATTATATGGCTACACCCGTCAAGAGGCATTGGGATGCCGTGAAGGGTATCATGAGGTACCTGAAGGACACTGCTGATATGTGTATATGTTATGGCAGCTAGGATATAGAAGTCATGGGATACATTGACTCTGACTATGCAGGACATGCAGATAGTAGGAAGTCCACTTCTGGCTATGTGTTCACTTTTGTTGGAGGTGATGTTTCATGGATGTCTAGGGTGCAGAATTACACAGCCCTTTCTACTACAGAGGCCGAGAATATTGCAGCCACTGAGGCTTGCAAGGAGTCTATTTGGTTGGGTCATTTGGTTGCTAACCTTGGTATTGCAGATGATATCCCTACACTACATTTGGATTCTATGAGTTATATCCAGTTAGCCAAGAATCCAATCTTCCATGTGAAGACAAAACACATTGAGGTGAGGTATCACTTCATTTGTGAGGTCATTGAGGATAAGTCTGTTAACCTTTTCAAGGTCTCAATTGACCATAATCCTGTAGACTTGCTCACAAAAAGCCTCTCTACAGAGCGCTTTTCCTTTCTTAGGAGGTTGATGGGCATTGGATGAGATGACATCTTTCGTCATCCTGTTGTATCTATGTATATGTTGTACTAACTTTTCTTTTTTCTTTTCACTCCTCATTGAAGCAGATTTTCCTTTAAGTGGGAGGTTGTTGGGGGTAAAGGCACCTCTGCCTAGCCACCCGTATATTACTACATTGATAGTACTTGCACATGTACACTATAGGCGGTAATGACGTGCGCCCATGAGTGTCACTTCATTCTTTATTCTTTCAGTGACATTTGAATAAAGGGAAGGTTGGTCACACATTATGAGTGTTAGAGTTCCCACATTGTGTGTGTGTCTCTCTCTTACTCTTACTCCTTCCACCATAGCTCTTGCTCCCACTCGTGCTTCTAGTTTTTAAGGCTCACCTCCCTTCACACCCCAGTTCAAGTGGGGTTGCAGTCATACCATTACAAACGCCTGTAGAAAATCTGGTTGTCTTTATGGTGCAACCTGTTGCAATACTTGCAAGAATGCCAAATTTGCCAGTCTCAGGTTTTCCTCTTTCCATCTTTAATGGGTTAGTAGAGGATGCAGAGTTTCACATCCGTGAGTTCTAGAAACTCATGTTTAACTACCGAATTCAGGATGAGGGATATCTAATGATGTTCTTTAACATGACCTAGAAAGGGAGGGCTACAATGTGGTATCATGGTCTAAAAGCTAGTACCATAATCACAATCAATCTATTTTATGTATCCTTTCAAAGGGAACTTTTCCCTGAGAGAGGTGGAAAATATTGGCTACGTGTGCTAAATGTGATACGTCAAGAGCTCCATGAAAATGCCCAAGCATATGCTAAAAAGATGAAAGAGGTCTTTTGCAAATTGCAAGCCTCTGTCCCTATCCCACCTATTGCCCAATTTCAATAATTCTTGCATGGATTGAACTGGGTAGAATCATTCCTTATCTTGAACATCTATATTTAGAGCAGGGTTCGCACCAAGGTCGAGTGATCTTGTGGAGTAAAGGTTATCATATCACTAAGTGGCAAGATGGATCTTTCACATGGGATATTAAGGTCTACTGCCACCATTGTCATAAGGTTCTTATTAGCATCCCTATTGAGTTTAGTGAGGAAGGAGGGATTGTACATGTCTTACATTCCCTTTCTCGATTAAATTTTGACTACCATAAGTACAAGTAGGCTCATCGGTATGGTGTGGCCTATCAATGAAGAATGGGTCTATACTTTGTATTTTGATAGAGTTTCACAAGGGCCTGCTAAGCATGTAAGTGTCGGTACGGTTATTAAAGACCCTCGACATAGAGTCGTTATGAAAATTGGAGTTTATTTAGGCATCGCTTTTACTAATAACATGGAAAAATACATGGCCTTAATCATGGGGCTGAATATAGCTTAATGTGGTGGTATCCACCGTTTATTGGTGAAAGGCAACTTGCAGTTAGTGATCAACCAATTGAATGGGACCTATAGTGTGAGGGATTGCATTCTCCAGATGTATCCTTGTGTAGCCTTGGATATACTTCGGATTTTTTAGGTAGTGACATATCAGCTTTCTCCTCGTCAGTGGAATCACTTTGCGGATTTGTTGGCAAATCATGCCCTTGTTGAGGACGTATTTCTCAACTATGGTCGTGAGGGGTTATGAAAATTGTCCAATCTTATTAGCTCAAGACTACTGTGGGGACTGCTTGCTCTCATGTCTTGTTATTGCCACCGATGGTTAGTATGGTTGATGAGCTAGGTAGCGATTGACCATCTTCCTATTCTTTCATGGACGCATTGGATCATTGAATGACATATTTTTAGGACACCCCTTGTCATTTATGCAGGGAGTCAACTAATAATTTGATGCATTTAGTGTAGGGTATGAGCGGCCCATCCCTTGTTTTAGTTTTGTACTTCAATAGAGTTTATGTGGGGACTAAGGGTTTGCATTTAGTAGTAGGTTGTTGAATGGTGTGATGTATGGTTATATTTCATCATGCCAAGAGAGCCATTTCTTTTGGTATGAAATGCTTTATTTCTTTAGGCCAAGAGGGCCATGTGTTTGTTTGATGCGGGTGTGTTTGATGGTTTAATGTTTTAGTGTTGCACTAGGCAATCTCTGAAGAAGTGTTTGGAGGGAGCCGCTTGCTAATGTAGAAGCTTCTTGTGGCCAAGTTTTGGTGTTATTCTTCCTTTCTAAGATTTTTACCCCTTAATTTGAATGTATATGTGTTCATGGGGAGTTTTTTCTTTTAGGGATCGGCAAGTCAAGGCGTGAAGTCCCAGGGTTAGGTGTTGTGTCTGGGGAGGTTTGAGCAATCGTCGACCTCTTGTAAAAACATTATCGGACACTCTGAGAGTTGTTTTTGCGAGTAGTCCTAGTGATCCTATTCTACTAGACTGCTAGGCAGTTGTTTCTAGGAATCCATGTTAGTTGTGAGGTAGATAGAGAAGCTTGCCCAATAAAAGAAAGAGAAGAAGCAATGAATATATCTAAAATATATATAAAGTATAGAGGTGTGTACAAATGGATTTTAACCTTTAAAATTGAAATTTTTTCTAAGAGTAGATGATTATTGCCTTGTGAAGGCTTGGTAGGTTCTTGGGGATGAGTTAGACGATGACTTGTCTTCCTGGGGGTGACATTTAGCTAGAAAAATAAATATGGATGGTTGAAACGAAAATAAAAGTGAGCGTGGAAAAAAGGATTTAGTGTCACCTCACAAGAGTTTGGTAGGTTCTTGGGTACCAAGACGACAGGACCTGAGACCGATGCCTTGTTCTCCTTGGGTCATAATACGTTCAGCTCCCTTCTTTTTACACACATGAGTATCAAGTCTTGAAGTATAAAAAAGTGATAAATAAACCATATCTAAAAATACAAGACCACGCTATAGGAGTCCTCACCTAGTAGGAGTTCCTGGTCCAATTGTCCTTGGTTCGGTAGACAGGTCAAACCACCACTTAGGATGACTCCTTTGATATTTCTTTTTTGTCATTTTGTGTTGGAGTAGTTGGTTAGCAACTAGCTTTGGATTTCTGTCAGATTATGCTTAGCATATCCCTTGTGGACTTCATACTTTGATCTTTGTCAAGGGGTGGGGTGAGAGCTATGTTTATGTTTTGTAACAGCTTGATGCTCTTCATGGTTTATGTATGTGCAAATAAGTTCGTGGATTCGAGGAGTTGAGTCACCCTATCCCTTGGTCACCAATGAGAGTAGATTTTCGGAGTCGATTTTAAAGTGCAAAAGTGGCTCGGGAGGCATAAAAGAGAAAATTTTCATGAAAAATGAAATGATTGTGGATCAATGAGTTGAGTTTTTCTACATGCATTGTGATGCGAGGAATCCAACGCCTTAGCCCCTTAGCCCCGCCTCCTCGGAAGTGAGAAGAATCTTTCCTAGGATTGAAGGTTAGAGGGTAGAGGGTGTTCAATGCATGGGCATAGTGTTTTACTTTTGCATGAGCCAAGCATAGAAGTTTGGATTATATTCCATATGAGTGTATCAGTCCATGTCGAAAGGTTGGAGGCCTACTTGGGTGATGTAAGTAAGGACATCGAGCAAGAAGTCACCAGAGTCTACGTGACTAGCAATGTGCAGTTCCTCCTTGGTGAGGATGAGATCTAAGTAGGGGTGTCCCTGAATGTGTTCTTCCATGGGTCCTATAAGAGGTTGGAGTGACATAAGTTACGTCATACTCGGGTTTTTTGATTGCACGTCATTGTGCTCTGCATTTTTCATGATTTGACATCCTTCGAGCTCCCATTGAAGGTTAAGAGCATACCATTTCCTCAAGAAAGGGGAGACGCTGTCAGCAAGCTGTTTCAAGTCTTCTATCTCTTGATCATTGGCATAAGCTGTGCACTTGCCATATGAGGCAATGAGGTGTTGTTTATGTGCTTGTTTGTGGGAAACATCGGTGGCAATCATCTCCTCAGCTGGCTCGGAAGCCTTGACAAACACAAATTTTGATTCTTCCCAAGAACAAGGGAGTGTCTATACTTCCGTCGCTATAGGCTCGTCCAAGAGCCCCAAGTCTAAGCGGTCATAGCTTTTAGTAAGCGACATGAAGGTGGCATCTAGGCATCTAAGAAAGGCAACCAAGTCATCCCATGTGTTCTCTGCTAAGTCCATGGCCACAGTCAGAATCAATTGTCACTCACATAAGAGGGTCTAAGGCCGGCGGGGGGTTGGGGCTTGACAGAACTAGAGAGTTTAGTAGAGCTGATGGTGGTCTCTTTGGTTGTTTCTGAGCTTGCGATTGGGCCTCTTGTATAGTAGGCTAGGCTGTGGCTGCTGCTAATGGTGCACTGTGACATTTGGGTGACATTCCATGAGTTGTAGGCCTAGTCATGGTATGAGTGTGAGTAGCAGGCTATGGTTTGGGTCGATAGACTTGCTTAGTTTTCACTGGTTTGTGTGTTGGTGATTCTGAAGGCTTTGAATCCAGAGGCTTTTGCGGCGGCCTTGGCCTTGGATGTGCCATGTGGGCTTGAGTGGTCAAGCTTGAGGGTGGCATTCGATTAGTGCCTTTGGCCATTTTGGCCTCAAGAATCCATCTTCAAGCACTACCCTTGTAATAGCCTTGCCCTTGCAATAGGGTCTTGGGGACCTGTCGTGGCTTGACCATACGTCAATGCCTATAGTTGTGTCTTGGCCTTCTAGGGCACGAGGTGGGATTCTTAGCCTTGCAAGGTGGTGGGTGTCTACCCCTGGGTGGCGGTCCTTACAGTTTAGAATCTTTGACTCATGGGCCTTAGCTTTGACTTTAGTGATTTTCTGGTCTTGAGGCTTGGTGGGTTGTGATGAAGCACTATCCCCTCCTTAGACTTGAAGGTAGGTTTCTTTATCGATGGATTTGCGGACTTGGAAGGAGTCACGCAACCTTTGCTGAAAGTTGTAACTATGTGGATATTGCCCATGGCTAGGTGGATACGTTGCGACTCGTAGTCGACATTGCAATGAGCTTGCTTCTTAAAGGTTCATCCTAACATTGACTCTGTGCTTGCATCTTTAGTGTTGGGCAACACATAGAAGATCATCGGCATGCTTTCAAACTCGATAGAAATTGCCACCTTGCACTTTCCCAAGAGTGCATATGATTGGCCCCCATATGGGTTGAGTTTAGCATTAGTGGGCTATCACTACAGTTTGCCAATTTGGGTCCAATGATCATGAGTTAAGACATTAAAGTCAGCTCCCTCATCAATCAATGCATTGAAGGTGCGTGTATGCTTTGGCAGTGGCCATTATACTCAGGTAGATGGTTCTATAGCTTCCTCATCCTCATCGTCCATCTCAATGATAGTGGCTACTCATACATTGATAGGAGATGCTAGCATTGGAGGCTCATGTAGTGGGTGTATGGGAGGGTAGTACTTCTTTATGCGGCTGTCATTGAAGAAGCCTATGTCATCACCTTCTAGGGTTTCGAGTTCTACATTGCTAGTTCAACTGATGGCCTGAACTCTAAAATGACTTAACCCCCTAAACTTCATTTTCTGTTTATGTCCCTTAACTGAGTACAGCAATATTATCACCTTGTTCAAAGTTTCACTGCTTCGCATGCTTGTCAAACCATCTTTTGTGTCTTGCCTTCTCACATATTAGCACATGGGTGGCTAGAAGCTGAGTTTCCCATAAGCATTCGAGCTCAACCAGGCATTCCGTCCATGCCTCCTTTCCATCCCATCTCTCTGGCTATCCTCAGGCTAGGAACAAAGAACTCCAAGGGTAGAATTGCCTCAGTTCCATAGGTGAACCTAAAGGGAGTTTGACCCACAGTCGTTTTATAAGTCGTGCGGTAGGCCCACAAGGCCACCATCAATTTGTTATCCTAGTCATCACTGAGTGAAGTAGAGACTACCTTGGTCAAGACGTTCACCAAAATTTTATTTGTGGATTCAGCTTGGCCATTTACCTGAGGGTAATAAGGCGAATATTTCTGATAAATGATTAGGAAGGTGGATAGGAGATGAGCTATCACCTCTTTGATAAAGTGTGTGCCTTGGTCACTAACAAGTTCGATGGGGCAGTCGAATCGTGAGATCACTTGCTCCCATAATAACTTGATAGTGGTCCTAGCATCATTTTTTCTCATAGCTCGTGCTTCTGCCTATTTTGTTAGATAATTGGTGGTGGCGACAATGATGTACTTAGCTTGTGAATACTGCGTCGGGGGACTAATGGGTCCGATGAAGTCAATCCCCATTTCTCAAAGGGTTGTCATGCAATGATTGGGGTTAGCACCATGTGATCCTTACAAATAGGAACCTTAGTCCGTTTGGCACTTATCACAATGCTTTACAAATTGTGATGCATCTCAAAAAAGAGTGGGCCACCATAGCTAGGACTGCAGCACCTTGCGGGTTGTCATGTCTCCACTGAAAAGTCCTGTGATTCCTCCATGTGCCTCTGTGAGTATGTCATGCATTTCATACTCACACATGCATCTGCGCAGCAACCCGTCTTGTCCCAATTGATAGAGTTGGTATGCTATCAACTGATAGGGTTGGATCCTCAGGATGAGTCGCCTAAGTTAGGCCTTCTCCATTGGTCATTCAGGTAGTTCGTCAAGCACTTAGACTATATCATATGCCCCCAATACGGCATCAAGTCAGCTGTAAACAAATCTCTTTTGCTAGATAAGCTAAATAGATTCGTGTTTGGTAGTTCATCTCTACAATTCCTTGTCCAACAACATCTCCTGTGGGGATGCCTGTGGGGATGCAAGGCATATGGTCAGCCATGTAGTGTTGCTTCCCTTTATGTACCACCATGGAGAAGTCAAATTCTAAAAGCAGTAGTCATTGAGCGATGCATTTGGTAGCACAAGGTTTATTAACAAGATATAACAAGGCTTGATGGTCAACAAAGAAGGTAAAAGGCATAGCCAAAAGATAATGCCAAAATTTCTTTATAGCAAATACCATGGAAAATCCCTCTGTCTCCATTGTTAAGTAATTCATTTCAGTCTCAGTGAGTTGTCTGCTAGCAAAGCTCACTGGGTAATCTAGGTTTGTTCACTAGGCTGGCACAACACAGCTCCTATGGCAAATTTTGAAGCATCAATGTGCACATGGAACATGAGTGTCCAATCCAGGGCTTGTAGAGTTGGTACAGTGGTTAGAGACTTTTTTAGTTCCTCATATGTGCATTGGCATTCCTTCGTCCATTCAAATATGATCAACAGCTTGTATAGAGGTCTAGGAATCAATGGATAGTTCAACACAAATCGTCAATAATGTTCTGCATGGCCTAAGAAGCACTAAATGCCCTTGTAATTAGTTTTGGGGGTGGAAGATTGACAATGACCTTGACCTTTGAGAAGTCTATGGCAATGCCATTCTTCGATACTACGTGCCTGAGGATGCATCCATGATTTATCCAAAAGTGGCTTTTCAAGGGATTCAACGAGAGATGATATAGGTGACACCGTTCAAAGACCGCTGGAGGGGAGCTACAAGCTCTACCCCGAGACCTACGGACCACTTATTGCTCAAGTGGTTCGAACCAAGCGGCCATGGCTACCTCTCACATAGCCGATGCGCAATGCCTACCTTAAGGGTGTAGTGAGCTTACCTTGATGCTCGATCGAGTATCCTCCTCTCTCTTGCATGCCGGTAGCTCCACGATCCTTGAGGCAAGCTCAAGCAACCTCAATCCCTCTCCCATGAGCTTCATCCTCCATAGCCACGTGCGAGATAAGAGAAGAGAAGAGAGGAGGGGAAGATGAAGAGAGAAGATGGAGAGCTTCTTCTCCAAGATCCCTCACTCTCACACAATCACTCCCTCACACTCTCTCAATCCCTCTCTCAAGCACAAGCAAGAAGGCAAGAAACAAGAGAAGAAGAAGAAGAAGCTTTGGCCACACACAAGAATGAGCTTCCCATTCACTTTTCAACTTTACATACATGCCTTACTTTTCATGGGCGTTCATCCCCCTTTTTTACATGGCCGGCCATTAGCCTAGGCCCATTTCTCATTTCCCACCGTTCTAGTCTATCCTATCCCCAACTAATGCATACAATTTGCACAGGAGTGAGCCTGGCGCTCTCTTACAAGGTTTTGGAAGCGTTTTCGCACTTAATGGTGTGCTTTTTACTATTTTACTCTCCTTGGGCTACTCTAAGACTTCTTGAGAATCGTGCCCGTGCATTTAATTTTTTCCAGGGTCTAATTGCAAGTTAAGGCGCCTTTTTCTTCTTTTATTTTTTCCATTTCCCGCTCCTCTGTGCTGCAGCAAACATTACCCCCCTCCTAGCCAAGTGCCAGTCCCATGGCATGGTGGTGGGAGGTAGTGGGATAGATGATGTTGTCACGAGGTGGAACTGGTGAGTAGATGATGCTGATGCTTGTGAATGAGAAGTGATGGGGTTTGATCACGATGACTAGGAGAGATTCCGGCGTTCTTTAGGCTCCATGAAGATACTCGGCATCTTTCACACTATTGTGGCACCCCTTTAGGTAGCCAGTTGTCCTTTGAGTATCTAAAACGCTTGAAACAATAAGGAATCCCTTAGGAGGATGGTATTGGAGGGATTTATTCTGGAAAAACCCCCCAAACGCTTTTTGCCTTGAAAATCCGTGGTTGTGGTTAAAGATCCTTGTCTTTGAGTAGAAGGTCTTTAGTTTTGAGTTGAAGGTCTTCAGGCTTGTGGAATCAATAAGCGATCCGTAGATCCAGAGGCATTGGACAGGGATCGTTGGACGATGACGTTCCAAGATCTATGCCAATGGCAGATCCATCACTGGGTTTCCTTCTGCTCGATTTGGTTCAATCATGGCAGTCACATCAGTACATGGATGTTTGGCAACATAAAGTGTGTGGAGCCCTTTAGACCTTTGCAGTGAAGCTTCAAAGTTATGGGAATGGAGTCATGTCCGACTCATGGAAAAATTCATTGTCATTGGAGGATGTAGTGGATGATCTTCTTCAGCCAAGCAGCCAGTTCTAGAAATACGAACATAACCTGCAAGAAAAGTTGTGCACTTCCTAGGGGGTGTGTCTGTTTCACTGTGTAGTGCATGGTGCTCGTGCCAGTGGAACTGGGAAATGGGTCTAACCTTGGGCAAGCCCTTGGAAATGTCCCACTCTTGAGGACCCAATTCGTGCATCGTTGGAGGTGTGGTGCAAAACTTAGGGTGACATGTCTGAAAGTCCTGCCCTTGATGTGCCCTAAGTGTGAAGTGGGGGAGGGGCTAGAGAGAACCCTAGATGCAGTGAGTGTGGTGCACAATAACAGTGAAGGAAGACTGGAAGCACATGTGAAGTGTCCTCCTTGTCAACCTGTTTAGTAGTAAATTCATCTTCCAGCTTTGCTGTTTTTGCTCTTGTCTTGCTCTCCAGTCTTTAAAAAAAAAAAGAAAGAGAGAGAGAGTACATTTGGCAAGGTATATGACACCTATTTAATCACGGGGCAGTCGCAGGCATTGTGATAAGAATGCGTGACTTTGTAGGTATTCTTTAATATCGGCTTTAGCTCTCAGAGGAGTGGTGGACAAGAAGGGATGATTACACCTTGCAAAGCGGGTGTCACTCGTATTTTCTAAGAGCTCTAGACAGAAGGAAGGGAGGAGAGTAGCCCGCATCATCAACCTAGTCATAGCTCTACTATCTATTCCTAGGTTAATATCAAAGAAGAGTGGGGGGAGATGGGCTTCCTCTGCTGCAGGTTTCTGGAGTAGCAAGAATTTGATAAGTCGGAGGTAATTACAAGTGGTCAAAAATGCTGGATCAGGGCAGGAAGAAAAGTCTACAAGAAAATGGTTTATAGAGGGAAGTATATCCTCTACCCTAAACACTAAGCACTCCTCAGGGCTCCTAGCATTTACATTATATATTTTCAGGAAGTCATAATCCCCATGTAAATCTCTACCATAGTCCACTCCATGCCTACAGGGGTAGGGCATGTATATGGGATCATTGCGCTCTTCGGGGAGTGAACTACAAAATGCGGTCCATGCATCAAAATTGGTGTCCCAAATCCTCCTTCGCCATTTCGGCTGTGCCTCGTAGCCTTAGACGGTTTTGGGAACTAGATTGACCTTATCTTCCCAGTACTCCTGTGGCTCTTGTCGCCACCTGATCATTATCATGCTCCTCTCTTCTATCCATCTATTTGCAAGTTCGTTAGCCAAATCTTTGATCTTGGCTACGACTCCTAGAGGCAGGGCCCGGTCCAGAGAGCGTGGGAAAGCAAATGGAAGCTCGAACGGCCTCTTATGTAACTCTCGCTGATGCCAGATGACCAACTCTTGGGGCCAGTCTATAGGATGTGTATCATTCCTTAGTGGCATGGGCTCCTCAGGGAGTTGTCGTGGAAGTGTGCGTGCTCGGCGTTAGGCCTCCTCAGCTAACTCTTGTCTCCTTCTCCTTGCTGCAACTATGTGCTCAGGTAGATGGGCATCTGCAGGTTCTTCCTGTGGGATATCGGGTTGAGGCGGACTCGGCATCCTTTGCAGCTCTTCGTCATCATCTTGCTCGAAATCCGGACCCTCTTCGACATTTCACTCAACCACAGGTGGGATGACTGGTGGTGGCTGCTCCTGCTAATGAAAACCTAACTCCTTGAGCTCAGTAGTGGAAAGGCCCGTACAGCGTAGGTAGTAGAATTGTTGCTCTTTAGTGATTCCTGTACTCATTGGAAGCTCCCGCTCTTGAAGACCGTATCTTAGAGCTCGGGTGGTTAGCTCCAACTTTCTTTTCACCTTTTCCACTGGATCATTGCCCTCAGCTTGCGTAATGTGGAGCACCGTGTTGAGAAAGGCTTGCCGCTGGGTTTTAGTGGTTATTTCTGCAGCCTCAACCCTAGCTTCTGCAAGCATTCTTTCGCATTCTGCCACCGCCAGGAGTTCGATCAAGTCCCTCACCCTGCCAAAATTTTTCCTTTTCCATTCCATGGCTCTTTCCTCCATCCTTTTCCTTTCTTCCTCCAGTTGGCTCGCCAGGGTGGTTACTACCTGTTGTTGCTGCTCATTTGTTAAAAACCATAACTGGTTTCTTTCTCTTAACTTCTGAGCCAACTGCTCTTCAGCAATCCCTTTGGCTTGATCGACAATGCTGAGCCTTTGGTGCACCTCGGCCAGTATTTCTGATTTTTCTTGCAACACCATGGCCATGAGGGCTTCTACATCTTCCTGGGAGGTCTCCAGCACATCTTGTAATCTTTGCACTTCATCCTGTAGCCATTTTGCTTCAGCTGCTGAGACTCCTAGCCCTTCAATCTTCAGGAACTCGATTTCGCTTATTAACCTGTTCTGTTCTTCTAGCTCCTGGCACGACTGGGGCTCCGTGGCATGTTCTTGTGGAACAGTGGCTTCGCCTTCCTGAACCCCCTAGTAGAGCATCTCCACTTGAGCGACCCTTTGCGGTAGATCACTGTATTGCTGCATTAGTAGCTTTAGGCTCCTTTGTTCTACCACCACGCTCTGCTCCTCGTCTTCCAACCTTTGTCTAAGGCGGCTTTCATTGTCTTGGGCTTCCTTCGTTTTTTGTGCTAGTTGGTCCTGCAGAGCCTTTATTTCTCTCTGTCTGTCGGCTCCCTGCCTTGAGACTTCTAGCCTAAGGGCCGCTGATGTTTCTTTTTCTTTCTCTAGCTCCAGCAAGGCCACTTTCTTCTCTTCTTTCGCCTTGTCCAGTTGTGTCAGTAGCTCGGCCACATATGCGTCATAGTCAGTGTCGGCAGGCATGGGAGTATGGGGCGTGGTGGTCGATGCCTCCAGCCTTTGTCGTTTAGGGTCTTGCTGTGACTCTGCATCTGCGGCAGTGGGCCTTTTCAAACTGGTTTCTGGCACGATTTCGGCCACTTTGCTCACCAGCAACTGCACCATGTTCATGTGTCGAGGGGAGGTGTGGGTTGTGCGGTGGTTGTAGTCGTTGTTGGCACAAAGGAGGAAGGAAGTGGATGTAGTAGGGACTTGCCCTTGCCTACGACCACTGGAGATGCTTCCACACTTGCACTGGCTTCGGCTTTATGGCGGGGGCTTACGGGTTTGAGCTCTCCACCCCCATGGGTCTCTTCCACAGATCTTCGTGTAGCTTCTGCCAATTCGGTCAGTTCCTTCAGTCGCTGCTCTTCTGCTTCTTCTTTCGCCCTTCTTTTCCTGTCCTCTTCTGCCTTCTTCGACTCCTCTCTTATCCTTGCAAGCTCCTCCTCCTCTTTCCTCCTCCTTTCTTCCTCAGCCCTCCTAGACTCTCTTTGAGCCCTCTTGATGCCAGCCCGTTCTTCTTTACTTAATTTCTCTTTCCTTTTCTTCTGTCTCCTGTCACTTTTGTTTTGTTCTTCGGGTTTGCTTGCTCGTGTAGGCGGCACCTCCTGTTCTCCCTTGTCACTTATTGTTCTTTCGCTTGATTCCCCTCCTTTGTGGTGAGGTGGGCTTTGATGTAGTGGGCTTTGATGCGCAGCTTGCTCCTCCATGATGCCCGCATCCTTTATTGCTTCATCTATGATGGCTGTCAAAATACCATCGTATCTGATTGTAGCTACCTTTGACGCAGGTTTCTTCCTTGTGGAGCGCGTGATTGAGGCAGGGGATTCTCCTCCTATTGGTGTTTCCGCCGGAGTGAGGAGGGCAGCTAAACTTTGAATGGTTTTCTGCACAAACCCATTCCAATCTACCTCTTCAGGGACTCCTGATGCGATGCTTTCTAACAGTGGGACCCTGATCCTGTTCATCAATGCATTGTACCATTTGCCCAAGAAGAGTGTATAGATCATCTTCGCTTGTAATTTCACTGCTGGGTCCGAGATGTCAGCCAAGTTGATTCCATCCATGGTGTGCACCTCTTCTTTCTTTACCCCCAGCATGGCGTAAACATCCCGTCTCGGCCATCTCTCTTTCTTGGGTATGAGCCCTAGGGCCTTTTCTATGATTGTTGCATTGAGGGGCACTTCGATTCTTCTTTCCTGCTCCCCTGTCCTTACTATGACAGTGCCACAGTTCCTGCCCTTGTCGTAGTTCCTCAGGAAATCCTCACACATGCCGTAATCCACGGCCTGCCCCACCTTTTCCACATACTTGTGGAGGTGGCATCTGTCCACCAAGTCTTTGATCACAGGTTCCTCTAGGATGGCCTCATCTAGATTCAGTGTGTGCTTGAAGGTGAATTGACTGAATCCTGGTGTCTCGATTCTGATGCCGAATTTGGTCATCTTTTCTTCAGAGAATGGGAGTTTGCCCCCTTTGTCTTGTCCTGCCATGGTGGTGACCTGTCAACACACCATGCCAACATTAATGCCTAATAATCGGCTTATTTCTAATCAAAACTCAGTTTGAGAAAAAATGTATGTGCCCAAAATTGGTATACTTGGTTAGAGGCTTGAATTTTAGAGATCGGCCCACAGCAACAATTGCTATTGTTTTCCCTTGCAGTATTCTTCCATAGAAACTTAATTAATCATAACATTCTGCTAGGCTAGATAGCATAACTCTCATTTTGCTCTGCTCTTGCTCACATTGCTCCCCCCCTCCATCTTGGATCTTTCAAGGAATCCTTCCTAGGATTAGCACAGGAAGGACGAGGTAAACACTGTTTTGCGTGGATTGGCTTACCTGGCCAATAACCAATCATAGAAGCTTGGATTGTATTTGAGTTGGGCAGGACAATCAAGAGCAAATGGTTGGATGGAGACTTGGGAAATGTAGGTCAAGTCATCGCGGAAGAGATCTCAGGTATTGAGGCGACTGGCAACATGTAATTCCTCTTCGATGAGGAATTGGTCAATGTAGGGGTGAGCGAGCACCTGATCGTCTAAATGTTGGTTATGGGCGATGGTCAAAACCCTAAATGATATAGGTGCCACATAAGTAGGGTCATATTCGAGGGTTTTAACGGCCTTGGGTTGCTCTACCTTGGTCATTATCCGGCAACCTTTTGTCTCCCATTGGATCCTTAGAGTAAACCACTGCTGCAAGAATGTGGAAGGCGAGCTTGCCCTCTGCGTGAGCTCTTGCAACTCGTGTTCAGGAGCAGAATGAGGAGGCTTACGATATGAAGTGATGAGTCTTCTGAGGGCAGCTTGTTCCTTTGAGATTTCGTCATTTGCTATCACTTCGGCAGCAATTTTGGGGAATTTAGTGGTCATAAGTTCGTATTCTTCCCAAGTGCATGGTAATGCACGAACATCCGAAGAAAGCGTTTTGTCAAGAAGACCTAGGTCGAGCCTCTCATAACTTCTAGCGAAAGTAGTGAAAGTTTTGTCTAACATTTGGATGTAGGTTATTAAGTCATCCCCAGAAGTCACGGTGAGGTCTTTAGCCAAGGAAAGGAAAGGTCGTACCGTGTAGGAAGGTTTAAGACCTGCTAGTGGTGACGGTGCAAATGGGCTGGATAGCGGCAACTCCATTATTGGTGTCTTAGGTGTGGCTGCGCACTCCAAAGCACTGTGAGGTGCTGTAGAAAGCTCTGGGTGCATGGGAGTCGTGCTGGGTTCGGAGTAGGCAATCATGGGGGTGTTTGAGTTCTCCAACCTAGGTAGGTCTAAGGCTTGTGGTGTTTGTTTTGGTCGATAGATGAGCTGGGGCGTACTAGCCATAGTGGGCAATGGTTTGCTGACTATGTCTTGGGCACCATGTGTGCAAGCCACCCTCGCTGGGGTGAGATTGCTTATAGATGAGCTTTTAAACTTGCCTTTTTTAGGCGTCCAAATCCAGGGATTGCCCTCGTAGTATCCTTGTGCTCGCAACAGAACTATGGGGATCCAACACGGCGTGATTGTGTATCTATGTTGATATCGTTTAGACTGCCTCTTAGGGTGTGATGGTTGATGATTTTGGCGTTTAGGATCACACTTGGGTGGTCTACCTGGATGTGGTTTTTGCTGTTTTGGCACCCATATCAACTTGGACTCCTTGGCCTTGTGAGCACTCTTGGTGGGTTTGGGCCTAGGGTCGAGAGCCTGGCACAAGGCCATAGTTTTCTTCTGTTTAGACTCGGCCTAGAGCTTGGTCGTAGGGGTTTCTATCGGTGGCGTCGTAATGGTGGAGGAATCAATACAGCCCTTACTGAAAGTCGTCACTATACGCACATTGTCGATAGCAAGATGAATGCGGTTTAGGTTGTAATCCACATTACAGTTTGTTTGCTTCTTGAAAGTGTGACCCAATAGTGACACATTATCAGCTTCGGTAGTGTCAGGCAACACATGGAAGAAAGCTGGTAAACTTTCAGACTCGATGGAAATGACTACCTTGCATTTGCCTAGGAGTGAATAAGCAGTACCCCCAAACGGGGTGAGTTTGGCATTAGTGGGCTGTAGTTTTGGTTGACCAATGCGTGTCCAATGGTCATGCGTCAGGATGTTGTAGTCGGCACCTTCATCAATCAAGGCATCGAAAGAATACGTCACTCCTGTTGTGACTATGATTTGCAGGTATGCCGGTGCCACTGCTTCCTCGTCTAGATCTATAAGGTCAGTTATAGTAGCCATGCAGACGTTCATTGGAGGTTCTAGCATGGGTGGCTCATGTAATGGATGTGAAGAAGGATAGTACTTCTTCATGCGGCTACCATTAAAAAAGCCTATTCCTTCGCCTTCAAGCGTCTCCAACTCAACATTCCCTGTCCTACCAATCATGCGTACCCTGAAAGGCCCTAGTCCCCTAAACTTCATCTTCTGTTTATGTCCTTTTACAGAATATAGTAGAACAAGGTCCCCTTGTTCAAAGTCTCGCTGTTTGACATGCTTGTCAAACCACACCTTTCGTTGAGCCTTCTCACAAATCAGAGAGTGGGTGGTGAGGAGTCGAGTCTCTGTTAGGCGCTCTAGCTCCACTAAGCGATTGGTCCAAGCCTCCCTACCCTCCCAACGCTCGTGGACTACTAGTCTTAAGCTAGGGATGAAAAATTCTAAGGGCAAAATGGCTTCAGTTCCATATGTCAGACTAAAAGGCATTTGTCCTACCGCTGTTTTATACGCTGTGCAATAGGCCCACAAGGCTGTCATTAGCTTGTTGTCCCAATCACTTCTTGAAGTGGACATGACCTTTGTAAGCACGTTGACTAGGATTTTATTTGTGGATTCAGCTTGGCCGTTAGCCTGAGGGTAATAGGGAGAGGACTTCCGATGTATTATTAGGAAGGTAGAGAGCAGGTGGGCGATCACTTCATTAATGAAGTGTGTGCCTTGGTCGCTTACAAGTTCGATTGGATAGCCAAACTGTGAAATGACCTGCTCCCACAAGAACTTTGCAGTGGTCCTAGCATCATTCTTCCTCCTGGCTCGTGCCTCTGCCCACTTTGTTAGATAGTCGGTTGCCACTATGATGTAGCGAGCTTGGGAATATTGTGCCGCAGGACTGATCGGTCCAATAAAATCGATGCCCCATAATTCAAAGGGTTGTCGGGCTATGACAGGGGTCAACTCCATCTTGTCTTTCCGCACAGGCACTTTGGTCCATTGGCACTCATCGCAGTGCTTTATGAATTTAGCTGCATCGTGGAAGAAGGTGGGCCACCATAGCTGGGATTGTAGCGCCTTTCGAGCT
The DNA here is from genome assembly GCF_053477565.2 of Lygodium microphyllum. Taxonomy (NCBI): domain Eukaryota; kingdom Viridiplantae; phylum Streptophyta; class Polypodiopsida; order Schizaeales; family Lygodiaceae; genus Lygodium; species Lygodium microphyllum. The sequence goes on along the minus strand of NC_141143.1, from coordinate 21,771,952 downwards.
GTCGTGTCCCAGCTAAAGTGTCCTCCAGCGATTCCTCCATGTGCTTCATTCAATGCATCATGCATCTCGTGCTCACACACGCACCTGCGCAATAAACCGCCTTGTCCCAACCTCTAGAGTTGGCCATCTATCAGTTGGTATGGCTGAATTTTCAAGATAAGTCTTTTCAGCCTGGCCTTCTCAATGGGTCGCTCAAGTAGTCCATTTTCTAGCACTTGCACTATGTCATTGGCCCAATACGACGTCAGATCAGCTTTAAATAATTCTCTCTCACTAGACAGGTTAAAGAGATGAGCATTCGGCAAATCGTCAGGCATGCCTTGCCCAACGGCTTCTCCTATGGGTATGCAGGACATGTGGTCAGCCATGTAATGCTGCTTTCCTTTGCGTATAACCATAGAGAAATCAAACTCCAGTAGAAGGAGTAACCATCTAGCTATGTGTCCCGTAGCGCAAGGCTTGTTCACAAGATATAGCAAGGCTTGATGGTCAACAAAGAAGACAAAGGGAGTGGCCAACAGGTAATGCCTAAATTTATTTACCGCAAATACCATGGCCAACCCCTCCCTTTCTGTCATGGAATAGTTTATCTCGGTCTCTATGAGCTGCCTCTGCTGGCAAAACTCACCGGGTAATCCAAGTTATGTTCACCAGGCTGGCATAGCACGACTCCAATAGCGAACTTAGAGGCATCTATGTGTACATGAAACGTTATGTTCCAGTCTGGGGCTCGTAAGATTGGTGCAGTCGTAAGAGCCTTTTTCAACTCCTCATATGCACGCTGGCATTCCTCCGTCCACTTAAACACTATCAATAGCTTGTACAATGGTCTAGCTATTAGTGCATAATTTATACAAAGCGTCGATAATATCCAGTGTGTCCTAAGAAGCACTGAACTCCCTTGTAGTTATCAGGTGGCGGTAAGTAAACAATGACTTTGACTTTGGAAAAGTCAGTAGCAATGTCATTCCTTGACACTACGTGCCCTAAGATGCATCCGTGTTTTACCCAGAACTGGCACTTTAAGGGGTTCAACGAGAGGTGGTACAACCAACACCTTTCAAAGACAGCTCTCAAATTTTCCAAGTGTTCGGCCCAACTAGAGTGTAGACATAAGTCGTCTACAAACACTTCCAGTTCGCGCCTAAGCATGTCCTTAAAAATAGTGCACATTAGGCGTTGAAAAGTTGCAGGTGCATTCATCAACCCAAAAGGCATGACAATGTAAGCGAATACACCCCATTCTGTGGCAAAGGTAGTCTTGTGCCTGTCGTCGGGGTGCACTTGCACTTGATTGTAGCTCGAGAAACCATCCAGAAAACTGTAGGCTTCTTTTCCTACTACCCTCTCAAGCATGTGCTTGGTGTAAGGTAAAGGATAGTTATCCCTCTTCGTAGTGGCATTCACTTTCTTGTAGTTCATGCACACTCGGATTTTTCCATTTTTCTTCAGGACAATCACGATAGGTGATACCCAGTCTGTGTGCTCGATCTCATATATGAATCCCGCCCTCGTGAGTTTATCAATCTCCTCTTTTACTGCGTGGGCGTGCTTGAGATTCATGGGGTAAGGTCATTGTTTCGTTGGTACTGCATCTGGGACCATTGGGATATTATGAGTCACGACCCTAGGGTCGACTCCCTTAAGTGTCCAAGCAAATACATCAATGTACTCTTGCAGGAGCGCAATGAGTTTGGTCTCTTCATCCTCCACCAAGTCATCTACAATGAACACCGGTCTTGGTTTTTCACCTTCCCCAGCCAAGTGCTTGAAGTATGTGCATAAGAAGGCAATTCCCTAGTACTCCACAAAAGTTTGTCTCAATCCAAATCGCCAATGTGGAAAAAATGATGGACATCCTTCCTAAAAATCAAGTCCTCATGCACTTGATTGTGAACCAAATGCCTGTACATATTGAAGGATGCCCCATGCAACTGCTAGTCATGATGAGTTGTACTAAAGATGTTGCACAAGAAGAACGCTAGAGCACTTAGGCTTATCCCTAGTTGTGCACTTGCCACACAAATTTAGGATCAATCCCAAGCCAACGAAATCAAATAAAAATACAAGTCTCAATGCGTGTTTTAGAAGAAATTATATATTCATTGAGTTGACATTGCATGTAGGGATTTTCAAATCATGAGCAATGTAGAGTAGCAATGTACCACCAAAACAATTCAATCAAATCCAACTCATTGCAAAAGCGTCTCTCTTCTCTCCATCATTCTCTAGTCTACACCTAGAATTAGAGCATCACCCCCTCTTGTATAAAACCCTACTCGAGAAGGAGTTGCACATAACTAACCACCTTGAGGGTCCCAACCTCTTGATCAACATTGTTACTTATCATTGTGTGTTAGCAGTTCGAACATTCGATTTGGATCCACTTGGTAAGTTAGGTGGGACCTCCTGGGAGATGCTTCATATCAATTTTACTTCAATTCTCTCAAAGCTAAGCATCAAAGAGAGACTATCACATTTATTTAGGACGAAAATAGATGCACCTTTACTAATGACTAGGATATGCTAATGTTTTCCACGAGTATCTCTTAGTGCTAGTAGCCGAAGTTGAGCCCAAGAGTGTTGTTGATTGGTCCTAGTGTGTTGCTAAAGTCTTGGATTTCCACTCTAGGACCAATCAACAACACTCTTGGGCTAAACTTCGGCCAGCATTGAAAGATGCTCATGGAAAACATTAGCATATCCTAGTCATCAGTAAAGGTGCATTTGTTTTTGTCCTAAATAAATGTGATAGAGTGTTGCTAAAATCTTGGCTGTGGAAATGGAGAGAGTCCTCAGCATCTTGCTAAAATTAGCATGTTGCTCTTGGATAAACCATTCATTGAAGGGAAGGTATTATTTGTGCTCAAGTCTATGAAGAGGGAAAGTCCCTTAGCATTTATGGGTTGCTTTGTAACTTTCAAGATGCATGCTTCAAAGATCTGACTAGCTCAAGTTATTGGACCAATGAGTACTTCAAACCTTTTGGCTCTAAGAATTGTGTATATGTATGTATGAATACAAGAGTAGATGTAATGATGTGAGTAACGTGTGTGAGCGGAGGGGTGTGTGTGAGTCATGTGTATGAGTATGTAAAGAAGGAGCAAGGATAAGTAGTATGTGACATGTGTCTATGTATGTATTATGTGTATAAGTACGTATGTACATGTGGTGAATGTTTCTATATATATCCCATAAATCATAAATACTGTGGCAAATTTAATATATTTCTTTCAATATTTGTTTCGCACGAATGGTGAAAGAGCCTTCAAAATCTCAATATACCTTAGAAATATTGGCAAATAAAAAAATTTAGAGTTACAACTTAACCTACTCAAGTTTTTTAAAAAATCCAAAAAAATAAAAGTATAGCCATTTGGAAACATATAGCTATTAAAATCATCTATGCCGTTGCTTTTTTGGCATTTGAGGCCGTTTCGGGCTCTGCTTTAAACATGCAAGATTATGGACAATAGTTTTTGGGTATACTGTAATTTTGGTTGTGTCAGCCGAAAGGGGATGCATAGGTTACAGATTTCAAATTTGTAAGTTTTGAGGTGTTTGCCAGAAAGCAAACATAAGTTTTACTTGCAAATAGGTTGTAGATTACATGTACTATTGAGTAGTTGGTGAAAAAGGCTACTTAGTATATTGATGTGCACTTATTGTGAAAGGTTACAAAAGATGTGCTTGCTGTTTTGTATCATTTTTGTGATAATGGGAGAGAATGGTGGAAACCCCATCATTGAGAAGTTGGATAAGAACAACTACCCATCATGGAAGTTCTGTGTGATGAACTTCCTTCTTGGAAAAGGCCTTTATGAGTTTGTTTTAGGTAAAGAAAAGGAGCCATAACTGAGTAACCCTGGAATGCAAAAATGAATTAAAGGAGTGGAAAGAATGAAATGCAAAGGAAAAAAAGTGATGTATTGGCTATCTACAAAAACATTGATAATACTATGCTAGGATATATTAGGAATGCAAAAACTTCACATGGATCTTGGACAAATTTTGAGAACACGTTTTCAGTAAATACAAAGGCAATAACTCAAGCAAGAGTTGAATGCTTTGAAGAAAGGAAAAATGTATGTCACAATGAGTATGTTTTGACGGTGAGGAGCATTGAAAATGCTTTGGCAGTATTGATGCAATGCCTCATGATGATTATTTGGTTCCATCTACTTTGGGTGGCCTTAATAATGAGAAGGCTTGAAAATCATTTATCACTTTTATATATATACGGAAGCCACTTGTAGATTTTGATGAGTTGGTCTCTCTTATGATTACTGAAGACATCAATATACAAGGTAACTCATTTGAAAGAAATGGTAAATAGGTCCAAGCATTTTACTCAAGTTCAGGAAGGGGACATGGCAGATCCTCTTCGAGAGGCCATGGTATGGGACGTATTAGTGATAGCCAACAAAACATGTTAAATCAGTAATTTGGTAGAATCCAGGTTTTAGGAGGTCCTAGAAACTTTAGAGACAAGGGGAACTCTAGAGGAAGAGGTGGATGGCAAAAAAAAGATTCTAGCAATTCTAGTATTGTTTTTCTTTATTGTGGCAAAACTCGTCATATTGCGATTCATTGCTACGTTAAGAAGGATGACATCCATAATGGTAGATTATAGCAAGGAAACTATGTATCATCTTCATGATAGAATAAATATAAAAATGAGCATCTGTTTGTTATGTAGCATATGCTGAATGCTCTTACAAGAAAGGGGACACATGATGATGTATGCTATGTTGATTCAGGTGCATCTACTCATATGATCGGTCATGCTAAATGGTTTGGAGAGATGCAAGATTTACAAAATCCAAGTTATGTACATATGGGTGATAATTTATGCCTCCGAATTTCACACATATCGAGAAAAAAATGGGTCATTCGATACTAGCTCTAGGGATCTAGTCGGGCCTTCGATACTCATCAAACAATCCCAGGGCCTCACAGCCCCACGAGCATATAGACACTATGAACTAATTTATGAAAAAAATATGTTTGTAGATACAACCTCTAAATTTTAGTCCAACATGATGCTCTTCCCGACTCCAAGAAAAGGGAGTACCACAACATATAGATGGCTAGCACCTCATAGCACACACAAAGGGAGCACCCCCTAGCTTATTGATGTGGTGCTACTACAACTCTCCTATACCCTAGGGAGGATTGGCCCCAAGATGCATCGTCTCTGTCAAGATTGTGGGAGAGAAGGAAGGAGTCTCACTTGTAGCTTTCTTGCTTGCACAATGGGAGAATACACACACAGGTGGAGGCTGAAAACAGTTTTCCTCTTCTTAGTTGTGTAAGCCCAAAAGAACTCTAGTACATAGAAATAGAAGAACCCTATATATGGGTCTCAAACCAAACTCAACTAACTAAGGTGGCATACTAACTGAGCCACAAACTAGAGTAGATAAGGATAGATGTCATCTAGCTATTATTCATGGGCGGTGTACCAACCGCATCTGCAACAACTGACAAATCGGTGACATAAATGCACAATGGTCACCCTGGCATATCACGAGTGGAGCTCGATATCTCAACACTTCCCCTCGAGCTCAATCCCAATTCCTGCACACCAAGCAGGTCTCTGAACTTGCGCAGCTTCTCTGCGCCCAATGCCTTCGTAAATATGTCAGCTACCTGATCCTCTGTGCCGACATAAACTAGATCAATAAGACCTAGTAAAACTCTCTCTCGCACATAGTGATAATGTACCTCAATGTGCTTTGTCCTAGCATGATAGACTGGGTTATTTGCCAAGTGTATACTACTCATGTTGTCACAATAAATGACAACTGGCCTCATGCATATCATAAAGTAGCTTATGTAACCAAGCTACCTCACATGCAGCCATTGCTGCACCCCTATACTCAGCCTCTGTGCTCAACAAGGCAACTGTAGGCTGTTTCTTGGTGCTCCAAGTGACTGCAACACTCCCAAAAGAGAACACATATCCACTGGTAGATCGTCTATCAGAAATACTACCAGCCCAATCAGCATCAGTGTATCCATGCAACTGTATCTGAACCCCAGTCTCATAAAATGGTCCATATTGCAATGTGGACTTCACATACTTGAGTATGCATCTAGCCGCATCCAAATGAAGTTTCCTTGGAACCTGCATAAACTGACTTACCAATCCAACAGCATAGCTCAAATCTGGCCTGGTAATAGTCATATAAATCAAACTTCCTAGTGTGCGTTTGTACATAGTAGGGTCTTCCAGAAGCTCACCTACATCTGCACTCAGCTTCACATTCTGCTCTAAAGGAACTAAAATAGGCTTACAGCTTGTCATCTCATATTTGGACAGCATGTCCAATCCATACTGCCTCTGCAAGAACCATATCCCACTTGGTGATCTAATCACCTCAATGCCCAAGAAATAACGCAGCTCTCCCAAATCCTTCATCTCAAACTTCTGCTTCAATAGCATTTTCACATGAAGGATATCTTCATCACTATCACCTGTGATAATCAAATAATCAACATAAATGACAAGCAGCATAATACCTTTCTCTGTTTTTCTCACATAAAGTGAGAAATCTGCCTTGGAAATCTAAAAGCCAATAGTGATAAGATACTGTCCTATCTTGTCAGACCATGCTCTAGGTGCTTGCTTCAAGCCATACAAGGCTTTCTTCAACCTGTAAACAAACTCAAGATGAACAGCATGCACATAACCTGGTGGCTGCTCCATATAGACCTCTTCTTGCAAATCACCATGCAAGAAAGCATTCTTTACATCCATTTGATGTAAAGACCATCCCTTTGATGCAGCCGTAGCAATGACTGCTCTTACGGTTGCCATCCTTGCAACTGGACTGAATGTTTCTTCATAATCAATGCCATATGTTTGTGCATATCCCTTGACTACTAACCTTGCCTTGTATCTGTTCACAGAGCCATCTGCATTGTGCTTCACCTTATAAATCCACTTACAACCAATTTCATTCTTATCTTTAGGCAAAGGTACCAATTCCCATGTAGCATTTGCTTCCAAGGCATCCATTTCTTCATCCATGGCTTTCTCCCATTTTTCTTTTCCCATGGCTTGCTCAAAAGAAGTGGGTTCTGGTTCTTGTATCACTTTGACCATATATGCATAGTGAATGTCTGTAAATCCATCATATTTTAGCCTATCCACAGGATACCTAGCTCTACTAGACCTGCGCAAAGTAGGTTCACTCCCAGGTGTTCTCAAATCATCCCTGGTCTTCCTTACTCTAGGTGTAACAATAGAAGGAATACCCAACTCATCATCAATGCTCTGTTCTGAGCCACTGGATTCACCATCCACATAAGAGTGACCTAGATTCACATCAAACATGGGCTGATCTACCTTCTCTTTTCCTTTTCGTGATACCTACATACCACTATCTGCATTGCTTTGAGAAGATTCTCCTGATCTCAATCAGCCTGTCCATGGCGAAGAATGTGAACCACTGCTAGAGGACGCTCTAGGTCCACTAATATCTTGTGACTGCTGCTATGAATTCTGTGCAACATTACCATTTTGTGCATCTACATTATCAATCACATTTACTGGTTTATACCAGCTACTCATCTCATAAAAAACAACATCTCTGCTCACTGTAAACTTACGAGTAGAAGGGTTATAGCATCTATACCCTTTTTGCTGCAGAGAGTAACCAATAAAGATGCACTTCTCATCTTTTGAATCCAACTTGGATCTCAATTCATTTGGCACATGAATATAGGCAATGTAACCAAAAATTTTCAAATGAGAAATATCTGGTTTCCTACCAATATACATCTCCTTTGGAGTCATGCCATGTATTGTTGCAGTGGGAGTCCTGTTCATTATGTAGACTGCTGTAGCAACTACCTCAGCCATCTGGCAAGTCTTTTTCGTTGAGCATGGCACGAGATACCTCTCGAATATGTCTATTTTTCCTTTCTGCAATTCCATTTTGTTGTGGGGTATGACTGCATGAATATTGCTGCTTTATGCCATGCTTTTGCAGGAACCTTGTAAACTCATTTGAGAGGTACTCTCCCCCTCCATTTGACCTTAGGCATTTTATTTGCAGGCCTGTTTCTTTTTCAACCATAGCTTTAAGAGTTTTGAAATGCCCAAAAACTTCACTTTTCTTTTTCATAAAATACACCCAAACTTTTCTGCTATAGTCATCAATAAAAGTGACAAAATAATGACAGCCTCCAAGAGATGCAGCTTTAATAGTCCACACATTAGAGTGGATTAATTCCAATGGCTTCTTACTCTCTTGAACATGTCTAGGAAATGGTTTCCTTGCCTGTTTTCCAAATTGACAGGCTTCACATACCTTATGCATTTCTGCAACCTTGAATTTAGGCAATCTTGCAACAATATTTTGGGCTTGCATTGATTTAAGTCGCTGTACATTAACATGACCAATGCATTTATGCCAGATATCAATATCTACAACTGCACTGGTTCCATGTGCAAACATTGCTGCACTCAATTCAGGCATGTCTGCATCCAATGTAAACATTCTACCCTTCTTCTTTCCTTTTGCTATCAAGCGACCTTTATTTTTCATATCCTCAACAAAGCGTCCATGAGAATTAAATCTGACCTGCAAGCCCTACTCAACCATTCGACCAACAAAAACTAGGTTCTTGGTGATATTCGGGATATGAAATACATTCGACATGTATTTTTTTTTCCCGTCCTGCATAGACAAAGGAAATTTTCCAATCTGCACAATAGGATGTGCAGTATCATCACCAGTCTCCAAAAATCCTGGTTTTTCCATTTTTCTTGCATCCTGCATCCATTCTGCATGACCTGTCATGTGGTTTGATGCACCTAAGTCAACATACCACACATCGTTGCTTTCTTCTGCACTTGTCAAAGAATTGGTCATGTGCTGCACCATAAACAAATGCTGATTTCTGTCATCACCCTGTCTATTAAAAGATCCAGAATTTCCTTGTTGCAATTTTCCATTCATGATGTCATTCTGCTTTTTATAGCAGTCTTTAGCCATATGACCTATTTTACCACAGTAGTAGCATTCAACATTGCTGTTTGCATTTTGGCCTCTTTGCCATCCACCACGACCTCTTTGGCTCCCCCTGCCTCTAGAGTTACCACGTCCTCCTCCATAGGACTGGTTTTCTTGAGTTTGCTGCATATTCTGATTTCTATCATGGCCTCTAGATCAGCCTCCTCTACCTCTGCCTCTACCTCTTCCAGCATTTGAGTAGAAGACACTTTCTTTTGAAGTTCCTCCTGAAGAAGATGCACCACCATTTCTCTGCTCCTCAGAAATTAGAAGAGCAATCAACTCCTCAAAATTAGGAAATCTTTCACGGACGGAAATGGATGTTCGGAACTGTGCATAATCCTTTCCTAGACCATTCAAGGTCACAGAAACTAAATCATCATCTTTCACTAGTGACCCAATGGAAGCAAGTACATCTGCAATCTTCTTCACCTTCATGTGGTAGTCATTGATGCTCATACTTTCTCTTTGCACATTGTGCAACTCTGCTTGAGCTGCATTTTCCTGGCTTGCGTATTTGTGCTATTCATTTTTGACAAAGTATCCCATGCCTCCTTTGGCGTACTTGCATCTTGAATATGCACAATCATAGAGTTTGAAATGCTGATAGACAGCCAGTACATAACTTTCCTGGCTATCTCATGCCATGCTTTAAATGCATGCATTTGTTGTTGATTGGGAACATCAGGAAGAACTGGTTCTTCTTCATTTCCTGCAACGAATTCCCAATATCCTTTTCCCATAAGGAAATTCGTCATTCTAAACTTCCATGCTTGGAAGTTGTTCTTGTCAAGCTTTTCAGTGACAATCTGTGAAAGAGAATCAAATGCCATTACAGAACACTATAAAAAATTCTATCACTGCAAAGAACACAGCTTCAGCCTCACAAGGGCAAATCTGCAAAACTGACGAAAGTGGTATTTGACCACACAGTCACTTCCTAGTGACGATTTTGCATCAACAGGCAACAAGGATGATTCTGTAACTCCCAATGTCTGTACACACAAGCATACAATGCAATTTCTACAGTAACTTTTCACCGACCTGCAGAACAGTGATCGCACAGCATAAAACATGGCCTTTTCCTGAGTGCGTGCAGAAAACTTCCGCCTCCAAAACAGGCCCCGAAATGGCCTCAAATAAAAAAAATAGAGTAACCAAGGGCTAAAGCCCCGTCTCGCAGCATATATTGTCCTCTTGCTACACCGCAAAGGGCGTCTCAATCTGAGACAATGAACTCTTGCACTTTCCAGCTGTGTTACCTGCAAAGACTTGCTCCCAAAACAGAAAAATGAAAGCAACATTGATCCTCTTACCAGAACACCGCGAACTTGGTTTGCTTTCTTGAGCTCCTTACCACAAACAAGGCTCTGATACCATGTCAAGATTGTGGGAGAGAAGGAAGGAGTCTCACTTGTAGCTTTCTTGCTTGCACAATGGGGGAATACACACACAGGTGGAGGCTGAAAACAGTTTTCCTATTCTTAGTTGTGTAAGCCAAAAAGAACTCTAGTACATAGAAACAGAAGAACCCTATATATGGGTCTCAAACCAAACTCAACTAACTAAGGTAGCATACTAACTGAGCCACAAACTAGAGTAGATAAGGATAGCTGTCATCTAGCTATTATTCATGGGCGGTGTACCAACCGCATCTGCAACAACTGACAAGTCGGTGATATAAATGCACAACGGTCACCCTAGCATATCATGAGTGGAGCTCGATATCTCAACAGTCTCAACATATAACACATACATACAAAGTCCACTCTTCACAATATTCATTCCAAGAGATAGTATATTCCTCACCAAATCGACCCCCAATGAAATGATTATACTAAACCTACGGCATGGGGAGCTTTAGACTCATCGTGGGTTGATAGTTTGAAACCAAATGCTATGCATCCAGGAGATTGTTCTCTTTATACCATATCGATGCAATACAATGAAAAGTAGATGAATTTGAGTGCACAAACATTTTACTTAATTAAAATCAACATTGTGAATGTACTTAAACATTCTTTCTATGATTTTCCTTCACTAATGACTTTGATGTGATGATAAGGCAGTGCTAGACTACTTCATGCCATTGTACCTCTTAATACTTAAAATAAGATCAAAACCTATATGAAAATTGCATCAATCAAATCAAATTAAAAACCATATTCAACACATAAAACCCCCTCTCTCTTTACCGTTTAGCATTTTGCTTGTGGTGGGTAGGTTAAGAGGTGTTTCGATGTATGTTTCTTCATAATGTAAGCAATAAATGCGCACTAAAATATACAAATGGAGGTAAGCTAAGGAAAATCCTCATACCTTACCTCCATTATACTTGCACAAATGTAAATCTAATTTTTCATGAATAATCTCTAATTTTCTCTCAATTAAAATATATTTTTCTCTATTTTTACAAGTATTTGTAATTAAAATTCTAGTTTTTCTATATTTTTTGATATAAAACACTTGAAATTACTGAATTCATCATTATTCCCCATTTTTCTTCATGAAAACACAATATTTCATGATGAAACTCATAAAATTTATGATTTAGCATAAAACCGTACTTTTACGTGTTTTGATAAAGCATATAAACAACTAAGACTTGCTATTCATGTTGATATTTATGATAGAATGAACCATTTTCAAACACTAGACACCACTTTCAACCATAGAAAACCAATATGCATCATAAAACCGAGAGGAAGCCCACTTAAAACCACATACACACACTTCGTAATTCGAAAATGAGAAGCCGCAAACATCATTTATAGTGGCTGATGCTTCCTTAGCACTTTCTTGATCTATCCCTCACATTTTGTCACAAATTGCGGCACCCATTCTCCCTCATTCTCTTAGCCCATATAAACCACGTTTATGGTGGTGAGAGAGAAAGAGGACAAAGAAAGACCGATTTTTTATCTTGTTGAATGCCATTTCTCGCGAGAACTGGAGCGATGGAGAGCAAAAAACTCATGCAACCAATGCCCAAGAGGGAGAAGAGAATTGTTGTAGGTCCAAATTTGCCATTTTTGGGGGATGGAGGAGACACTAAAAAAAATGCACCCCTCTATCACATGCCTCCATCACATGCTTTCTGACTTCTAGATTCGATAGTGCTTCATAATGCCAAACCTTGTGGCCATTAAATGGGGGGTCAAACAAGCTATGATTGACGAATGAATGCTTGCATTGGATTCATGGCATCGAAATGTATGTAGAAAAATTCATCTCATTGATCCACAATCATTTCATTTTTCATGCAAATTTGCTCTTTTATGCCTCCCAAGCCACTTTTGTGCTTTAAAATCAACTCTAAAAATCTGCTCTCATTGGTGAACATGGGATAGGGTGACTCAACTCCTCGAATCCATGAACTGTTTTGCACATAAATAAAACACGAAGAGCATCAAGCTGCTATACCAAAAAATACACAACAAAACACAAACATAGCTCTCACCCCACCCCTTGACAAAGATCAAAGTATGAAGTCCACAAGGGATATGCTAAGTATAATCTGATAGAAATCCAAAGCTAGTTGCTAACCAAGTGCTCCAACACAAAATGACAAAAAAGAACTATCAAAGGAGTCATCCTAACTGGTGGTTTGACCTGTCTACCGAACCAAGGATAACTGGATTAGGAACTGCTACTAGGTCAGGATTCCTATAGCCTGGTCTTGTATTTTTAGATATGTTTTATTTATCACTTTTTTATACTTCAGGACTTGATACTCGGGTGTGTAAAAAGAAGGGAGTCGAAAGTATTATGACCCCAGGAGAACAAGGCATCGGTCTCATGTCCTGTCTCTCGATACCCAAGAACCTACCAAGCTCTCGCAAGGTGACACTAAATCCTTTTTTCCACGCTCACTTTTATTTTCATTTCAATCGTCCATATTTATTTTTCTGGTTAAATATCACCCCATGAAGACAAGTCATCGTCTAACTCATCCCCAAGAACCTACTAAGCCTTCTCAAGGCAATGATCATCTGCTCTTGGAAAATTTTTAATTTTAAAGGTTAAAATCCCTTTTTACACACCTCTATGCTTTATATATATATTAGATATATTCATTGCTTCTTCTCTTTCTTTTATTTGGCAAGCTTCTCTATCTACCTCACAATTAACATGGATTCCTAGAAACAACTGCCTAGCAGCCTAGTAGAATAGGATCACTAGGACTACTCGCAAAAACAGCTCTCAGAGTGTCCGAAAATGTTTTTACAGGAGGCCAACAACTACTCAAACCTCCCCAAACATAGCTAACCTAACCCTGGGACTCCATGCCTTGACTTGCTAGTCCCCAAAAGAAGAAAACTCCCCACAAACACATATACATTCAGATTAAGGGGTAAAAAGCTTGGAAAGGAAAAATAACACCTGGACTTGGCCACAAGAAGCTTCTACATAGCAAGAGGCTCCCTCCAAACACTTCTTTAGACTGCTTAATGCAATACTAAAACATTGTTAATCCTAGCTTGAGATGGAAGCAGAAGAAGTGAAATGTAAATGAAATGGAAGTAGGACGGAGAACAAGCAAAGACGCAAGGACGGCCTCTAAAATCAAGGTAAAGGCAAAAGCACATTTTTAAGTGAAAGGCAACCCAAAACTTTTGTAAAAGAGTGCCAAGCTTCCTCTTGTGCAAATTGTAAAAGGGTAGACGGGATAGGCTAAAGAAATGGGCCAAGTATAAGAGAATGGAAAAGAGAACCTTGCCATAATGACCGATCATGAAAAAGAAGGGGATGGGTGTCCATGGGATTTTAGGGCATGTATATAAAGTTCAAAAAGTGAATGAGAGCTCATTCTTTGGTGTGTGGCAACAAGAGACTCTTCTTCTTTCCTTCTTCTCTTCTCTTTGCTTGCTTATGTGTGCTTGAGAGAGAGTGTGTAAGGGTGAGCGATCAAGGAGGTGAAGCTCTCCACCATCTCCTCTCTTCTTCCTCTTCTTCTCTTCTCTTCTCTTCTCTTCTCTTGTCTTGTCTCATGCATGGCTATGGAGGATGGAGCTTGGAGGTGGAGGCTTGAGGATGCTTGAGCTTGCATTAAGAGTCGTGGAGCTACCAGTGTGCTTGAGGGAGGAGGCAACTCATTCAAGCATCGAGGTAAGCTCACCACACCCTAGTAGGATCAAAGGCGCGTCGGCTAGGTGAGAGATAGCCATAGGTGCTCACTTGAAATGCTTGAATGAATAATAGTTTGTGGGTTTTAGTAGTTGACCATGAGCTCCCTCTACATTTTGGTTCCATTGCCAAGACCAATGGATTCAAGCTTGAAAGCTTGCGGGCCTCAAATCGAGCATTGAAGTAAGAATTTCATCCCTCAAACCAAGGCTTGAGATAGGTAGGAAGTTTTGGGTTTTTTAATCTTCACAAAAAGTATTTTGGTTATTTTGGTGGTTTGATGATTAGGAGAGTAGAAGAGATCATTTCAATACTTTGCTTTCGATTCTTGTTGCATTTAGAGTAGCTTAGGATTAAGAAATTGGATTGGAAAAGCGTAGGGTGTTTGCTATTGTAAAACAATGCCCAAACAGGGCACAAATCGAGAAAAACGGGGAAAAATTAGTGCTCAAGGGGATTAAGGTTGACAAGTGAGTAATCAGAAGTGGCAAGACCTTTTTCGAGAAGGGGTTTAATAGCCGAGAGGCCAAGGAAGAACTCATTTAAAACCTTGATTGAGAGAGAGAGAGAGAGAGAGAGAGAGAGAGAGAGAGAGAGAGAGAGAGAGAGAGAGAGAGAGAGAGAGAGAGAGAGAGAGAGAGAGAGAGAGAGAGAGAGAGAGAGAGAGAGCTCCATTGCATGGATTCACTTCAATCTTACTGCTGACAAGTTTGTTGCCCACTATAGGTATATCCAACCCTTCTCCTTTATCCATAGCTTGGATCTGGAGGTGTGTGAGATATGTCATGAACTAAAACGTGTGATTCAAGCAATTTATTATTGTGTCGGCCAAAAACACGCTACGTTTGGCGCGTTTGAGCGGCTAGATTCTGGACGGAGTCCTAGAATCAGCCCTTGGCCACTTATCTTTGGCCCATTTGGCCCGCCAAATTCAGCCTTAGCTTGCCCAACTTGGCGAAGTCCTGTTTGGCCACCCACTGACCCTCGAACACAACATCCACTTGGCCCTCGGCCATTCGGGCTGACTCGGCCAATCGTCCACCACTTGGCCACGTCCATTCGGGCCATCCGAACTCCATATTCAGCCTCGGCCCACTTGTGCCATGTGTCATTCAGATGTCCTAATTCGGCCTAGTTCCACTCGGCCCTCGGCCATTCAGCCCGTTCGAGTTATACACTCGGCCCCTACAATTTGGACCTATTGGGCTGAATTTGATTTTTCCCAAAATTTTTAAATTATGGACCAAACCCACCTAGACACCGGCCATACGAACTTCCGAAGGCCATCTAGACACTTAATACACCTTTTTGGAGCAAGGAATAGAAGAATCAACAAGAACATATGTAGGGGTGACACTAGTCAACTATCTAGCAATCTAGCTCGTTAGCGGCATCAAACGGAGTTGTAAACCCCCAAATGAATCTTGACTAAGCGAAAGGTGCAGCAAAAACCCTATAAACCAGTGAGGACGACCAGAAACCGAACATATAAGCCTATTACGCCAAACCCATAAATGAGAGTGCAACAGCTGCTTAGACACTTTGTTTTCTCACTCACTCTAATTTTCAGCACCTTGAAACACACTTAAGAGAAGCTAAAAGCCTGATTGCGCACAGTGCATGGAAAAGAGTACACACACACACATAGGGTAAAGGTAAGTTGAGGATTGTTTGTAATTAACAAGGAACTCGCTCAAACATAAAAACTTGAAATAACCCACCAATAAGAGAAGATCCCAAGACATAGACAAGTGATCAAATCCCCAAGTGTAGGACCAAGCAAATAACACAATTGAAAAGCTAGATGTAGCAAGGACCAACACTATCATCAAGGAAGTGGATCTACCCGATCTCATCAACTTGATCGACAACTTGATAGAACAAGAAATCTTAGACATGGAAGAGGGCAGCTTAGATCATAAAAGTGATGAAGAACTTGGCCTAGGAGTCTTTCCTAAGGTGATCCAACAATTAGTGAGCAAATATGACGCTCAAACCCAGTTAGAACATCGCGATGACCTGCAAAGGACATCAAAGAGAACCTTGAGGAGGAGAGGAAACTAGCACGCAAAGCTCTACAAGGCATAGTCGCTTACAACTAGGATCAGCAAACTATAAGCTTACGATAGAGCATGGAAATGTAAGAGATCCATAGAGTGCTAGCCCTAGTAGGCAAAAATCAAATAAAGAACGAGAGAGCGCTAGAAGGAGACCTCGCGCTAAGCGAGCTTCTTTGGAAGGGGAGCCCCTTTGGCCCTCCCAACACCTAATGACACTAAGCTGGCCTTCCCTAGGATGGAGATAAACCCTACGGGTATCCCTAGACCACATGAACCCTACGTACCCATCCATCGAGTGACACTCTAGTCCACTACCTGGAGGAGCCGAACGGTGACAAGCTTTATGTACACCCTTACGTGTCGTACGATGAAGAAGGCAATGCAATCCTTATGGACTACCGACCAGTACCAGTGATGGTATTAGGTAGAGGGAGAGGCAAAGGCCTAGGAGGGTAGACAGAAGAGCCAATTGTGTGTTGGAATTGTGGTCACCTAGGACATGTTTCTTCACGCCGCGTTGAGAGGGAGCGAGCAAATAGAGACAAGGTTAACCTAACATGCGCGAGTGTGGAATCACTCATCTCTTTGTCAATTGCCCTAGACAGAAGCCATTCTCTAGTTCGGCAAACAAGCCATTGGTCCCATTAGGGTTGTTCGGTGTCGAGACACTTGATGGGGAGGCCACACCTATCCCATTGCATGTCATGACCCGCGCACAAATAAAGCAGGCCGGCATATCATTGCCAGGGCCTAGCAATCTCAATGCAACCTCAATCAGAAAGAAGATTTGGAGACGAAGGAAGAAGAGTCTAAATGCTAAGGTCACGCTCAAAATCAAAAGTGCCACAACACTACCTGCTCAAAAGAAAGTTAGTGATAGAGGCAAAAATATCAGCTCCAAGGACTGTTGAAAAGGAAAGTACTAAGGTCAGGGATTACCCCAGAGTACCCCAACCCAAAGCGCCAACTCGAAGCCATCGAGAAAGTGAAGGAGTGGGTGAAAGAAGCCTTAGAGCACCTAAAAGACATTGAGCCCATACTAGAAGATGAGATCAATGATCTCTCAAGCATAAGCATACCAGTCTCACCCCCACGACCAAAATCGAGGGATGCAACTCTCATGCAATTGCACCACAAGGAGTGCTGCTTAGACAAAGTCTAAATGCTATGGACCAGCAAATTAGTCAAGGCCATTAGCCAAGAAATGCGGAGTAAGGAGAGAGGCAAGCAACTACCAATACATTGGTGACCACCCCTATGACTCTAAGCTTAGGAGACTTGCTTAGGAAGCATCCAATGCTATGGCAGGAGCTGAAACAGTGGGTCGAAGAATCAAATGAGCAAGCTGCCCCGCAGACTTGCACGAGCAGAAACACAAATACCGAGCCTGACGTTGTACTCTGTGCCTAAGTCCTTGTACGTCAATGCTTTCTAGGAAGGCACAGAGATGTATCCAATCCTGCCAGCAAGTCTTAGCTCTTTGAGATGTCACAAGAAAGGGAATCTTAGACACTAGAGTAGGAGTTAGTATGCTAAGCCATGTAGTACTCCAAACTTGGGGTAACCCACAGATCGAGACTGTTAGGTTCAAGTCACACTAGCTAACGGAATGAAGATGAAACCATTCGGTGTGCTAAAGAATTGGCCAGTGAAGATTGCAGGAGTCCAATTCTTTGTTGACTTTATAGTCATGAAGGCAGTGGACTATGACATCTTGCTAGGCCACCAACCCTGAATCCGCAACGCGAGAGTCATAGAAGACTAAGGCAATGGTCTCATCTTCCTAGGCAATCAAATGGAGGTTGTAAGGGTAAATATGGACACCTAGAAGACTACGTCGGTTGACCTAGATGCCATCTCCACCATGTTGAAGGGTGACAGCCAAATTAGGAAATCCTACGGGCCCTTAACCAAGTATATCCCATGTCCTGAGGACCAGCGAGACTGGATGCATGTTCTTGCTACCATCGACCTGCCGTTCTCGGACAATGAGGAGTACGAACAAGCCATCAAGACAATTGGCAAGCCCAAGGACACACCCTCAGTACTAGACTGCATGATGGTGGGCTGGAAGCCCACGATGCAGAAGACCCAACTCTGTCACATTCCAAGTCCCAAACAATAGAGAAAAGCTCCTTGAGATCCTAGAATATCTGACTGGCAAGTTAGCCGGCAATCCAACAACAAAACTCAAGCCACTCCAAGATCTCTTAGATGAGCCTAAGTGGTGATGGTCCAAGGTGCACAATTTAAACTTGATGTACACTTGGGCCTTAGTCCTCGACCAATGAGAAGATACGTATCATGACTTGGGAGATGATGAGCAGTTGGATAAAGATAGCTTTGACGATAAATATGAAGACTGTTGTTTCTTCAATGATGAGAGGGAAAGGGAAATAGACACTATAGAATACGACATTGAGGGATGTGTAATCAAACAAATACAAGCTGACTTCAGACCATGCAAGTAGAATGCCTTTAGGTTAGAGAGAGGAGTCATGCGCATGGATTGTGATCGAACTTGGTTGGAGCACATAGGCGCAATTGACTATGAGCAGGCAGGCCTAGCCCAACTAAGTGCCACACCACTATTGAGAACAGACTCACCTTTCGAGTTGCGATGACTAGGAGAGACTCTCTCTTCTAGCGAAGACTGAGAGTTTAATTCTGAGTCGGAATTCATATCAAATAGTGATCCTGAGATACCTCAACCTTCCAAGACTAGGTGCACCAAGGGGGACCTACTTGTCCACCTAAGGCACTAACGATTAACAGAGGAACGATGGAAGCTGCCTATGAAAACACATACAGAAGAGTAGTAAAAATTGCAAGACCTACCAAAGCGATTCACGAAATTCAAAAAAGGAGATAGGGTAGTGATCTTTCTGAGAGCCAAACGACAAGGGCAAGCAAGCAAACCAATTGAAGGACTTGCCAAGATCAAGGAGGTCAATTTAGCCAGGGAAGGGGAGACACCTTGACCTGCCTTTATAACCGATGACTTGGCTGAGGAAGAGGAAGCAAGTATTGTTGCCCTCTTATGAGAGTATATAGATGTCCTTGCTTGGTCCCTAAAAGAGCTCAAAGGGGTAGTCCCTAAAAGAGCTCAAAGGGGTAGACCCAAGTGTAGTGACTCACAACATACCCATGACACATGACGCAACACCTGTCAAAACAATGATTGTATCCTATTAATCCAAAGCACGCCCACACCATCAAGGAGGAAATTGACAAGCTAATGAGGGAATGATTCATCTATGAAATTGAGCACATGGACTGTGTTTCACCCATATTCATTGTATTGAAGAAGAATGGAAAGATTAAAGTGTGTGTCAATTACAAGAAGGTAAATGCTGCTACCGAAGAGAGATAGTTATCCATTGTCATACACCAAGCACATGCTCAAGAGAGTGGCTGGCAAAGAGGCCTAGAGTTTTTTCCGATGGCTTCTCTGGATACATTAGATGCAAGTGCATCCTAATGATAGGCATAAGACCACATTCGCCCCACTAAGTGGGGCGTCTTTGCCTACATAGTCATGCCTTTCGGGTTGACTAATATGCCAGTTACCTTTCAACGAGTGATGTGCATTATATTCAAAGATATGCTTAGGAAGGAGTTAGAGTCTTTGTGGATGACTTGTGTGTTCACTCTACTTGTGGAGAGAACACTTAGACAAACTCTGAGCGGTTGTTTACCGCAGCACAGAGGAGCGGGAAATGGAAAAAAGAAAAGAAGAAAAAGGCGCCTTAACTGGCAACTAGACCCTGGAAAAAATTAAACGCAGGGGCACGATCCTCAAGAAGTCTTAGAGTCACCCAAGGAGAGTAAAAGAGTAAAAAGCGCACCATTAAGTGCGAAAACGCTTCCAAAACCTTGTAAGAGGGCGCCAGGCTCACTCCTGTGCAAATTGTATGCATTAGTTGGGGATAGGATAGACTAGAACGGTGGGAAATGAGAAATGGGCCTAGGCTAATGGCCGGCCATGTAAAAAAGGGGGATGACCGCCCATGAAAAGTAGGCATGTATATAAAGTTGAAAAGTGAATGGGAAGCTCATTCTTGTGTGTGGCCAAAGCTTCTTCTTCTTCTTCTCTTGTTTCTTGCCTTCTTGCTTGTGCTTGAGAGAGGGATTGAGAGAGTGTGAGGGAGTGATTGTGTGAGAGTGAGGGATCTTGGAGAAGAAGCTCTCCATCTTCTCTCTTCATCTTCCCCTCCTCTCTTCTCTTCTCTTATCTCACGCGTGGCTATGGAGGATGAAGCTCATGGGAGAGGGATTGAGGTTGCTTGAGCTTGCCTCAAGGATCATGGAGCTACCGGCGTGTAAGAGAGAGAAGGGTACTCGATCGAGCATCAATGTAAGCTCACTACA
Source organism: Lygodium microphyllum (assembly GCF_053477565.2). Classification (NCBI taxonomy): domain Eukaryota; kingdom Viridiplantae; phylum Streptophyta; class Polypodiopsida; order Schizaeales; family Lygodiaceae; genus Lygodium; species Lygodium microphyllum. The sequence goes on along the minus strand of NC_141143.1, from coordinate 21,751,368 downwards.
CCCTTAAGGTAGGCATTGCGTATCGGCTATGTGAGAGGTAGCCATGGCCGCTCGGTTCGAACCACTTGAGCAATAAGCGGTCCGTAGGTCTCGGGGTAGAGCTTGTAGCTCCCCTCTAGCGGTCTTTGAACGGTGTCACCTATATCATCTCTCGTTGAACCCCTTGAAGTGCCACTTTTGGATAAATCATGGATGCATCCTCAGGCACGCAGTATCAGAGAACGGCATTGCCACAGACTTCTCAAAGGTCAAGGTCATTGTCAATCTTCCACCCCCAAAACTAATTACAAGGGCATTTAGTGCTTCTTAGGCCATGCAAAACATTATCGACGGCTTGTGTTGAACTATCCATTGATTGCTAGACCTCTATACAAGTTGTTGATCATATTTGAATGGACCAAGGAATGCCAATGCACATATGAGGAACTGAAAAAGTCTCTAACCACTGTATCAATTCTACAAGCCCTGGATTGGACACTCATGTTCCATGTGCACATTGATGCTTCAAAATTTGCCATAGGAGCTGTGTTGTGCCAGCCTAGTGAACAAACCTAGATTACCCAGTGAGCTTTGCTAGCAGACAACTCACTGAGACTGAAATGAATTACTCAACAATGGAGAGAGAGGGATTGTCCATGGTATATTTGGCATATTGGATATAAGTCAATAATTGAAAAAATTAGTTAGATATCAACACAATATTGACATCAATACCATCATCATCATCAACAAAACTGCATGAAAATGATGAAGTTCCTAGTACTGATGGATGACAAGCCTAAGATAATCCACTTGCTCTTTGTGTAATCGACTTGACTGATGAAGCTTTTATATAGACAATCCAAGTGAATGTTGCACTGTGGCTCATCAATACATTATTTATAGGTATCTACTCACAGGAAAGTTGAGCTTTAATCAATGTGTATTGACTTGATTTACCTTGCTTTAGTTGTACTATTTTCTTTGCAATAACACAATCATTGGTTGAATTATCTTTCATTCAATGTTTTTGCTACGTTATTATTAAGAAAACTTTACCATCTTGAGTTCAAAAATAACACTTTAAACCTTTTATTACTTTATTATTTTTATAAAAAATATTTACCATTTTACTATAGGATATCTTTGGTTTAGAGAACAAATCGCCACACTTTCCTAAGTTTAAAATACAAGTTTCGCCACATATTCTATAACATGAAAGTATACATTGGCTCTTAAAATACTCAATGAGCAACATTAAAACCCTAAAGAACATATATGTAGGATATATAGTGGTATACTCACACACCAAATCTCACAACAATATGAGATTTTCACTCTACCTTGCTTCCAATGCCTCCACAATTACTATCCAAGAGAAAGAGTGGTAGAATGGGAGAGCTTCTCACCCATTGCTTGCTTACTCAAATCCTTGCTTCTTCTCCTTCACTTTGACCTTCAAAACCAGCCTCTCTCAGTGGTGCCACTCTAATATCATATCAAGAAACACATGGTGGGGGGACTTGCTTAAGCTGCTACGCCAAACACACACCATACACACAAGAGGAAGCTCACTCAAGAACACAACTGTTGGAATGCATGGATCTAGAGCATGGCTATGGCAAATGAAAGAGAAAGAGAAGAAACATGATAACATTGACTTAGAGATAATGACTACTACCACATAAGTGAATTAGGTTCTAAGATGGAAGCTTACACTACTACACATGATTGCCTAAATTCTCAAAACCCCTCCTCAATCACAACTAGAAAGGCACAAAGTGTGTAGAGGCTTTAGTGAGTAACCACCTACAAAGTGTGGGTAGACCACAAATATGGTAATCATCTAGAGGAGGCTATTGCAAACGAAGCCAAGTGTGGGTACAAAAAACATGGTGGACATCCAGAGTTTGTAACAAGGGCTTCACAAAGTGTACAGAGGCTGTAGTACCAAGTTACATGAGGCATTTACAAGCTTATGAGAGGAACATTAGGGAAAGGTTATATAAGGCTTCAAAAAAATCTATCAGAGTAGTGTGAATAGAAGGACTATCTGGTGAGGCTTGTCCTTCTACTCTTGATGGTCTTCTTTTTCTTCAGCTTCTTCATATCCATGGTCTTCTTCCTCCTTCATAGCTACAAGGTAGGCCTTCTCAGACCTCTTTCTGGCATGATAGAACTTTTCAGTATGTCTGGTCTTTTTGTTGAAGTCACAAACTAGTTGGTCTTTTTTGCCTTTGTACTTGTTATTGACATATAACACTTATTCATCCTTAGAGATACGTGGCTCTTCTTTATTTTTTATCTTCTTTTCTTCTTCTAATAGGGAGGCTTGAATGTCAACAAGATTAGGATTTGGCATATTGATTAAAGTAGTGGAGACATTATCATAATCTAGAGGTAGGCTTTTTAACAAAATACCAATGTATACATATTCGTCAATTTTAATGTTGATCCCTACAAGTTGGGTTAAGAGACTTTCCATGTAATTCAAATGTGTTGCAAGAGATGTGTTAGGTTTCATGTCTACTCTAAAAATTTTAATAAACCATACTTTGAAGACTTTGACTGTGCACCAAACAAAGTATCCAATCTTTTCCAAGTGTCATGGATGCGTCACAGGTATCCACATGGTGAATGTAGCTATCATCCAGCTCAAGCTTTATGATGGCATGAGCCTTGTTATCACTTTTCTGCCAAGAAACTACAAGAGTTGCATCTCAGGGCTTCTTCTCTTGTCTACTAGTGATGGTCCATAGGCCCTTCTTCATCAAGATAAGCTTTATGCATGTTTACCATGTATGAAACCTAACTCCTTTGAAGCAACATGTCGGAGAGTGTCTACCCATGCTAGAGTGACTAAAACAATAGCAAACCATCATAAAAAAACTTCAATAATGAGTTGACTTTGGTTGTGTCGAGAGACACAAGCAATGGCAATGGTAAATAGTATCAAGAGATACTAGTTGAACTTAATTATTGTTGCTTGAGCCCTTCCAATATTTGCAAATCTTCCCCTCACTTGTTGGGAACTAAGATCAAAGTCCAAGAACTCCAGTAGGTGAAATTGAAGTGTTTCATGAGCTTGAAGAAACTTGGCTATGGTTGTCCTATCAGGGTTTTAGAAAAGGACCTTGTTTTTCATTGATTTCAGCTCATAGAGGTGATCATTTGGGGAACCCTTTGTGCGGGAGAGAGCTTAGGTATGCTTCTCCAAAATCCCTATATCAATTGCCAACATTGTGGCCAAGAGACATGGCGCAGGTTGTAGGACACGATAGGCATATATCTAGACAATGATGATGAATTTATGCAATGTTGGAGTGAATAATCACCAATGTCTAGCTATGAGGTGCCACAAGGGAGCAACCTAAAGTGGAGAAGAGGTCCATAGAAGGAATCTCAGTGAGATATGCCCTAGTTTGAGAGATCTAAGAGCTCAAAGTAGGGTAGGTGTGGCTATGGCTGCCATGAAGGAAAGAGTGGAGTAGGAGTAAGGAATGAACTCATGAGCTAACATTGAGAAGATCAGAGGTGAAGAGAAGCTAAGAGACAAGTCTGATGTGCTTAGCCGTGCTCACCATGGCTCTGATACTATGTTGGAATGCATGGATCTAGAGCATGGCTATGGTGGATGGAAGAGAAAGAGAAGACTCATGATAACATTGACTTAGATACAATGATTGTCACACAAAGGAAGAGAGGAGAAAGAAAGCAAAAGACATCGATATTAAAAAATAAAAAAAGCCACAAGACCTCCCTAAGTGATTCATTAAATTCAAAAAAGGAGATCGACTATTAGTATTGGTGGGAGCGAAAGATTAAGGACAAGCAACAAACCTATTGAGGTTTTAGTGGAAGTCAACTGGCAAAAGTCAAAGAGATAAAGTTAGTCATCGAGGGTGATGAACCTAGACTTGTCTTCATTGTGCCAATGCTCACTGATGAGCATGAGGAGACTAATCTTGTGCATCTCTTGTAACCCATAACATTTCCATGGTGCCTCATGCGCTGCCAGTTAAGTAATATCCATATGCAATAAATCTAAAGCACACCTATGCAATAAAGAAGGAAATTGATAAGCTCCTAAATATTGGGTCTACCTATGAAATAGAGCAAGCAAATTGGGTTTCACCCATTTATTAAGACAAAGAGCATGAGGATCGAGACACACAATGCTTTCTCACAGCAGAGAGAGAGAGAGAGAGAGAGAGAGAGAGAGAGAGAGAGAGAGAGAGAGAGAGAGAGAGAGAGAGAGAGAGAGAGAGAGAGAGAGAGAGTGTGTGTGTGTAGAGTAGAGAGGAGAGCGAGCATGAAATTCTTGGGTACAATGACGAGTGTACCTAGACACGCAATGCTTTCTCACAGCAAAGAGAGAGAGAGAGAGAGAGAGAGAGAGAGAGAGAGAGAGAGAGAGAGAGAGAGAGAGAGAGAGAGAGAGAGAGAGAGAGAGAGAGAGAGAGAGAGAGAGAGAGAGAGAGAGAGAGAGAGAGAGAGAGAGAGAGAGAGAGAGAGAGAGAGAGAGAGAGAGAGAGAGAGAGAGAGAGAGAGAGAGAGAGAGAGTAGAGTAGAGAGGAGAGCGAGCATGAAATTCTTGGGTACAATGACGAGTGTACCTATTTAGGCTTTTAGATAAATATATATATATGAAAGTACAAATGTGTTAAGGGTGTGTTCACACCCATGCACATATAAAAGGCACGATGGCCCTTTATTCCCAACAACCTCCCACCTAAAGGCAATGTGCCTTAAGGGGAGAAAAGAATAAGCTAAGTCTATGTATGTACAAAGCTAAAATACTTATATCTATCCAACTCCCATCATCTGTCGGCAATGAGCAAACCGCTCTACTAGAAGAACCTTCGTGAGAAGATCTGCAAGATTCTCATATGTATGCACTTTGACAAGCTCAATGCTCTTATTGTCAAGACATCTCTAATGAAGTGGTACTTCACTTGTATGTGCTTCGTCTTTGCATGAAAGACGGGATTCCGTGCTAGCATGATAACACTCTGACTATCACAATGGAGAACAGGTAACTCTGTAATGCCAAGCTCTCCCACCATATGTGAAAGCTATAAAGCCTCCTTGCATGCCTCAATGGCAGCCACATACTCTGCCTTTGTAGTAGACAATGCACCACACTTTTGTAGCCTGGATATCCAAGAGATTGCTCCTCTTGTGAAGGTAAAGACATACCCATAAGTGGACTTTTTGCAATCTGCATGACCAGCATAGTCTGCATCCATAAAGCCAACAACAAATGTCTTCTTCTATCCAAAGCAGATGCACATATCCTTTGTGCCTTTGAGGTATCTCATAATACCTTTCACTGCTTCCCAATGCCTTTTACCAGTTTTTCCATGTATCTGCTAACCACTCCCACTGCAAAGGAAATGTCAGGACGTGTAGCAACCATAGAATACATCAAATTGCCAATAACTGAAGCATATGGTATCTTAGCCATTTCATCCTTCTCATCATTAGATGTAGGGCTATCCTCTGCACTGACTTTCACATATGGAGGCAATGGAACCCCAATTGTTTTCCTCCATCCATATTGAAACACTGCAAAACCTTGGAGATATACTCCTACTGAGATAGATAGAGTAATCCTTTTGACCTATCTCCAAGTATTTGCATGCCAAGAATGTGATTTGCATCACCAAGATCCTTCACATCAAAGCTTCCATGAAGACTTTGCTTCAGTGAGTCCAAGGCATGAGTATCCCTGCTAGCAATCAGCATGTCATCAACATACAAAACCAAGATAATCAGGCTACCATCTGTTGCCTTCTTGGTGTACAAGCAGTGATCCACTTGACTTCTATGAAAACCTTGAGACTGCATAAATGTATCAAACTTATGATACCATTCTCTTGGTGCTTGTTTTAGCCCATACAAACTCCTTTTGAGTTTACATACCATCTTCTCTTTCCTTTTTGCCACAAACCCTTTGTTGAGATTCAAGCTCACAGGCCTACCCTAGTTGAATAAAGTTAAGTCATACCGACTTAACTATAGTTAGTACTAGGTCACTTTGTTTTGTATGTGTGTATTACATACAGTTGACTTGGGAGACTGTGTGTTGATGGAATGGAATGAACTGACAGGGAACATGTCTGCTACCCTGGTGTCTGTGCCTTTGTCTCCTTCTTTTTCTCTCTAAACTTCAATATGGCATCAGAGCCGACAAAAAGAAATCAAAAACTGTACTCATGAGGATGACTCAGTTTTTTTTTCACTATCAGAATAGGGCTGTGTTTGTGAATTTGTTGCTCGAGATAGGATTTGGATGTGGCGATGCTGCAGTTGCGGATTCTCTTTGGGGGTCAGTGTCATCAATTGATGGATGCTACATGCCTTATACATGGTAATGGATGGACTTGGGGTCCCATTATGCTGTGGCAAAGCTAGACCTCAGCTTGTTGGAAGGAAGATGACCCTCCTGGTTAGTGGTGTCTGATGTGGTAGTTTGGAAGGAAGTGGAAGAGGAGGAATATAGGCCACTTGATGCCTGTATGTGTGGGAAAGTAAGAAGATCCTAATCTGTGTTTCAATATGGTTTAGAATATGTTATTGCAAGAGCATAGGGAAATCAGGTTTTTTAGTGTACAGATGCAAAAGGTTATTATGAAACAGATCCCTCCGAGAGCACTTTCTTTGCATCGAAAGCTTACAGCACTAAGCAACCATCCTTGCACCTTGAAACATTTCAATTGGTGCATCTAGTAGATCAATTCAACTAGGTGGTTTAATAGACAAGCTGCTTCACATTCACCAATTCAACTGGGTGGTGCAGGGAACAAGTGATAGCACCCTGGGCAACACAAAAGGTATGGAACAGTAGTATGCTGTTTAAAATTCACTATACTGCCTCTGTGATCTCTAATGCACAATTGTGCAAGTGTTGGAGATGCCAAAGCACTTGTATATAAGTTCTGCCATTAAGGAGATAAACATAAACTCAGCATGGCAACTTGTATACAAGTTCCGCTAGTAAGGAGATAAACATGAACTAGTCTAACAAAAGGTAAGGCTGGCCTGATAGATGGTCAGAAGGTGTTTCTTGGTCCACTGTCCAGGGTGTCTTTGTCTTCAGCTACAATTGGACATCGTCAAAACCAGTTTTACCAAGCTTTAAGAGTTGGGATGCATGAATGCTTGAGAGTGGATTTTGTGCATCTTCTATATTGCCATTCAGAATGCTTTTTGAAGATTAGATCTCCATTTCAGCAGTCTCTATGACAGCAGAAGCAACACACTGTTGCTAACAAACAGATGTCCCAAGCTTGTCAGTGGAGATGGTTCAAATTTGCCATAGTAGATAATACCTGTAGGTGCATTGGCTACAGAACCATTGTTGAAGCATGTAAAAGCTTTGTTGGAGACAATTTCTGCAACAGCAGTGAATGCATGAAGTGAGACTTGAAGAATTGTACTTGATGCTCTCTTATGCACTGGCAGTGACTAATGGCAGCCCATTGCTGATGAATGGCATATTTGTGGAGAGTATGATGAATGCATCTGAGCAGTCAGTTGAAGGAATATTGAATATTTATTTCCTGCATGTATTGGATCTTATGCAGTCATCATATTAGATTGGAGTGCAAAGTTGTTGATGTAGTGTAACTACAGTTAAATGGAAATAAAAGACATGTATTGTCTGAAAATGTAATAGTGGTTATTGATGTAGTTTTACAGTAAAAACTGGTTGCACTACAGGTCACTAAAGTATATTGCCTGCTGGCATTTTGAAAAATTGACTAGTTTTCCAAAGCTTAAGGCTTTAAAATGGCAAACACATGAGAGAAGGACACTATCACTTAGATAGTTGGTGAGAAGCTAGACCTACAACAATTTCGTTCTATGGAAATTCAGGATGTCTAATTTCTTAATTGGAAGAGGCTATTGGGACCTAGTTACATGTCTTGAAGATGAGCCCAAGCTACCGGAGGATAAACCTCCAACACAAGATTAGTTAAAGGCACACATGACTTGGTTGGAAAAGGCGAGTAAGGTCTTGCATTGCTTGTCATTATGTGTGTCAGACACAAAGGCTATGCAAATTGCAAACTTTACTTCTCCAAAAGCTGCTTGGGACTTATTGATGAAGAATTATGGGCATGTCACACATGCGAGGAAGACACAACTGAAGTAAAAATTCAGCCACATATCCAAGAATGAAAGGTTTATTGAAGACTATGTCAGTGAGATCAGATCCATTGCAGAACAACTAGGCTCAATTGGAGCTGAAGTTGACGATAATGATTTGGTGGCTACTACCCTCCGTGGACTTGGACAGGAGTATAAGCAGTTTGATACTTCCATTTCAGTGCGTCACGAGCAGTGTGACTTTGATGAACTTGTGGCACTTCTATTGCATGAAGAAGTGAAACTTGGACTTAATACAAGTTCCAATGAGTCTAAAACAACAGGGACAGTGTCTTCTACTCCAATCAAAGGGGTAGATGTGGAAGAGGAAGATCAAATTTTAGAGGAAGGGGTGCTGGAAATGCATATGCAGCCTGTGGACAGCAAGCTACTGGATGGCAAAATAGACAGGCTCAAGCAACTAGAGGTGCCTCAAATGCTCGTGGAAGAGGAGGTTATTCACCTAGAGGAAGAGGCACTTGGCAGCAACCTCAAATGACTCATGGACAACAATCAAATGCAAATAAGAATTGCCATTATTGTGGCAAATACGGGCATGTAGCTAAGGATTGCTATAAGAAGCAGAATGATCAAAAAGCAAGAGGGAAGCAACATGGTAATTATGCTTCTTCTAGTGGTATGCAGGAGGATGACAGGTTATTTCAATGCAACATGTGACAAAAGGGTTGCCTACACAAGGCAAAGCAGATGATGTATGGTATATAGACTCAGGGGCGTCTAACCACATGACTCCTCATGGAGAGTGGTTTGACACATTGGTACAAGGTGCTCATGGATATGTTTGCACAGGGGATGATATGCAACATGACATTATGCATACAGGTATTGTTCCCTTGATGATGTGTGGTGAGAGGAAAAAGAGTCTCTATGATGTGTTACATGTACCCTCCATAACCAAAAACTTGCTTTCTGTGGGACAAATGGCTGAATAAATCTACAAGTTAGATTCAATAGAGATGGATGCTACATTGAAGAGTATGGTCAAGGATGCAAACTCATTGCTAAAGGCAAAAGAAATGGCAGGATGTTTACATTGGATAAGAAAGTCCAGCATTGAATGCTACTATGTACTCACATGACAATGCTGCAATAAGGGACATTCAAATATGGCATAAAAGGATCGGTCATGTAAATGTTTAGAAGTTGAAGAATATGCACCATAAGCAAATTTTACTTGGACTTCCTAAGTTCAAGCATGTAGAATTCAGACATGTATGTCAGTCTTGTCAATTTGGGAAGCAATCAAGGCTTCCATTTATGAGACATGTAAGCACATACTACTTGACCGTTATAGCTTGTACACTCTGATGTTTGGGGACCCTCATAGAATGCATCTCTTGGGGGATCATGTTACTATGTGTCATTCATAGATGACTATAGTAGGTACGCATGGTTGTATGTGCTGAAGCACAAGAGTGATGTCATGGATGCTTTTCAGGATTTTAAGAGAGATATGTGGAGAAAGAATTAGCTTGCTACATCTCATGCTTGAGATCTGATAGTGGAGGAGAATATGTTTCTAAAGAATTTGATCACTTCTTGGCAGCTCATAGGATTAAAAGGCAATTGACATGTAGGTACACACCACAACAAAATGGTGTGGCAGAAAGGAAAAACAGGGTGATCATGAAATCAGCAAGAGCCATGTTGAATGAGAAGAGCCTACCAAATGCATATTGGGCAGAGGCTGTAATGACTACAGTTTATGTCATGAATCGTACACCAACAACATGTATACATGAGGTAATTCCTCATGAGAGGCTTTATGGGATAAAGCCGGACATTAGCCATCTTAAGGTTTTTGGATGCTTGGCATATATAGATGTTCCAGATGAAAAGAGAAGGAAGCTTAATCCAAAGGTAGAAAAGGCCATCTTTATTGGGTATGCACAAGATAGGAAAGCATACAAATGCTACAATCCTTCTACTCATGAGACATTGGTCTCAAGAGATGTGGTATTTGATGAGCTGAAATCATGGCATGAGAAAAATATCACCTTGATGAATGATGATGATGTGTGTCAGGAGACTCGTGTACATGTAGGTATAAATGAAAGTGCAAAAATTTCTGGGCCTTCTAAAGATGCTACTTCATCAGTTAGTCCTTGGACAGATAGATTGACTTCAGCATCTTTGTCCACTGACATGGGCATGTAAGTGAGGGGGAGAAATGTGGATAAAGGCAAAGGCAAACTTGATGATGTTACAGGGCCACTCACTTGTGGTTATGTTTCACATGGCACTGACAGCTTGGATAGTGAGTTTGGTATTCCATCAATTGCGACTCCTGATGTGAGACATAGATATGTACCACCTCATGAGAGAGGAGAATCTCATACTGCACCTCAATTGAGGAGATAAAAAAGAGTCAGGAAGCTTGTGGATAGGGTTACATACAGTGGCTATACAGTGAGGCACTATGCATACATGGCAAAAGTCACTAGCTTCAAGGAACCTACAAAGTTTTCTGAAGCTATCTTGGATGATCATTGGTGCAAGGCAATGGATGAGGAATATTCAGCATTGGCTAAAAATGACACTTGGGATTTGGTTGATTTGCCTAAAGGAAAAATGGCTATTGGTTGCAAATGGGTATACAAAGTGAAGTGCAAATCAGATGGCACATTGGAAAGGTACAAGGCAAGACTTGTGGCAAAAGGGTATGCACAACAATATGGCCTTGATTATGAGGAAACATTCAGCTCTGTTGCTAAACTGGCAATCGTGAGGATAGTGATTGCTTTGGCAGCATCTAAAGGATGGAGTATGTATCAGATGAATGTGAAGAATGCATTTCTCAATGGTGATTTGGTTGAGGAGTATACATGGATCAGCCTGAGGGCTATGTACATCTAGATTTTCCAACACGTGTGTGTAGATTGAAGAAAGCATTATATGGGCTGAAGCAAGCACCTAGAGCTTGGAATGCTAAGATAAGTGCATGCTTACAGAAACTTGGTTTCACTATGGGCAAGGCTGATCATAGCCTATTCACAAAGAAGACAAGGGCTGGTTATGTGATATTAGTCATCTATGTGGATGACTTGATCATTACAGGTGATGATGTCACAAGAATTGGAGAGATCAAGGAAATGTTACATGTTGAATTTCAAGTCAAAGATTTGGGAGAAATAAAGTATTTCCTTGGGATTAAGGTTGTCTCTACACCTCATAGTACTTGGTTGTTGCGGAAGCAGTATGCACAAGACATGTTGACCAAGTATGGTATGTTGGATTGCAAGTATTTGAGCACTCCATTGGAGCAAAATGTTAAGCTACTTGTAGATGTTGGACATGAGATTGAGAATGCCACTATGTACAGACAAATGGTGGGTAGCCTAATTTACCTTGCCATTACTAGACCGGATCTTAGCTATTCAGTTGGACTGATTAGCTAGTTCATGCAGAAGCATATGAAGCCGCACTTGGATGCAATGAGGAGGATCTTGAGATATGTGAAGGATACATCAAATTATGGTCTATTCCATGAGCATGGTAAGCCTTTGGAGCTTACAGGATATACAGATGCTGATTGGGCAGGAAGTACCTATGACAAGAGATCTACTAGTGGGTTTCCCTTAGTAGTAGTATGGTCAGCTGGAGTAGTAAGAAGCAACCTACAGTTGCACTCTCTAGTACTGAGGCAGAGTATAGAGATGTTGCATTAGCTGCATGTGAGGCAGCATGGCTCATGAAGCTTCTTGAAGATTTGGGCATGCAGGAAGTCAGGCCTGTCACACTTTATTGTGACAACATGAGTAGTGTGCTCCTAGTGAGTAATCATGTCTATCATGCTAGGACTAAGCATATTGAAGTACACTATCACTTTATCATAGAAAAAGTGATTGCAGGTGACATTGATTTGGTCCATGTGAGGATAGAAGACCAAGTTGCAGATATCTTTACCAAGTCATTGGGTAAAGATAAGTTTTTGCATTTGAGAGAACTACTTGGAGTGAAGTATCCCACTTGAGCTTGAGGGGGAGTATTGAGATTCAAGCTCAAAGGCCTACCCTAGTTGAATAAAGTTAAGTCATACTAACTTAACTATAGTTAGTACTAGGTCACTTTGTTTTGTATGTGTGTAGTACATACAATTGACTTGGGAGACTGTGTGTTGATGGAATGGAATGAACTGATAGGGAGCATGTCTGCTACCTTGGTGCCTGTGCCTTTGTCTCCTTCTCTTTCTCTCTGAACTTCAATACCCTTCAGGCTGCTACATATATATGTCTTCATGCAGATCACCATGTAAGAATGCAATCTTTACATCCATCTGTATGAGCTCCATATCTTTAGTTGCAACCAAGCCCAAAATGGTTCTCAAGATAGTCATTTTGACTACAAGAGAGAAGATCTCATCAAAGTCAACTCCATGTTCCTGCTTGTACCCCTTCACAACCAATCTTGCTTTATTCTTTGACGAGGAACTAGAAGTGACCTTCATCTTGTAAACCCACTTGCATGGAAGGGTTTTCTACCATTTAGGTAACTGCACCAAGTCCCAAGTGCCATTTCTCTCAAGAGATTCCATCTCTGATAACATGGCTTTATACCATTTCTTGATTTCATGTCTATCCATTGCTTCTTGGAAGCAAGACGGTTCACCACAGTCTGTCAACATGACATAATTAGACACATTGTTTGCACCAGGAATGAATCTATCAGGTTGTCTAGTAGCCCTAGATGATCTCCTAACCCAATGATCATTGTTTGATGATTGTTCTTGCAAATTTCCATTTTCAGCTTGTTGTCCTGGCATTTTAGCCTGCAAATCAGTATTAAACATCTTATTGTCTTGGCTATTCTTGCGCATTTAGTGGATCATCATTATGGCCAATAGCTGGCTCTTCATTTCCAGTATTATTTTTTGCATTTGCAGATTCATTTATAGGAGGTATTTGCTGTTGTACAACAAGCACATTTTACTGTCCAAAAAGTATTTCTTCCCTAAATACAACCCTACGGACTTTCTTAGTCTTTTCGGGTTGTTTATACATGCGATCTTCTCGGAAGATAACATCATTGCTAGGTACTACTTTCCTTTTCTCTGGATCCTATAATCTATACCCCATTTCACCTTCATCACCATATCCTAGGAAATACATTTACAAGGCTTTGGCTCAAGTTTGCTGCATTTTTCCTTACGTATGCACACAAATGCTTTGTAGCCAAACATTTTCAAGTATGCATACGAAGATGGTTTTCCCAACTATGCTTCTTGGGGAACTCCCCCTCCCCAAAGACCTATTTGGTGACTGATTAATCAAGTGTACGACTGTCATAACAACCTCTGCCCAAAAACTATGGGGTAATGCAACATGAGACAGCATCGTACAGACCTTATCTTGTATGGTCTGATTCATACGCTTTGCAACTCCATTTTGGGGTGGATTATGAGGGGCAGTGAGCTCCCTCTTTATCCCCTTGTTGTCACAAAAAGCCTGAAATGTCTTGGACACATATTCCCCACCATTGTCAGAGCGAAGACGCTTAAGTATCTTATCAGTTTGATTTTTAACCAATGCCAATAATTTTTTAAACTTGTCAAGCACTTCATCCTTGCTACAAATAGGGTAAACCCATACCTTTCGTGTAGCATCATCAACAAAGGTAAAAAAGTATTTCTTCCCCCTAAAGTTAACCCTGGCATCTAACATACATCAGAATGTACTAACTCTAGAGGAGAAGATTTCAGCGAAAGAGACTTCTTGTGAGACGTCTGTGCATGTTTACCATAAACGCAATGATCACAATGCTCAAAATCGGCATAAGGAAGACAAGGCAAGTAACCCAAATGAGAAAGCAATTTCATTCTAGTTTGACTCATGTGTCCCAACCGGTCATGCCACAAAGAAACACTTGGCGGCTTGCTCACAACAACAACATGGTCTCGCACACTAGATACATGGAGAGGATATAAGGTATCACTTTTACAACCTCTGGCAATCACTCTAGATCCCTTACAGATCTCCCATTTCCCATCACCAAAGGTGTATGAAATCCATCGTCATCTACCTACCCTCTGCTAATCAATCTCTCGTTGAGCTGAGGTACATGCCACATGCTAAAGCGTGAAGATAGAACCATGCTGAAATTGCAACTACACACAGCCAATACCTACAATATCACATGCACAGTTGTCCCCAAGATGGACAACACCATGTCGACCCCCTGTGTAGTCAGAGAACCACTCACAATGAGGGGTGATATGAAAGGAAGCACTTGAATCAAGAATCCAAGAATGCATGTCATCATTTGTATCTGCAAGTAAAGCATGTGTACTAAAGTGTGAAGAGACAAAGAGTATGCCATTGCCACTGTCACTATCATGAGTGACTACATTCACTTCTTCAATTTTGACACTGCTCTTCTTAGGCTGACTCTCTTCCTTCCTATCATCTATCTTCTTGCCTTTTCCTTTCTCTTTCTTTCATTTGTAGCAGTCATGTTTAAAGTGACCCTTCTTGCCATAATGATGGCATTCAACATCCTTACCACGTGATTTACCATGTCCCTTGCTATCAGATTTGCCTTTCTGTTGTGATCTGCCGCCAGTATGCAAAGCATTGGAAGACTTATTGGATGCATTGTTCTATCGGTTCATTTTTTCCATGAGTAGAGCACTCTCTACATCAATATACAAAATGATCGCATTAGAATTGCTCATAGCAGTCTTGAATGTATTCCAACTCTCTGGCAGAGTGCAAAGCAAGAATGTAGCCTTAAATTATTCATCAATCATGAACTTCAAGGCAACAGTTGGTGGCTGAAAATGGAGTTAAACTCATTCAAGTGAGTAGACATTAATGTACCCTCTTTCATATGCAAATCCATGAGCTTTTTCAGCCAGTAAACTTTGCTTGCGGCACTCTTCTGTGCATATAGTTCTTCCAGTCGATTCCAAATAGCATAGGCAGAATCCAAACCTTCAATGTTAAACAACAAGGCATCAGAAATCAATAGCTCAATTGTTAAGCGTGCAAGCTCATTTAAGTCATCCCAGTCTTCATGTTCCATGTCTGTGGGCTTCTCCCCTTTGGTCTTCATCGGCTTTGCATGCTTCTTCTGCAACAAGATATTGTAGCATTGTTTTTCCAGACTGCAAAGTTATGTGCTCCTTCAAGCTTCTTCACTTCACTCCCTCTCTCTCTCTCCCCGACATGCTATCGGCGGGGAGAGAGAGAGGGATAAAAAATTTTGCACTAAAGTTAATATTTAAAAAAAAAGAAATTAAGGGGGGGGGAGTTCCTATGGGAGGGGGGGGCACGGGAATATTACAATTGACATTGTATATCAAATGGAAATCGTGCATGCTGTGCCTTGCAGAGTCGTAGTCAACTCCACGTCACCTAGGATAAGACATATAAGTGAGATTCCCTCGTTCAGATGATAGTGAGTTGTAGAAGGCCACCCACGCTTCCATGTTTTCATCCAAAATATTTCTTCTCCAAGTAGGCTAAGATTGTAACCCTTCATAGTTTGTATCATCTCAAACACCTTGTCCTGCCAAGAGTCTACTGATTTGCATTGCCACAATCCAAAGTCGTGAATTTTTTGCTCCATCTATCTTTTCCCTAGCCTTAATGACACCTGAATTACCTTTTGCATAATTGTCAAAGGCAACACCTTTTTGAGCCCACCCAAACATTTAAAAGCAAATTGCATACACAATTCCCAAGCCTTTCGTTTTTCTCAAGTGATGAGTTCTCTATCCCAACTGATTGATAAGTACTTCCGTCTTCCGTATTGCCTGCACCATTTAAATACTACTCATAGTTTCTCGAGATGATTTGTCTAGTTGGTGTGTATGTAAAGGTCATCTACAAACACTTCAACATCTCTTTGAAAATTGTGTATTCAGTTGTTGTTGGAAAGTGGTAGCTGCATTGGTAAGACGAAAGGGCATTAGGATACATGATTCTATCTTGAAAATCCATTGAGGAAGCTTCCTTTCTTGCAACTCTTTCCAACATGTGCTTGGTATAAGAAAATGAATAGTTGTCTCTTTTCATGGATGCATTTAATTTCTTTTCATTTATGCACACCTTAATCTTTATGTTCTTCTTCAACACAATGACAATGGTGTTGGGAATAAAGGGCCATCGTGCCTTTTATACGTGCGCAGGTGTGAACACACCCTTAGCACATTTGTACTTTCATATATATATATATATATATATATATATATATATATATATATATATATATATATATAACCTAAAGAGGTACACTCGTCATTGTACCCAAGAATGTCATGCTCACTCTTCTATGTACTCTACACACACTCTCTCTCTCTGTATATATAAAACCTAAAGAGGTACACTAGTCATTGTACCCAAGAATGTCATGCTCACTCTTCTATGTACTCTACACACTCTCTCTCTATTGTGAGAAAGCATTGCGTGTCTAGATCCTTGCGCTTTCTATCTTAACAAATTGGTATCAGAGCTGGCAAGGAGTGCACGCTTCTCAAGAGAGCTTAGGAGAGGCATTGAGACTAGGGGACGGAGTTGTAGGTGTCATAGGCAAGCAAGAGTCGCAAGCAGGGGCAGGAGTTGGCAGGTCGCAGGCTGCAGACGTCACGCGAGCAGACGATGGTAGCATCTGTGCATGACGGGGTAGCAGTCATGACAGGTAGGATGTGACGACCAGACTTGTGACCAGTGTCCAGCGGGAGTGATGAAGCAAGCAGGCGGAGGCCATGAGACTAACAACACTCGACTGATGGGTCGCACGAGTGACAAGCTGGTGACGACCAAGCGACGACCTATAGGTGCTGACAGGCGGGTCAAGGAACCCGAAGTTAGATGTTTTCTTTTCAAAATAAAAAAAATTCTCATTTCCTCTATGAGCGTTCGTGCGTGTAAGCATAGTTCGTGATTTTGGGCAGATTTGTGCCACAATTTGGGGATTTGTCCAGATTTGATGCGAGCAAGACACAATAGTGATAATTTGTCTCAAAAATTGCAGGAAATTGTGACATTTTGCCTTCGACATATGGGCCTTTTTATGTATATGCAAGAATTGGGATGAAATCTACCTAATTTCTCGACATTGATGCACATTGGACCTCGTGCAATTTGGGGCTTTTGTTGTTTGGGTGAAATTTGAGTGTCATTTGGTCATTTTATGTACATGCGGGCTTAATTCTATGCAGTTTGGAGATGTAGCACTTGGAAAAAATTGGGGGTTTTGCTAAAATTGCTCTATTTTGTCAAAATTGGCATGTTCTATGCATGTCAGAGATAGTGCAGATGTATGGTGGATGCTTTGAACACAAAAATTTTGGGTCTTTTGACCATGCGTGTCAAATTTTGTGCCCGTGGGTGCATGTACAATAGAAATTACATCTAAAATTTGGGACTTCTCATGTCATGTGATATATTTGCCCTTGAAACAACTATAATCAATTGTGGAGTGCTATAGCACAAGATTTAGTGCTTCTGAAAATTTATATGCAGATTTGAAATTTTTGTTTCTATGTGGATATTTATTGTTAGTTGGTACTTGTTTGTACCTTGCCCAGGTGGGAGGGGTGACGGCCATGCCACCCTCCTCCCCCCTCCTATAAAGGGGAGCTTTCCCCCCTCCCTCGTCTACACAGCGCCCCCCCTCTGGACATCGGTAGTGTAATGTGTCCACTAGTATTATCCAAGACACGTCTTAGCAATCCATCGGAAAGGATGTCTAGAAAGCTTCGCCCGGCACTCCCATGGAATTTTACGGGATTTGCGATCTAGGGCTTTCCGCATCTGCCACATAGCGGAAGTATTCTGGCCGTTCCCACTTAGGATTAGGGTTTTCTTGATTGGTCACTTCCTAACAGCAACTAGCATCGGACCCAAGCGAACTACTTTACGCAGAAACGCCAGGTCTGAATCGAATTCACGCTGCACTTGGTTCAAGGAGAATGGGAAATGAGAGGGATGCAAAGCTCAATCTCTCTGCCATAAGGCATAGTCCCATTCCGTTCCCCTAAAACAACGTAAATCGGTTAAGACATAACTCTAGGCCAACGCTTTCGTTGTTCCCCCTTTGACAATCATCCCATTGTTCTTCGAGTTTTGAGAAAAGTTCCCGGACAACCGGGACCACCCAACCGTAGGACGGACCCATGGCCCATCCTCCGCACTTTCCTCGGTTTGTTTTAGTTATGTAATTATCTAACACATTAATTGGACATGTAACAACCAGCTTCTTTAATTAATGAGTTAAGCACTGGTTCCTTCACGTAATCTTATCACGTGACATAGAAAAACAATATCAGACAAGTTCTTTATTAACATATCATCATATTTATCTTTGAAATACAAGGAGTTCCCGCCCGTAGGCTTATCCATAATCCACCCGAAGGCTATCTAGCAATCCACAGGGATCACTATTCCAAGTTTCCGCTCGAAGACTAGTATGCGGGCCTCGAGATCCAATCCCGAGTTACGTTAGCCTCTTGTGCAGGACCGGAAGGCGAGGGATTTAGGGCCAGAGTCCCCCTAGTACCCAAGCGTCCTCCTACTCCAAGTAGCGCTCAACGGAGAGACCTCTCGCGGCGGGTTTGGTCCACGTTCCCGCCACAGTCAACAACCCCCTTGGTTAGGGTCAGGCAGGCAGTCGGGGGTAACTGAAGCTGCCACTCCCTTCAAGCCTTCAACGTGAAGTATAGATACTTATTTACTTTGTAATTCATTGGTCAATCAAGTCAAACAGTGCTCTAAAATCTCTAGCAAGAGCAAACATTTCCATTGATCGATTTTTGTTGTTGGCAAACTGCTAAGGAAGGAATCTTTCCTTTCAAATGCATCCAGCACTCGATCCGGGATGTCTTGCAACTTGGCAAGATCCCTTATATTCTGGATTAGGGCGTACCCTATTAACCCCACTTGGTCAAACCCTAAAGTTCATTGGATACTTCAGTTTCCGATTTTTAACCTTCCATACTTAGAAGGATATCAAAATATACATCCTCTTGCAAGATAACTTGCGTAAGGATCCGCCATTCTTGTTGCGGGAATTTAGCCTTTCTTCTTGTGAATCGATCACAAGACCATATGATTTCGTACTTGCCGTGCAAGTCCTGCATCGTACTATGCAATAATGGAGTTACGAAACATTTCGTTTCAGTTTCTTTAAGCTGACATTTGTCAGACCTAGGGTTCCCAGCTTTATTATTTTCTTTTAAGAAACTCAGGGACAAACCCTAATTTCTTTTACGTTTACAATTTACTGACCCTACAATCAGAGAATGTGGGCAAGTATTTAAGGTATAACGTTTCTTGGATTTTAATTCATTCCCCATAAATATTTTGCAGCATAGGTATTTCTAAGTTTATATTAATTTGGTTAACTTTTAGAAGGTAATATCGAGCTCACCTCCGCATGATTTATTATCTATGTGTCAATTGATTTTTCAATCCTAAACTTTATTGATTTGAGGTTAGGTAAATTCAATTAATCTTCCTTTTTCCTTACGAACAAAACTCATGCCAAATAAGCAATCTTTCCCTTGCTAAGTTATGCAGTTAGCAATGATAACTTCCTAGAGTTTAAGCATTGTAAGAAACCTTTCATGATTCGCACCTTTCATGATGATTCGTTGTAAAAAGAATAGGGGTTAATAGTGCAAGATGCAGTTTTATACCTTCTAGACTTAACCAAAGTATACTACTTTAGTGGGTAAATAATCTTGCTCATAATTCATTTCAATGCATAATGATTTTTGAAGGAAAACTATGTTTATACTTTATTTATTTTGCATGTTTAATTAAACTAAATTCCTTCATCGTAAATAACTAGGATAAAATATATCTTATCCCTAACAAATTATCTTGCACGATTGAATTAAAATCGATATAAAATTAAGAAGGAAAAACCTGGGTTTGGGGTGAGATATCCACATGGATACCGGGAGATGACCCTCCCGTAGGTACTCCTTGGACTTTCTTAGGCGGCATCGCAGTTGTAGTCCTTCGAACGTGGAAGCAGCTTTACACTCCTTTTCAGAATTCCACCGTCGCTCCCTTGCACGTCAATAATCTTCTTCTCTTTTCGAGTAGGGGAAAAATCAAGTCCCAAGGGTATTTTGGAAAGGCAAGGAACAGCTAAGGGTTTATCCACGAGGAGGGGTAATAAGACCTTTAAGGTCTTAGTTTCTTTGGGAGGGAAAGGTCTACAAATCCTTTTTAAAAGAAAGCCCTATAGGGGTATATACACGGGAAAAAATGTGTGTGTGTGGTTCCAAAAGCATATGAAGGGGGCCTTGAGAGATCTTTGGACACGGGAGTGAAAGGTATAGGAAGGGGGGTCTTGGAGGGGTTTTAGGACATGGGGGTGAGAGGGTACAAGGGGAAAGGTGACGGGTGAAAGGGGCTTATAGCACGGGGGGAAGGGGGGGAAAGGGTGTGTAAAAAGGGGACACGAGGGAGGAAATTGGGCTTTTGGAGGGTTCCAATGGGAAGGGGCTTTAAATCCCCGGAGATAAAATGGACTTGTGGTGGATCCAATAGGAAGGGGACTTAAAAATCCCGGGGGTAAAATGGGCTTTATAGGGACTCCACGGGAAGGGGGGGCTTAGAGGAGCCCCCTTAGAAGATTCCTAGAGAAGCTTCTAAGAAGCTTTTGGTAGCACGTGGCGGCGTGGCGACTTGGAGGATTGCTGGCGGCCGCTAAACGAGCCCAGGTGGCGACGTGTCACTGGTATCTCCCTCTCCTCCACGGCGCAGCACGGCGATTCGTCCTCCACTCCTCCTTCCTCTACAATGGCAGTGTCAATGCCTCCCACAGTCAGGTCACCGTCTCCCTTCACTCACGCCTTATGCAGCCTTCTTTTACGACGTCCTTTGCAGCCTATTGCAGCCTTCCCTCCTTCCCTTTTGGTAGATGGCGTTTAGCGTCGATTTCACCCTTCATGGAGGGAGCAACCCCTCTCTTAAATAGGGGAGGGAGGGGAATCCTCCCCCTCCTTGTGTGTCAATCTGCATGGCGGTGGAAGGTGCCAAGCTCCACCAAGGAGCTTAGCCCTCCATTCTATTTCCCTCCCCTTACAGCACGACAATCGGAAGGGAAAATAAAAATAAAAAAATTTGCATTTGATATATTACATTCTCTCCCCCTTAGAGGAATCGAGATGTCCTCATCTCGAGATAAACCGGGGATATTGATGGTTGAGTGTGCCTTCATCTACCCAAGTGGCATCCTCTTCGGGATAATCTTTCCATTGGACGAGGCATTCTCTCAAGGTTCTGGATCTTAATTGTCTCTCCCTAACTTCTAAGATCCTATCAGGCCTTAGTTCAAGAACTCCTTGACTAGGCATTACAACTTGTTGATCGTTAAGTACATGGTTAGGATTAGGTACATATTTCTTCAATAGGCTGATATGGAATACATTGTGAACCTTTAGGTTCTCCGGAAGTTGCAATTTATAAGCATTAGGTCCTAGGCTTTTGAGGATTTTGTATGGTCCACAATACCTTGGACTTAGCTTCTTGCAATCTCCTAAGGATAGAGAACTCTTTTTAGGGCGTATGCAAATGAAGACCATGTCTCCTTCTTCGAAGATTCTATCTTGACGCTTCAAATCCGCGTATGCCTTCTGTCTATCCTTGGCAGCTTGGATGTCCTATCTTATTGACCTTATTTGGTCATCCATCTCTTCCAACATCTGTCTTGAAGCTTCAAACCTTAGGGTTGGATAGGAAAAGTTTAGGGGACTTCGACAGTCATGACCATACAGTGCTTGGAAAGGAGTCATCTGAATGCTCTGCTGGTAAGAATCATTGTATGCAAATTCTACCAAAGGCAAGTATTGAATCCACCTCTTCGGCTCTCAATAGTAGTATGCCCTAAGCATATCCTCGATGACTTGATTTACTCATTCTGTTTGGCCATCCGTTTGGGGATGGTAAGCGGTGCTAAAACAGAGTTGAGTCGCAATAGCTTCAAAGATAGCTCTCTAGAAGTGTGATGTGAAGAGAGAATCACGATCACTAATGATTCTTCTGGGTAAACCATGTAGCTTGAATATCTCCTTGATAAACAATCTTGGAATGTCTGAGGCTTTATAGTTTGTCTTTACTGGAATAAGGTGTGCAACCTTAGTAAGCATGTCAACCACAACTATGATGGAGTTGTATCCTCCATGGACTTGGGGTAGGCCTACAACAAAATCCATACTGATGAATTCCCATTTCATTTGGGGAATGTCAAGTGGTTGCAGTTTCCCTGGCATCATGACATGTTCGGCTTTGATACGTTGGCAAGACAAACACTCAGTGACATATTTTAAAATGTCGCCTTTGAGCCTCTCCCAATGGTAGCTCTTCCTAACTGCATTAAGAGTTTTTGTATAGCCAAGATGTCCTGCGAAAGGAGAATCATGAGCTTCCCACATTATCTTGTGCTTAAGTGACTGACTTGCTGGTATACACAGCCTTGTTTTGTAGTAGACAAGCCCACTATTAATGGAAAATTCCTGATACCTAGCTTGCAGCTTTTGATTCTGCTCCTTGATAGAGATCTCCTTTAGCATTGTTTGGTAGGCCAAATCATGGCATGCTTCTTCTCTAGCTAACTCAAGTATAGGGTTGTTTGGCATAGATACATTTGTGGCTAGAGATCTGGCCATTGATGGATTTTGCAAGATTAGGGAATTTAGGAATGCCTTGCGACTAAGTGCATCGGCAACTACATTCTCTTTCCTTGGTCGGTACTTGATTTCAAAGTCATATTCCTCCAATACTTCAATCCACCGACATTGCCTCATGTTGAGCTCATTCTGGGTAAAGATCCATTTGAGACTCTTATGGTTGGTTACTAGAGTAAACTTGTTACCCAACAACAGGTAATGTCTCCAAAGCTTTAGAGCATGGATGATAGCTAGCAATTCCAAATCATGCGCAGCATAATTCCTTTCATGACTCTTCAATTTCCTTGAAGAGTACGCTACTGGATGACCTTCCTGCATAAGTATACACCCCAAGGCAAGAATGCTAGCATCAGTTACTACCTCGAACTCCTTATTGAGGTCTGGAAGTTTTAGAATAGGTGCTGATACCAAACATTTCTTCAATCTATCGAAGCTATTTTGTTCGGGAGTTGACCATGCAATGGAAGTTTGCTTCTTCAGTAAGTCCGTCAGAGGTGCTGCAATCAAAGCATAGTTTTTGATGAAGACCCTATACCATCCTGTCAATCCAAGAAAGCTATGTATCTCTTTGACGGATACTGGTGTTGGCCACTCAAGTACATCTCTGACCTTGGCTGGGTCCACTGAGATTCCTTCTGCTGATACTATGAATCCCAGATATTCAATTTGATGCTTGAAGAAGGCACACTTCTTCATTTTTGCATACAGCTTATGTGACCTCATTGTCTCAAGGACAATCCGAAGTTGAGGTTCATGATCTTCTTCTTGTTTAGAATAGACTAAAGTGTCATCGAAGAAGACAAGCACAAAATCATCAAGATATGGCCTAAAGATATCCTGCATTAACCTATTGAAGGTGACAGGTGCATTCGTAAGCCCGAATGACATAACCAGGAACTCAAAGTGCCCATATCTTGTATTGAAGGCCGTCTTTGGGATATCTTCTTCCTTGATCCTTATCTGATAGTAACCTGACCTGAGATCAATCTTGGAGAAGATCTTTGCACCCTGAAGATGATCAAGAAGCTAATTTATTCTAGGAATAGGATACTTGTGCTTGACTGTTGATTGATTCAACCCTCGGTAATCAATACGTAGTCGAAGTGTCCCATCTTTCTTTTTCTGAAATAGTACTGGAGCTCCCCATGGTAAACTGCTAGGCCGGATGTAGCCCTGATCTAACAATTGCTTGAGTTGTTCCTTCAACTCAATTGCTTCTGGTATGGACATTCTATAAGGTCTCTTTGCAATTGGTGCAGCTCTAGGTACTAACCTAATCTCATGATCCACTTCTCTTTGAGGCGGAAGTTCAGTCAACTCTTCAAGGAATACATCCGCGTATTCCTTTAGCCAAGAAGGTCCTTCATGAGACTCTTGCTTTTGATCTATTTTGTTGAGTTTGATCAAGTAAACAGGTAATCCTTTTCTGACTCCTTTTATGATCCGAGATACTTTGGCCAATCAGATTCTTGGCACTCCAACCTCACGTTGAGTTGTGACTAATTCCCTTTCAGAGTTTCGAAAGGAAACTTGACCCTTTCCACAGTGAATGTGGGCATTGTTAGGCTTAAGCCAATCCATTCCGAGTAGACACTCATGGATACCTGAATTCATGACTCTGAATTTAACCGAAGTCTTCTTTCCTCCTAGAAAGAATTCCACCTTAGCAGTTTGCCTGGTACAAGTAACCTCACGACCATTTGCCAATTCCACAAGCAAGGTAGGTGCTTCTACTGTGGTTATTTCTAATCTTTTTGCACATGCTGGTGAGATAAAGGAATGTGTACTGCCACAATCAATCAAGGTCTTGAAACCCTTACCTTGATAGTGCGACAGTGTCTGAATCACCGAGAACTGGCGATTTGGCCCTTTCTTGTGTAAAGCGGCATGGACTGTCGCTCTTTCAAATTCCACTTCCATGGTTGGATCTTCTTCTTCCCCTTCTTCGCACATTTGCCTATTGGCAACGCAAGCGGTTCTTCCTCTTCCTCGGGTAGCGGCTCCTTGACCATAGCCTGTTCCTTGAAAAGGCGCTTGGCGATGTCCTCCACCAAGCTTGGGACATTGCCTCTTGAAGTGACCGGGTTCGTTGCAGTGGAAACAACGGAGGTTTCGGCCATTACTTTGAGTAGGAACAAAGTTGTTGACGTTATTCGTCCTTGCTTTCTTTCTTTATCCCTGATTATGACCTTGAACTCTCTTAATTTGAGGTCTGAATGCTCCTCTGTTCGGGTCATTGTAAGACCAAGTTTTGTTACCCCTTGGTCTAGCTTGCACCTCCTAAATTATAGGCACCGCTCGAATGAGTGCATCCTGAAGATCTGATGGATGCATAGATTCGAGACGGGTATTTACTGGTGGATTTAAATCCGCACAAAATTTGGACACATGCTGTGTCATGTTAATCTGTGGCGCATACTTTAAAAGTGAGATGAATTTAGAGTAGTATGCATCAAGAGTGAGTGCCAGCTGTTTTAGCTCGTAGAACTCATTCATCTTCTGAGTGCAATATACAGGTGGCAAGTATCTTCCCTGCAAGGCTTTCTTCAGCTTCTCCCAGGTAACGGATCCCTCTGCGATCCCTTGATCCCTGGACCATTGCTTCCACCAAAGTCTGGCTTCACCGGTGAGTTTTAACTTGGCAAGCATAGCCTGATTGGCGAGTGTAGTACCGGCTGCTTCGAAGTAATCCTCCATGGATTCAATCCAAATTTCAGCATCAGCTTGGACGAATCTACCTCTCCCGTCAAACTCGGGTGGTTTAATCTGCTTGAGAAGGAACTTCTTCTCCTAGATTACAGCGGTACTTGATGTAGGAGATGAATTAGGAACCTGTACCAAGGGTTGTGCCTGAATAAAGGTTTTCTTAACGTTATTATACAATAATCGATGTTAGCTTATATTACAATTTTAATTCAGCTATCTCGTAAACAATGTAGCTACTTAACTTTTTATCAACTCTCATGCACAGCCAGACATTGATAAAAGAAGTCTTTATTTGTATTTATATGGGCATAGCCCTTTCGAATACAACATTTCATGCGATGATAAGCCAATTGTTACATTTAGTTTGGGGAGAACAATGTTGTATTGCATTTATCTATAGGAACTGTGTAATAGTAAGGTTTTGGGTCATGGATCTTCAAGAATCGATAAGTCATTGGAAGTTCAGGATATCCTTTCCGTTGGAATCCATACTTCTCATGGCGGCCCAACACTTTAATCCTGTCGGTGGGAATTACACAGGTTACTTCCTCATATACATATGAGTTCATCTCAATCCTCCGACCTTGAATATGTAAAGTTGAATTTACGTGAGCTTCCATGAAAACGAATAGCTTCACAACTTTTAGGTCTTCCAACCACTTGATCCTCTTTAGGTTGGTCTGTAGATAAGCAAACCGGTGGGCGGCTATATAGTAGATTCCTGAAGCACCCATCCATCTTCGTTCCATGTACAAAGGTGATGGATTATAGATCTGCTCCAGGATGTTCATCATCCCAATTCTTTGTCTATAAAGTGGAGAATGCATTGCAGTCATAAACATGACTCGAAATACCAAAAACTTGTTCCACGCTTCGTAATTCTGCAAGACAGCATTGAAGGCAAGGAAATGTTTCGACAGCAACAATTGCTTTACTTCATTTCATTGAGATTTCATAAAAACATTTCCGTTGTTGGTCAGCTCTAATACCAACTGTAACGTGTCCACTAGTATTATCCAGGACACGTCTTAGTAGTCCATCGGAAAGGATGTCTAGAAAGCTTCACCCGGCACTCCCATGGAATGTTATGGGATTTGCGATCTAGGGCTTTTTGCGTCTACCACATAGCGGAAGTATTCTGGCCGTTTCCACTTAGGATCGATCGGAATTAGGGTTTTCCTGATTGGTCACTTCCTAACAACAACTAGCTCGGACCCAAGCGAACTACTTTACGCAGAAACGCCAGGTCCGAAGCAGATTCACGCTGCACTTCGTTCAAGGAGAATGGGAAACGAGAGGGATGCAAAGCTCAACCTCTCTACCATAAGGCATAGTCCCATTCCGTTCCCCTAAAACAGTGTAAATCGGTTAAGACATAACTCTAGGTCAACGCTTTCATTGTTCGTGTCCTTTGACAATCATCCCATTGTTCTTCGAGTTTTGAGAAAAGTTCCCGGCCAACCGGGACCACCCAACCATAGGACGGACCCATGGCCCATCCTCCGCACTTTCCTCGGTTTGTTTTAGTTACGTAATTATCTAACACATTAATTGGACATATAAAAACCAGCTTCTTTAATTAATCCATTAAGCACTGGTTCCTTCACGTAATTTTATCACGTGACATAGAAAAACAATATCAGACAAGTTCTTTATTAACATATCATCATATTTATCCTTAAAATACAAGGAGTTCCGCCCATAGGCTTATCCATAATCCGCGCGAAGGCTATCAAGTAATCCACAGGGATCACTATTCCAAGTTTTCGCCTGAAGACTAGTATGCGGGCCTCGAGATGCAATCCCGATTCACCTTAGCCTCTTGTGCAGGACCCGGAAGGCGAGGGATTTACAGCCAGAGCCCCCCTGGCACCCAAGCATCCTCCTGCTCCAAGTAGCGCTCAACAGAGAGACCTCTTGTGGCGGGTTCGGTCCACGTTCCCGGCGCGGTCAACAACCCCCTTGGTTAGGGTCAGGCAGGCTGTCGGGGGTAACTGAAGCTGCCACTCCCTTCAGGCCTTCAACCTAAAGTATAGATACTTATTTACTTTGTAATTCATTGGTCAAACAAGTCAAACAGTGCTCTAAAATCTCTAGCAAGCACAAATATTTCCATTAATCGATTTTTGTTGTTGGCAAACTGCTAAGGAAGGAATCTTTCCTTTCGAATGCATCCAGCACTCGATCCGGGGTGTCTTGCAACTTGGCAAGATCCCTTATATTTTGGATTAGGGCGTATCATATTAACCCCACTTGGTCAAACCCTAAAGTTCATTGGATACTTCAGTTTTCAGTTTTTAATCTTCCTTACTTAGAAGGATATCAAAGTATACATCCTCTTGCAAGATAACTTGTGTAAGGATCCACCATCCTTGTTGCGGGAATTTAGCCTTTCTTCTTGTGAATCGATCACAAGACCATATGATTTCATACTTGCCACGCAAGTCTTGCATCGTACTATGCAATAATGGAGTTACGAAATATTCCGTTTCAATTTCTTTAAGCTGACGTTTGTCAGACCTAGGGTTCCTAGCTTTATTATTTTCTTTTAAGAAACTCAGGGACAAACCCTAATTTCTTTTACGTTTACAATTTACTGACCCTACAATCAGAGAATGTGGGCAAGTATTTAAGGTATAACGTTTCTTGGATTTTAATTCATTCCCAATAAATATTTTGCATCATAGGTATTTCTAAGTTTATATTAATTTGGTTAACTTTTAGAAGGTAATATCGAGCTCACCTCCGCATGATTTATTATCTATGTGTCAATTGATTTTTCAATCCTAAACTTTATTGATTTGAGGTTAGGTAAATTCAATTAATCTTCCTTTTTCCTTGCGAACAAAACTCATGCCAAATAAGCAATCTTTCCCTTGCTAAGTTATGCAGTTAGCAATGATAACTTCCTAGAGTTTAAGCATCGTAAGAAACCTTTCATGATTTGCACCTTTCATGATGATTCGTTGTAAAAAGAATAGGGGTTAATAGTGCAAGATGCAGTTTTATACCTTCTAGACTTAACTGAAGTATACTACTTTAGTGGGTAAATAATCTTGCTCATAATTCGTTTCAATGCATAATGCTTTTTGAAGGAAAACTATGTTTATACTTTATTTATTTTGCATGTTTAATTAAACTAAATTCCTTCGTCGTAAATAACTAGGACAAAATATATCTTATCCCTAACAAATTATCTTGCACGATTGAATTAAAATTGATATAAAATTAAGAAGGAAAAACCTGGGTTTGGGGTGAGATATCCACATGGATACCGGGAGATGACCCTCCTGTAGCTACTCCTTGGACTTTCTTAGGCGGCATCGCGGTTGTAGTCCTTCGAACGTGGAAGCAGCTTTACACTTCTTTTTGGAATTCCACCGTCGCTCCCTTGCACGCCAATACTCTTCTTCTCTTTTTCGAGTAGGGGAAAAATCAAGTCCCAAGGGTATTTTGGAAAGGCAAGGAACAGCTAAGGGTTTATCCACGAGGAGGGGTAATAAGACCTTTAAGGTCTTAGTTTCTTTGGGAGGGAAAGGTCTACAAAGCCTTTAAAAAAAAAAGCCCTATAGGGGTATATACACGAAGAAAAAGGTGTGTGTGTGTGTGGTTCCAAAAGCATATGAAGGGGGCCTTGCGAGATCTTTGGACACATGAGGGAAAGGTATAGGAAGGTGGGTCTTGGAGGGGTTTTAGGACATGGGGGTGAAAGGGTAAAAGGGAAAAGGTGACGGGTGAAAGGGGCTTATAGCACGGGGGGGGGGGGGGGGGGGGAAGGGTGTGTAAAAAGGGGACACGAGGGAGGAAATTGGGCTTTTGAAGGGTTCCAATGGGAAGGGGCTTTAAATCCCCGGAGATAAAATGGACTTGTGGTGGATCCAATAGGAAGGGGACTTAAAAATCCTGGGGGTAAAATGGGCTTTATAGGGACTCCACGGGAAGGGGGGCTTAGAGGAGCCCCCTTAGAAGATTCCTAGAGAAGCTTCTAAGAAGCTTATGGCAGACGTGGTGGCGTGGAGACTTGGAGGATTACTGGCGGCGGTTAAACGAGCCCAGGCGGCGATGTGTCACTGGTATCTCCCTCTCCTCCATGGTGCAGCACGGTGATTCGTCCTCCACTCCTCCTTCCTCTACAATGGCAATGTAAATGCCTCCCACAATTAGGTCACCGTCTCCCTTCACTCATGCTTTATACAGCCTTCTTTTACGACGTCCTTTGCAGCGTGTCACAGCCTTGCCTCCTTCCCTTTTGGTAGACGGCATTTAGCGTCGACTTCACCCTTCATGGAGGGAGCAACCCCTCTCTTAAATAGGGGAGGGAGGGGAATCCTCCCCCTCCTCATGTGTCAATCTGCATGGTGGTGGAAGGCGCCGAGCTCCACCAAGGAGCTTAGCCCTCCATTCTATTTCCCTCGCCTTACAGCACGACAGTCGGGAGGGAAAATAATTCTTTTTTTTTGCATTTGATATATTACATTCTCTCCCCCTTAGAGGAATCGAGATGTCCTCATCTCGAGATAAACCGGGGATATTGATGGTTGAGTGTGCCTTCATCTACCCAAGTGGCATCTTCTTCGGGATAATATTTCCACTGGACGAGGCATTCTCTCAAGGTTCTGGATCTTAATTGTCTCTCCCTAACTTCTAAGATCCTATCAGGCCTTAGTTCAAGAACTCCTTGACTAGGCATTACAACTTGTTGATCGTTAAGTACATGGTTAGGATTAGGTACATATTTCTTCAATAGGATGATATGGAATACATTGTGAACCTTTAGGTTCTCTGGAAGTTGCAATTTATAAGCATTAGGTCCTAGGCTTTTGAGGATTTTGTATGGCCCACAATACCTTGGACTTAGCTTCTTGCAATCTCCTAAGGATAGAGAACTCTTTTTAGGGCGTACGCGAATGAAGACCATGTCTCCTTCTTCAAAGATTCTATCTTGACACTTCAAATCTGCGTATGCCTTCTATCTATCCTTGGCAGCTTGGATGTCCTATCTTATTGACCTTATTTGGTCATCCTTCTCTTCCAACATCTGTCTTGAAGCTTCAACCCTTAGGGTTGGATTGGAAAAGTTTAGGGGACTTCGACAGTCATGACCATACAATGCTTGGAAAGGAGTCATCTGAATGCTCTACTGGTAAGAAGCATTGAATGCAAATTCTACCAAAGGCAAGTATTGAATCCACCTCTTCGGCTCTCGACAGCAGTATGCCCTAAGCATATCCTCGATGACTTGATTTGCATTTGATATATTACATTCTCTTCCCCTTAGAGGGAAAATAAAAATAAAAAAATTTACATTTGATATATTACACGTAGGCAGGTCCTCCCCCCCCCCTCATGCTTGTCACCTTCCCCCCCTCGTGCAGCAGCAACAGGGCCCCCTGGGCTTCCATCAGAAGACTCCCCCCTCCTCGTTTGCCCAGCACCCCCCCCCCCCCCCCCCCGATCAGTGAAAGGAGAGAGAGAGAAGAAGAGAAGGAGAGGGAGGGAGGGAAGGAAAAGAAGAAGAAAAGAAGAGAGAGAGAAGAAGAGAAGGAGAGGGAGAGAGAGAGGAGAAGGAAAGAGAGAGAGAGAGAGAGAGAGAGAGAGAGAGAGAGAGAGAGAGAGAGAGAGAGAGAGAGAGAGAGAGAGAGAGAGAGAGAGAGAGAGAGAGAGAGGGAAGGAAAAGAAGAGAAAAAGAAGAAGAAGAGGAAGAGGAGAGAGAGAGAGAAGAAGAGAAAGAGAGGGAGAGAGGGAAGAAGAAGAAGAGGAAAATAAGAAGGAGAGGAAGAAGAGAGAGAGAGAAGAAGAGAAGGAGAGGGAGAGAGAGAAGGAGAAGAAGAAGAGAAGAAGAAGAAGAAGAGGGAGAGAAAGAGTAGGAGAAGGAGAGAATAAAGGAAGAAGAAGAGAGAGAGAGAGGAGAAGGAGAGAGAGAGAGAGAGAGAGAGAGAGAGAGAGAGAGAGAGAGAGAGAGAGAGAGAGAGAGAGAGAGAGAGAGAGAGAGAGAGAGAGAGAGAGAGAGAGAGAGAGAGAGAGAGAGAGAGAGAGAGAGAGAGAGAGAGAGAGAGAGAGAGAGAGAGAGAGAGAGAGAGAGAGAGAGAGTTGGTGAGTGGAGAAGGTGTCGAGGGCCGTCTTCGAGGAGCCTGTCATCTTGAAGGCCCGTTAAGGTCAAGACTATCCAAACTCTGCGTGGCAAATGGCTCCCAAAAAGATAGTTGCAGGAAGTGTAAGTGCCACACCTACCATTGGTACCGGTAATGTTGGAGGGGTGAATGGAGCGACCAACACAACAAATACCCCTATGATCATGAATCAAACCCAGGTTCTTCAGATATCCTAAGCTTTATAATTAATTCTGTATTATTTCTCGAGGAAGAAATAAAGGGGTTAGCTACATGCATGGAACAAGAACGAGTCTTAGGATTTTTGTTTACTCTAAGTGCTAGGTCACATGTATGAAATGGTAGAGTATGGAGTTCGCATAAGTTTATATGCATGGAATGATAGCTTTTACACACATAGAATGATAAGGTTTTTGCATTATTTCACATAAAATAATAGCTTTTAAACTAGTTCAATGCATGAATGGTCATTAGAATTCATGCTTCGCAATGATGATTAAAAGAAACACATGAAATGTTAGTTTCCATTCGTAAGATGCAAAACGCACCATGTGCATGATGGGTAAGGATGATTGGAAAACTCTGCATAGTACCACACTAAGAGAGATGGAAGGGACGCATGCATCTAGACTGTATCCTGAAGGCCTAGATGAAGAATCTTGCGTTGCCAAGTGTGTTAACTGAACTTGGTTAGAACTGAAAGAATAAAAGACCCTTGGTTGGGTTGAGAATAAGGCATGTCCATTGCCTTGGTTGTCCAATTAATGCTTTGGGTTAGGGTTAAGATACCATAAAGTAAAACCCAAGGGGGAAGAGCAAGTCAAAATAAGTTAACTTACCAAGAACATTTGCTTGCATGATTTTGTTTGAGATTATTGGGATCTCGCCAAGTCGCAAACGATCCAAGATCGGATGTTGGGAGCATCCGGGAAAAAGATCCAGGATCGGATGCTGGGAGAATCCGGGAAAAAGGAGTTACACCTTAGCAGTTCGTCATACAAATGGCCTCCGAAATGTTTGTGATTGTACACTTAGGTACATTATTTGATCTTCTTTGCTCAAGAAACTAATTCAAGGAAAAACACTTAATGCTTCAGGATAGAAGCCTGGAGGGAGAGGCAGGAACAGTTACCTCCGATTATCTACCTAGCCCTATCCAAGGGGGTTGTTAGCCGTGTTGGGTATATGGACCTAATGTTGAGATGAAAAGCTCAACACATGTGGATATTAATAATGGATTGCCTGGTTAGATGGGTCCACACGTCTACACTTTGCACGTCGGTGGTCATTATGACTCTCACATGGCCGCTGACTCATTACTTATTATATTCAGGTTGTTACACCTATTTACATCTGGCATAGTTATAGTGCCAGCCGACTAGTGTAGTCGGTTATTCATTGTTTGACTTAGTAGGCCACTTTCCTTTATATTGTATCTTATCTATCATTTGTGTACATTGTAAAGTGTGTGGAAGAAGAAGAAGAAGTAACCAGTAAGAAAACGTTTTGGTCTCCATCTCTCTTCTTGTCTCTTGAGTGAGCTTCTCCTTGTGCATTCTGTGTGTGTTCGGCGCAGCATCTTAAGTAAGTCCCCCCACCACACAATTCTTGACATGGTATCAGAGCCGGGCCACTGAGAGAGGCTGATTTTGAAGGCTGAAGTGAAGGAGAAGAAGAAAGGTTCGAGCAAGCAAGCCATAGGTAAGAAGCTCTCCGATCCTTCCACTCTCTCTCTTGGATAGTGCCTATGGAGGCACTGGAAGCAGGGTCGAGCAAAAAATCTCAGATTTTTGTGAGATTTGGTGTGCAAGCAGAGCACTATATATTCTGTAGATAGGCTCTTTAGGGCTTTCCCGCAGTTATTTTGGGCATCTGAGGCCGTTTCAAGCTCCGTTTTAGAGCCGCAAGGTTGCGGGCAGTTTCAGGGTATACTATGATTTCAGCTGTATTGAGACCGAAAGTGGGTGCATAGGTTACAGATTGCGAATCTGTAATTTTTGAGGTGCTTGTAGGAAGCAAACATAAGGTTTATCTTTAAACAAGTTGCATATTACATGTACTTTTGAGCAATCAGTGAAAAAGGTTACTTGGTGTATTACTGTGCACGTGTTGTGGAAAATTGCAGAAGACTAGCTTGCTGTGCTATATCCTTGTTTGCGATAATGGCAGAGAACAGTGAAAATCCCATTATTGAGAAGCTCGACAAGTACAACTACCCTTCATGGAAGTTCCATGTGACGAACTTCCTCATTGGAAAGGGCCTTTATGAGTTTGTCTCAGGTGAAGAAAAAGAGCCAGAGCTGGGTATCCCTCCGACTGCAGATGAGTTAAAAGTATGAAAAGAGTGGAATGCGAAAGACAAAAAGGTGATGTACTGGCTATCTGTTGTAATTGATAATACTATGCTGGGACATATCAGGAATGCAGAAACTTCACATGCAGCTTGGACGATTTTTGAGAGTATGTTTTCAGTAAACACAAAGGCACGAAAGATTCAACTCAAGCAAGAGTTGAATGCCTTGAAGAAAGGGAAAATGCTTGTCAATGAGTATGTGTTGAAGGTGAGGAGCATTGCAGATGCTTTAGCAGCGATTGATGCAATGCCAGATGATGATGATTTGGTTTTATCCACTCTGAGTGGCCTTAATAATGAGAAAGCATGGAAATCATTTGTTACTTCTGTACATGTACGGAAGCCATTTCCAGATTTTGATGAGCTGATCTCTCTCATGATTACTGAAGAGATCAATATGCAGGGTGATTCGTCTAAAAGAAATGGTGAATAGGTCCAAGCATTTTACTCGAGTTCAGGAAGGGGACGTGGTAGATCCTCTTCAAGAGGCCGTGGTACAGGATGTGGTAGTGACAACCAGCAAAATAGATTGAACCAGCAATTTGGCAATATGCAGGTTTCAGGAGGTCATGGTAACTTTAGAGGTAGGGGGAGCTTTAGAGGAAGAGGTGGATGGCAGAACAGAGGTTCTAACAACTCTAGTATTGTGTGTTACTACTATGGCAAAACAAGTCATATTGCAGCCCAATGTTATGCTAAGAAAGATGATATTCACAGTGGTAAGTTACAACAAGGAAACTATGCATCGTCTTCACAACAGAATGAAGACAAAAATAAACATCTATTTTTTATGTAGCATATGTTGAATGTTGTTACAGGAAATGGAACACATGATGATGTTTGGTATGTTAATTCAGGTGCATCCAATCATATGACTAGCCATGCAGAATGGTTTGGAGAGATGCATGATTTGCAAAATATAGGTTATGTTTAGACGGGTGATGATTCATGCCACCCAATTTCACACATTGGAAAAGTTCCCTTGTCCTTGCATGATGGTAAGACAAAGAGTCTTTTAGATATATTACATGTGCCATCTATTACAAAGAACTTGGTGTGAGTCGGTCAAATAGTAGAGCAAGGGCTGCAAATTAGATTTAATGCAAAGGGCTACTTTGTAGAAGACTTCAATGACAAGTGCAAGTTGGTTGCAAAGGGAAGTAGAGTTGGATGTATGTTTACTCTGGATGCTGAAATTCCTACTATGAATGCTGCTATGTATGCTAAAGGAAAATGTGTTGTTGTAGATATTGAAATTTGGCACAAACACATTGGACATGCAAATGTACAAACACTGAAATTAATGTAGTTCAAAGGGTTGGTTACAGGTTTGTCTACATTTAGAATTGCAGAATTTCATAAGGTATGCGAAGCATGTCAGTTTGGTAAGCAAGCAAGACAACCCTTTTCACATGACAGAGATGTAAGTAGAAATATCCTTGATGTTGTGCATACAGATATTTGGGGGCCTACACAAAATGTATCTCTTGGAGGCAGTTCATACTTTATCACATTCATTGATGATTGTTCTAGAAAGCTGTGGGTATATTTTATGAAGGAAAAGAGTGAAGCGTTTGAGCACTTTAGAACTTTCAAGGCTATAGTTGAAAGAGAAACATGCTTGAAAGTAAAGTGCTTGAGGTCAAATGGAGGGGGAGAGTACCTCTCGAATGAGTTTAGTGATTTTTTGAGGTCTCATGGGACAAAGAGATAGTTCACATGTAGGTATACCCCACAGCAAAATGGGGTTGCAGAAAGGAAAAATAGGCATATTGCAGAAGTTGCACGCACCTTGATGGCTGAAAAGAATATGCCTAAGAATTTTTTGTCTGAGGCTGTTCATACTACTATTTATATTATGAACAGAACTCCCACAGCTGCAGTTCATGGTATGACTCTTGAAGAATGCTTTACTGGCAAGAAGCCTGATGTATCACACTTGAAGGTATTTGGCTATGTTGCATACGTTCATGTGCCAGATGAGCTACGGAAGAAGCTTGATCCAAAGGCAAAAAAATGTGTTTTTATTGGATACTCTTTAGAGTAGAAAGGGTATCGTTGTTATAACCCTGTCACATGTAAGTTTAGAGTGAGCAGGGATGTCATCTTTGATGGAACGAGCATTTGATATGCATCTAGTGGTGATGCATTGGATGATGATGATGATCATGACACTCATGTGTAGGCTGAAAAGTAATAATCACGGACTCTTAGTGGACCAAGGACATCATTTGGTAGTCCTTGGTCTGGGAGACTAAGGAGTAGCTCTACATCTTTAGGTGCATCTAGTAGCACTATAGGTAAAGACAAAGGAAAGAATAAAGTGTCAGATGGCATTGATGCAGTTCTTGATGGAGACTCCAGTGGCTCAGAGAGCTTGGATGATGAGCTTGTCATTCCTTCAATGAGGACTCCAGGTGTGAAGAGAGCACGCGTCAATGCAAAGACTCCATTGAGTGATCGAGTGGTACGCAGATCTAGCAGGGTGAGATACCTTGTTAACATATTTGGTTTTGAAGGTTATGCAGCTCACCATTATGCTTATATGGTGAAAGTGATTGAGAATGTTGAGCCCACATGTTTTGAGGAGGCTGTTGGTCATGCTCATTGGGATGCAGCAATGGATGAGGAGATGGCTACATTAGAGGCCAATAAGACTTGGGATCTAGTATCATTGCCGAAGGGCAAGAAAGCTATTGGATGTAAGTGGGTTTATAATATTAAGCACAATGTAGATGGTTCTATTAGTAGGTACAAAGCTAGGCTGGTTTGCAAAAGGCTATGCCTAGACATATGGCATAGATTATGAAGAAACCTTCAGTCCAATTGCTAGGATGACAACTGTCACATGTGTGAATGCTTTTTCAGCCAAAGGTTAGAGGTTGCAACAAATGGATGTGAAGAATTCCTTCTTGCATGGTGATTTGTAGGAAGAAGTGTATATGAATCAGCCAACAGGTTATGAAGATTAGAGCATCCCACGTATGTGTGCAAGTTGAAGAAGGTGCTCTATGGGCTCAAGCAAGCACCTAGAGCATGGTCTGACAAGATCAGAGAGTATCTTGTCAATATTGGCTTTTATGTTTCTGATGCTGATCACTCACTTTATGTGAGAAAGGGAGATGCAAGTTTGGTCATCATAGTCATCTATGTGGATGACTTGATTATTACAGGTGATAGTGATAGTGGGATTGCTGAAGTCAAGGACTTTTTGAAGAAGAAGTTTAAGATGAAGGATTTAGGTGAGCTAAGGTACTTCCTTGGCATTGAGGTGATCAGATGTGATGATGGTATATGGCTGTCCCAAAGACAGTATGGCTTGGATATGTTGTCCAAGTATGGTATGACAGCATGCAAACCACTTTCAGTCCCGTTGGAGCAGAATGTAAAGTTGAGTACTGATGTTGGGGATGAGATAGAAGACCCTACTATGTTCAGGAGGATAGTGGGGAGTTTGATCTACATGACCATTACAAGGCCAGACTTGAGCTATGTTGTTGGTCTTGTGAGTCAGTTTATGCAAGTACCTAGAAAGACACATTTGGATGCAGTCAGACGCATGTTGAGATATGTGAAGTCCACATTACATTATGGACTTTTCTATGAGGCAGGTACAGATGTACAGGTGTTTGGATACACAGATGCAGATTGGGCTTGTAGTATGTCTGATAGAAGATCTACTAGTGGATACATGTTCTCTCTTGGTAGTGCAACAGTTACTTGGAGCAGCAAAAAGTAATCTACAGTTGCTTTGTCAAGTACAAAGGCTAAGTATAGAGGTGCTACTGTTGCAGCATGTGAGGTAGTATGGCTGCAAAAGTTATTGGCTGATTTAGATGTGCAGGTGGAAGGTCCAGTTGTCATTTATTGTGACAACATGAGCGGTACACAGTTGGCTAGGAACCCTGTGTTCCATGCCAGAACAAAACATATTGAGGTACACTACCACTTTGTGAGAGAGAATGTACTAGCAAGTGAGATTGACTTGGTGTATGTCAGCACACATGATCAGATAGCTAACATCTTCACAAAGGCATTGGATACAGAGAAGCTTCAAAAGTTTCGAAGCTTACTTGGAGTTTTGAAGCTCAACACTTGCGGACATTAATGATGGACCGCCTGGTTAGATGGGTCCATACGTCTAGACTTAGCACGTTGGTGGTCATTATGACTCTCACATGGCCGCTGACTCATTACTTATTATATTCAGGTTATTACACCTATTTACAGCTGGCATAGTTATAGCGTCAGTCGACTAGTGTAGCCAGTTATGAATTGTTTGACTTAGTAGGCTACTTTCCTTTATGTTGTATCTTATCTATACCTTGTGTACATTGTAAAGTGTGTGGAAGAAGAAGAAGTAACCAGCAAGAAAACGTTTTGGTCTCCATCTCTCTTCTTGTCTCTTGAGTGAGCTTCTCCTTGTGCATTCTGTGTGTGTTCGACGCAGCATCTTGAGCAAGTCCCCCCACCACACGATTCTTGACACCTAACCCGCCGTGAGAGGTCTCTCCGTGGGTGTTGCTTGGAGCGGGAGGACGCTTGGGTGCCAGGGGAGGCTCTGGCTATAAATTCCTTGCCTCCAGATCCCACACAAGATGTCGACGTGACTCGAGATGGGATCTCGAGGCCTGTGTACTAGTTTACGGGCAGAACTTAGAGCAGCAATTCTGTAGATTGCTGGGATAGACTTCGGGCATGATATTGGATGTACTCCGAAATTATGATAAATGAAGAACATATATTTGAGAAAAATGAACTTGCTTGACATTGTTTTTGTGTTAGTGCCTAAGTTACATGAAGGAACCAGTGACTAAGTTGATTAATTAAGGAAGCTGCTTTTGCATGTCAAAACATAATGTGGTAGGTAATTAGATAACTAATCAAATTGAGAAAAGTGTGGTGGACATGACTTGGGTCCGTCCTACGGAAGGGTGGTTCCGGTTAGCTGGGAACTTTTCTCAAAAGACGAGATAACAAGACTATGAGGACCTAGCATTAGTAGAGTTAGAATCCCGATTTATGCTGTTTTAGGGGAAAGGAATGGGACTATGCCTTATGGCAGAGAGGTTAAGTTTCGCATCCCTCTCATTTCCCATTCTCCATGAACCAAGTGCAGCATGAATCCGCTTTGACTCTGTTGTTCCTAGGCAAAATGGTTCACCTGGAGCTCAACGCTAGCTACTTTCTAGAGATCTTGTGATAGGAAAGGAATCCTGACCTCAGGTCGATCCTAAGTGGGAACGACCGGACACTTTCACTTGGGGCAGACTTGGGAAGACCTAGATTACAAACTCTGTGTCATTCCTTGTGAGTGCCAGGCAGAACTAGACCCTCTTCCAAATGGGTTGCTAAGACGTGTCCCACAAGTGGACGAGCGGACATATTACAGTTGGTATCAGAGTGAACCAACAAGATCTAAGATTACAAGGGAACTTAATGGAGGAAAATAAAGGGAATAAGGGGATAGTTAGGGGAAGGTGAGTGGAATAGAGCAGTGTTTTTTGTTGAAAACATTTCTTTACTCACTTATGGATGTTGGGTTGCAGAGTCACGAAGCATGGAGCAAGTTCTTGGTGTTCCAAGTCATATTCATGACTGCAATGCGTGCTTTGGATTATCCTTAGATGCTTGGCATGATGAACATTCTGGACCGCATCTATAATCATTCTCCCTTGTATGTGGAACAGAGATGGACGGGAGACTCAGGAATATACTACATAGCAGCCCACCGACTCGCGTACCTTCATACCAACTTGAAGAGAATCAAGTGGATGGAGGATTTAAAGATCGTGAAGATGTTCATCTTTGTCGAATCTCACGCAAATGCAACTTTGCATGTTAGCAGTCGGCAAGTCAAGCAGAACAAGTATGTCTATGAAGAAGTGACCCGAGTGATCTCTGCTGACAGGATCAAAGTGTTAGGGCGCTACGAGAAGAACAGGTATCAAAGGAAGGGATACCCCAAGCTTCCTATGACTTACCATTTCCTAAAAATCCATGACCCCACTCCATATTACTATTTCGTGTCAAGATTGTGGGAGAGAAGGAAGGAGTCTCACTTGTAGCTTCTTGCTTGCACAATGGGGGAATACACACAGAGGTGAAGGCTGAAAACAGTTTTCCTCTTCTTAGTTGTGTAAGCCAAAAGAACTCTAGTACATAGAAACAGAAGAACCCTATATATGGATCTCAAACCAAACTCAACTAACTAAGGTGGCATACTAACTGAGCCACGAACTAGAGTAGATAAGGATAGCTGTCATCTAGCTATTATTCATGGGCGGTGACATAAATGCACAACGGTCACCCTGGTATATCACGAGTGGAGCTCGATATCTCAACACTCCCCCTCGAGCTCAATCCCAATTCCTGCACACCAAGCAGGTCTCTGAACTTGCGCAGCTTCTCTGCGCCCAATGCCTTCGTGAATATGTCAGCTACCTGATCCTCTGTGCTGACATAAACTAGATCAATAAGACCTAGTAAAACTCTCTCTCGCACATAGTGATAATGCACCTCAATGTGCTTTGTTCTAGCATGATAGAGTGAGATATTTTCCAAGTGTATACTACTCATGTTGTCACAATAAATGATAACTGGCCCATCTGTAGGCTGATGCATATCATAAAGTAGCTTATGCAACCAAGCTACCTCACATGCAGCCATTGCTGCACCCTTGTACTCGGCCTCTGTGCTCGACAAGGCAACTGTAGGCTGTTTCTTGCTGCTCCAAGTGATTGCAGCACTCCCAAAAGAGAACACATATCCACGGTTAGATCATCTATCAGAAATACTACCAGCCCAATCAGCATTAGTGTATCCATGCAGCTTTATCTGAACCCCAGTCTCATAAAATAGTCCATACTACAATGTGGACTTCACATACCTGAGTATGCGTCTAGCTGCATCCAAATGCGGTTTCCTTGGAGCCTGCATAAACTCACTTACCAGTCCAATAGCATAGCTCAAATCTGGCCTAGTAATAGTCATATAAATCAAGCTTCCTACTATGCATCTGTACATAGTAAGGTCTTCCTGAAGCTCACCTGCATCTGCGCTCAGCTTCACATTCTGCTCCAAAGGAACTAAAATAGGCTTACGGCCTATCATCCCATATTTGGACAGCATGTCCAATCCATACTGCCTCTGCAAGAGCTGTATCCCACTTGGTGATCTAATCACCTCAATGCCCAAGAAATAATGCAGCTCTCCCAAATCCTTCATCTCAAACTTCTGCTTCAATAGCATTTTCACATGAAGGATATCTTCATCACTGTCACCTCTCATAATCAAATCATCAACATAAATGACAAGTAGCATAATACCTTTCTCTGTTTTTCTCACATAAAGTGAGAAGTCTGCCTTGGAAATCTGAAAGCCAATAGTGACAAGATACTGTCCTATCTTGTCAGACCATGCTCTAGGTGCTTGCTTTAAGCCATACAAGGCTTTCTTCAATCTGCAAACAAAGTCAGGATGAACAGCATGCACATAGCCTGGTGTCTGCTCTATATAGACCTCTTCTTGCAAATCACCATGCAAGAAGGAATTCTTTACATCCATCTGATGTAAAGACCATTCCTTTGATGTGGCCATAGCAATGAGTGCTCTTACGGTTGCCATCCTTGCAACCGGACTGAATGTTTCTTCATAATCAATTCCATATGTTTGTGCATACCCCTTCACTACTAATCTTGCCTTGTATATGTTCACAGAACCATCTGCATTGTGCTTCACCTTATAAACC
This sequence comes from Lygodium microphyllum, assembly GCF_053477565.2. Classification (NCBI taxonomy): domain Eukaryota; kingdom Viridiplantae; phylum Streptophyta; class Polypodiopsida; order Schizaeales; family Lygodiaceae; genus Lygodium; species Lygodium microphyllum. Next base: position 21,709,651 of record NC_141143.1, on the reverse strand, counting down.
CACTTACAGCCAATTGCATTTTTACCTTTAGGCAAAGGTACCAATTCCCATGTAGCATTTGCATCCATTTCTTCATCCATGGCTTTCTCCCATTTTTCTTTTCCCATGGTTTGCTAAAAGGAAGTGGGTTCTGGTTCCTGTATCACTTTGACCATATATGCATAGTGAATGGCTGTAAATCCATTATATTTCAGTCTATCCACAGGATATCTAGCTCTCGTAGACCTGCGCAAAGTAGGTTCACTCCCAAATGCTCTCAAAACATCCCTGGTCTTCCTTACTCCAGGTGTAACAATAGAAGGAATACCTAACTCATCATCAATGCTCTGTTCTGAGCCACTGGATTCACCATCCACATAAGAGTGACCTGCATTCACATCAAACATGGGCTAATCTACCTTCTCTTTTCCTTTTCGTGATACTTGCATACCACTATCTGCATTGCTTTGAGAAGATTCTCCTGATCTCAATCTGCCTATCCATGGTGAAGAATGTGAACCACTGCTAGAGAACACTCCAGGTCCACAAATATCTTGTGACTGCTACTGTGAATTCTATGCAGCATTACCATTTTGTGCATCTACATTATCAATCACATTTATTGGTTTATACTAGCTACTCATCTCATCAAAAGCAATATCTCTGCTCATTGTAAACTTACGAGTAGAAGGGTTATAGCATCTATACCCTTTTCTGCTGCAAAGAGTAACCAATAAAGATGCACTTCTTAGCTTTTGGATCCAACTTGGATCTCAGCTCATCTGGCACATGTACATAGGCAATGCAACCAAAAATTTTGAAATGAGAAATATCTGGTTTCCTACCAGTATACCTCTCCTCTGGAGTCATTCCATGTATTGCTGCAGTGGGAGTCCTGTTCATTATGTAGACTGCTGTAGCAACTGCTTCAGCCCAATAAAAATCTGGCAAGTCTTTTTCATTGAGCATGGCACGAGATACCTCTCCAATATGCCTGTTTTTCCTTTCTCCAATTCCATTTTGTTGTGGGGTATGACTGCATGAATATTGCTGCTTTATGCCATGCTCCTGCAGGAACCTTGCAAACTCATTTGAGAGGTACTCTCCCCCTCCATCTGACCTTAGGCATTTTACTTGTAGGCCTGTTTCTTTTTCAACCATAGCTTTAAGAGTTTTGAAATGCCCAAAAACTTCACTTTTCTTTTTCATAAAATACACCCAAACTTTTCTGCTATAGTCATCAATAAAACTGACAAAATAATGACAGCCTCCAAGAGATGCAGCTTTAGTAGTCCACACATCAGAGTGGATTAATTCCAATGGCTTCTTACTCTCTTGAACATGTCTAGGAAATGGTTTCCTTGCCAGTTTTCCGAATTGACATGCTTCACATACCTTATGCATTTCTACAACCTTGAATTTAGGTAAACTTGCAACAATATTTTGGGCCTGCATTGATTTAAGTCGTTGTACATTAACATGATCAATGCGTTTATGCCAGATATCAATATCTACAACTACACCGGTCCCATGTGCAAACATTGCTGCACTCAATTCAGGCATGTCTGCATCCAATGTAAACATTCTGCCCTTCTTCTTTCCTTTTGCTATCAAGCGACCTTTATTTTTCATATCCTCAACAAAGCATCCATGAGGATTAAATCTGACCTGCAAGCCCTGCTCAACCATTTGACCAACAGAAACCAGATTCTTGGTGATATTCGGGACATGAAATACATCGAACATGTATTTCTTTTTCCCATCCTGCATAGACAAATGAATTTTTCCAATCTACACAATAGGATGTGCAGTATCATCACCAGTCTCCACAAATCCTGGTTTTCCCACTTTCCTTGCATCCTCCATCCATTCTCCATGACCTGTCATGTGGTTTGATGCACCTGAGTCAACATACCATACATCGTTTCTTTCTTCTGCACTTGTCACAGAATTGTTCACATGCTGCACCATAAACAAATGCTCATTTCTGTCATCACCCTGTCTACTAGAAGATGCATAATTCCCTTGTTGCAGTTTTCCATTCATGATGTCATTCTGCTTTTTATAGCTCTCTTTAGCCATATGACCCATTTTACCACAGTAGTAGCATTCAACATTACTGTTTGCATTTTGGCCTCTTTGCCATCCACCATGACCTCTTTGGCTCCCCCTGCCTCTAGAGTTACCACGTCCTCCTCCATAGGACTGGTTTTCTTGAGTTTGCTGGATATTCTGATTTCTATCACGGCCTCCAAATCGGCCTCCTCTACCTTTGCCTCTACCTTTTCCAGCATTTGAGTAGAAGACAGCTTCTTTTGAAGTTCCTCCTGAAGAAGATGAACCACCATTTCTCTGCTCCTCAAAAATTAGAAGAGCAATCAACTCCTCAAAATTAGGAAATCTTTCACGGACGGAAATGGATGTTCGAAACTGTGCATAATCCTTTCCTAGACCATTCAAGGTCAGTGAGACTAAATCATCATCTTCCACTGGCGACCCAACGGAAGCAAGTGCATCTGCAATCTTCTTCACCTTCATGTGGTAGTCATTGATGCTCATACTTTCTCTTTGCACATTATGCAACTCTTGCTTGAGCTGCATTTTCCTGGCTTGCGTATTTGTGCTATATATTTTTGAAAAAGTATCCCATGCCTCCTTTGGCATACTTGCATCCTGAATATGCTCAATCATAGAGTCTGAAATGCTTATAGACAGCCAATACATAACTTTCCTGGCTCTCTCATGCCATGCTTTAAATGCCTACATTTGCTGTTGATTGGGAACATCAGGAAGAACTGGTTCTTCTTCATTTCCTGCAACAAATTCCCAATATCCTTTTCCCATAAGGAAATTCGTCATTCTAAACTTCCATGCTTGGAAGTTGTTCTTGTCAAGCTTTTCAGTGACAATCTATGAAAGAGAATCAGACGCCATTACAAAACACTGCAAAAAATTCTGTCACTGCAAAAAACACAGCTTCACCCTCACAAGGGCAAATCTACAAAACTGGCGAAAGTGGTATTTGACCACACAGTCACTTCCAAGTGACGATTGTGCATAAACAGGAACCAAGGATGATTTTGTAACTCCCAATGTCTCTACACACAAGCATACGATGCAATTTCTGTGGTAACTTTTCACCGACCTGTAGAACAGTGGTCGCACAGCATAAAACAGGGCTTTTTCCTGAGTGTGTACAGAAAACTTCCACCTCCAAAACAGGCCCCGAAATGGTCTCAAATCAAAAAAATAGGGTCACCAAGGGCTAAAGCGTCGTCCCGCAGCATATACTGCCCACTTGCTTCACCGCGAAGGGCGTCTCAACCTAAGACAATGCACTCCTGCACTTTCCGGCTGTGCTACCTGCAGAGACTTGCTCCCACAACAGAAAATGAAAGCAACACTGCTCCTCTTACCAGAACACCACGAGCTTGGCTTGCTTTCTTGATCTCCTTAGCATGAACAAGGCTCTGATACCATGTCAAGATTGTGGGAGAGAAGGAAGGAGTCTCACTTGTAGCTTTCTTGCTTGCACAATGGGGGAATACACACAGAGGTGGAGACTGAAAACAATTTTCCTTTTCTTAGTTGTGTAAGCCAAAAGAACTCTAGTACATAGAAATAGAAGAACCCTATATATGGGTCTCAAACCAAACTCAACTAACTAAGGTGGCATACTAACTGAGCCACGAACTAGAGTAGATAAGGATAGCTGTCATCTAGCTATTATTCATGGGCGGTGTACCAACCGCATTTGCAACTGACAAGTCGGTGACATAAATGCACAACGGTCACTGTGGCATATCACGAGTGGAGCTCGATATCTCAACATTCCGTCCATGTAGCTGATTGTAACACAATCCTATTTTCCCCAAACTGATGTATCAATTAGCTTATCCTACTTATCTAAAGTAAATGTACACAAAGGGTTATGCCCTCATGAATAAATAAGACTTTTTACTATTGTCTATCTTGATCGTAAATGTTAGCTAAGGTGTTAAGCGATTAAATCACTTGGCTAGAAGCTATGCTAGTTGTATTAACGTAATATGGGGAACGTTTGATAAGATGTTAACATAAAGAATATTGTTGTCCAGACGCAACCCCAAGCGTAGGTTCCAAGTCTGACTCCTGCACTAAGTACAGCTGTTGTTCAAGAGAAGAAGTTCCTTCTCAAACAAATTAAGCCACCTGAGTTTGATGGCAAGGGAAGGACTATTCAAGCAAATGCCGAGATCTGGATTGAGACCATGGAGGACTATTTTGAGGTAGTAGGAACTGCACCTGCTAACCAAGCCGTGCTCACCAAACTTAAGCTTACAGGCAAAGCGAGACTTTGGTGGAAACAGTGGTGCAGAGACCAAGCGATCTCGGAGGGGAGAGTAACTTGGGATAAGCTTAAGGAAGCTGTGCGAGGGAGGTATCTGCCACCTGTCTACCACACACAAAAGATAAATGAATTCTATGACTTAAAGAAGCTAGGATTATCCCTTGATGCATATTATTCAAAGTTTGTTTCACTCCTAAAGTACGCACCTCCAATGGATATGACACAACAGGTGTCAAAATTTTGTGCTGGGCTGAATCCACCCATAAACACATCCTTTGGACGAGCTCCAAAGAATTAATGATGGGTTCGGCAACTCCTTGAAAAGAGTCAATCTTGTCATTGAAACCATTTTTTCTATGCATAGATGGAGCCCCCTTGTGGATGTAGCGACCTTTCTCATCTGCCAAAGAGGAAATTAGTGGACTATACAAGGTTAGTTGGATGCCCTTGTGACCTCTTTTGAGGACATGAGGGATGAAATCCAAATGACATGACATTTTTAGTGTTTTTAAAGGTTAATAGCATGGCCATTGAGTATTGTTTGCAATGCATAGGCATATAGTGTGTTTTATGGTTAAGTATGTCATTCAATTGAGCATAAGCATAGAATGTCTATATAATGTTTACACACTTGTAAAACCATACAAATTGTGTTATATGGATTTGTATTATGGTTTATGGTTAGTGGGTTTAGAGAGTCATCGATTGGAATCAATGCGCCCAACGGACCTACAAGATGCACTCATTCAAGCTTCTCCAATAATACAGGAGGTGTAGACCAAACCAAGGAACAACAGGATTTGGCCTTATAGAGATCAGAATAAGGGTATGTCTAAGGCTCAGACTAAGAGAATGCAGGGTCAGAATCAGGGCCAAAGAAAGAAAACTAGGACCAATGGTGTCAACAACTTTGTTCTTACACAAAGTAATGATCACAACCCACGTTGCTTCCATTGCAATGAGCTCGGACACTTCAAGAGGTAGTGTCCCAAGCTTAGCAGAGGACATCGCCAAGGGCAATTCCAAGGTCAAAATAGGGCAGCTCATGGCCAAGGAACCACTATTATGGCCAGAGGGAGAAACTCCAGTGTTTCCAACAAAGAGCTGGATGATGAAGAAGATCCATCCATGGATGCTGACATTGAGAGGGCAACGGTTCACGCCGCTCTTCACAAGAAGGGTCCCAATCGCCAATTCTTGGTGATTCAAACTCCATCAGATTATCAAGGTAAAAGGTTCAAAACCATGATTGACTGTGGCAATACACATTCCTTCATTTCACCAATCTGTGCAAAAAAATTAGGGATAGCCACAATAGACACACCTACTTTACTTGTGGAATTAGCAAATGGTCGTGAGGTCACTTGTACTAGGAAAACTACTAAGGTGAAATTCCTACTAGGTGGGAAGCCAACTTCGGTGAGATTCAGGGTAATGAACCTAGGTGTGCACGAATGTTTACTCGGAATGGATTGGATAATAACTAATGATGCCCACATCCACTGTGGGAAGGGCCAAGTCTCCTTCCAAAATTCTGAAGGGGAACTAGTCACGACTCAAGGAGAGGCTGGTAAGCCAAAAATACAGCTGGCAAAAGCAACACTGATAATAAAAGGTGTTAGAAAGGGCCTACTTGTCTATCTGATCAAATTAAATAAGCTAGATAACAATCAATAATCTGGGGAAGAATCTTCATGGTTAAAAGAATACGCAGATGTATTTCCTGAAGATCTGATAGAACTTCCTCCTCAAAGGGAAGTCGACCACGAAATCAAACTGGCGCCAGGAGCTGCACCAGTCTTACAAAGAGGCCGTATAAGATGTCCATTCCAGAAGCTATCGAACTGAAAGAGAAACTCAAGCAACTATTAGACCAAGACTACATCCATCCTAGCAGTTCATCGTGGGGAGCTCCAATGCTGTTCCAAAAGAAGAAAGATGGAACGCTTCATCTATGCATTGATTATAAGGGGTTGAATCAATCAACCATCAAAAATAAATACCCCATTCAAAGAATAGATGAATTACTTGACAGTCTTCAAGGAGCGAAGATCTTCTCCAAGATAGATCTTAGATCTGGATATTATCAGATAAGGATCAAGGAAGAAGATATCCCAAAAACTGCATTCAATACTAGGCATGGACACTTCAGATTCCTAGTGATGTCATTCGGGCTGACAAATGCTCCTGCTACCTTCAACAGATTAATGCAGGATATCTTTAAGCCCTATCTTGATGACTTTGTACTCATCTTCTTTGATGATACCCTAGTCTACTCTAAACATGAAAAAGATCATTAACCCCAGCTTCGCATTGTTCTTGAAACAATGAGTGCACACAAGCTTTATGCCAAGAAGAAGAAGTGTGCATTTTTCAAGCGACAGCTTGAATATCTGGATTCATTGTATCAGCAGAAGGAATTTCAGTAGATCCAGCTAAGGTCAGAGACGTTTTGGAATGGCGAACACCAACTTCTGTCAAAGAAATACGTAGTTTTCTTGGGTTGATAGGATGGTACAGGATTTTCATCAAAGATTATGCTTTGATTGCAGCACCTCTAACTGATCTACTAAAAAAGCAAGTAGCAATTGTATGGTCACTTATACCGAACAGACCAACTTTGACAAATTAAAGCAAAGCTTAGTATCAGCACATCCTGAAACTTCCTGATCTTAGTAAGGAGTTTGAAGTGGTAACCGATGCTAGCGCACTTGCTTTAGGATGTGTACTTATGCAAGAAGGTCATCCCATAGCATATTCTTCAAGAAAATTGAAGAGCCATGAAATGAATTATGCTACCCACGATCTGGAGCTGTTGGTTGTCATCCATGCCCTCAAACTTTGGAGGCATTACTTGCTAGGTAACAAATTTTCCTTAGTGACAAACCACAAGAGTCTTAAATGGATTTTCACTCAGAATGAACTCAATATGAGGCAACAATGATGGATCAAAGTTCTGGAAGAATATGATTTTGAAATCAAATATAGACTTGGAAAAGAGAATGTAGTTGCCGATGCACTCAATCGCAAGGCATTTCTAAATTCTCTTATTTTGCAAGATCCATCAACAGTAAGATCTCTAGCCACAAAGGTATCAATGTCAAACAACTGGATTCTTGAGCTAGCAAAAGATGAGGCATATCATGACCCAGTCTATCAGAAAATGCTAAGGGAGATCCCCATCAAGGATCAAGACCCGAAGCTAAAGATGAAATATCAAGAATTCTCTGTCAGTAGTGGACTTGTCTACTTTAGGACAAGATTATATATCCCTGCAAGCCAAACTCTCAAGCAGAAGATACTTTGGGAAGCCCATGACTCCCCTTTCTCAGGACATCCCGGCTATGCCAAGACCCTTAATGCGGTCAGAAAGTGCTATTATTGGGAAAGACTCAAGGGTGACATTCTCAAATATGTCATGGAATGTTTGTCTTGTCAACGCATTAAGGCAGAACATGTCAAAATGCATGGGAAATTACAACCACTTGACATTCCCCAAATGAAATGGGAATTCATTAGTATGGACTTCATTGTTGGCCTACCCCAAGTTCAGGGAGGATACAACTCTATTATGGTTGTAGTAGATATGCTCACCAAGGTCGCACATCTCATCCCTATCAAGACAAACTATAAAGCTTCAGATATGGCAAGATTATTCATCAAGGAAATATTCAAACTGCATGGGTTACCCAGAAGAATCATTAGTGATCGTGACTCTCTATTCACATCACACTTCTGAAGGGCTATCTTTGAGGCTATTGGAACTCAACTTTGTTTCAGTACAGCTTACCATCCCCAAACTGATGAGGTCAAACAGAATGAGTCGATCAAGTCATTGAAGATATGCTTAGGGCATATTGTTGTCCCGAACCCAAAAAGTGGATTCAATATTTTCCACTGGTTGAGTTTGCCTACAATGCTTCTTACCAATAGAGCATTCAGATGACCCCTTTTCAAGCATTGTATGGGCATGATTGTTGTACCCCTTTGAACTTCTCAGACCCAACCTTGAGGGTAGAATCTTCAAGGCAGATGCTGGAAGACATGGATGATCAAATCAAATCAATAAGACAAGACATCCAAGCTCCCAAGGATAGATTGAAGGCTTACGCTGACTTGAAACGTTAAGACAAATCCTTCGTTGAAGGTGATATGGTCTTCATCTGTGTACCCCCTAAAAAGAGTTCACTGTCCTTGGGAGAGTACAAGAAGCTAAGTCCGAGGTATTGTGGACCTTATAAGATCACTAGGTGCCTAGGGCCTAATGCTTATAGACTACAGCTGCCCGAAAGATTCATAATGTATTCCACATTAGCCTATTGAAAGAGTATCTACCTAATCTGAATCATGTACTTGATGATCAGCAAATTGTAATGCCTAGCCAAGGAGTCCTTGAGCTATGGCCTGATAGAGTCCTAGATGTCAGGGAGAGGCATTTGAGGTCAAGGACCTTGAGAGAATACCTCATCCAGTGGAAATATTATCCCAAACAGGATGCCACCTGGATGGATGAAGATACTCTCAACCAACAATAACCCTAGGTCCTCTCGAGATGAGGACATCTCGATTCCTCTAAGGGGGAGACGATGTAACATTCCCGTGCCCCCCCTGTCAAGATTGTGGGAGAGAAGGAAGGAGTCTCACTTGTAGCTTTCTTGCTTGCACAATAGGGGAATACACACAGAGGTGGAGGCTGAAAATAGTTTTCCTCTTCTTAGTGGTGTAAGCCAAAAAGAACTCTTGTACAAAGAAATAGAAGAACCCTATATATGGGTCTCAAACCAAACTCAACTAACTAAGGTGGCATACTAATTGAGCCACAAACTAGAGTAGATAAGGATAGCTATCATGTAGCTATTATTCATGGGCGATGTACCAACCGCGTCTACAACTGACAAGTCGGTGACATAAATATACAACGGTCACCCTGGCGTATCACGTGTGGAGCTCGATATCTCAACACTCCCCCTCGAGCTCAATCCCAATTCCTGCACACCAAGCAGGTCTCTGAACTTGAGCAGCTTCTCTGCGCCCAATGCCTTCGTGAATATGTCAGCTACCTGATCCTCTGTGCTGACATAAACTAGATCAATAAGACCTAGTAAAACCCTCTCTCGCACATAGTGATAATGCACCTCAATGTGCTTTGTTCTAGCATGATAGACTGGGTTATTTGCAAAGTGTATACTACTCATGTTGTCACAATAAATGACAACTGGCCCATCTGTAGACTGATGCATATCATAAAGTAGCTTATGCAACCAAGCTACCTCACATGCAGCCATTGCTGCACCCCTGTACTCAGCTTCTGTGCTCGACAAGGCAACTGTAGGCTGTTTCTTGCTGCTCCAAGTGACTGCAGCACTCCCAAAAGAGAACACATATCCATTGGTAGATCGTCTATCAGAAATACTACCAGCCCAATCAACATCAGTGTATGTATGCAACTGTATCTGAACCCCAGTCTCATAAAATAGTCCATACTGCAAAGTGAACTTCACATACCTGAGTATGCGTCTAGCCGCATCCAGATGCGGTTTCCTTGGAGCTTGCATAAATTGACTTACCAATCCAACATCATAACTCAAATCTGGCCTGGTAATAGTCATATAACTCAAGCTTCCTACTATGCGTCTGTACATAGTAGGGTCTTCCAGAAGCTCACCTGCATCTGCGCTCAGCTTCACATTCTGCTCCAAAGGAACTGAAATAGGCTTACAACCTGTCATCCCATATTTGGACATCATGTCCAATCCATACTGCCTCTGCAAGAGCTGTATCCCACTTGGTGATCTAATCACCTCAATGCCCACGAAATAATGCAGCTCTCCCAAATCCTTCACCTCAAACTTCTGCTTCAATAGCATTTTCACATGAAGGATATCTTTATCACTGTCACCTGTCATAATCAAATCATCAACATAAATGACAAGTAGCATAATACCTTTCTCTATTTTTCTCACATAAAGTGAGAAATCTGCCTTGGAAATATGAAAGCCAATAGTGACAAGATACTGTCCTATCTTGTCAGACCATGCTCTAGGTGCTTGCTTCAAGCCATACAAGGATTTCTTCAACCTGCAAACAAACTCAGGATGAACATCATGCACATAACCTGGTGGCTGCTCCATATAGACCTCTTCTTGCAAATCACCATGCAAGAAGGCATTCTTTACATCCATATGATGTAAAGACAATCCCTTTGATGCAGCCATAGCAATGAGTGCTCTTATAGTTGCCATCCTTGCAACCGGACTGAATGTTTCTTCATAGTCAATGCCATATGTTTGTGCATACCCCTTGACTACTAATCTTGCCTTGTATCTGTTCACAGAACCATCTGCATTGTGCTTCACCTTATAAACCCACTTACAGCCAATTGCATTTTTACCTTTAGGCAAAGGTACCAATTCCCATGTAGCATTTGCTTCCAAGGCATCCATTTCTTCATCCATGGCTTTCTCCAATTTTTCTTTTCCCATGGCTTGCTCAAAAGAAGTGGGTTCTGGTTCTTGTATCACTTTGACCATATATGCATAGTGAATGGCTGTAAATCCATCATATTTTAGCCTATCCACAGGATACCTAGCTCTCGTAGACCTGCGCAAAGTAGGTTCACTCCTAGGTGCTCTCAAAACATCCCTGGTCTTCCTTACTCCAGGTGTAACAATAGAAGGAATACCCAACTCATCATCAATGCTCTGTTCAGAGCCACTGGATTCACCATCCACATAAGAGTGACCTGCATTCATATCAAACATGGGCTGATCAACCTTCTCTTTTCCTTTTCGTGATACCTGCATACCACTATCTGCATTACTTTGAGAAGATTCTCCTAATCTCAATCTGCCTGTCCATGGCGAAGAATGCGAACCACTGCTAGAGGACGTTCCAGGTCCACTAATATTTTGTGACTGCTGCTGTGAATTCTGTGCAGCATTACCATTTTGTGCATCTACATCATCAATCACATTTACTGGTTTATACCAGCTACTCATCTCATAAAAAACAACATCTCTGCTCACTGTAAACTTACGAGTAGAAGGGTTATAGCATCTATACCCTTTTCTGCTGCAAAGAGTAACCAATAAAGATGCACTTCTCAGCTTTTGGATCCAACTTGGATCTCAGCTCATTTGGCATATGTACATAGGCAATGCAACAAAAAATTTTGAAATGAGAAATATCTGGTTTCCTACCAGTATACCTCTCCTCTGGAGTCATTCCATGTATTGCTGCAGTGGGAGTCCTGTTCATTATGTAGACTGCTGTAGCAACTGCTTCAGCCCAATAAAAATCTGGCAAGTCTTTTTCATTGAGCATGGCACGAGATACCTCTCCAATATGCCTGTTTTTCCTTTCTCCAATTCCATTTTGTTGTGGGGTATGACTGCATGAATATTGCTGCTTTATGCCATGCTCCTGCAGGAACCTTGCAAACTCATTTGAGAGGTACTCTCCCCCTCCATCTGACCTTAGGCATTTTATTTGCAGGCCTGTTTCTTTTTCAACCATAGCTTTAAGAGTTTTGAAATGCCCAAAAACTTCACTTTTCTTTTTCATAAAATACACCAAAATTTTCTGCTATAGTCATTAATAAAACTGACAAAATAATGACAGCCTCCAAGAGATGCAGCTTTAGTAGTCCACACATTAGAGTGGATTAATTCCAATGGCTTCTCACTCTCTTGAACATGTCTAGGAAATGGTTTCCTTGCCTGTTTTCCAAACTGACAGGCTTCACATACCTTATGCATTTCTGCAACCTTGAATTTAGGCAAACCTGCAACAATATTTTGGGCCTGCATTGATTTAAGTCGCTGTACATTAACGTGACCAATGCGTTTATGCCAAATATCAATATCTACAACTACACCGGTCCCATGTGCAAACATTGCTTCACTCTATTCAGACATGTCTGCATCCAATGTAAACATTCTGCCCTTCTTCTTTCCTTTTGCTATCAAGCGACCTTTATTTTTTATATCCTCAACAAAGCATCCATGAGGATTAAATCTGACCTGCAAGCCCTGCTCAACCATTTGACCAACAGAAACCAGATTCTTGGTGATATTCGGGACATGAAATACATCGGACATGTATTTCTTTTTCCCATCCTGCATAGACAAATGAATTTTTCCAATCTGCACAATAGGATGTGCAATATCATCACCAGTCTCCACAAATCCTGGTTTTTCCATTTTTCTTGCATCCTCCATCCATTCTGCATGACCTGTCATGTGGTTTGATGCACCTGAGTCAACATACCATACATCATTGCTATCTTCTGCACTTGTCACAGAATTGTTCATATGCTGCACCATAAACAAGTGCTCATTTCTGTCATCACCCTGTCTACTAGAAGATGCATAATTCCCTTGTTGCAGTTTTCCATTCATGATGTCATTCTGCTTTTTATAGCAGTCTTTAGCCATATGACCCATTTTACCACAGTAGTAGCATTCAACATTACTGTTTGCATTTTGGCCTCTTTGCCATCCACCACGACCTCTTTGGCTCCCCCTGCCTCTAGAGTTACCAAGTCCTCCTCCATAGGATTGGTTTTCTTGAGTTTGTTGCATATTTTGATTTCTACCACGGCCTCCAAATCGGCCTCCTCTACCTCTGCCTCTACCTCTTCCAGCATTTGAGTAGAAGACAGCTTCTTTTGAAGTTCCTCCTGAAGAGGATGCAGCACCATTTCTCTGCTCCTCAGAAATTAGAAGAGCAATCAACTCCTCAAAATCAGGAAATCTTTCACGGATGGAAATGGATGTTCGGAACTATGCATAATCCTTTCCTAGACCATTCAAGGTCACGGAAACTAAATCATCATCTTCCACTGGCGACCCAATGGAAGCAAGTGCATCTGCAATCTTCTTCACCTTCATGTGGTAGTCATTGATGCTCATATTTTCTCTTTGCACATTATGCAACTCTTACTTGAGCTGCATTTTCCTAGCTTGCGTATTTGTGCTATACATTTTTGACAAAGTATCCCATGCCTCCTTTGGCGTACTTGCATCTTGAATATGCACAATCATAGAGTCTGAAATGCTGATAGACAGCCAGTACATAACTTTCCTGGCTCTCTCATGCATTACTTTAAATGCTTGCATTTGCTGTTGATTGGGAACATCAGGAAGAACTGGTTCTTCTTCATTTCCTGCAACAAATTCCCAATATCTTTTTCCCATAAGGAAATTCGTCATTCTAAACTTCCATGCTTGGAAGTTGTTCTTGTCAAGCTTTTCAGTGACAATCTGTGAGAGAGAATCAAATGCCATTACAGAACACTGCAAAAAATTCTGTCACTGCAAAGAACACAGCTTCAGCCTTACAAAGGCAAATCTGCAAAACTCACGAAAGTGGTATTTGACCACACAGTCACTTCCTAGTGACGATTTTGCATCAACAGGCAACATGGATGATTCTGTAACTCCCAATGTCTCTACGCACAAGCATACGATGCAATTTCTACAGTAACTTTTCACCGACGTGTAGAACAGTGGCTGCACAGCATGAAACTGGGCCTTTTCCTGAGTACGTGCAGAAAACTTCCGCCTCCAAAACAGGCCCCAAAATGGCCTCAAATAAAAAAAACAAGGTCGCCAAGGGCTAAAGCCCTCTCCCCATAGCATATACTGCCCTCTTGCTTCACCGCGAAGGGTGTCTCAATCTGAGACAATGCACTCCTGCAATTTCCGGCTGTGCTACCTACAGAGATCTGCTCCCAAAAAAAAAAATGAAAGCAACACTGCTCCTCTTACCAGAACACCGTGAGCTTGGCTTGCTTTCTTGAGCTCCTTACCACGAACAAGGCTCTGATACCATGTCAAGATTGTGGGAGAGAAGGAAGGAGTCTCACTTGTAGCTTTCTTGCTTGCACAATAGGGGAATACACATAGAGGTGGAGGCTGAAAATAATTTTCCTCTTCTAAGTTGTGTAAGACAAAAAGAACTCTTGTACAAAGAAATAGAAGAACCCTATATATGGGTCTCAAACCAAACTCAACTAACTAAGGTGGAATACTAACTGAGTCACGAACTAGAGTAGATAAGGATAGCTATCATGTAGCTATTATTCATGGGCGGTGTACCAACCGCGTTTGCAGCTGACAAGTTGGTGACATAAATACACAACGGTCACCCTGGCGTATCATGAGTGGAGCTCGATATCTCAACACCCCCTCTCCCCCCCCCCCCCCCCCCGCCCCGTGCCTCCCCCCCATAGGAACTCCCCCCATGCTCCCCCCCATAGGAATTCCCCCCCTTAATTTCTTTTAAAGAATATTAACTTTAGTGCAACTTTTTTTATCCCTCTCTCTCTCCCCGCTGACAGCACGTCGGGGAGAGAGAGAAAGGGAGTGAAGTGAAGATGTTAAGGGGGCATGTAGTCCCCGAGGTGGGAGGGGTGACGGCCATGCCACCCTCCTCCCCCTCCTATAAAGGGAAGCTTCCCCCCCTCCCTTGTCTACACAGCGCCCCCCCTCTAGACGTCCGCAGGCAGGTCCTTCCCCCCCCTCGTGCTCGTCACCTTCCCCCCTCCCTGTGGCAGCAGCGGCCCCTTGGGCTTCCGTCAGAATACTCCCCCCCCCCCCCCCCCCCCCCCCGCGCTCATTCGCCCAGCCGCTGCTGCCCCCTCCCTCCCCCTCCCCCCCTTGATCAATGAAAGGAGAGAGAGAAGAAGAGAAGGAGAGGCAGAGAGGGAAGGAGAAGAAGAGGAAAAGAAGAGAGAGAGAAGGAGAAGAGAAGGAGAGGGAGAGAGAGAAGGAGAAGAAGAAGAGAAGAAGAAGAAGAAGAAGAGGGAGAGAGAGAGCAAGAGGAGAGAAGAAAAGGAGAAGAAGAGGGAGAGAGAGGGAAGGAGAAGAAAGAAAAAGAAGAAGAGGAAGAGGAGAGAGAGAGAAGAGAAGGAGAGGGAGAGAGGGAAGGAGAAGAAGAGGAAAAGAAGAAGGAGAGGAAGAAGAGAGAGAGAGAAGAAGAGAAGGAGAGGGAGAGAGAGAAGGAGAAGGAGAAGAGAAGAAGAAGAAGAAGAAGAGGAAGAGAAAGAGTAGGAGGAGGAGAGAAAAAAGGAAGAAGAAGAGGGAGAGAGAGAGAAAGAGAAGAGGAGAAGAAGAAGAAGAGAGAGAGAGAGAGAGAGAGATGGAGGGAGAGAGTTGGTGAGTGGAGAAGGTGTTGAGGGCCGTGTTCGAGGAGCGACTCTTCAAGCACCCCTTCATCGGCGAAGGACCCCTTCTCACGACCTTTCCTTCCCGAGCCTATCATCTTGAAGGCCCGTTAAGGTCAGGACTATCCAAACTCCACGTGGCAAATGGCTCCCAAAAAGAGAGTTGCGGGAAGTGTAAGTGCCACACCTACCATTGGTATCGGTAATGCGGGAGGGGCGAGTGAAGTGACCAATCCAACAAATGCCCTTACGATCATGAATCAAACCCAGGTTCTTCAGATATCCTAAGATTTATAATTAATTCTGTATTATTTCTCGAGGAAGAAATAAAGGGGTTAGCTACATGCATGGAAGAAGAACGAGTCTTAGGATTTTTGTTTACTCTAAGTGCTAGGTCGCATGCATGAAATGGTAGAGTATGGAGTTCCCATAAGTTTATATGCATGGAATGATAACTTTTACACACATAGAATGATAAGGTTTTTGCATTATTTCACATAAAATAATAGCTTTTAAACCAGTTCAGTGCATGAATAGACATTTAGAATTCATGCTTCGCAATCATGATTAAAAGAAACACATGAAATGTTAGTTTTCGTTTGTAAGATGCAATTGCACCGATGGATAGAAACCTAGACTTTCATATACGCAAGTCACATGTGATCCGATGCATTAGGAATAAGTATTCATTGCCAGGTATGAAGAGAGTTAAAGGTCATTTAGGATGTACAATATACTAAATGCACCATGTTCATGATGGATAAGGATGATTGGAAAACTCTACATAGTATCACACTAAGAGAGATGGAAGGGACGCATGCATCTAGACTGTATCTTGAAGGCCTAGATGAAGAATCTTGCATTGCCAAGTGTGTTAATTGAACTTGGTTAGAACTGGAAGAATAAAAGACCCTTGGTTGGGTTGCAAATAAGGCATGTCCGTTGCCTTGGTTGTCCAGTTAATGCTTTGGGTTAGGGTTAAGATGCCATAAGGTAAAACTCAAGGGGGAAGAGCAAATCAAAATAAGTTAATTTACTAAGAATATTTGCTTGCATGATCTTGTTTGAGATTATTGGGATATCGCCAAGTCACGAATGATCCAGGATCGGATGCTAGGAGCATCCGGGAAAAAGATCTAGGATCGGATGCTGGGAGCATCCAAGAAAAAGGAGTCACACCTTAGCAGTTGGTCATACAAATGGCCTTCGAAATGTTTGTGATTGTAAACTTAGGTACATTATTTGATCTCCTTTGCTCAAGGAACTAATTCAAGGAAAAACACTTAATGCTTCAAGTTAGAAGCCTGGAGGGAGAGGCAGGAACAGTTACCTCTGACTGTTTGCCTAGCCCTATCCAAGGGGGTTGTTAGCCGCACCGGGTATATGGACCTAACCCACCGCGAGAGGTCTCTCTGTGGGTGTTGCTTGGAGCGGGAGGATGCTTGGGTGCCAGGGGAGGCTCTGGCTGTAAATTCCTTGCTTTCAGATCCCGCACAAGAGGCTAACATGACTCGAGATGGGATCTTGAGGCCCGTGTACTAGTCTATGGGTGGAACTTGGAGTAGCAATCCTATGGATTGCTGGGATAGCCTTCGGGCATGATATTGGATGTACTCCAGAATTATGATAAATGAAGGACAGATATTTGAGAAAAATGAACTTGCTTGACATTGTTTTTGTGTCAGTGCCTAACTTACATGAAGGAACCAGTGATTAAGTTGATTAATTAAGGAAGCTACTTTTGCATGTCAAAATATAATGTGGTAGGTAATTAGATAACTAAGAAAATTGAGGAAAGTGTGGTGGACGTGACTTGGGTCCGTCCTACGGAAGGGTGGTCCCGGTTAGCTAGGAACTTTTCTCAAAAGATGAGATAATGAGACTATGAGGACCTAGCATCAGTAGAGTTAGAATCCCAATTTATGCTATTTTAGGGGAAAGGAATGGGACTATGTCTTATGGCAGAGAGGTTGAGTTTCACATCCCTCTCGTTGCCCATTCTCCATGAACCAAGTGCAGTATGAATCCACTTCGACTCTGTTGTTCCTATACAAAGTGGTTCACCCGGAGCTCAACGCTAGCTACTTCCTAGAGACCTTGCTGATAGGAAAGGAACCCTGACCTCAGGTCGATCCTAAGTGGGAATGACCGGAAACTTCCGCTCTGAGCAGACTCGGGAAGACCTAGATCACAAACCCCATGTCATTCCTTGCGAGTGCCAGGCGAAGCTTTCTAGACCCTCTTCCCGATGGGTTGCTAAGACATGTCCCACAAGCGGACGAGCGGACACATTACATCAATATAGAAAGGCCAGATGATAGCCTCAAGTTTTGAGAGAAGGACTTGATCCCTTCTTTCAAATAATTCATGGAAGTTTTCTCTCTTTGTCCAAATCCTACTTTCATCAAAATGTGCAATTATTTTAGATTACTTCTCCAACTACTCAACTAGAAGAAGGCAGTTGAATTGGAGAGTCTCCACCCATTGTTCTTTGATGTGAATGTATGAATAGATAGGTATGTCATGGTGAGATTACTTGTTTGTGGTTCACTACTATTGACATATTATTTTGAGCTACTAGAAGATATGAATATCAGCCAGTTTACTAGTTGTAGCCACCTTTTTCTCCCAACAACACTCCTAGCAGTAAGGTCTACATTGAAGAACTATATGATGAGCAAAGCATGCGTAGAAAGATTGTTGCAACCACTATCTTAATCACCACCCACGAATTAGAAAGAGCCCCAATAAAGTCCTTAGAGCAAGACATTCCAAGAACATTGGTACACCTATCTCTTTGAGTTTTGCACCACACTTTCCCCTACCACAAACTAGGTCCTTAAGTATGAGACAACACTTCAAACGTGCTTAGGATTCAAATCATCTCCTAGTTACACCTGCATGATCATAAAAGTCACAACACAATGAGATAGATACCCCCTTAGATATTACACACACCCTTCTATGGTGAGAACACAATTTGAAGAGCAACTCAACAAAATCAGCAACATCAATGGTCCACATCATCTTGCACCTTGGCAAGTACATGATGGTCTAATTGGCAACCTAAAATAGCATTCATGGGAAGGCAGCTAAAACATGCCATCAATTCTTATAGCAATGGTGCAATAATACAAGGTGACTGATAAGCCAAGGATTATGACAAGATGACTTCATGATGGAATGGGTATTACAAGCTATAAAAGAATCAAGAAAGAACTACTATACTCTTCTTGTCATCCTCAAGGTGTCTTTACATGGACTCTACCTTCCTTACCCCTTACTCATCTCTCTCCTCTTGACTTTGTATTTGTCAAATGTCTTCCTCTTTACTTCCTCCTTTGACCTATTGTTTAGGTCCTGAAATTTCTTAGACCCTAATGATCTCCTTTTAATCCTTCAATACAAGGCCATGCTATGAGGGCAATCGAGCTAGTACAATCCATTGTCATGTATTTCTTTTGAGTAGATAACTTTTAAGATGTACTCTATGTTCCAATGTCTATTATTAAACCCTATACACACTTGATGGAATATAGAAGCATTCTCTTTTCTTGATTAATTGTTTGTCTCAGTAGCACATAATGATAGTTCATGTTGTCAGTATGCTCAGTTGTTAAGTCCGTAATGCTAGCATACCCTTGTGTCAAGTCTGAGTATGATAAGGTAGTGTTGTTCTATAGAGTGAGTGCAACTAAATTATACCTAGCGATCACATCCAAAACTTTGATTCGATTACATATGGTGACCACATTGATCTTTTCTACATGCATTAGCTTGCATACGGATGCGCTCAAGGTCCGCTAAAAGACATCTAGTCTATGTTCTCATGATGGTCTAAACGTGAGCAATGGCATTAGATTTTGTCTCCTGAGGGAACTTCATTTCTCAGAGATGATAATTATCACACAAAGCAGTCCAAATAGCACTTGCACTTTGTTCCTAGACCTTGGGATGTGTACCCTAGTCCACAAATGGCCCCTGTCACACCGTTAAAGCTAGCAAGGCGATTGTTTGCATTAACTCAATTGGTAGTGGTTTTACCCATATTGCATTATCATATCCCAGTAAATACTTAGATGACTACTCAGGTATAGGTTCTTGGATGGCTTCCTTAGGCAAGTTGAGGTGGCTTATTTGGTCAATTTTTCTACCCAAGTAGAGCCCACCCATAAGGTGGCCGTATTCAAGTCATCAATGTGGAAAGAGGTGTGCTAGCTTGGCTTGCAACACAAAACAACTAGGCAACATTTAACGATGTTTGAATAGCATTCCGTTCATGGTTCTAGCCAAACTCGACCAATGCCCATGTGGGAGCTTTCACTCAACCGCCAAGACCCACGGACCGCTTATTGTTTCAAGTGTTCCAAGCGAGCTCTAATGGCTCTCTCTCACCTAGCCGATGCGCCGTCGATCCTACGAGTGAAGTGAGCTTACCTTAGTGCCGATATGAGTTGCCTCCTCTCTCACACACGTTGGTAGCTCCACGATCCTAGATGCAAGCTCAAGCATCCTCAAGCCTCCTCTAACTCCAAGCTCCATCCTCCATAGCCGCGTGTACAAGAAGAGAGAAGAGAAGAGAAGAAGAGAAGAGGAGATGGTGAAGAGCTTCACCCTCTTGATTCCTCACTCTCACACTCTCACTCCCTCACACTCTCACATTGTCAAGATTGTGGGAGAGAAGGAAGGAGTCTCACTTGTAGCTTTCTTGCTTGCACAATGGGGGAATACACACAAGGGTGGAGGCTGAAAACAGTTTTCCTCTTCTTAGTTGTATAAGCCAAAAGAACTCACATACAAAGAAATAGAAGAACCCTATATATGGGTCTCAAACCAAACTCAACTAACTAAGGTGGCATACTAACTGAGCCACGAACTAGAGTAGATAAGGATAGCTATCATGTAGCTATTATTCATGGGTGGTGTACCAACCGCATCTGCAACTGACACGTCGGTGACATAAATGCACAACGGTCACCCTGGCGTATCACGAGTGGAGCTTGATATCTCAACACTCCCCCTCGAGCTCAATCCCAATTCCTGCACACCAAGCAGGTCTCTGAACTTGCGCAGCTTCTCTGCGCCCAATGCCTTCGTGAATATGTCAGCTACCTGATCCTCTGTGCTGACATAAACTAGATCAATAAGACCTAGTAAAACCCTCTCTCGCACATAGTGATAATGCACCTCAATGTGCTTTGTTCTAGCATGATAGACTGGGTTATTTGCCAAGTGTATACTGCTCATGTTGTCACAATAAATGACAACTGGCCCATCTGTAGACTGATGCATATCATAAAGTAGCTTATGCAACCAAGCTACCTCACATGCAGCCATTGCTGCGCCCCTGTACTCAGCCTCTGTGCTCGACAAGGCAACTATAGGCTGTTTCTTGCTGCTCCAAGTGACTGCAGCACTCCCAAAAGAGAACACATATCCACTGGTAGATCGTCTATCAAAAATACTACCAGCCCAATCAGCATCAGTGTATCCATGCAACTGTATTTGAACCCCAGTCTCATAAAATAGTCCATACTGCAAAGTGGACTTCACATACCTGAGTATGCGTCTAGACGCATCCAAATGTGGTTTCCTTGGAGCCTGCATAAACTGACTTACCAATCCAATAGCATAGCTCAAATCTGGCCTGGTAATAGTCATATAAATCAAAATTCTTACTATGCGTCTGTACATAGTAGGGTCTTCTAGAAGCTCACCTGCATCTGTACTCAGCTTCACATTCTGCTCCAAAGGAACTGAAATAGGCTTACAGCCTGTCATCCCATATTTGGACAGCATGTCCAATCCATACTGCCTCTGCAAGAGCTGTATCCCACTTGGTGATCTAATCACCTCAATGCCCAAGAAATAACGCAGCTCTCCCAAATCCTTCATCTCAAACTTCAGCTTCAATAGCATTTTCACATGAAGGATATCTTCATCACTGTCACCTGTCATAATCAAATCATCAACATAAATGACAAGTAGCATAATACCTTTCTCTGTTTTTCTCACATAAAGTGAGAAATCTGCCTTGGAAATCTGAAAGCCAATAGTGACAAGATACTTTCCTATCTTGTCAGACCATGCTCTAGGTGCTTGCTTCAAGCCATACAAGGCTTTCTTCAATCTGCAAACAAACTCAGGATGAACAGCATGCACATAACCTGGTGGCTGCTCCATATAGACCTCTTCTTGCAAATCACCATGCAAGAAGGCATTCTTTACATCCATCTGATGTAAAGACCATCCCTTTGATGCAGCCATAGCAATGACTGCTCTTACAGTTGCCATCCTTGCAACTGGACTGAATGTTTCTTCATAGTCAATGCCATATGTTTGTGCATACCCCTTGACTACTAATCTTGCCTTGTATCTGTTCACAGAACCATCTGCATTGTGCTTCACCTTATAAACCCACTTACAGCCAATTGCATTCTTACCTTTAGGCAAAGATACCAACTCCCATGTAGCATTTGCTTTCAAGGCATCCATTTCTTCATCCATGGCTTTCTCCCATTTTTCTTTTCCCATGGCTTGCTCAAAAGAAGTGGGTTCTGGTTCCTGTATCACCTTGACCATATATGCATAGTGAATGGCTGTAAATCCATCATATTTCAGCCTATCCATAGGATACCTAACTCTGGTAGACCTGCGCAAAGTGGGTTCACTCCCAGGTGCTCTCAAAACATCCCTGGTCTTCCTTACTCCAGGTGTAACAATAGAAGGAATACCCAACTCATCATCAATGCTCTGTTCTGAGCCACTGGATTCACCATCCACATAAGAGTGACCTGCATTCACATCAAACATGGGCTGATCAACCTTCTCTTTTCCTTTTCGTGATACCTGCATACCACTATCTGCATTACTTTGAGAAGATTCTCCTAATCTCAATCTGCCTGTCCATGGCGAAGAATGCGAACCACTGCTAGAGGACGTTCCAGGTCCACTAATATTTTGTGACTGCTGCTGTGAATTCTGTGCAGCATTACCATTTTGTGCATCTACATCATCAATCACATTTACTGGTTTATACCAGCTACTCATCTCATAAAAAACAACATCTCTGCTCACTGTAAACTTACGAGTAGAAGGGTTATAGCATCTATACCCTTTTCTGCTGCAAAGAGTAACCAATAAAGATGCACTTCTCAGCTTTTGGATCCAACTTGGATCTCAGCTCATTTGGCATATGTACATAGGCAATGCAACAAAAAATTTTGAAATGAGAAATATCTGGTTTCCTACCAGTATACCTCTCCTCTGGAGTCATTCCATGTATTGCTGCAGTGGGAGTCCTGTTCATTATGTAGACTGCTGTAGCAACTGCTTCAGCCCAATAAAAATCTGGCAAGTCTTTTTCATTGAGCATGGCACGAGATACCTCTCCAATATGCCTGTTTTTCCTTTCTCCAATTCCATTTTGTTGTGGGGTATGACTGCATGAATATTGCTGCTTTATGCCATGCTCCTGCAGGAACCTTGCAAACTCATTTGAGAGGTACTCTCCCCCTCCATCTGACCTTAGGCATTTTACTTGTAGGCCTGTTTCTTTTTCAACCATAGCTTTAAGGGTTTTGAAATGCCCAAAAACTTCACTTTTCTTTTTCATAAAATACACCCAAACTTTTCTGCTATAGTCATCAATAAAACTGACAAAATAATGACAGCCTCCAAGAGATGCAGCTTTAGTAGTCCACACATCAGAGTGGATTAATTCCAATGGCTTCTTACTCTCTTGAACATGTCTAGGAAATGGTTTCCTTGCCTGTTTTCCAAACTGACAGGCTTCACATACCTTATGCATTTCTGCAACCTTGAATCTAGGTAATCCTGCAATAATATTTTAGGCCTGCATTGATTTAAGTCGCTGTACATTAACATGACCAATGCGTTTATGCCAGATATCAATATCTGCAACTACACCGGTCCCATGTGCAAACATTGCTGCACTCAATTCAGACATGTCTGCATCCAACGTAAACATTCTGCCCTTCTTCTTTCCTTTTGCTATCAAGCGACCTTTATTTTTCATATCCTCAACAAAGCATCCATGAGGATTAAATCTGACCTGCAAGCCCTGTTCAACCATTTGACCAACAGAAACTAGATTCTTGGTGATATTCGGGACATGAAATACATCGGACATGTATTTCTTTTTCCCATCCTGCATAGACAAAGGAAATTTTCCAATCTGCACAATAGGATGTGCAGTGTCATCACCAGTCTCCACAAATCCTGGCTTTTCCATTTTCCTTGCATCCTCCATCCATTCTGCATGACCTGTCATGTGGTTTGATGCACCTGAGTCAACATACCATACATCATTGCTTTCTTCTGCACTTGTCATAGAATTGTTCATGTGCTGCACCATAAACAAATGCTCATTTCTGTCATCACCTTGTCTACTAGAAGATGCATAGTTCCCTTGTTGCAGTTTTCCATTCATGATGTCATTCTGCTTTTTATAGCAATCTTTAGCCATATGACCCATTTTACCACAGTAATAGCATTCAACATTACTGTTTGCATTTTGGCCTCTTTGCCATCCACCACGACCTCTTTGGCTCCCCCTGCCTCTAGAGTTACCACGTCCTCCTCCATAGGACTGGTTTTCTTGAGTTTGCTGCATATTCTGATTTCTGCCACGGCCTCCAAATCGGCCTCCTCTACCTCTGCCTCTACCTCTTCCAGCATTTGAGTAGAAGACAGCTTCTTTTGAAGTTCCTCCTGAAGAAGATGCACCACCATTTCTTTGCTCCTCAGAAATTAGAAGAGCAATCAACTCCTCAAAATCAGGAAATCTTTCACGAACTGAAATGGATGTCCGAAACTGTGCATAATCCTTGCCTAGACTATTCAAGGTCACAGAGACTAAATCATCATCTTCCACTGGTGACCCAATGGAAGCAAGTGCATCTGCAATCTTCTTCACCTTCATGTGGTAGTCATTGATGCTCATATTTTCTCTTTGCACATTGTGCAACTCTTGCTTGAGCTGCATTTTCCTGGCTTGCGTATTTGTGCTATAAATTTTTGACAAAGTATCCCATGCCTCCTTTGGCGTACTTGCATCTTGTATATGCACAATCATAGAGTCTGAAATGCTGATAGACAGCCAGTACATAACTTTCCTGGCTCTCTCATGCCATGCTTTAAATGCCTGCATTTGCTGTTGATTGGGAACATCAGGAAGAACTGGTTCTTCTTCATTTCCTGCAACAAATTCCCAATATCCTTTTCCCATAAGGAAATTCGTCATTCTAAACTTCCATGCTTGGAAGTTGTTCTTGTCAAGCTTTTCAGTGACAATCTGTGAGAGAGAATCAGACGCCATTACAGAACACTGCAAAAAGTTCTATCACTGCAAAGAACACAGCTTCAGCCTCACAAAGGCAAATCTGCAAAACTGACGAAAGTGGTATTTGACCACACAGTCACTTCCTAGTGATGATTTTGCATCAACAGGCAACAGGGATGATTCTGTAACTCCCAATGTCTCTGCACACAAGCATACGATGCAATTTCTACAGTAACTTTTCACCGACCTGTAGAATAGTGGCTGCACAGCATAAAACTGGACCTTTTCCTGAGTGCGTGAAGAAAACTTCCGCCTCCAAAACAGGCCACGAAATGGCCTCAAATAAAAAAAACAAGGTCGCCGAGGGCTAAAGCCCATGCCCGCAGCATATACTGCCCTCTTGCTTCACCGCGAAGGGCGTCTCAACCTGAGACAATGCACTCCTGCAATTTCCGGCTGTGCTACGTGCAGAGATCTGCTCCCAAAACAGAAAATGAAAGCAACACTGCTCCTCTTACCAGACCACCGCGAGCTTGGCTTGCTTTCTTGAGCTCCTTACCACGAACAAGGCTCTGATACCATGTCAAGATTGTGGGAGAGAAGGAAGGAGTCTCACTTGTAGCTTTCTTGCTTGCACAATGGGGGAATACACACAAGGGTGGAGGCTGAAAACAGTTTTCCTCTTCTTAGTTGTATAAGCCAAAAGAACTCACATACAAAGAAATAGAAGAACCCTATATATGGGTCTCAAACCAAACTCAACTAACTAAGGTGGCATACTAACTGAGCCACGAACTAGAGTAGATAAGGATAGCTATCATGTAGCTATTATTCATGGGCGGTGTACCAACCGCATCTGCAACTGACACGTCGGTGACATAAATGCACAACGGTCACCCTGGCGTATCACGAGTGGAGCTCGATATCTCAACACACACTCCCTCTCTCAAGAGCACACACAAGCAAGAAGATGAGAAGGAGAGAAGAAGAAGAAGACTCTTGTTGCCACACACCAAAGAATGATCTCTTATTCACTTTTTGAACTTTATATATACAAACCCTAAAATCCCATGGGCACCCATCCCTTTTTTATATGACCGCCCATTGTGGCAAGGTCCTTTTTCCATTTCCCTCTTCTAGCCTTGTGCCTCTAGCCTACACCCGAGCCTGGGTGATGTCCAACACTTGAGGACCCCATTTGTGCCAAGGGGGTGCGGTTCCAGTGGCTTAGGGTGACAGGTCTAACCATAGGTGAGTGTTACCTCCCTTGATGTGCCCTAAGCGTGAAGTGGGGGAGCAAAAAAGGCTAGGGGATTAGGAGTGGAGCCAGTTGACCGAAGCCACCGGACACGCCTAACTTAAGGATCCCTAGGTGCAGTGATCGTGCTTTTGTGGTGCTAAGTGGATCTGCAAGTGAGTTTTTCCGTCCATTCAGTGTGGAATGGCATTCGTGCTTTTCTTTTCTTCAGTTCTTTTCTTTTATTATTATTATTATTATTATTATTTTTGGCACACATTTAGGGGTAGTATTACATCAGGAGTATGACAGCCAAGTCTAATTCTCATCATCTGAATGAGGGGGGGAAGGAGGGCAGATGAATTTGCGCAAAAACTGGTGGCTTTGTATATATCCTTTCAGGTTCATGCGGATGTGGAGAGAGGTGGTGGAAAGGAAGGGGTGATTACACTTAGTGAATTGGTTGTCACTCATATCCTCCAGGAGAGCTAGGCAAAAGGAAGGTAGTAGGCTAGCTCTCATCATTAAGTGGGCCATAGCGCAGCTATCAATAGCATTGGGATCAAAAAAGAGGGGAGGCAAGCCATTTTCCTGCAGTGCCGGATCTTGCTTGAGTAGGAGCTTAAGGAGCCTAAGGTAATTACACGTAGTTATGAAAGCAGGATCAGGATAGGAGGGGAATTCCGCGAGGAAGCGCGTCACGGAGTTGGTTAGGCTTCCTAAATAAAAAATTAGAGCATCCTCGAAGGAGGTGGCATTGGAGTTGTAGATGACGGGGAAGTCATGCCTCCCATGGAAGGTGGCAACAAAATCCATCCATACCCTATGAGGATACGCCATGAATGTGGGGTCATTCCTCTCGTAGGGTAGGGTGTTGCAAAATGCCATCCAGGTGAGCATGTTGGTATTGCATATTCGCCTTCTCCAGAGGGGTTGGCA
Source organism: Lygodium microphyllum (assembly GCF_053477565.2). Taxonomy (NCBI): domain Eukaryota; kingdom Viridiplantae; phylum Streptophyta; class Polypodiopsida; order Schizaeales; family Lygodiaceae; genus Lygodium; species Lygodium microphyllum. Next base: position 21,682,695 of record NC_141143.1, on the reverse strand, counting down.
GTCGTAGTCCCTTACTGTGTGTGGCACTTCGTACACTTCCATGCCATGGGTTGGGTTGATGCACTTATTGCACCATCATTGAGCATTAGCATGGCATGATGCCCATTGCATTTATATACAATAAAACTTAGATATGTGCGCACTTGAGAGAGCACCTTCATTGTGCACGTATAGTTCTTTGCATATACGATTGTTGGGATTTTCATCATTAAATTAGGAACCTCAAGATGAGTGGGAAATGTAGTTGGGTGAGTTTGAGGGTTGTAAAGGACATCTAGAGTTGTGAGATGGGTTGTTTATTTGGTCAATATCTTGAGGACCATTGTTTCATGAGTACCATTTGTGAGATTTGGGAGGGTGGAGTGGAGTGCAAGGAATTATTCTTTTCATTGAGTGTTGAGAGATCAAGTAAAGGATTGTAATTTAATCATTGAGGAATTGTGTTTGCATATAGCATATCACATGGGCACTTAGTAGATTAAGCTAGGTACTAATCCTATCAGTGCATCCATCTTTTTATGTTTGGCATTGTTTATATGATTCCATGGCATGGATTCGACTTTACACTTCTCAGATCATGTGTAATTGAGCATGAAGTTTATCTGTAAAGCATGTTTTTTGGATAGGACACCTTGCATTGAAACAACAACAGGTATATCTAAGAAAATATCACTTATTATAGACTTAAAGGAGATAGTGGACTTAAAGGAAAAGAGAGAGAGCACTTGAAAAGCACTTAAAAATTTTGGAGAGACCCTTTGTAGAATTGAAAACATTGTTATGAATTCGAGATATTCAAGTAGGAGCCCTTTTCAATGGACTATTTGAAGGAAGGAGTGATCTTATAGTCTTTGATCCATATAGTGGACCGTGATATTAAGATGGAAAGCTCAGCACATGCAAACATTAACGACAAACCACCTAGCTAGTAGTGCAGGACTCTGAGATGGTCATACAAAATTTTCAGACTTTGATTCGAATACCAGAAACCAAACTTGCATGTGCCTGGGCAAAGGGGATAAAAAAGGCTAGTGTAAAAGAGATTTGAGAGGGAGGGGTGTGACCCTTGGGGCCCCTCAAGGCCCCCAAAATTTCACACAACGACGGGAGGAGGAAGGGGTTTTTTTAAATTTTAGTAATGAAAAAAAAAGGCACCTCCTGCACGATGAATAAAAAACAGAGGGGGGGGGGGGGGGGGCTAGGAAGCGAAAGAATAAGTATATCAACATATCACATCAGCCTTCTTCTGCATTTTTTTACTTCAAATTTCCACCTCTACCTTCGCAAATGATGATGGTTAGGGAGATCCAAAACCAGTATTTCTCTCTCCTCCCTCTCTCTCCTCTTGTGTATTATTCATGTGGGAATTCTTGTGAGAAGATCGAGATGGAGATCAGTTGTCTGCTTGAATTGGATTGATGTGAAACCATGTGGACGCTGAGTAGTGATGATTAGGGATGTTTAGAGACTAATGGAAGGTTCGATTGCTGTTTGTAATATCAATTCTTGAGATCCAAAACACGAAAAATGGCGATGAGCCTCTTTTTAAATGAAAATTTGGGTTATTCTTTACATTTCATGGCTAAAATCATGTTCATATGTGATTAAATTTTGTTTGAATATTGGGTGTGATGTATTTGAGAGCTCTGAACCATAAAGTGTAGAATTTGTGTCTATGCTTGCGAGTTATTAATTTTGAAAACCCCAAAATGCATATTTTAAGAGAAAAAATAATGTTTTTCTTGGTTTCAGGGAATCAAATCATATTCCTATGAGTTGATATTTAATATGATGATGGGTCAAGGTTCAATTAATTTCTTGAATTTAAAAAAATTATCATTTTATATTTAAAAAATAAATAATACCAAAAATATGATTTTGAGACAAAGAAAATAAGAAAAAAATAGTGTTTATATGTAAACATTTATGGAAGATTGGGGATATATTTCTGTAAGTATAATGGAGGTATAGCATGAGGATCTGCCTCAGTTTATCCCCATTTGTATATTTTAGTGCGTATTTATTGCTTATATTATGAATAAACATACATGAAAATACCTATTAACCTACCTATCGCTAAAGCAAAATGCTAAATGATAGGAAGAGAGAGAATTTAATGTGCTAAATATAGCTCAAAATTTGATTTTTTTAAATACTTTTTATATAGGTTTATATCTTGTTTTAGGTATTAAGAGGTACATTGTCACGAAGTAGTATGGCACTACCTTATCATCGCAGCAAAGATGTTAGTGAAGGAAAATCATGGAAATTATATTTGAGTATATTCACAATGGTAATTTCATTTAAGTAAAGTGTTTGTGTACTCAAAGTCATCCACTTTGTATTGCATTACATCGACATGGTATAAAGAGAAAAATCTCCTAGATATATAAAACTTGGTTTCAAACTATTGACCCACGATGAGTGTAAGACTCCCTATGCTACAAGTTTAGTATATTCATTTCCTTGGATATTGATTTGATGAGGAATATACTATCTCTTGGAGCAAATATTGTGAAGAGTGGACTTTGTGTATGTGTTATATGTTGAGACGACATATCATCGGGCCAAACACTGGGGTGCAGGAGAGCCGTAGTGGGGCCATAGTGATAAGTTGGGGGTCCTCCCTTTGTTTGTGTTATGAGGTGCTAGCCCTCTATATGTTGGAGTACATGTCTTTGTTTGGAGTTAAGAAGTGTGAGAAATGCGGGATCTAGAGCATGGCAAAACTGGAAGCTATGGAGGATGAAATGAGAAGTGTGGACTCATGATGGAGAAGAGAAGGACACTGTTTGTTACACAAGTGAATTAGGTTCCAAGATTGAGACTTGGACTCATAAACACAATCTTGTGTATGTGGACAATGACATTGACACTTCACTGAAAAGAAAAGAGTACAATCATTGCATTAAGAAAGGAAGCAAGTACAATGCTTTATAGGAAAGTAGGAAACTGCAATAGGCACCATTGTGCATATGGGATAAGTTAGCCTGCATATCCTTGACCCTGAGGCTCCATACAAAGAGGCTGTTTAGTGAGTGTGATTGCTGATTCTCAACACCCCTCCTCAATCACAACTAGAAAAGGCACAAAGTGTGTAGAGGCTGTAATGAGAACCACCTGCAAAGTGTGGGCATACCACAGACATGGCAAAACACCAGAGGCTGTCGCAGAAAAGGCTAAGTGTGGGTACCATAAACATGGTGGACATCTAGAGGCTGTAACAAGGGCCTCACAAAGTGTAGAGGGATTGTAATGCCAAGTTACATAAGGAGTTTACAAAGCTTATGGCAGGAAGCATTAGGGCAAGGAAGTACAAGGCTCTTAAAATAGTCTATCAGAATTATGAGAGTACAAGGACTGATGAGTCTTGTCCTTCCGATCCTAGTGGTCTTCATCTTCATCTTCTTCTTCCTTTGCTCCATTTTCTTCTTCTTCTTTGACTGCGACTAGATAGGCCTTTTGGGATCTCTTTCTTGGGTGGCAAAACTTCTCGGTGTGTCCGGTCCTTTTGCAGAAGTCACAGAAGAGCTGATCCTTCTTGCCTTTGTACCTGTTGCCAACATATAATGCATGCTCATCTCTAGAGGTACTTGGTTCTTCCTTAGTTTTTAGCTTCTTTTCCTCTTCTAACAGTGATGCCTGGATATCAACAAGTTCAGGATTTGGCATGTTGATTAAAGTTGTTGATACATTATTATATTCAGGAGGCAAGCTCTTAAGTAGAACACCGATGCAAACATCTTCATCCATTTTAATGTTGATTCTTGCAAGTTGGGTTAGGAGTCCTTCCATGTAATTAAGATGTGTGGCAAGTCATGTGCTGGACTTCATTTCAAGTCTGAAGAACTCAATCAGGAGACCATACTTTGATGATTTAGATTGTGCACCGAACAGGGTGTCAAGTCTTTTCCATGTATCCTGTGAGGTCTCACAGTTATCCACATGGTGGATATAACTGTCGTCTAGCTCCAGTTTGATAATGGCCAGTTGCAAGGTCCGCGTCCCGAGGTTTCTTCTCTTTGCCATTTGTGATGGCCCAGAGACACTTTTTCATCAAGATGAGCTTGATGCGGGTTTGCCAGGTGTGAAACCCGACTCCTTTGAATCGAGCATTTGGAGAGTCTTTGCCCATGTTAGACTTATGGGAACAGTAGCAAATCAACTTCAGACTTATTAGATTTGAGCAGCAGAAGAGTTGGTTGAGAGACACAAGTGCTAAAAAAACACTATCTGAGTGTCAATGAATATCAAATCTGCAAAGTCCTTTACTCTTTTTAAATCCAAGTGTAATCTTCCCCTTCTTGATTTGATGCTGATACCTTCAAATCTGAGTGACAGTACTTTAATGAACTTCAGAGAGTATTGCTCAGTGATTAAAATCACTATTGATAACTTCAGTGAGAGAAACAGTGAAAAATGTCAGAATTTTGAAGCTTTGGCTATGGCTTTTGCATTAGGGTTTCTGGGTTGTCGATTGCAGGAGCTACAGTGGATCATTTTCAAAACTTTTTTTATCAAAATGAAGCTTGAGTGATGGGCTATCAATGCCCTATCATGGTCATCAACATCGCGACTTGTAGCGATGGCGGCAGCAGCTCGAACGTAAGCAGGCGCAATTCTGACAGATTTCTGCGATTTTCGCAATGCTGGAGTCAGGGCGCAATAATGTCATCGATTCTCATGCCAGGATGAAGTGCCTTGAGCAGAGGAACAACTCCCTAAAAGAAATCGTGGGCTGAAATGACCTAGTTGAGGAGTTATTGAAGCTCCAAGTAAGGTAGCTACTGTTTGGCTATGGCAGACATAGAGCAGAGATTGAGGATTTTCACAATGCTGAGCTCCAGATGGTCCAATGTCCTGGATTGATGTGATACAGGGAAGCTTTGTGAGTTAGGGAATACTTTTCCAGAAGGAAGCTTCAAGAGATTTGACTGTGGAGTGAGATATAAGCAGCTCAATCTGACAGGGTGCTGCTGGCTATGGCTGCCATGGAAGCTTCAGTGAGAGTAGAGTTGGGAGATGAAGTCATGAGCTAACATTGAGCTAGACTGAGGTTGAGAGGAATCAAGAGAGGCTAGAGAAGCAATGCCATGCCCAACTGGGCTCTGATACCATGTGAGAAATGTGAGATCTATAGCATGGCAAAATCGGAAGCTATGGAGGATGAAATGAGAAGTGTGGACTCATGATGGAGAAGAGAAGGACACTGTTTGTTACACAAGTGAATTAGGTTCCAAGATTGAGACTTGGACTCATAAACACAATCTTGTGTATGTGGACAATGACATTGACACTTCACTGAAAAGAAAAGAGTACAATCATTGCATTAAGAAAGGAAGCAAGTACAATGCTTTATAGGAAAGTAGGAAACTGCAGTAGGCACCATTGTGCATATGGGATAAGTTAGCCTGCATATCCTTGACCCTGAGGCTCCATACAAAGAGGCTGTTTAGTGAGTGTGATTGCTGATTCTCAACAAGAAGGGCTTTACGTTGGACTACAACCTACTGGCCATGAGTCTGTGGGGTTGTTTGGGTGAGTATAGGAGGCCCGACACCATTGAGAGAGGATGGTTTTAAAGGATGAAGTGAAGGATTCAAGCAAGAAAGTAATGGGTAAGAAGCTCTCCCATTCTTCCACTCTTTCTCTTGGATATTGCATGTGGAGGCATTGGAAGCAGGGCGGCAGAGTGAAAATTTGAGATTGTTGTGAGATTTGGTGTGTGAGAAGAGCACTATATATTCTGTAGATAAGCCCTTTAGGGCTTGCCCACAAGTCTTTTGGCCATCTGAGAATGTTTTGAGCCCCATTTTAGACATGCAAGGTTATAGAGACAGCAATTTCAGAGCATACTACAATTTCGATTATGTAGATTGAAAGTGGGTGCACATGTTACAAATTTCAAATCTGTAAGTTATGAGGTGTTTTCCAAGAAGCAAACATAAGTTTTATTTACAAACATGTTGCAAATTACATGTGCTATTAAGCAGTCACTGAAAAAAGCTACTTGGTGTCTCACTATGCACTTCTTGTGAAAGATTACAGAAGATTTACTTTCATTTTTGTGATAATGGCAGAGAATAATGAAACCCCATCATTCAAAAGCTGGACAATAATAACTACCCACCATGGAAGTTATGTGTGAAAAATTTTTCTTATTGGAAAATGCATTTATGAGTTCGTTTTAGGTGAAGAAAAGGAACCATAGTTGAGTAACCTTGTGACTCTGGATGAATTAAAGGTGTGGAAAGCATGGAATGCAAAGGTAAAAAAGGTGATGTATTGGCTATTTGCAATCCTTGATAATACTACACTGGGGCATATAAAAAATGCAACAAATTCACATGTAGCTTGAATTTTTTTTCTAAAAACATGTTTTTAGTAAATAAAAATGCACAAAAGATTCAAGTCAAAACACTTTGAAGAAAGAGAAAATGTTTGTTAATGAGTATGTTTTGAAGGTGAGGAGCATTCCAGACGCTTTGGCAATGATTAATGCAATGCATGATGATGATGATTTAGTTACAACTACTTTGGGTGGCCTTAATAATAAGAAGTCTTGGAAATCATTTGTCACTTTTGTATATGTACAAAAACCATTTCTAGATTTTTATGAGTCGGTATCCCTCATAATTATTGAAGATATCAATATATAGAGTGACTTATCCGAAAGAAATGGTAAATAGGTCTAAGCATTTTACTCAAGTTCAAGATGGGGATGTGATAGCTCCTCTTCAAGAGACTGTGGTATGGAAGGTGCTGATGGTAACCATCAAAATAGGTTATAAATCAGCAATTTGATGAAATAAAGGGTTCAAGAGACCTTGAAAACTTTAGAGGCAAGGGGAGCTCTAGAGGAAGAGGTGAATGGCACAACAAATGTTGTGAAATTCTTTCTATTGTTTGCCATTATTGTGGAAAAATAGGTCATATTGCAACCCATTGTTATGCTAAATGAGATGATATGCACAATGGTAAATTGCAACAAGGAAACTATGCATCATTTTCACAACAAGATGAAGACAAAAATAAGTGTTTGTTTGTTATGCAATATATGGTGTGAATGTTATTACAAGAAAGGGGACACATGATGATGTATGATATGTTGATTCAGGTGCATCTAATCATATGACCAGTCATATTGAATGGTGTGGAGAGATACAAGATTTACAAAATCCAACTTATGTGTTGATGGGTGATGATTCTTGATAGATGATTTTTGATGTTGAGAAGTGCTTAAAAATAACCAAAAATTTTGAATTTCATGGAAAAAATAGACTTCATCAAAGGCGGCGGTGGCAATCAGTATGATTTTAAGCGGCAATGCTTGAAAAGGCTTAAAAGACCCATAGGATGATAGTTGGTGAATTTTCATGATTTCTTGGCATGTTAGATGAGACCCTGGGAGATGTCTGGTAGTGGAGGACTTCAAGAGGGATGCCCAAGATTTTTCAGACCACGATTCGAGTACTGGACGTGGAAGAGGGAGTGCCCGGAAGGCCAAAGGCCAAAATGCCCAGTGGGAATGGACTTGAGGAGTCTCAAAAGGCATGCCTCTTGGGGGCTCCCTTTGGGGAGCCCCAAAAATAAAAAAACGTGGGGGGGGGGGCATTTTTTCACGTGCAGAGAAAAAGAAGGCGCTATGAATCCATATGAAGGAGAGATGGGTTATGGAGGCAAAGAACAACCCCCCAACTGATCTTGGGCCTGATCTAAACTCTATCTTCTCTCTTCATCGCCAGTCTCTGTTCATGGAATTGTTGCTTGGTTGTGGAGATGTAGATCTAGTCTTTCTCTCTCCTCCTTCTCTCTCTTGTATAGAGGCACTTCATGTGGCAAGAATTAAGAAGAGAATCGGGTGATGGATGCTTGTCCGGGAGGCACCAGATTATTCCAAGAGGTTGAGGAGGCTGAAGGCTGAAGATCCATGCTGAAATCCATGGCTGGTTGGTTGGTACATAGTCCCAATTAAATATTCAAGAAACCCGAAACACGCAAAAAAGGTGGTATGCTCTATTTTATGAAAGAATTTTCCTTGTTTTTGATCGTTGATGGTCTAAATGGTGTGCGCATGGGCTGAAATTTTATTTGAATGTTCCTTGCATTATGTTTGAGGGCTGCAATCACTCTTATGTAGAACATGTATTCATTTATAGCAATTATAGATTCTAGAAACTCGAACAAACACTAATTTTGATGGAAATTGATAGTTTTTTTGATTTTGAGAGGGGAAAAATGAGTGGACATGGGGTAAAATAAGGAAAAATGTTGAGTTTTAGTTCAAATGATTAGTCATTAAAAAACCAAAAATACCTATTTTCTATTAAAAATAAATAGGAAAAATAGGGAAAAATAAAGAAAAAAGAGTTTCTTACGTTCAAAAAAAAAAAAGATCTATGTATGTGAATATCTGACAGGGCTGAAGCATGAGGTTAAGCCTCAGTTTGGCCTTTTCCTTTGTGTTAAAGTGTGTATTTATTGCTTTTACATACAAAAAATGACATTAAAAACCCTCTACACCTATGCAGCGCAGCAAAATTTAAATGGTGAGGGGGAGGATGATGCTATACCATAGTTTAAGTGCTGGAAAAATACAAAGTTTGATTGTTCTCTTTATGCATAGCATTTAGGATGTGGTTTATTTAGAAATAATGGATCTAGTAGCATGAGGGTTAGCCTTGGTGCTAGGTACTTACAATGAAGCATTGCGTATTAGCAGAAATTCATTAAAAGGGTTATTTTTGCACGGCACATAGGCTGATTTTAAACTATAATTGTTTGTGCACAAAAAAATATTCACCATTGCATGAATCATATACACATGGTATCTATTCCTGGCATGCATAGCACTTGGTTGAATGATAAATGACCCACGTTGGAGAGAGTAAGGTACCCAAGCTGTAGGTCTAGGTGGTGGGTCCAAGGGGACAAGTAAGGGAGGACTGGTACATTCCTGGAATGATATAATATTGGTACCAAGAGCGGAGTTTGGTTCGTATGTGTTATATGTGTCAGCGACACATCGAGGGGCCAATCCGCAAGGTGTAGGAGAATCACAGTGGGGTCGCGGCAATCAGCGGAGGGGTGTCCCCTATGCTGTTCTACAGGGTGAATTACACCAAAATATGTAGGGTCTCCCTCTGAGGAGTCTGAGAAGGTTAAGGGTTGGACTAAAAAACAAGATACAAACGCAAAATGTACGTATGATGGCAAGGCAATGTGTCCTATAGATGCTCCTGATTGCGAGGCTGTGGGGTTGTCTTGTGCATGTTAGAGGTCAGGCTAGTGCTATAGCCAGTGCCGGCCCATTTTAGGTCCCATCAGTGGTGCATCTGTCGGGAGTTGCCTATAAGTGGTGGTCTCCAAATCTAGGTCATGAAGGGACCTATGTTTATAATTTCCATTAGGAGTGTGCTAAGCTAACCATAAAATGGGGTTTGTTCAAGGATGGAAAACCTTGGCTTTCCCTATAAAAAACTTATTGATGGACTTAGTTAGTTATGTGGAGCATGATTTCTCTACAGGAGATAATTTAGGTGATGAGAAGAGCAACCAATTAGTATTTATCCCATCCTCTAATGCGATGGCATGGGCCGAGGTTCGCCTTGGTGTGGTATCTATCCAAGAGAAATCATGTATAACCATCCATCAACCTAGAGGACATGGGATCGGTATGTTGGAAGCTATGGCAGTCATGGCATTAGCAAGTGATTATGCTAAGACCGTAGTGCCATGGGAAAAACTCGACATACAGTTGAGTATAGTTATGGCTGAAACATCCCGTGTGGTGGGGCATCGTGCCAAAATTTTAGGTATCATAAAGATGTTAGAAGCCCTAGCTGTGAAGGGAAAACCATTGCTTAAAAGGGATGCTCCCCAGGACTAAATGCTAAGGATAAGTTTGCTTTTGACGAGGGGCAGAAGCTCCTATATAAAGCCATCATGAAATTTCCTAGAAAGGGGCAAGATATGGCAGATCCTCTAAGAAAGGATCGGAATGATATGCTAAGAGCTATAGGACTCCCTAGACCACTCTGTGAGTTGGCAGAAAGGGATGGTAAGGATAATATTAACCTCCCTACACCAATAAAGGTGGAAATGGAAGAGGTTGGAGACCCTAAGACACTAGAGTTAGGTTATGATTACGAGGATTTTAATGCCCCAGTGTTGATCCTGAAGGAAATGACTAAATGGCCTCCTCCTTATAAGGATCTCCTAGTGTTTCATGGGCTAGTTAATGAGGATCCAATGGTGCATCCTAGCTTCCAATCATTTCTACAAGGAGATAGCTCACTTGTTGATACCAAGGTAGCCTATGGGGGAACCTTGGTAGCCAAAATCTCCAAGCAGAAAATATAGGGATAATATACCCCTTGGGGATGAAAAGATTCCAAGCCTAGTAAGTCCCATCGAGGCTTGAAATGCTCCCATGAGAGATAGTTGCTATGGCAGCATTGATAGGACCATCGGGCCTATGAGTATGAATAGGTGTGCTATGAGTGGTCCTAGTTGTGCTACTAGTAAGGCTCTTGAGAAGCCTTTTCAGTTTAGTGATGAATCATGCTTTCGAGTAGATGCTATTCCTTTTAGTAAAAGCATGGTTCCTATGGCTAAGCAGGTTTGCAGAGTGGACAAAAGCAAGTAAAGACCTCTCGTATGAAGAAGATGCATGATGCCAAAGGTCCACCTATACTAAATAGAAGTCATAAGGATGTGAGAAGGCCAATGTGGGTAGTCAAGGCAGCCTAAGAATGCAAGAAGGAATGTGAGATGGGTTTGGAAACCCAAGATCTCTCAAAATGTGGCTGGTTTGTTAGATATAAGGTCAATAACACCATGCGGATATATTGTGATCAATTCCCATATAGGTGTGATAAAAGGCCATAATGATACGTCTGACAATATGCTCGGCCCTAGGATATAGTCATGTGGTGGGTCTCAGCTTGAAACCCTACCTAGTTTTGGTTGCAACAATGACTTATGTCAAAACCCAAATAGGGAAGGTTTGAATGAGCACCAAATTGTGATTCTTTTTGCCGAAGGAGCCTCTAAGCCGCTTAAACAACCACTTCATTTGGATGACAATAAATGTGGGACATGCAAGCCCAATGATGTCATTCACCTAGCCAATGGTATCCAAGGAAGGATAGTCCATATCAAGGTTATATCAATAGAAAGGATTGGGCTAGTGGATTTACAAAAGCCTAAGATCAAGCCTTGAACTGCGTGGCATGAGTAGCATGGGGCTCACCATCCAATTGTTGCTATCCTTGATATCCTGGTTAGTTTGATAAGATGTGATGTATATGTCAAGATGACCCTATATTGCATGGATAAGAATGGCCTATACATCTTTAGGCTAAGAGGGCCAGCTAGTTTGCAGTGAAGTGTGTCATTTCTTTAGGCCAAGAGGGCCCCATGTCTATTTGGTGCAGGTACAATTAATAGTTTTTGTTGTAGTGATTGCATCATACATGTTGATAAAGTCGATGGAGGGAGCCTTTGCTGCAAAGGAGCTTCTTGTGGGGCCATTTCAGGTGGTTTCGTTTCCTTTCCAAGTCTTTTTACTTAAGCAATTAATGATATATGTGCATGTAAGGGTTACTTTCTTTTGTTTGTTAGGGACTGGCACTCGAGGCATGAAGTCCAAGGTTTAGGCTCTGTATGTCTGGGGGAGGTCTGAGTAGTCATTGCCCCTGCAAGGGCATTGTCAAGCATTGAAAGACCACTTTTAGAAGGCAATTCTAGTGACCCTATTCTGCTGACCTGCTAGGTTGTCGTTCTAGGAGTTCCTGTTAGTTGTGAGGTAGTTAAAGAAGCCTACTAAAATAATGATGGAAAGAGGAAAAACCCTAAATATCTGAAAGATAATATATGAATATACGGAGGTGTGTAAAAAGGGGTTCTAACCCCTATAAAAATAGAAAAGGAAAGAAAGAAAAATCCTTGAGTTGTTGTTTATCGCCTTGCGAAGGCCTGATAGGTTCTGGGGACGAGACAAGACTTGGGGCAGATGCCTTGTCTTTCGAGGGGTGGCATCTAGCTGGAAAACAAAGAATACAAGAAGGTTAGAGCGAAAATAAAAGTGAGTGATAGAAACGAATTTAGTGTCGTCTTGCGAGGGCTTGGTAGGTTCTTGGGTACCGAGATAGGACCTGAGGCCGATGCCTTGTTCTCCTTGGATCACTACGCTCAGCTCCCTCCTTTTTACACGCTTGAGTATGGAAAATAAGATGCTAAAAGATCAAATGTGCTAAAAGATAACATTTCTTGATCAAGCTATGGGAGTTCTCGCCTAGTAGAAGCTCCTAGTTGAGTTGTCCTTAGTTAGGTAGGTAGTTCAGACCACCACTTAGGATGACCTCTTTGATAGTTCTTTTTAGCTTGACTGTGTTGGAGTAGTTGGTTAGCGACTAGCTTGGGTTTTCTGCCAGATTATGCTAGGTCTACTCCTCATGGAATCATGCCTTAGTTTTGACAGGGGGTAGGAGGAGAGCTATGTTGTGTTTTCCACGAGCGGAGACCAAGCAGCTAGATTATGCTAGGCCTACTCCTCATGGTATAAGCTTGATGCTCTTTTTGGTTGTTTATGTGTAGATTTGTTCATGGGATTTGATGGGCTGAGTCACCCTATCCCGTGGTCGGAATGATAGATGATTTTTGATGCCAAGAAGTGCTTAAAAATAATCAAAAATTCCAAATTTCAGGTGAAAAATAGACTTCATCGAAGACGGCGGTGGCAATCAGTACAATTTTAAGGGGCAATGCCTGAAAATTCTTAAAAGACCCACGGGACAATAGTTGGTAAATTTTCATAATTTTTTGGCATGTCAATGCTCGGCAGTGGAGGACTTCAAGACGGACGCCCAAGATTTTTGAGACCACGATTCGGGTACCGGACGTGGAAGAGGGAGCTCTCGGAAGGCCAAAGGCCAAAATGCCAAGTGGGAATGAACTTGAGGAGTCTCAAAAGGCATGCCTTTTGGGGGCTCCCTTTGGGGAGCCCCAAAAATAAAAAAACGTGGGGAGGGAGGGGTGCCATTTTTCATGCGCAGAGAAAAAGAAGGCGCCATGAATCCATATGAAGGAGAGATGGGTTATGGAGACAAAGAACAACCCCCCAACTGATCTTGGGCGTGATCTACACTCTATCTTTGCTCTTTATTGCCGGTCTCCGCTCGTGGAATGGCTGCTTGGTTGTGGAGATGCAAATCTAGTCTTTCTCTCTCCTCCCTCTCTCTCCTATATAGAGGCATTCCATGTGGCAAGAATCAAGAAGAGAATCGGGTGATGGATACTTGTTCGGGAGGCACCGAATTGTTCCATGAGGTTGAGGAGGCTGAAGGTTGAAGCTCCATGCTGAAATCCATGGCTGGTTGGTCGATATGCAGTCCCAATCAAATATTCAAGAAACCCGAAACATGCAAAAAAGGTGGTATGATCTATTATTATGAAAAATTTTTGCTTGTTTTTGATCGTTCATGGTCTAAATGGTGTGCGCATGGGTTGAAATTTTATTTGAATGTTACTTGCATTATATTTGAGGGTTGCAATCACTGTTACGTAGAAGCTGTATTGATTTACAGCAATTATAAATTCTCAAAACCCAAAAAAACACTAATTTTGATGGAAATTGATAGTTTTTTTATATTTTGAGTCGGAAAAAATGAGTGGACATGGGGTAAAATAAGGAAAAATACTGATTTTCAGTTCAAATGATCACTCATTAAAAAAACCAGAAAATACCTATTTATCATTAAAAATAAATAGGAAAAATAGAGAAAAATAAGGAAAAAAGGGTTTCTTGCATTCGAAAAAAATGGAAAAATAAGATCTATGTATGTGAATGTCTGACGGGGCTGAAGCATGAGGTTTTAGCCTCAGTTTGACCTTGTCCTTTGTGTTAAAGTGCATATTTATTGCTTTTACATACAAAAATGACATAAAAAACCCTCTACACCTATGCACCGCAACAAAATTTAAATGGTGAGGGGGAGGATGATGCTATACCATAGTTTAAGTGTTGGAAGAATACAAAGTCTGATTGTTCTCTTTATGCATAGCATTTAGGATGTGGTTTATTTAGAAATAACGGATCTAGCAGCACGAGGGTTAGCCTTGGTGCTAGGTTCTTACAACGAAGCATTGCATATTAGCGAAAATTCATTAAAAGGGTTGTGTTTGCATGACACATAAACTGATTTTAAATTATAATTTTTTGTGCACAAAAAAGCATTCACCATTGCATGAATCATATACACATGGTATCTATTCCTGGCATGCATAGCACTTGGTTGAATGATAAATGACCCACGTTGGAGAGAGTAAGGTACCCAAGCTATAGATCTAGGCGGTGGGTCCAAGGGGACAAGTAAGTGAGGACTGGTACATTCCCAGAATGATATAATATTGGTACCAAGAGCGGAGTCCGGTTCGTATGTGTTATATTTGTTAATGACGCATCGAGGGGCCAATCCCCAAGGTGTAGGAGAGTCACAATAGGGCCGCGACAATCAGCGGAGGGGTGCCCCCTATGTTGTTCTACATGGTGAATTACACCAAAATGTGTAGGGCCTCCCTCTGAGGAGTCTGATAAGGTTAAGGGTTGGACTACAAAACATGATACAAATGCAAAATGTATGTACGATGACAGGGCAATGTGTCCTGTAGACGCTTCTGACCGAGAGGTGGTGGGATTGTCTTGTGCATGTTAGAGGTCCGGCTAGTGCTATAGCTAATGCCAGCCCATTTTAGGTCCCATCAATTCTTGCCACCCAATTTTACACATTGGAAAGGTTTCCTTATCCTTGCATGATGGCCAAACAAAGAGTCTATTAGATGTATTACATGTGCCATCAATCACAAAGAATTTAGTGTATGTTGTTCAAATGGTAGAGCAAGGGTTGCATGTTCAATTTAATACAAAAGGTTGTTCTATAGAAGACTTTAATGATAAGTACAGGTTGGTCACAAAAAAAAGTAGAGTTGGCTGCATGTTCACTTTAGACGATGCTAAAATTCTTGCTATGAATATGCTACTATGTATGCTAAAGGGAAAGAAATGGTCATAGACATTGAAATATGGAATAAACCTATTAGACATGAAAATGTACAAAGATTGAAATTAATGTAGTTGTAATAAAGTAAAAATGCCTTAATGCCTTAGCTAATATTTAGCCTACTAGGGTTAAGTATAAGAGGCCACCATGGCATTGGGATGCATACCATGCTGCAACCTCTCATCAACTGATTCTCAACCATTAATGGTAATATGATTTCAACCTAGCCACCTTAGCTATAATTTCTTGGCAATTTGGTCTATTTTCTTATATTTTTAGTTTTATAAATTTTTGTGGAAATCATCTTCTTTACATTGGTATCAGAGCAAATCTTTGATCCAAAGGGAAGGTCATTTTCATGCTGGATCTCATTACAAGACTAGGCATAGGGTAACTAGAGAATAAGAATTAGCCACAAGACTTGACAGAGTTAAAACCATGACTAGTCAAGGTTCTCTGTAGCAAGTTGGGATAAAATTTTAGGATCTTGATGAAGTTCTGAAGGAATAATGGTAGGTTTAAGGTCCTTTTAGTGGCTCGTGGTCAATATAAGGACCATTTTGAAGGTTCTTGGACTTAACTTGAGTCTAAACAGGGTTTGAAAGAGTTAAACTATGATTACTTTTTGAAACAAGCTTCTCTTTCCTCTTTCCAAGCTTCCCTATGAGAACTTTCATGGAGACACTACAACATATAGACCCAATACCGACGTTTAAAGTGACATAATTATTCATGGAAAAAATTATCCCCATTTTTGCTATTCACATCTCTATTAGTGACATGATAGATTTGTAGCTATTATCATTGCTATTTACATTGCTAATGAGAATTAGCGACGCAAATAGCAACACAAATAGTGGCACAAATAATGATGATTACATAGTAACTTTTCGATGTGAGTAACCAAGGTTATAGAGATGAAAAAAATAGGTGGTAGGGCATGTAGCCCTTCTAGCTATGTACACTGAATATTCCTACATAAATCATTTATCAATGTGTTGGGAATAAAGGGCCAACATGCCCACACCCACACTGGGTATGAATGTATCCTTCGGGATTGTACCATATTCATATACCTATCTAAAAAAATCTAAGTGGTACTATTGTTGTACCCACATATTGTGTCTGCTTCTCTCTCACTCAACCTACATCTCCATTGAAGCTCCTGGATCTCTGCACTTCAAAATGGTATTAGAGTTAGACTAGGAGTTTCATTTTTTCTTGGCTTTGTGGGTGCTTTTGTAGGACTTGTTGAGCTTGTGATGAGCTCAAGACAATGATTTTTCAACTTGGTCCACAAATTAGTTCCACCTTAATTTGCACATGAAGACTTGCATGGCTTTCTCTAGACTTGGTCTAGACTTATTCTAGCCTTTCTATAACCTTGTGTGACGTGTCCACCTGTTCACTTGCAGGACATGTTTTAGCAGCCCATAGGAAGAGAGTCTAGAAAGTGCCACCCGGCACTCCCACAGAATGTCACGGGGTTTGGGATCTAGGTCTTCCCGAGTCTACCACGAAGCGGAAGCATTCTAGCCATTCCCACTTAGGACCGACCTGAATCAGGGTTTTCCTACTGGTCAATTTCCTGTGACGGTAGCTAGTGTCGAACCCCAAGCAAAGTACTTTACATAGAAACGTCAGGGTCAAAGCGGATTCATGCTGCACTTGGTTCAAGGAGAATGGGAAACAAGAGGGATGCGAAGCTCCACCTCTCTGCCCGTAAGGCATAGTCCCATTTCGTTCCCCTAAAACATCATAAATCGGGACTCTAGTACTCTAGATTCTAGGTCATTGTTCCTTGCTATCAATTTCCTTTAAGAAAAGTTCCCGGCCAACCAGGACCACCCTTCCATAGGACGGACCCATGGACACATCCACTGCACTTTCCTCAGGGTTGCTTTAGTTGTCTAGTTACCTACCACATTTAGTTTGATAAGCAAAAATAGCTTCCTTAATTAGTCAATTTATCATCGGTTCCTTCACGTAATCTTAGCACTGACATAGAAAAACAATGTCAAACAAGTTCCTTTTCAACATTTGATCTTATTTATCAGTCTTTGGAATACATCATATAATCCATCCCGTAGGCTATTCCATAATCCGCCCCAAGGCTAATCCCATAATCCACCGGAAGGCTATTCCAACAATCCTCAAGGATTACTAATCCAAGTTTCCGCCCGTAAACTAGTATGCAGGCCTCGAGATCCAATCTCGAGTCACATCGGCCTCTTGTGTAGGACCCGGAGGCAAGGGATTTACGGCCAGAGCCCCCCTGGAACCCAAGCGTCCTCTTGCTCCAAGTAGCATCCACGGAGAGACCTCTCGCGGCAGGTTCGGTCCACGTACCTGGTGCGGCTAACAACCCCCTTGGATAGGGTTAGGGAGACAGTCGGGGGTAATTGATGTTGCCTCTACCTCCAGGCCTTCAACCTGAAGCATTACTTATTTTTTTAACTTTAGTTCATTGAGCAAAGAAGTACAAACAGTGCTCCTAACTATACAAACACAATCAATTCAGTGGTTGTTTGTTTGGCCAACTGCTAAGGTGTGAATCCTTTCTCTGAATGCATCCAGCATTTGATCCGGGATCAATTGCAACTTGGCAAGATCCCAAGGGTTTTGTTGCTTGTTTATCCTTTTATCCTTGGTTAGGCTTTGTACCCTGTTAATCCAAATTAACAAACACCTTAGGTTCCTTAAACTAAGACAGTAAATCCTGGGCAACCTCGTTGCCCTAACTTGATTGGTCAATTTCTTGCTAGGAAATACATAACTTCCCTAACTTGGCAAATCGGCCCAAAGAAGTGTGATGTAGCAGGATGTCTACTCATCCTCTTGCAATTTAGACTCGCACTAGAACTTGCCAACCTTGTTCCAAGGAGTGGCAAATCTATCTTGTGATTTAAACACAAAGCCATGCGATGTTGCAACTTGTTGTACAAGACAAGTGTTGCACCTAACTTGTGGGATCATTTCTCCCATCAAACGAAGTTCCTTGGTCAAGAAATACATTTGGTCAAGATGTAGGGCTTGGGAGTCCTTTTGACCCACAACCCAACCCTAACCATACTAGGCCAACAACGTTTGGCCCTAGGGTTTCTAAACTCAATCGGAAGTCTAGTATTAGGCCAATTTTCCCTAGGGTAAAACCCTAGATCGTTATTGTATGGGCGTCCAATTAACCCTAACATTGTGTGAATGCGGATAGGACCTTTGAGGTTGGAATTATCAAGTAGGTTTTTTCGAGTGCGATACTAAGCATAATTTTAACGCGGCTTAGCTCTACCTAGCGCATTGAAGTAACCATCGTTTGAGTTACACCATTGCAAGCAAATTACCTAATCGATCTAACGGTCTTGCGGCTAGAGGTGAGCTTTCCTTAGAAGAGATGTAAATACTTTTCCTAAGAGATGTACATAAATAAATTCAAGATACAACATTTCGTGCAAGTATGCCATTCATAAACTTTTCCTTCTATGCAGCTAAAAGATTTCGATGATCATTTCTTTTCCCTTGCGCTAAAACTATAATGATGCAACGGAACCAAGCTTTAATGATTGACAATTTAGAACTAACTCGTATAGAAACCTACGTTGGATTACATCAAGAACTATACCTATAAACCCTTTGTCAAATGCATTGAATTCATGATTTAATATGACATGCATCTTTCCCTAAATACAAACTTCAATAGAAGAAGTCCACGCATGATGAATGCCATAATACTATTGTTGACTTAGTTCTGTTCTATGGCACTTAACTCGACTTAAAATGCAAGCATCTTCGCATGCAACATGCAAGTTCATGGTTTCCTTTTCATGCAATGCAATTCTTTGGACAACATTCAATGGCGTCTAAGATTAACCTTTATATGAAATCACGTCCATGGATTTAAATCATAAGTGCAACATGCGACAAGCTCTATCCTTCTTAGCACGATCCCTCTTCTAATTTATGCATTATACATTCAAGGAGATTGCAACTTGGAGGTGCAAGCATCTTTCAAAGGCATGACATGCGCTAACTTCGTAAATGAATGGATAGTTGCATTTAAAATTTCCAAATGTATTTAACCCGACTATGTATATTAAAGAAATTCTTAAATGCATTCTTCCCATGGAAATTAAACGTGCCTAATGCATTCCTTTTATGCAGAATTAATCATCTAAGAACCTGGGCATTAGGGTTTGAGGTATTGCCCACACGTGTGCTCGGGGTAGAAACTCCCGCATGAGCGCCTCTTGCCATTTTCTTGGGAGTCATTGACGAGTCGAATTCTAGTTCAACAACTCCTCTTTGGCTCTTTACAGGTTATGAATCCCTTTCTACCTTATGTCTTCTCCTTTGCGCAGGACACGGAATTATAATCGCAGTTCTTAAAGAAACCTGAGATGATGTAGATGAACAAGGCTTATGGAGGCCTTGTTTTAGAAGCTTCTAAAGAAGTTTCCTGTCTTCTGTGACAACAACGTGTCGTGGAGAGAGAAGGTAAGATGATGATGAGAATAAGGATGAAGGTAATGATGATGATGCGATGGGGGTGGGATAGGTGGTAGCAACGTTGCAGCAGGCGGCAGCTTGGCGGATTTCACGACGGCGATGGCGACAGCACGACTATTCACGATCCTCCCTTCCTTCCTCCCCCCAAGCTTAAGGGGGAGGTTATATAGAGTAAGGGGGGGAGATAGCCTCCCACATGGTTGGCTTGCATGCTTCCTCTCTCCCCCATGCTCTCCACATAACACAAGATTTCCTCCATACTCCCTCTCCCCACCATGCATCGGTTGGGGGGAGGGGGTTAATAATAAAAAAATTTAAACAAAATTGACCATTATCCATTTACCTTTTCCCTGAGAAGGGTGTTCCCGTGCTGTAGCCTATGGGTTTTTAGCCTCGGCCTCCTATGCTCGATGCGATGAGGTGTTTACTGAAACACGCGGGGTAAGCACTTAACCACTAACATTATTCCGTTGCAGGAGATGAATTAGCACTGATTTTGCGTGGGGCATGTAGTGGTCAAAATTATTTAATATTTCGTGCGGAAATATTACATTCTCTCCCCCTTAGAGGAATCAAGATGTCCTCATCTCGAGAAGAACTTGGGGTATTGCTGGTTGAGAGTATTTTCATCCATCCATGTGGCATCCTCTTTGGGATAATCTTTCCACTGGACGAGGTATTCTCTCAAGGTTCTGGATCTCAAATGCCTCTCCCTAACATCTAAGATCCTGTCATGCTGTAGCTCAAGGACTCCTTGGCTAGGCAATACAACTTGTTGATCATCAAGCACATGACTAGGGTTAGGTACATACTTCTTTAGTAGACTGATATGGAATACATTATGAACTTTTAGGTTCTCAAGGAGTTGAAGTCTATAAGCATTAGGCCCTAGGCACTTGAGAATCTTGTAAGGTCCACAATACCTTGGACTTAGCTTCTTGCATTCACCTAAGGATAGTGAACTCTTCTTTGGACGTATGCAAATGAAGACCATATCTCCTTCAACGAAGGATCTGTCTTGACGTTTCAGGTCCGCGTAAGCCTTCTGTCTGTCCTTGGTGCCTTGGATGTCCTATCTTATTGACTTGATTTGGTCATCCATTTCTTCTAGCATTTGCTTTGAAGCTTCAACCCTCAAGGTTGGATCCGAAAAGTTTAAGGGACTTCGACAATCATGCCCATGAAAATGGATCATCTAAATGCTTTGTTGGTAGGAAGCATTGTAGGCAAACTCAACCACTCACAAATATTGAATTCGCTTTTTGGGTTCGTGGAAACAATGTGCCCTGGGCATATCCTCAATGACTTGGTTGACTCGCTCCGTTTGACCATTGGTTTGGGGATGGTAAGTTGTATTGAAATAGAGTTGAGTCCCAATGGCTTCGAAGATAGCCCTCCAGAAGTGTGATGTGAAGAGAGAGTCACGATAACTAATTATTCTTCTGGGAAACCCATGTAGTTTGAGTATCTCCTTGATGAAAAACCTTGCAATGTCTGAGGCTTTATAGTTTGTCTTAACGGGAATAAGATGTGCAACCTTGGTAAGCATATCTACCACAATCATAATGGAGTTGTATCCTCCCTGAACTTGGGATAGGCCAATAAAAAAGTCCATACTGATGAATTCCCATTTCATTTGGAAAATGTCAAGTGGTTGCAACTTCCTTGGAATTTTGACATGTTCGGCCTTAATGCGTTTGACAAGACAAACATTCAGTGATATATTTGAGAATGTCACCTTTAAGCCTCTCCCAATAATAGCTCTTTCTGACTGCATTGAGGGTCTTGGCATAGCCAAGATGTCCTGAGAAAGGGGAGTCATGAGATTCCCAAAGTATATTCTGCTTGAGTGATTGGCTTGTTGGTATACATAATCTCATTCTATGTAGACAAGTCCACTATTGATAGAGAATTCTAGATACTTAGCCTGTAGCTTTGGGTCTTGATCCTTGATAGGGATCTCCCTTAGCAATTTCTAATAGGTTGGATCATGGCATGCCTTTTCTTTAGCTAGCTCAAGTATTGGGTTGTTCGGCATAGATACCTTTGTGGCTAGAGATCTGGCGGTTGATGGATCTTGTAAAATCAGAGAATTCAGAAATGCCTTGCGACTGAGTGCATCGGCAACTACATTCTCCTTTCCAGGCCAGTATTTGATTTCAAAATCATATTCCTCCAGCACTTCAATCCATCGACGTTGCTTCATGTTGAGCTCATTCTAGGTAAAAATCCATTTGAGATTTTTATGATCCATCACTAGGGTAAACTTGCTTCCCAACAAATAGTGTATCCAAAGCTTGAGAGCATGGATGATAGCTAATAGCTCCAGATTGTGGGTATCATAGTTCCTTTCATGGCTCTTCAGTTTCCTTGAAGAGTATGCTACAGGATGACCTTCTTGCATAAGCACACCTCCTACGGCAAGTGTGCTAGCATCAGTTTTCACTTCAAACTCCTTACTAAGGTTTGGAAGTTTTAGAACAGGTGTTGGTACCAAGATTTGCTTTAGTTTATCAAAGCTAGATTGTTCAACAGTTGACCATACAATCGATGTTTGCTTCTTCAATAGATCCGTCAGAGGTGTTGCAATCAAGGCATAGTTTTTAATAAAGATCATGTACCATCCTGTCAATCCAAGAAAACTACCTATTTCTTTGACAGTTGTTGGTGTTGGCCACTCCAGAGTGTCTCTGACCTTGTCCGGGTCTATTGAAATTCCTTCCGCTGATACGATGAATCCTAGATATTCAATCTGTCCCTTGAAGAATGCACACTTCTTCTTCTTGGCATAAAGCTTGTGTGCCCTCATTGTTTCAAGAACAATGCCAAGCTGGGGTTCATGATCTTCTTCCTACTTGGAGTAGACTGAGGTATCGTCAAAGAAGACGAGCACGAAGTCATCAAGATATGGCCTAAAGATATCCTACATTAGCCTGTTGAAGGTAGCAGGTGCATTTGTTAGCCCGAATGACATGACTAGGAACTCAAAGTGTCCATATCTTGTGCTGAATGCCGTCTTTGGGATATCTTCTTCCTTGATCCTTATTTGATAATATCTAGACCTGAGATCAATCTTGGAGAAGATCTTCGCACCTTGAAGACGGTCAAGAAGTTCATCTATTCTTGGAATGGGATATTTGTTCTTAATGGTTGATTGATTCAACCCTCTGTAGTCAATACATAACCGAAGCGTTCCATCTTTCTTCTTTTGGAATAGCACTGGTGCTCCCCATGGTGAACTGCTAGGACGGATGTAGCCTTGGTCTAACAGTTGCTTGAGTTGCTCCTTCAACTCAATTGCTTTCGGGATGGACATTCTATATGGCCTCTTTGCGATTGGTGCAGCTCGTGGCGCTAGCTTAATTTCATGATCAACTTCCCTTTGAGGCGGAAGTTCTGTCAGCTCTTTAGGAAATATGTATTTGTACTCCTTTAGCCATGAAGGTTCTTCCCTAGACTCCTGATTCTCATCTAGCTTATTAAGCTTAATCAAATAGACAGGTAGCCCCTTTCTAAATCCTTTTATTATTTGAGATGCTTTGGCCAGTTGAATTTTTGGCCTACCAGCCTCTCCTTGGGTTTTGACCAATTTCCCTTCAGATTTTCGAAAGGAAACTTGGCCCTTTCTAGAGTGAATGTGGGCATCATTAGGTTTAAGCCAATCCATTACGACCAAACACTCATGGATACCTAGGTTCATAACCTTGAATCTGACCAAAGTCGACTTTCCTCCTAGTAGGAATTCCACCTTAGCAATTTGCATGGTACAAGTGACCTCAGGACCATTTGCTAATTCCACAAGCAAGGTAGGTGCATCTTTTGTGGCTATTCCTAATCTTCTTACACAAACTGGTGAAATGAAGGAATGCATACTGCCGCAATCAATCAAGGTTTTGAAGCTTTTACCTTGATAATTCGATGGCGTCTGAATCACCGAGAATTGGCGATTTGGCCCTCTCTTGTGAAGAGCGGCATGGACTGTTGCCCTCTCAAAGTCTGCTTCCATGGTCGGGTCTTCTTCATCGCATATCTCCCTGTTGGCAATACTGGCGATTCTTCCTCTGGTCATGATGGTGGTTCCTTGGCCACGGACGGTTCCTTGAGATGGTCCTTGACGTTGTCCTCTGCCAAGCTTGGGACATTGCCTTTTAAAATGACTGGGCTTGTTGCATTGGAAGCAATGGAGATTGTGGCCATTACCTTGGGTAGGAACGAAATTATTGACATTGTTGGTCCTAGCTTTCTTC
Source organism: Lygodium microphyllum (assembly GCF_053477565.2). Classification (NCBI taxonomy): domain Eukaryota; kingdom Viridiplantae; phylum Streptophyta; class Polypodiopsida; order Schizaeales; family Lygodiaceae; genus Lygodium; species Lygodium microphyllum. The sequence goes on along the minus strand of NC_141143.1, from coordinate 21,658,883 downwards.
CTTTGTCCCTGGCTTTGTCCTTGCATTCTCTTGGCCTGGGACCTATACACTCCTTTGTTCTGATTCTTGTAAGACCAAGTCTTGTTATTTCGTGGCTTGGTCTGCACCTCCTGTATTATGGGTGTAGCTTGAATGAGCGCATCCTAAAGGTCTATTGGGCGCATTGATTCGAGGCGGGTGTTTACGGGTAGGTTTAATCCAACTCAAAACTTTGACACCTGTTGTGTCATATCCATTTTTGGCTCATACTTCAAAAGAGAGACGAACTTTGAATAGTATGCATCAAGGGATAGGCCAAGCTGCTTCAGCTCATAGAACTCATTCATCTTTTGCTCGAGGGGGTCACTCATGAAAATATGTATATATAACGTGAGTTCAAAATAAGGGTTTTTAAAACACCATTTTTATACATTTTTTACATACAGAAGGGTGTCATATAAAGGGGTTACTTACAGATTGAATAGAAAAGGGTTGTGTTTTATTCAAGAAAAATTTGCAGGTTAGGATATTTATAAATAGGCCATGAACGCACGTTATATAGAGAATATATATATAGTGAACCCTACGAGATCTTTTGCGTGCGGTAGGCAGGTGGTAGATATCTTCCTCGCACAACTCTTTTTAGCTTCTCCCAAGTAACGGACCCTTTCAAGATCCCTTGGTCTCTGCACCATTGCTTCCACCAAAGTCTAGCTTCGCCGACAAGCTTCAATTTGGCGAGCATCGCTTGGCTAGCGGGTGTAGTACCGAATGCTTCGAAATAATCCTCCATGGATTCGATCCAGATCTCGGCATAAGTTTGGACGGTCCTTCCCTTGCCATCAAATTCTGGTGGCTTCATTTTCTTGAGAAGAAACTTCTTCTCTTGAATCATGTCTGTACTTGGTGTAGGGGTCGGACTAGGGATCTGCACTTGAGGTTGTGCCTGGGCATTGAAATTCTTAACATTAAAAACTTGCTAAGCATTTCTCACATTACATTTCATACCCATTTCAGCTTTTAGCCAAGTGACCTAATCACTTGACTTCTTTATCAATACTCACAGTCAAGACAGACATTGGAAAAAAAAGTCTATTCCATTCATGTGGGCATAGTCCTTTTGGAGTACAATTATTCTTGGGATGGTAGAGCAAGCTGATACATTAATTCGGGGAGAATATGATTGTGTTACATTCAGCTACAGGAACTGAGTAATAGTATGGATTGGGGTCATGGATTTTCAGGAATCGATAGGTCATTGGAAGATTAGGGTATCCTTTCCTTTGATACCCGTTCTTCTCGTAATGTCCCAACACCTTGATTCTATCGACAAGGATTATTTGAGTCACTTCCTTGTACACATACACATGTTCTGCTTGACCTTTCGACCACCGACATGTAGGGTTGTGTTTGCGTGAGCTTCCACAAGGATGAACAACTTCATGATCTTTAAGTCCTCCAGCCACTTGATTCTCTTCAAGTTGGTTCAAAGGTACGCAAGTCGGTGGGCAGCTATGTAATAAATTCCTGAATCACCCATCCATCTCTGTTCCACGTATAGGGGTGAAGCATTGTAGATGCGGTTTAGGATATTCCCAATATTGATCCTCGGTTAATAATTCGAAGCACGTATCGCAGTCATAAACATAACCTGGAACACCAAGAAATTGTTCCATGCTTCGTAACTCTGCAAGTCAACATTGATAAGTAGGTAAGGAAATGTTCTTAACATCAACATTTTCTCTACTTCTCCTCATTAAGTTTTCTTGTAAATATTAGTTCCTCGTTGGTTTGCTCTGATACCAACTGTGACATGTCCACCTGTTCACTTGCAAGACACTTTTTAGCAGCCCATCGGGAAGAGAGTCTAGAAAGTGCCGCCCGGCACTCCCACGGAATGTCATGGGGTTTGCGATCTAGGTCTTCCCGAGTCTGCCACGAAGCGGAAGCATTCTGACCATTCCCACTTAGGACCAACTTGAATGAGGGTTTTCCTAGTGGTCAATTTCTTGGAACGGTAGCTAGAGTCGAACCCCAGGTGAACTACTTTACGCAGAAACGTCAGGGTCGAAGCGGATTCATGCTACACTTGGTTCAAGGAGAACGGAAAACAAGAGGGATGCGAAGCTCGACCTCTCTACCCATAAGGTATAGTCCCATTCCATTCCCCTAAAACAACAGAAATTGGGATTCTAGTACTCTAGATTCTAGGTCATCGTTCCTTGCTGTCAATTTCCTTCGAGAAAAGTTCTTGGCCAACCGAGACCACCCTTCCGTAGGACACACCCATGGCCACATCCACTGCACTTTCCTCAGGGTTGCTTTAGTTGTCTAGTTACCTACCACATTTAGTTTGATAAGCAAAAATAGCTTCCTTAATTAGTCAATTTATCATCGGTTCCTTCACGTAATCTTAGCACTGACATAGAAAAACAATGTCAAACAAGTTCCTTTTCAACATTTGATCTTATTTATCAGTCTTTGGAATACATCATATAATCCATCCCGTAGGCTATTCCATAATCCGCCCCAAGGCTAATCCCATAATCCACCGGAAGGCTATTCCAACAATCCTCAAGGATTACTAATCCAAGTTTCCGCCCGTAAACTAGTATGCAGGCCTCGAGATCCAATCTCGAGTCACATCGGCCTCTTGTGTAGGACCCGGAGGCAAGGGATTTACGGCCAGAGCCCCCCTGGAACCCAAGCGTCCTCTTGCTCCAAGTAGCATCCACGGAGAGACCTCTCGCAGCGGGTTCAGTCCACGTACTTGGCGCAGCTAACAACCCCCTTGGATAGGGTCAGGAAGATAGTTGGGGGTAATTGATGTTGCCACTCCCTCTAGGCCTTCAACCTAAAGCATTTATTATTTTTGCAACTTTAGTTCATTGAGCAAAGAAGTATAAATAATGCTCCTAACTTTACAAACACAATCAATCCAGTGGTCGTTTGTTTGGCCAACTGCTAAGGTGTGAATCCTCTTCTCCGAATGCATCCAGCATTTGATCCGGGATCAATTGCGACTTGGCAAGATCCCAAGGGTTTTGTTGCTTATTTACCCTTTTATCCTTGCGTTAGGGTTTGTACCCTGTTAACCCAAATTAACAAATACCTTAGGTTCCTTAAACTAAGACAGTAAATCTTGGGCAACCTCGTCGCCGAAACTTGATTGTTCAATTTCTTGCTAGGCAATACATAACTTCCCTAACTTGGCAAATCGGCCCAAAGAAGGGTGATGTAGCAGGATTTCTACTCATCCTCTTGCAATTTAGACTCGCACTAGAACCTGCCAACCTTGTTCCAAGGAGTGGCAAATCTATCTTGTGATTTAAACACAAAGCCATGTGACGTTGCAACTTGTTGTACGAGACAAGTGTCGCACCTAACTTGTGGGATCATTTCTCCCATCAAACAAAGTTCCTTGGTCAAGATGTAGGACTTGGGAGTCCTTTTGACCCAACCCAACCCTAACCATACTAGGCTGACAATGTTTGTTCCTAGGGTTTCTAAACTCAATCGAAAGTCTAGTATTAGGCCAATTTTCCCTAGGGTAAAAACCCTAGATCGTTATTGTATGGGCGTCCAATTAACCCTAACATTGTGTGAATGTGGGTAGGACCTTTGAGGTCGGAATTATCAAGTCATTTTTCTCTAGAATTATATTAAGCATAATTTTAACGCGGCTTCACTATACCTAGCACATTGAAGTAACCATCGTTTGAGTTACACCATTGCAAGCGAATTACCTAATCGATCTAATGGGTCTTGTGACTACAGGTGATCTTTCCTTAGAAGAGATGTAAATACTTTTCCTAAGAGATGTACATAAATAAATTCAAGATACAACATTTCGTGCAAGTATGCCATTCATAAACTTTTCCTTCTATGCAACTAAAAGATTTCGATGATCATTTGTTTTCCATTGCACTAAAACTATAATGATGCAACGGAACCAAGCTTTAATGATTGACAATTTAGAACTAACTCGTATAGAAACCTACGTTGGATTACATCAAGAACTATACCTATAAACCCTTTGTCCAATGCATTGAATTCATGATTTAATATGACATGCATCTTTCCCTAAATACAAACTTTAATAGAAGAAGTCCACCCATGATGAATGTCATAAGACTATTGTTGACTTAGTTCCGTTCTATGGCGCTTAACCTGACTTAAAATGCAAGCATCCTCGCATGCAACAGGAAAGTTCATGGTTTCCTTTTCATGCAATGCAATTCTTTGGACAACATTCAATGGCGTCTAATATTAACCTTTATACGAAATCATGTCCATGGATTTAAATCATAAGTGCAACATGCAACAAGCTCTATCCTTCTTAGCACGATCCCTCTTCTAATTTATGCATTATACATTCAAGGAGATTGCAACTTGGAGGTGCAAGCATCTTTCAAAGGCATGACATGCGCTAACTTCGTAAACGAATGGATAGTTGCGTTTAAAATTTCCAAATGTATTTAACCCAACTATGTATATTAAAGACATGCTTAAATGCATTCTTCCCATGGAAATTAAACGTGCCTAATGCATTTCTTTTATGTGGAATTAATCTTCTAAGAACTTGGGCATTGGGGTTCGAGGTATTCTGGTTCAGCAACTCCTCTTTGGCTGTTTACATGTTACGAATCTCTTTCTTCGCTATGTCTTCTCCTTTGCGCAGGATACGGCCTTAAAGAAATCCGAGATGATGTAGATGAACAAGGCTTATGGAGGCCTTGTTTTAGAAGCTTCTTGTCTTCTGTGACAGCAATGTGTTATGGAGAGAGAAGGTAAGATGATGATGAGAATAAGGATAAAGGTAATGATGATGATGGCGATGGGGGTGGGATAGGTGACAATAGCGCTGCAGCAGGTGTTTTCACGACGGCGATGGCGGCAGCACGGCTGCTCACGATCCTCCCTTCCTTCCTCCCCCCAAGCTTAAGGGGGAGGTTATATAAAGTAAGGGGGGGGGGGGAGTGTCAAGAATCACGTGGTGGAGGGGGTTGCTCAAGATGCTACACCGAACACACATAGAATGCACAAAGAGAAGCTCACTCAAGAGACAAGAAGAGAGATGGAGGCCAAAACGTTTTCTTGCTGGTTTCTTCTTCTTCTTCCACACTCTTTACAATGTACACAAAGTATAGATAAGATACAACATAAAAGGAAAGTGGTCTACTAAGTCAAACAATGCATAACCGACTACACTAGTTGACTAGCGCTATAACTATGCCGGCTGTAAATAGGTGTAACAACCTGAATATAATAAGTAATGAGTCAGTGGCCATGTGAGAGTCATAATGACCACCGACGTGCTAAGTGTAGATGTGTGGACCCATCTAACCAGGCGGTCCATCATCAATGTCCGCATGTGTTGAGCTTGTCATCTCAACACTCCCCCTCAAGCTCAACTGCATCTCTGCAACTCCAAGTAAGCTTCGAAACTTTTGAAGCTTCTCTGTACCCAATGCCTTCGTGAAGATGTCAGCTATCTGATCCTGTGTGCTGACATACACCAAGTCAATCTCACCTGCTAGTACCTTCTCTCTCACAAAGTGGTAATGTATCTCAAAATGTTTTGTCCTGGCATGGAACACAGGGTTCCTAGCCAACTGTATACTACTCATGTTATCACAATAAATGACAACTGGACCTTCCACCTGCACATCCAAATCAGCTAATAGCTTTTGCAGCCATACTACCTCACATGCTGCAACAGCAGCACCTCTATACTCAGCCTCTGTACTCGACAAAGCAACTGTAGATTGCTTTTTGCTGCTCCATGCAACTGCTGCACTACCAAGAGAGAACATGTATCCGCTGGTAGATCTTCTATCAGACATACTACCAGCCCAATCTGCATCTGTGTATCCAAACACTTGTACATCTGTACCTGCCTCATAGAAAAGTCCATAATCTAATGTGGACTTCACATATCTCAATATGCGTCTGATTGCATCCAAATGTGGCTTTCTAGGTACTTGCATAAACTGACTCACAAGACCAACAGCGTAGCTCAAGTCTGGCCTTGTAATGGTCATGTAGATCAAACTCCCCACTATCCTCCTAAACATAGTAGGGTCTTCTATCTCATCCCCAACATCAGCACTCAGCTTTACATTCTGCTCCAACGGGACTGAAAGTGGTTTGCATGCAGTCATACCATACTTGGACAACATATCCAAGCCATACTGTCTTTGGGACAGCCATATACCATCATCACATCTAATCACCTCAATGCCAAGGAAGTACCTTAGCTCACCTAAATCCTTCATCTCAAACTTCATCTTCAAACAGCCCTTGACTTCAGCAATTCCACTATCACTATCACCTGTAATAATCAAGTCATCCACATAGATGACTATGATGACCAAACCTGCATCTCCCTTTCTCACATAAAGTGAGTGATCAGCATCAGAAACATAAAAGCCAATATTGACAAGATACTCTCTAATCTTGTCAGACCATGCTCTAGGTGCTTGCTTGAGCCCATAGAGTGCCTTCTTCAACTTGCACACATACGTGGGATGCTCTAAATCTTCATAACCTGCTGGCTGATCCATATACACTTCTTCCTGCAAATCACCATGCAAGAAGGCATTCTTTACATCCATTTGCTGCAATCCGATCCATGCCGGACAAGCCTCCACCATTCTTTCTTCTTCCTTCTTCTCCCCACATGAACTTGCCTTTAGAAGAGAGAGAGGGAGGAGAGAGAAAGACTGAAATCAGAATTCTCCAAAGAGGGCATCATTGCGCGGGCGAAGGGCGGCGATAGAGTCTGCATACAGAGGGGAATGAGGGGCAATGATGATTGGGGGGGGTTGTTTGCAGGCTGTAGATTGCTCCTCCATCATTCAAGCGAAAAAATCGGGCGCAGTATGGCGCCTTCTTCTCCACGATTCCCTCTTCATCAAGTGCATGAAACTTTCATGCTACATTAAAATTTGGGCTCCCAAGGGTCACTTGCCCATTTTGGCCAAATTTTGTCCACCTCTTCGCATCTTGACCGGTTTCTTGGCCATTTCTCCGTCCGGACTCGGAATCGAACTCTGAAAAATCCTGGGCGTCCGGCTTAGCATCCCGCATTGGCCAGTAGCTCGTGTCAACCCGCACGACTGTCTGAAAAATTATGAAAAATCAACAAGTGTCGCTCGGGCGCCTTTAAAACACTTTGGCGCTTAAAATCGTCCTAGATCGAGCCGCCGCCTTTGATGGTGAATATTTTTCCCTCGATCTTCATAATTTTTAGCTATTTTTAAGCACTTCCCGTCACCTAAATTCCACTCTCATTGGCGACCATGGGATAAGGCGACTCAGCCCGTCGAATCCACGAACATTTCTGCACATAAACAACCAAAGAAGCATCAAACTGATACAAAATAATTATCATCATAAAACTCAGCACAATGCTCCCCCTACCCCTGGACAGAACCAAGGCATAACATCCACAAGGAGGAGGCCTAGCATCATTTAATAGAAGATCCGAAGTGAATCACTAACCAGCTGCTCCAACACAGCCAAACTAAAAAGAACTGCCAAAGAGGTTGCCTTAAGTGGTAGTCTGAACTACTTACCAACTAAAGACAACACCACTAGGAGCTCCTACAAGGCGAGGACTCCTATAGCCTGATCAAAGAGTATTTTCTTTCAGTACATGTCTTCTTTTAGGGTTTTTATTGGATGAACATACTTGGGCATGTAAAAAGGAGGGAGCTGAGCGTAGTGACCCAAGGAGAACAGGGCATCGGTCTCAGGACATGTCTCGGCACCCAAGAACCTACCAAGCCCTCGCAAGGCGACACTTAATCCTTTTCTAACGCTCACTTTTATTTTCGCTCCAACCTTCCTTGTTTTGATATTATTTTTCCAGCAAGAAGCCACCCCTAGGAAGACAAGGTATCGGCCCCGGGTCTGATTCGTCCCCAGGAACCTACCAGGCCTTCGCAAGGCAATGAGCAACGGCTTATATATTTTCATTTTTTTCCTCTTCTTTGATAGGGGTTAGAACCCCTTTTTACACACCTTCGCATTTATATTCATCTTTTAGGATATTCAGGATTTCTTGACATCATTATCATGATCTTCTAGCAGGCTTCTCTAACTGCCTCACTACTAACAAGAACTCCTAGAACGGCTGCCTAGCAGGCTAGCAGAACAGAGCCACTAGGGCTTTCTTCTAAAACAGGTCTTTCAATGTCTAACAATGTCTTTACAGGAGGTAATGACTACTCCGACCTCCCTCAAACATACTTAGCCTAAACCTGGGACTTCATGCCTTGGTTGCCGGTCCCCAACAAAAAGTATCCCCTCAACAAGTACAAATACACATATAACAGGAAAGAAAGGTACTCGTAAAGGAGAGGTATCACCTGGATTGGCCACAAGAAGCTTCCATCGCAGCAAAGGCTCCTCCAGGCTCCACCAAATTCCACGAACCGCGAAACCTGTCCAGCACAACACTAAACAAAACCCAATTAAGCGCACCCGCACTAGACAGGGAAATGGCCCTCTTGGCCTAATGAAATCAGACATGACTTTGCTACAAAATTGAATCGGCCCTCTTGGCCTAATGAAATAAAACAATACTATGCATTACATCCTCCTGGAAACAATTATGATAGACATCAAAGCATACCATTCCCAGGGGAACAGGGCTTGTAGCCCTAACCTAGGTGCATTAAATTATGACCTATCCCTCCTGCGTATATCGCAAGAGGTGTTCGAATCACATGTCGTCGAATCAGTCTGTGGGTCCGAGATAATAAAGGCAGATGAGTCTCGCTTACCCTCTGCATCACCCAAATCAACCATCGTCTGCCAAAGAGGGCATGTTCAGAAAGCATACCCCACAAACGACCAGGTCCTGTCTCACCATCAATAGATATATCGGAACAAGGGCCACAATTAAAGAAGAGGTCCTCTTCATACGCAAGATTAGCCAAAGAATCGGCAAACTGATTCCAATTCCGTGGAATCAGCTGAAAAGACACTCTATCGAATTCGTCTAGCAGGGCTATGGCAGTATGATGGTACATACAAAGGATGGGGTTCCGTACCATGTACGTCCCATTGAGTTGATTTAAAACCAACTGAGAGTCCCCTTTCACCAACAACTGGCGGATACCACCCTTTTTTGCAATATTCAAACCCATGATCAGGGCTTTGTATTCGGCCATATTATTAGTAAAATTCGCCCCGAGATAAGCAGCTAACTTCATGACAATGCGTCGTCGGGGGTCTCGGATGACAACTCCTACACTTCCTTTTTTGCATGCACCCCTGGACGCCCCATCAAAGTACAAGGTGTACGTCCATAAAGGGTTTACATATCCCGCCATCCTGAACTCTACGCGTAATTATGGTAATCGAAATTCAGCATATTCAATGGGTGGACTGTAGGCTCCATCCCTCCATCATTATTGAATTCAACAGGGATGCTCATCAAAATTTGTAGGCAGTGATGACAGAAGACCTTGATCTCCCAAATAAATGTCCCGCCTTCTTGCTCAATCACCTTGTATCCTTTGCTCCACCAAATGAGCTTTCCCTGATGATACCTCTGTTCTAAATATGGGTGTTCTAAATAAGGGATCAAACGACCCATCAACCTCTATCACGATTTCCTTGCAGATGTTTGATCGATCTTGCCTAGACATGCAAGGCAGTCATAGCATTAGTACAATCAAAAGTAATAAGGTTTAATCTTATTAAGATTAACCTTATTTTTAAATTCTATCCCCTCGAGGTCAACTAACAAAACTGTGGATTTATTCTTTCCTATCCTAACGATCTTATAGGGCCCATCCCATTTGGGTTCTAGCTTGCCTGGGAATAATTCACGTCGTGCGTCATAATACAGAACAAGCTGTCCTTTCTTGAAGGTGTATTTCTTGGCTTTGAGGTCGTGTAGCTTCTTCATTCGGCGCTTCGCCACTTCTTGGTGCAATAAGCTCTGCAACTTAAGCTCATCTAAATGTGCCAGTGTCGTCAAACGCTCAAAAAGTGCGTCTTCATCACTCAAAGAATGATTGATGGCAAACCGAATAGTCGGCAGCTCAATCTCTAAAGGCAAGACACACTCCTCCCCATATACTAACTTGAACGGGGTATGGCCAGTGGTTCGTTTGAAAGTCGTATTATAGGCCCACACTGCCACGTATAACTTTTTATCCCAATCCCGTTTTTTTTCCGACACAGTTTTGGACAGGATTCCCACAAGCTGCTTGTTGGTGCTTTCAACTTGCCCATTGGCTTGCGGGTTATAGGGGGTTGTCTTGTTATGCTTGATTTGCCACAACTCTGTCAAACCTTTGATCACCTTATTCAGGAAATGGGTTCCGCGGTCCGACACTAATTCTTTCGGTGGACCAAACCGGCATATTATCTGCTCTAAAAGGAAACTAGCAGTTTCTTTAGCATCATCTTTCCTTGTTGCACGTGCTTCTGACCACTTTGTGAAGTAGTCAGTTGCTACAATGATGTACCGCTTTTGCGTAGTCGATGACGGAGTAATAGGACCCACAAAATCTATTCCCCACTTCTCAAATGGAAGTATCGCCATGATAGGGGTGAGTGGTCGTTTCCTATTCTCTCGACTATCATGCCGTTGGAAAATATCGCATCTCTTAACATACGCAAACGCATCCTGGAAGATGGCAGGCCACCAATAACCTGCTCTCAAAGCCTTTTGTGCTGTAAGCCGTCCAGCAAAATGGCCACCGCAAGCAGAATCATGGCACTCCTCCAAAATGAATGGTACCTCGTCAGGCATCACACATCGGCGATAGATATCATCAACCCCTTGCCGATATAATGTACCTGCGATCAAGGCAAACTTTAACGCTTGCTGCTTAATTTTCCTTTTCTCAGCTTTAGATAATTCGGATCCCGCCTCTCCCGTTGATAAATAATGCGTTATTGCAGCATACCAGGAGGGAATAGATGCCGTATCTATTTTAAATATCATCTCCATGTCACTACCTTCAGCCACAGATTCTTTCGACTCCCCAAAGTCCACTAGACATTCCACGATGCCTTGCAACCTTGGTGGCTTACTCTTGATTTCATAATCAAATTCCTGCAAAGTGATTAACCACTTCGCTAGACGATCAGGCGGCTGTAACTTATTCATCAATAGTCGAAGTCCCTCCGCCTTCGTATAAAGTACGACTTTCTCATAGAGAATGTAATGCCTGAATTTCTTGGTCCCAAAGACCATCGCTAGACATAGCTTCTCCATGTAGGTGTAATTGATTTCGGATACCCCCAGCTTCCGACTAGCAAAAGCAATCGGGTGGTACCACTTCTCTTCCCAAATTTGGGCTAAACAGCAGCTGATACTATACATGGTGGCTGCTGAAAATATATAGAACACCTCACCTCTTTTAGGTGCTTTTAAAACGGGCGCTCGTGCTAGCTCTTGTTTCACATCCTCGAATGCTACCTTACAAGGGTCACCCCATACAAACGAACAGCTAAAGGACAATAAATTTGTAAGTGGCAACGTTCTTTCTGCTAAGGCGTTAATGAATCTACGGTAGTAACCAACCGAAGACAGAAAGCTATGAACTTCTTTCGGAGTGCATGGTGGACCCATGGCAACTATAACTTTGACCTTCTCGGGGTCTGTCGCAATTCCTACCGAACTGACCACATGGCCCAGCAATAGCCCATAAGGTACTCCAAAAGCACACTTTCGTGGGTTTAGGGCGATGCAAAATTGTCTACAGCGCTCAAAGCATTTTCTCAAAATGATCAACTGCCTTTCTCTCACGGTGGCGGCCCCTAAGTCATCAATAAACACCCTCAACTCTTCAGGGGATATGTCACCGAATGTCTTATCTGCTGTTCGTTGCCACGAACCAGGCGCATTGCATAAGCCAAAGGCCATCACATGGTACGCAAAAGTACCAAATACAGTGATGAAAGTTGTTTTCAACTTGTCCTCTTCTGCGATTGCCATTTGGTTGTATCCTGCAAAGCAATCCATAAACGAATATATCTCCCTACCCGCTAATTGATCCAAAATCTGGTCAATAAATGGTAATGGGTAGTAGTCCTTAACTGTCTGCTTATTCAGCTCTCTAAAGTCTACACATAAACGGATTTGATTATTCTTCTTCTTTCTAATCACAACTGGCGAACACCATTCCGTGTGTTGCATAGGAAAAATCAAACCCGCTTTTCGAAGCTTCTGTAACTCTTCAAACAGCCCGTCCCTCAATTCGAAAGGCATACGCCTTACTTTCTGCCGCACAGGACGACTGCCCTCTTTCAACGGAATTGTATGAACAGCAAGGCTAGGAGGGATGCCTCTCAACTCATCATAACTCCAGGCAAAGATATCACGGAATTCCTGGATCAAGGCCACATAGTCCTCCCTTTCTGCTGTGCTGAGCATAGAGCCTAATTTGATTGGCCGCGAATCATCAAGCGTACCAAGGTCTAGCTCGATAACATCTGCATCTCTTATACGATCTTGGGCCTCTATCGGCTCATTCAAAGTGATCTGATAGATGTCCTCTGTGGTGGATCCTTCCTTGGACTCATCACTCGATGATGTCTCACTAGCAGATAAATCTTCTAATGTCTCCAATTCTGTAGAAGATAGAGGAGCTCTCTCACTCTACGGGGACTCAGGATAAGCATCAACCACCACACGCTGGGCACCTCTGCCGAATAACAATCGACCGGCGGGTATATCCACTTGGCAATCCGCTTGCAAGATCCAAGGTCGTCCAAGTAATACTTGGTAACTTGGCCGCCCTGCAAAACGAATCACCCTAAAGTCCAACATGCATTCTACATTTGCAACAGTGACATGGACCTTAGTAATGCAGCCTTCCGGCTGTCTCAAACTGTCATCTACCATTCTGAGAATTGTGGAAGTATCTTTCTGAATCGCAAGACCCAACCTTTCCATCAGTTCAGAACTCATAATGTTAACAGATGATCCTGTGTCGACAATGGTATAATCTACTAATATCCCATCGACATAGGCTGCAACCCTTGGGCAATGCTTCTTAGCATGCTCGAACTAGTCATCACCAACTCGCGCAATACCCAAAGGTTCTACGATATACCCGGTACGTAGGATCTTTCTAAATTCCTTGCGTACTCCTGGGGAAAGCTTAATAAGCTGTAAGAGGTTCACATCCGGCTTGACTTCGCAAAGAGAGCTTGCCAAATCGAATTCATGATAGTTCGATAGAGCTCGCTTTTCACGCCAAACCATCCGCTCTTTAGGTCGCTGAACTGGCTTTATTGCCTCTTTCTTAACTTTCACCTTCTTCTTTGGTGGTTCCTTATCGGCTTTACTCTCTACGGGCTTCAAAGGTCCCCCTTCTAGGGCAGGATCTAAAACTTGCGTTCCTTTGTCTCCTTGTTTAGGGTTCCCGTCGGCAGGCTTATCCTTGTCGGCTTCTCTACCCTTTTGACCTCTTGTAAGGACAGCTCGCAAATTAGAGGTTTCAGCATCGTTAACGCGTACAGCCTCAATCAAACTAACCCCACTACCACTTGGTAGCTCTTCCACTGTAGTCTTTGGTCGTTGAAGTATTTGTTTAGGCCCATTTTCTGGCTGGGAGTCATTTCCTTGGCCACGATGATTGACAGGCCCTGGTTGCCGACTTCCTCGCTAGAGGGAACTGATCTTACTCCAGCAAGTAGTTGCTAAATGGCCGGATTTTCCACAAATATCGCACTTAACATTTGGGCAATTTCTTGGATAGTGTTGCCCGCCACACCATTTGCAACTAAACCTCGACGGTGCACCCTCCTCCGGGTATCTACTTCCTATCAAATTTTGTTGTTTTTTAAGGAAGTTGACATCAACAGCTATTTGTCGATACTGCTCCGTAATCATGTCGGTATAATGCTTCATCATGTCCTTAACCTCGCCAAGAACATTGGAAGAACTCGACTCATAGCCTTGGTCATTACTATGTCGTTCAATCGGCCTAACAATTCGATTAGGCACATGCTGTTGAGCTACAGGCATGGTGTTAGAATTGACCGCCTGGCCTCCACCATTTGGAGCCATTTGACTGCCCGTAGGCATCAACATGCTAGGGGGAGCTGGTAATAAAGGGACATTCTGTATCATGTTCCCTCTCCCATTAGGGTTAGCCATCGCTATCCCTTGGCCACTACTGCCATTGGCTATTGCCATATTGTTTCCCAATACTACACCCATGTTCGAATTGCCTCTAGAAGCATAGGCTGCTTGTAGTCGGGATTCCACCTCTTGTGCTCGTGTAATGGCAGTATCTATATCCCCCAAGGGGACACTACTCAACTGCAATTGGATATTAAAGTCCAAACCATGTAGGAAATATTGCAATTGGGCAGCTACGGGGATAGGGATAGAGGTGTCCAACTTACGGAAGACCTCTTTTATCTTCTTCGCATAAGCACGAATATCCTCGTGTGGATCTTGGCGGGTCACGTTGAGTACACGCAACCAATATTGCCCACCCCTTTCAGGGGCAAACTCCCTTCGAAAAGCTCCATAAAATGCATCAATGTTCAATATAGTTCCGGCTTCTAAACCATGATACCATATAGCGGCTCTTCCTTTGAGAGTCATATTGAAGAACATCATTAAATGCCCTTCTTCTTGAATGCGACAGTTAAACATCAGCTTTTGAAACTCCCTAATGTGGAGTTCCGCATCTTCCTCAACTAACCCATTAAAAATGGGTAGCGGGTAACCTAGAGCCGGCAAATCCGTCGTTCCTGCTGGAATTGCAATAGGCTACGCCATGACGCGGATTGGATTTGCACTAGGAATAAAGACCGGTGGGGTTACACCTCCCGTACTTGACGTGGACTGGCTTATAGAAGGAAGGGGAGCACTAGAGCTTCCACCTTCTCCTAACTTGCTGCTTGGGGTCCTAAGACCACTAGATCCACTCCCTCGTAAGGGTTCAGCACCGCTACGCTTAGGGGAATATCTCCTAAAAATTTCAGCACGTCGCCTAGCTCTTTCGTCTCTTTCTTGCTTTTGGATTTCTGCTAGACGATGCTTATCAATAAATAACGGATCAATCTCAGTATCCTTTGGCATAAACTACTAGTTGGTCCTTAAACAACCAGGATTCGAGAACCGCCACTTTTAAGCAGCTCCCGGCAGACGCACCACTGATGGACCTAAAAACAGGCCGGCACTGGCTCATGCACTAGCCGGACCTCGCCACTATGCACAAGACAACCCCTCGGCCTCGCGGCCAGGAGCGTCTATCAAAATCTCTGCCTTCCTACACATTGCGTTTGTAATACGTTGTAGTCCAACTGATCCTAACCCGATATTACTCCTCAGAGGGAGTCCCTTTCACATAGCCAAATAGGCTCGAATCACACACACATGGGGTTCCTCCTACGGCTGAATGCCATCAACCCTCTGCGACTCTCCTACACCTTGGGGATTGGCCCCTCAGTGCGTCGCTCAACATTTAGACAGTTCGCACAAAAGTCGCTCAAGGTACCAAATAAATGTGTCCAGGAATGTACCATTGTCCTTACTTGATTTCCCCCCTTTAGGATCCCACGACTAGCCTACAGCATGGGTATCTCACTGCCTCTCAACGTAGGTCATGTCCTCATAAACCAATTACAATGCATGTCCAGGAGCTAATCACTGATACTTTTAAAGTCTTTTCATGCTCTATGCATTTGGTGAATGTCTAGTGCTCAAACATTTAGCAAAACAGTATCGTGCACAAGTGCAAAAACATTCTTTTATGTTTTTCTTTCTTACCGCTTTGTGCTTCGTTGCATGGGCTTAGCACCGAGGTGATCCTCGTGCTACTAAGCTCTTGATCTTAATTATCATCCATCCTAAATGCTATGCATAGAAATCAGCAACTCTCCCATCATTTCACACGGCATTTAGACATATTTCAACTTCTCTACCCTTCCCCGTTTAAATAGTGCATCGTTGGATAGGTGTATAGGGTATTTTGACATCATTTTATGTATAGAAAGCGGAAAAAACCACACTAGCACAAGAAGGTGGGGTTGAACTGAGGCAAATCCTCATGCTTCAGTCCCCACAACCATTCACAAACATTGTTCTTATTTATCCTTATTTTTCGGAACCCAAAATGTATTTTTCCCCTATTTTTCATGGTTTTTCCCTATTTTCCCTTATTTTCTTGCATTATTTAATTGCTGGAAATTCAAAACAGGTTATGGGCTGTGGCCCTTAGTTCCTTCTTGCAGAAAAATGAGAATTTAGTTGATGTTCCTATCCATCTTTCCATTTTTATGCCAAAAACCCTCATTTTCCCTTGTTTTCCATATTTTACGTGTTTTAACATATTATTTTGAACCACAAAATGCATATTTTTCTGATTTTTTGATCATGACCAGCAAGAACTCATAGAAAACAGTATCATGAACCATTATTATCCCACATGAACACCATTTCATCCATCAAAAGCCATAAAACTCAAATTTCCTTTGAAAATTTTAAATTACCGCTTATTTGCGTGTTTCGGGTTTTGTGTCCATGGCTGTAGATTTGAAAAATAGCAGCACTTCATGTCCAGCAACATCACAAATCACCATTCTCAGCCCGTATAGCAATCCGATCCATGCCGGACAAGCCTCCACCATTCTTTCTTCTTCCTTCTTCTCCCCACATGAACTTGCCTTTAGAAGAGAGAGAGGGAGGAGAGAGAAAGACTGAAATCAGAATTCTCCAAAGAGGGCATCATTGCGCGGGCGAAGGGCGGCGATAGAGTCTGCATACAGAGGGGAATGAGGGGCAATGATGATTGGGGGGGGTTGTTTGCAGGCTGTAGATTGCTCCTCCATCATTCAAGCGAAAAAATCGGGCGCAGTATGGCGCCTTCTTCTCCACGATTCCCTCTTCATCAAGTGCATGAAACTTTCATGCTACATTAAAATTTGGGCTCCCAAGGGTCACTTGCCCATTTTGGCCAAATTTTGTCCACCTCTTCGCATCTTGACCGGTTTCTTGGCCATTTCTCCGTCCGGACTCGGAATCGAACTCTGAAAAATCCTGGGCGTTCGGCTTAGCATCCCGCATTGGCCAGTAGCTCATGTCAACCCACACGACTGTCTGAAAAATTATGAAAAATCAACAAGTGTCGCTCGGGCGCCTTTAAAACACTTTGGCGCTTAAAATCGTCCTAGATCGAGCCGCCGCCTTTGACGGTGAATATTTTTCCCTCGATCTTCATAATTTTTAGCTATTTTTAAGCACTTCCCGTCACCTAAATTCCGCTCTCAAACCTCCAACCTTTGGCTGCTGCCAAAGCAATCACACATCTGACATTTGCCATCCTAGCAACTGGACTAAAGGTTTCATCATAATCTATGCCATATGTCTGGGCATAACCTTTTGCAACCAGCCTAGCTTTGTACCTGCTAATAGAACCATCTGCATTGTGCTTAATCTTATAAACCCACTTACATCCAATAGCTTTCTTTCCCTTCGGCAATGATCCTAGATCCCAAGTCTTATTGGCCTCTAATGCAGCCATCTCTTCATCCATTGCTGCATCCCAATGAGCATGACCAACAGCCTCCTCAAAACATGTGGGCTCAACATCCTCAACTAGTTTCACCATATAAGCATAATGGTGAGCTGCATAACCTTCAACACCAAATCTTTTAACAGGGTATCTCACCCTGCTAGACCTGCGTACCACTGGATCACTCAATGGAGTCTTTGCATTAACGCGCTCTTTGCACACCTGGAGTCCTCACTGAAGGAATGCCAAGCTCATCATCCAAGCTCTCTGAGCCACTGGAGTCTCCATTAAGAACTGCATCAATGCCTTCTAACACCTTATTCTTTCCTTTGTCTTTACCTGTAGTGCTACTAGATGCACCCGAAGATGTAGAGGTACTCCTTAGTCTCCCAGACCAAGGACTACCAGATGATGTCTCTGGTCCACTAAGAGTCCGTGATTCTTGCTTTTCAGCCTGCACATGAGTGTCATGATCATCATCATCATCCAATGCATCACCACTAGATGCATACCAACTGCTCATTTCATCAAAGATGACATCCCTGCTCACTCTGAACTTACATGTGACAGTGTTGTAACAGCGATACCCTTTCTGCTCTAAAGAGTATCCAATAAAGACACACTTTTCAGCCTTTGGATCCAGTTTCTTCCGCAACTCATCTGGCACATGAACATATGCAATGCAGCCAAATACTTTCAAGTGTGAAACATCAGGCTTCTTACCTGTAAAACATTCTTCGGGGGTCATACCATGAACTGTAGCTGTGGGAGTTCTGTTCATAATATAAATAGCAGTATGAACAGCCTCAGACCAAAAATGCTTAGGCATATTCTTTTCAGCCATCAAGGCGCGTGCAACTTCTGCAATATGCCTGTTTTTCCTTTCTGCAACCCCATTTTGCTGTGGGGTATACCTGCATGTGAACTGTCTCTTTATCCCATGAGACCTCAGAAAATCACTGAACTCATTGGAGAGGTACTCTCCCCCCTCCATCTGACCTCAAGCACTTTACTTTCAAGCCTGTTTCTTTTTCAACTGCAGCCTTGAAAGTTCTAAAGTGCTCAAAAGCTTCACTCTTTTCCTTCATAAAATATACCCACAGCTTTCTAGAACAATCATCAATGAATGTGACAAAGTATGAACTGCCTCCAAGAGATACATTTTGTGTAGGCCCCCAAATGTCTGTATGCACAACATCAAGGATATTTCTGCTTACATCTCTGTCATGTGAAAAGGGTTGTCTTGCCTGCTTACCAAACTGATATGCTTCACATACCTTCTGAAATTCTGCAACTTTAAAAGTAGGCAAACCTGTAACCAACCCTTTGGACTACATTGATTTCAGCCTTTGTACATTTGCATGTCCAATGCGTTTGTGCCAAATTTCAATGTCTGCAACAACACCTTTTCCTTTGGCATACATAGCAGCATTCATAGTAGGAATTCCAGCATCTAGAGTGAACATACGTCCAACTCTACTTCCCTTTGCTACCAACCTACACTTGTCATTGAAGTCTTCTACAAAGCAGCCCTTTGCATTAAATCTGACTTGCAGCCCTTGCTCTACCATTTGACAGACTGACACCAAGTTCTTTGTAATAGATGGCACATGCAATACATCTGAAAGACTCTTTGTCTTACCATCATGCAAGGACAAGGGAACTTTTTCAATGTGTGAAATTGGGTGGCATGAGTCATCACCCGTCTGCACATAACCTGCATTCTGCAAATCCTGCATCTCTCCAAACCATTCTGCATGGCTAGTCATATGATTGGATGCACTTGAATCAACATACCAAACATCTTCATGTGTTCCCTTTCCTGTAACAACATTCAGCATATGCTGTATAACGAACAAACGTTCATTTTTGTCTTCATTCTGTCGTGAAGACGATGCATAGTTTCCTTGCTGCAACTTACCACTGCGGATATCATCTTTCTTAGCATAACATTGGGCTGCAATATGACCTGTTTTGCCACAGTAGTGGCACACAATACCGGAGTTGTTAGAGCCTCTGTTCTGCCACACACCTCTTCCTCTAAAGCTCCCCCTGCCTCTAAAGTTACCACAACCTCCTGAAACCTGCATATCGCCAAATTGCTGATTCAATCTGTTTTGCTGGTTGTCACTACCACGTCCTGTACCACGGCCTCTTGAAGAGAACCTACCACGTCCCCTTCCAGAGCTGGAGTAGAAAGCTTGGACCTGTTCACCACTTCTTTCAGATGTCTCACTCTGCATGTTGATCTCTTCAGTGATTATAAGGGAGACCAATTCATCGAAATCTGGAAATGGCTTTCTGACATATACGGAAGTTACAAAAGACTTCCAAGCCTTTTCATTGTTAAGTCCACCCAAGGTAGACGACACCAAATCATCATCATCGGGCATTGCATCAATCGCTGCCAATGCATCTGCAATGCTTCTTACTTTCAGTGCATACTCATTGATAGACATCTTCCCTTTCTTCAATGTATTTAACTCTTGCTTGAGTTGAATCTTTCGTGCCTTTGTATTTACAGAAAACATACTTTCAAGTATGGTCCAAGCTGCATATGCATTCTCTGCATTTCTAATGTGTCTCAGCATATTATTGTCAATTACTGCAGACAACCAATACATGACCTTCTTGTCTTTTGCATTCCATTCCTTTCGTGCCTTTGTCTCTTCTGTAGTTGGAGGATCACTCACCTCCGGCTCCTTTTCTTCACCTGAAACGAACTCGTAGAGGCCTTTTCCAATAAGGAAGTTCGTGACATGAAACTTCCATGATGGGTAGTTGTTCTTGTCGAGCTTCTCAATGATGGGGCTTCCACTATTCTCTGCAATTATCACAAAACTAATACCAAACAGCAAGCAAATCTTCTGCAACCCTTGACCTGTAGTGCACAGCAGTACAGCAGACAGCCTTTTTCACTGTCTGCTCAACAATACATGCAATCTGCAACCAGTTTGCAGATAAACCTTGTGTTTACTCACTGGTAAACACCTTTGAACTTACAGATCTGAAATCTGTAACCTGCGCACCCACGTTCGGTCAATACAGTCGAAGTCACAGTGTACCCCGAAACTACTGTCCGTAACCTTGCGGCTCTAAAACGGGCCCTGAAACGGCCTCAAATGCCCAAAATAACTATGGAAATGCCCTAAAGGGCTCATCTACAGAATATACAACGCTCTTCGCGCACACCAAATCTCACTGCAATCTGAGATTTTTGCTTTGCCCTGCTTCCGGTGCCTCCACAGGCACTATCCAAGAGAAGGAGTGGAAGAATGGGAGAGATTCTTACCCCTAGCTTGCTTGCTCAAACCTTGCTTCTTCTCCTTCACTTCAACCTTCGAAATCAGCCTCTCTCAATGGCGTGGCTCTGATACCATGTCAAGAATCATGTGGTGGAGGGGGTTGCTCAAGATGCTACGCCGAACACACATAGAATGCACAAAGAGAAGCTCACTCAAGAGACAAGAAGAGAGATGGAGGCCAAAACGTTTTCTTGCTGGTTTCTTCTTCTTCTTCCACACTCTTTACAATGTACACAAAGTATAGATAAGATACAACATAAAAGGAAAGTGGTCTACTAAGTCAAACAATGCATAACCGACTACACTAGTCGACTAGCGCTATAACTATGCCGGCTGTAAATAGGTGTAACAACCTGAATATAATAAGTAATGAGTCAGTGGCCATGTGAGAGTCATAATGACCACCGACGTGCTAAGTGTAGATGTGTGGACCCATCTAACCAGGCGGTCCATCATCAATGTCCGCATGTGTTGAGCTTGTCATCTCAACAGGGAGATAGCCTCCCACGTAGTTGGCTTGCATGCTTCCTCTCTCCCCCATGCTCTCCACATAACACAAGGTTTCCTCCATACTCCCTCTCCCCGCCATGCATCGGTTGGGGGGAGGGGGTTAATAATTAAAAAATTTGCACAAAATTGACCATTATCCATTTACCTTTTCCCCAAGAAGGGTGTTCTCGTGTGGCCTACTGGTTTTTAGCTTCGGCCTCCTATGCTCGATGTGGTGAGGTGTTTACTGAAACACACGGGGTAAGCACTTAGCCACTAACATTATTTAGTTGCGGGAGATGACTTAGCACTGCTTTTGCGTGGGGCATGTAGTGGTCAAAATTCTTTAATATTTCATGCGTGAATATTACACCTTGATTGAGGCTTATAAAGCATTGCTTGCTACTTCGTAAACCCCAGGAACAACAAGTGTAAATTCATGCTACCTATCTAGATCTTTTCTTTGATAGTTGAGTCCTCTCCTGCTTCTACTCTAGCTTAATGGTAGACTATCTTTCTTGGTTACACCCTTAGTAAGTGGTAATGAACCCCAACATCGATTATTGACACTTGATATTGAGATTGACCACCATTTCTTCAATTTTGAACTATGAAGAATACTCTCTAGGCTTTGTAAACTAGGCAGCCCCTTGTCTTGATGGCTCATGCTCCTTGGTTATACTCATTTGATATCTAAAGGGCTATGACTGGTGTTGGATACTTTAGGGATCATATGCTCATGCTACGAGATATCTCTAGGCTGATTCAAGAACTTCAAATTTTTAGTTTTGATAGAGATATATGTGTTATAATACATAATACTGAATACACTTGATAGAGGTTTATGATGTGCCTAATTCGTTTAGGCTATCTCTTAGGTGCTACTGATGTTGTATTTTTTAATGCCATGAATGTTAAACATCTTGAGATGACGTTGGGGATGTTTTGAGCTTTGTTTAGATCTTGTCAACATTGTCTTTGGCTATAAAAAATTACAGGTTATATGTATCATACATGTAAGAGATTTTGGCTAAAGAAGTTGATGGATCTTTACATGAAGGAGGATACAGCCATATCTATACACCTCAATGAGTTCAAATTCATTTTTAGCTAGTTGGTTTCTTTGAATTTTAATATCCATGATGAGTTCAAGCCCACTTTCTTGCTATGCGCTTTGCTTGAAAGTTGGGATACATTCAGGACAACCATGAGCAACTCTAATGCATTACTGCTATACTTTGATGTGGAGAGCTCTTTACTTATGAAAGAGTAGAATTGAGAGAGCAATGCAACCAATAAGTCTTCCAGTGCATTGCACACTAGAGGTAGGTCTTAGTAGAAGGGAAAATTTGAAAATAAAAGATGCAATATTTCTTGTGGGAAAGATGTAGAGTGTCATCATTGTGGCAAGAAACGTCTTTTTAAGCATGATTGCTATAAGTGGAAGAAAGAGAAAGGAAAGGATAAGAATATTGATGACACCAAGGATGAGAAAAAGGATAGCCAACCTACAAATAAGAGCAATGTCAAGATAGAGGAAGTTGATGTAGTCAACCATGAGAGTAACAACAATGGTGAAGTACTCTTTGTCTCTTCTTGCTTTAGTGCACACTTATTGGTAGCAGATTCTAGTGATGACATGCATGCCTGGATCTATAGTAGAAGTGTTGGATCCACATCGCAAATTACCTGCCCAAGTTAATTTTTCTCTTCCATTCTCATATTCTAAGTCTATGTCCTCATCTATTTCTTCATCATCCTCTATTTAAGGCATCACGTGGCTCACAAGAGGGCACCAACTTGGCCTCACTCGCAATCTCACATTAGGAGAAATATGGACTCTCTTTTTTTCCCCTTAAGGGGTTTCTCTCACCTCTCTCTCTCTAAAAAGAGATTCCAAAATAATATTATAAAAATAGATCTTCTACAATCAAGCAAATTCCATCCCCTCGATGATGAAAGCATGGACAAAAGCGAAGGGTGGCTCTTCACTCGTGGGCATCTCATCAAGGCAGGGAGGTGCACAATGGCCAAGCTCTGTGCTGCCTCCAAATTCGGATCGAGAGTGATCTCCTCAGGCTCGCTCTCAAAATACTCTAGTTGTGGCCGAAAGGGTGCATTGATGTCTTCGTCACTGTCCTCTTGCACCTCAGTGCACATAACATATATGGCAAAGGCGGCATCCCTCTCAATGAGATCCATCATGACGTGGTACTGTGACAAGGTGGGCACTGCTCTAGTGCGGAGATGTTGTCCCATATGCACCACGGCTCAACTTATCACCTTTGCATGGTTGGATCCAGCACGCAAACTATACAAAAAATCCATGGGAACCCACCTGAGAGTGGAGTCGGGAATAGAGAAAGTGAGAGGATTCACTGCATCACAAAACGATGCTAGTATACTAGAGTCAGGGTCTACAGCAGAAAGCGAGCTCTCTAGACTCAAGGTCATGCAAAACCTAGGGTATATCTGGTCCCCTACGTGCGCGTAGCGTGTGGAGCTGATCCATGCGATGAAGGCGGGAGTGGTAGCCATGGCACACAAAGAGAGAAGGAAGGAGAGCACAAGTGTAGGGAAGTGGAGAATGAAAGTGAAAATGAGTTTGGAGTTATAGCTTTTATGTGTCTAGGGTTTTAAATAAAGGTTCTGTATAAAGTTATTAACCCTAAAGTTTCAAATTAAAACTCTTACCTTAGTTTCTTTATTTCAGTACTTTAAAGTCACTGTTAAAATTACTCATACAGACAAACGCTTCATTCTACATTATTATATCCTCGAATATGTTTGGACCGCTGAGTATATTCAAGTCTAACAAGAGAAAATATATAAATTTTTAAAGAAAATAAATCTAAAAGACCTTCAAAATCCCTTTGGATCCAATTTAATATTAAAATTTAAGAAACGAGCAGTAGAGATGCACTATAATATATCATTGTGCAAATACAATATTCTGTAGATTAAAGACCTCTAGCCTGCAATTTAATTATGATTTTTACCTGCACGATTGAGTAATTACAATATGTATTATCGCACACTTGGATCATAGTAAACTAAAATTTAAAGTACTCAGAAGTTCAAGAAAGGTATGTATTCGCTCTTTATAAAGTTTTTTTACAAGGATTCCACTATCTCAAGGATATGTGGAGAAGCACATTGTTTACATGTCATGGATTGCTCACTACGAGTCCTGACTTTTCTATTATCTAACTTGAAATAGAAGTTGCAGAGGGGCTCATTGGACATTAATTGGATTTCTTGTCTCAAAAAATAAATGGGCCAATCACTCTCTGCGCTGACTATGAAAGGATTATGACCACTCCACAAGATTACCACATCTATGAGCGCTGTATGTGTCTCATATCGGGTATCTTGATCCAAGTTCATCCACTCCCCTAGCAAAAGTCGCCATCTTCTATATCGAAAGCGAACGCACAGAGTTTGTCTAGGAATGAAATACCTGTAATAAAAACAAAAATAATGGTAAGTGAATGCAACTAACACAACAATTCATCTGAGCGAGACCTATGTCAATAAAATCAAGGTATGCAAAGTAGTAAAAAAGTTATACTTGAATGTAAGATTAGATTGGTTGACCTTGCACTCAATCGTCTCATCAACATGTGTTCTTTTGACTTGCCAAGACTCACCCGATAGCTGACTCATCCATTTGTCGGATGGACACTTGCATTGATAAGTAATCTTTGTTTTCTTCAAAACATCACATGAACCAAACAAATGTGCAAAAAATGAGAATGGAATAAACCAACTAAGATGCACATCTTTGGAGCCTCTGGTGGGTTTCATAGCACTATTGATGTCAGATTTTATCTTCGACTTGCAAGCTCTTGACAACTCCAAGCTACCAATCAACCATTCACCACTAGACAGTGGCAACAATGGGACATGTTGCAATCTCTGGCTTTCTACTAGATACAATGAATGACAAAAAAAGATATTTTGAGTGGCAAGTTGACTTGCAGAGTTATCATCATAGATCAAAGAACCTATCTCTTCATGCCAAACATGTATATTCTGCTTAAACATTCCACATTCTGCCATTCATGCAAAGTCGATGGATATAGAGCTGTCAATCAAACAAGACTAAATTAGAATACTACAAAGACTTTTAAAAACAACTCTGATACAAAAGAATAATCAATGATAAAATTTAACAACTTACTGTTTTGTTTATAATTTGCAATGTTGTTCTTGTCGTGTACAGAGATTTTTTTGTGCGTATAAACATGTTGAATCAACACTTCTGTTACTGCACTTGTGCCATTGAACACTTTTCTGAACTCTAGAATTCTACCTTTCCAATGTTTGCTAGGGTTTGCAACATCCTTACGCTTGACCTTGAAACTCCCTCGAGTACTTGGGTGCATCAAAATCCAATCCAACTTAAAATAATTATCACAAATCCAATTACCGCCATTATCTTTCCTGTTGAAGACCTCCACTGCAAGTGTGCTACTTATGTTTTTTCTCCGTGAAGACATCTATAACAACCAAATACTGATGTTTTTCCTCCGTGAAGACATCTGTAACAACCAAATACAAAAGTTACCTATCAACATGTGTATAATTTGCAAATGTTCTCTCCAAAAGAAATTAAATTTAAAGGGATCAATTTAAAAAAGAAACATTGTACCTGTAATTTCTTTCATAAAGATCCCTAGATATGCTGAACAAGAAGTTGACTTATAGCAAGACCATTGTTCCTTCATTGACAGATTCCTGCAATACAAAAACAAAAGAAATCTTGGGTCAAAGCATACATATAACTTATATAGGCTTTGTCCAAATGCATTGAAATTTAACCATGGAACAGTAGTAAAAAATGGCAATATACCTATGGCTTTCTCTGCAAAAAAGCCCAAAGATGTTGTAGAAGTTGAGTTCTTAAAAAATCATTGTTCTTCACCCTGGAGATTCTTGGAGTACAAAAACAAAGGAAAGCTCAGTATGCATATAACTTGTATACATTTTGTCCAAAAGAGATAAAATTTAACAGTGGAGCAACAAAAAAACAAGACAATATACCCGTAACTTTGTTTACAGAGAAACACTAAGATGTTGAAGAAGAAGTTGAGTGTTCAAAATATCACTGTTCTTGACTGTAAGAGACTCTTAGAGCACCAAAACAAAATAAATTACATGTCAGAGAATGCACATAACTTTTACAGGTTTTCTCCAAATGAGATAAAACTTTACCATAGAACATCCATGGAAGAGAAAAATATACCTGTAGAGTTTTGTGAAGAGAATCTTAGGGCTTTGGTAAAATAAGCTCTGCTCTCATAAAACACGTGAAACTCTCTCTATGCTTGTGCAAAGCAAATAAAATTTTACAGGGTTACAGATAGGGCAAGCAACAGTGAGGCTCTAAAATTTCATCAGGAAAGAAGAAGTAGGGAAAGAGATATGACAAATTTGAGTTTCCCCTAAGAAAGAGGGGGAAACTGAAAAGGGGAGAAAAGAAAAGTCAAACATAAAAAATAGGAAAATGAAAATTCGAGGCACAAGCTTCCAGGAAGTGACATCATTGTAGTCCCCACATTTCCCCTTATTTTATTGATAAGGGAAGATTTGGGCCAAGATATGGCTAGAAGATTCATGTTACATGAATCTGGAATCCCAGCTCTCTCATTGGTTAGGCCTATATTTGTTTATTCACTCCTTAAGGGGCAAAAAGGAGAGTCCATATTTCTCCTAATGATGGGTGGAGGTGCTCTAAGGTAAGGATCAAGCTCATTCTCCCCCTTCTCAAGCTCCATTTCTTGAGTTGCAACCTGTGGGTGCAAGGGTTCATCCTTGTGACATGTCCACCTATCTTTGTCTTCTTTCTTGTATCCTAACTCCATCATAATATTTTCTACCTTTTGAACACATGTCCATTCTCCATCCTTCTCCCTTCTTATAATACTCCATCATTTCTTCCTCTTATTAGACTCCTTCAGATTGGCATTCTTTGTGGGATAAGCATAGTCAATGTCGAGGTATTCTTCTTCTAGGTGGTGGTCCATGAAAAAATCTTTGGGGTAGTAGTATCCATGTCCTTCAAGAGGGTATTAATTGTAGAGGTATTGGTCTTTAGGGTAGCCTTCTTGGTAGTAGTCTTCAGGGTAGTAGTCAGGGTAGTAGCAATTGGCTCTCTTGTTGGGGACTAGAATTCTTTTCTGGGCTGAGCTCATCCTCTTCCTTTTCTTCTTCATCATCTTCATCTAATCAAAACTCTTCTTTTTTCATGTAGTCCTTTTTTTCTTGGCTTCTTAGTTCTTTGTTGGTCAGCTTCACTCCATTCTTCAGCTCTTGGATGCTTTTGGCTCTCATATGCTTCAAAGTATGGTTCGCCCTGCTCTTTGGCTTCTTTCAATCTAGAGGTAGTCTGTAAGTTCCATCTTAGTATGATTTCTTATTGCAGCTCTGTGTCAAGGTCTCCGGTTACCTTTACTTGCCATAGTCTCTCTCTCTCTCTCTCTCTCTCTCTCTCTACTTTTCTTTTACCTCTTCATCTCTCCCTCCCTCCTTCTATTTCTCCCTCTTTCTTCCTCTTCTTTATCAATATCCTTCTCTTTGTCCCTCTCTCTATACATCTCTTCATAAACAAAAGAAAGAGGGAATAGAAAAACAATGAGAGAAGAGAGAACATATTTATCTCAAAGATTGAAGAATAATTCTTTCATGCTTCTCTTTGTCTTCTTCTTCTCTTTCACGGGTTCCATTTTCCTTTGCACCTCTCTCTCTCTCTCTCTCTCTATCTTTATTTCTCTCCCTCTTTTCCTCATTCTCTCCCTCCCTATATATATATATATATATATTCTCTCTCTCTATCTCTCCCTCTATCTATTTTTCCTTTTTTTCTTTATTTTTTCTCTCTCTCCCTCTATTTATCAATCTCCCTTTCCCTTCTTATCTTTATTTCTCTTTTTCCCTCCCTCTCTCTCCCACACACACACACACACACACACACACACACACACACACACACACACACACACACACACACACACACACACACACACACACACACACACACACACACACACACACACACACTCACTCACTCACTCACTCACTCACTCACTCACTCACTCACTCTCACTCACTCACTCACTCACTCTCTCTCTCTCTCTCCTTACTTCCCTCCCTCCCTCCCTCCCTGCCTCTATCTGTGTGTTTGTGTGTGTGTGTGTTTTCTATCTATCCTTCTCTCTCTCTCTATTTTTTCTTCTTTTCTTTATTTTTCTCTCTCTCTCCTCTCTTTTTTCCTTGCCTCTCTCTATTTTTCTCTTCATCTATTTCTTTCTCTCCTTCTTCCTCCCTCTTTGTATTGCTCTCTCCATTTTTCTCTCCCTCCCTCTCTTTATTTTGCTCTCTCTCCCTTCCTCTCTCCATATCTCTATTTCTCTCTCTTTGTCTCTCTCTCTCTCTCTTCCTCCCTCCCTCCCTCTTTCTATGCATCTCTTCATAAAAAAAAGAAAGAGAGAAGAGAAGAAAAGAGAGAAGAGAGAATGCACTTGCCTCAAAGCTTGAAGAAAAATCCTTTTGTAATTCTCTTCTTCCTCTTCTCCTCCTTCATGGGTTTCCTTCTTCTCCGTTGTAATTGTCTCCATTGTCTTTGTGGATGAAGGTGGCAATGGAAGTGGTAGTGCCACCTCTCTCCCTCTCTCTCTGAACCTCCCTGCTTTGAGCTCTCTCTCTTTCTATCTCTCCCTTGTTCTCTCTATATATCTCTTCATCAACAAAAAGAAAGAGACAAGTGAAGAAAAGAGAAGAAAAAAGAGAGAGAGAGAATGCACTTACCTTAAAGCTCGAAGAAGAATCCCTTCACACTTTCCTCCTTGTTCTTCTTCCCCTTTGCAAGTCCCCTCCTTCTTCTTTACACATGTCTTCTCCCTCTTCATGGATAGCAATGGTGGTGGCAGTCTCTCTCTCTCTCTCTCTCTCTCTCTCTCTCTCTCTCTCTCTCTCTCTCTCTCTCTCTCTCAACCTCCCTTACTTTGAGCTCTCTCTCTCTCTCTCTCTCTCTCTCAATCTTGCTTGTTTACAAACCTATAAAATTCCATGCTCAAGTTTTGACAAATTTTTTTCCCAAAACACCATTGCTATTAGCATCTCTATTTGTGTTGCTATTAGTATCACTATTTGCATCACTATTTGTGCTATTTGCATCGCTATTTTTACTAGCAATGTAAATAGTGACACAAATAGAGACACTAATATTGACACCATCTAATCACGTTGGAAACGACCGTCGCTATGGCAATACTACCTTATCATGTCTGAAATGACTATTGCTATGCTTCCATTTACTTGAAGTGAGATCTCTTCTCCTACCTCTTTACCATGACCTCCATTCTTCATGTAACCTACTGCGGATTATTGTATGGGTCTTGAGCAAGGTATAGAATACCTATATGCTTCATCTTCACTTCATTTTCTTCATGTGGTATATGAGGAGGCTTCTCGATAGTTTGCACTATTTTTTAGCATTCTCTTATCCTCTTGAATTAGGCAACATTATCATCTTCAAGCTATGCCCTCATTTACTTGATTAATTGAAACTTTGAGTACTTATCATCTCTTACTTGATTGTTCACTCCTTTTAAACCTTTGAGCTCTCATAATAACCCTAGCTATAGCAAAACTTAGACATGATGAAAATTTCAAAGATTTTTTGAAGATTTGAGTCTATTTTGGTGCCTTTTAGCTTCAATAAGTGAAAGGCAGGCATCTACAATCAAGATTGGGTTTACATTGGAGCTTGATAGCAAGATTGAAAGCATTTTATCCATTTCAAATTGGGGAAAAACAAGGCAACCATCAATTTTCATCAAATTTTGCTTGATTGAAGCTTCAAACCATGGGGATTTTCTTGCTACAACTCAGGAAAGGTTAGATTGAAGCTACTTCAGCAACCAAGGATTGAATTACATTGAAGCATCCCATCAATATTGGTGGCACTTTAATTCTCTTGAATATGAAAATGTAGGGATTATTCTCATGTAGGAAACTCCCGCAGGTTCACACATGACACTTACAGATTGTGGATAAGGTGCAGAAAACTTCTGTTCATAGCACTGAAAATTCTATCACATAAAATTTTGTACTGATCCATATTGAGAACCTGATAGCTCCTTATCAAGAGGGGATCCTAAGCTTGGATGTGAATAAAAAATTTTGTCAATCCAATATTGGGAGCTCAAATTATTGCTGATTTACTGTGGCAGTTAGATATAACGAGACAACACCTAAACAACATACAAAGTGACACTATTTATCATTATTTCACCGAAAGTTTCAAATTCAACTTAAAATCTTTTCAAATATAGAATATTCCCACATAATAAGATTTCTATTGAGATATTAAGTATCGGATTGGAGCTATATTATGAGAGAAATAAGGGATTTATTGACAATAGTCTACTACTACAACATTGTTTCCAATGGCCAATAATAAGAAGAGAGACCCTATTGCAGAAGAAATGAATGAGGGTAAAACTTTCAAGAGGATCAAAATTACACAAATTAAGCCAATAGTTTTGAGCAAATAGATGAATCCTTAAGCATTGGAGTTGCCTACAACACACACCAATAAATGGAGGATACATATGAAGTACATGCAATGAATGATTACTTGTCATTGTCTAAATAGCTAGGACATATGAATGATGGTATTTCCAAGGATTTAAATACATTGAATGAAGGTTTAATACATATGAATTAAGGTTTGTTTCAAGGCATGTCACAAGTAAACAAGGATATCATTGATCTGCAGTAGCAAAGCAATAAATCTTTATTTGAAGAACTCATTTGAGCCATAAGAGACACTAGTAGCAAGCCACAAAGGGAACCTTAACCTATTGAAGACCCACATGTAATCCGTCTTGTTGAAAATTTATCCCATCCAAACAAAGAAAGTTCTCAACCAATTATGCATACTTTTGAAAGAGGTGAGCCGTCAACAGTGAGGGATAACTACCAGTCTTCACAAATTCATAGCAATTATACCACAAGGCCTTAGTTCAAGCCTCAGTTCAATAACCCAAAAGATGGTCTTAGACATGAAGGGGAACAAGATAACAATAGATGTAATGATGATTAACATAGATGTGACCCCTTCTACAAGTCTTTTTACCACCATCCCTCTAATGTGAAAAAGAAAATACAGTTGACAATCAAGTTCATAAAGGTGGAAGGAATGATGGGAGAAGATCAGCCCATGATCTCTAAAATAAAGAGCATGTTTCAAATGGTCAACCCTCATCTCATAGTTTTGGGCAACCTACTTTTAGGAAACACTCTTGGAATAAAGATTTATGAAAGTATGATTCTTATGGATAGTCATCTTACAATGAAAAGGAGTATAACGAAAAGATCAACATCACTAATTTCAAGGGGGATAATGCTTTACCTTCGAAGTGAGAGGAATGGATTAACAAGCTTGAATTGTACTTCACCCTTTATCCTCTAAGTGATGAAGCCAATATTTATTTTGTGGCTCTTCATCTTGAAGGTTACGACCATAATTGGTGGTGATACATGTGCAAGATTGGGCAAGACTTTCTTGTTTGGGAGGAGTTCAAGCAAGCAATGATTGATATTTTTGTTTCCCCTTTGGAAAAAGAAATGCTTCAAAGATGGTATGCATGTGCTCAAAGAGGAATGCCTATAGAGACTACTCAAACATAATCTCTCTATGTATGTTGAAGACATTTCAGATTTTGCTAAGCTCAATACGTATATTTTTGGTCTTGACCTTGCCTTATCGGAGGTGGGAGCTCAACAACTAAAAAGCTTGCATGAATGAGGCAATACAATTGCAGAAAGATATTCTTTGAAGTACAAGAGAGATACAAGAAATTTTCAGCAAAGGAGTTTGGGAAATAATGTTTCCAATCAATCTACAAAATATGGGCAAGTTTTCAGCGAGTCAAGCAAGAAAATAGGGGTTATAATAATCATAACTGTTATAACAACAAAGTGTCAACTATCCCTACTATTTATACCTCAAAATAGGGTGAAAATTATGCATAGAAGCAGGGACAAAATTTTAGAAATGTGACTAACACAAAAGAAAACATTTCAAGGGTTGAAATTGCTTCTAAAGTGTCCCAAAATAGTTCTAATAGCAACTTTCTTTTGTACAATAAGCTTAGGGAAATTCACACCAAAGGATTATGTTTCAAATGTGGAGAGAAGTGGTCCCAAGAACATAAGCTTAAGTGCAAAGCCAAAAATTCCAAAATCAATATGGTAATCAGTCAAGATGTGGAAATTAAAAAAGAAAAGAAACAAGAGGGCAATTTACTGTATGTTGATGCTTATCCAATGGTGGAAGAAATTCATGAAGAAGAGGATGCCACTAATGAAGGATTCTATGATCTTATGGATAGGTTTCCATTCGATTTGGGTGGCCTATTTCACATTATGCATGGATCAGGTGCAAAGGAAAAAGTATACTTAGACTCAAAGGTATCATTAGTGGCAAGGTTTCACATATTCTAGTAGATATAGGCAACACTCATAGCTTTGTCAACGCTAAATATTTGAGCAGGCTAAAGTTACTACCTATTGATATGGAATCATCCATGTAGATACAAGTTGTCAATGGTGCATATAAGTCTAGTAGACACGTGTATCCATGTACTCCAATTGAACTATCGCCCTCTTACATAGTACAAGTGGATTTGATCACTTTGGATATGGGGCCTATTGAAATTGTTATTGGTTGTAACTTGGATTTGGAACAAATGCAACTTGAATTTAATTAGCAAGGGCATCACATTGAATTGAAAGGCATAGACCACAAACATATAGAGCTCCTCTCCATGAAGAAATTGTAGAAGGAAATCAATGCCAAGTCATTCATCTTTACTCTTTTGCTTGTGAAGTAGATGAAGAGTAGCCATCAAATCAAGCAGCTTCTTCTCCAAAGAAAAGATATCCAAGATTGGAAGAGCTATTGAAGGAATACAAAGATTTGTTTTAGCCACCATCATTCTTGCCTCCAAAATGAGAGATTGACCATCCTATCGACCAACACCAAGCCCATCAATGAATCTCCCTATTGCTTATCCAAGTTTAAGGGGGAAGAGGTGGAGCAATAAGCCAAAGAGTTGTTGTAAATGGACTTAATTTAGCCAAACTAAACATCGTTTGCCTCTCCCGTGCTCTCAATCAAAAAGAAGGATGAATCATTTCACATGTGCACTGATTATAGAGATTTGAACAAGTCAACAATCAAGAATATTTATCCTATTTTGTGAATTGATAATCTTTTTGACGAACTTAAAGATTTAAAGGTCTTTATCAAAATAGATCTTCATTCTGTGTCGAAGCGTTCTAGGTTGAAAGTCTACCACGGGGTAAGAGACATTAGGGCGAAGGGAGATTTAGGGAGAGGGGTAGACAAAAGAGAAGGGGTTTAAAGAAATAGAAGATGTAGAAGAATACTCATAGAGGTGAAGCCTGCCAATTTATTTCTGCATCATCTTGAGAAGATAAATCTCTTATGAACCAAAAACGTGCATAAAATAATAGCTTCCTCTCTATTACTTAGACCGCCAATCTGGAATAGGCTTTAAATTCCATGGCACATGAGGTACTGCAAAGATCACCATAGATGCAGATCAACACATCCAATTTCATCTGAGTAAAGCGCAAAGGCTTTCCCATGCCTTGCCAACATCTACAAAAAAAAAGCTTTTTTTGTAGTAGGCAAAAGAAAGCTTGTATCACCAATTTTCAGCTTTGGTAAAGTTTCAGCTGTAAATTTATGTCCTAGATGTGAATCTCGTAAACTAGGCAGTTGAGTCACTTTTTTAGCCAACCCATCACTTTCAGGTGATAAAGGCAAAGCCACATGCTTGACCTTCTTTGCAATTGTTTTGTACTTTGTATCCACCCTTGCTTTAGTCCTATTTTGTTGCCCATATTGCATCCATAACATCCATGCTCAACAAACTCTTGAATGACTTCATACATCTCTAAAGTGTCAACATAAATAACCTCTTTTTTTGCCCTGTTTTGAGTATTAATTGCTGCAGAAGTTTTGGCCACCATATCAACATCAACTAGCACTGTAAATTAGCCTTGAAATACCTTCATTTGCAGCCATCAAACCATATGTCTTCAACTCTTTTTTATCCCATCCTACATATTTCTTTTCAGCCTTACACATGGCTGAAATATTCTTAAAACTGCCAAGACTACATGTTGTCCATTTCATCAATACAGACACAAATCCGGTTTCCCCCTTTCTTAGAGGCATAATTATCTTCCTAGAGGCACTACCATAGCCTCCACTTATAGTAGTGTTGTCTAAAGACCCTTAAATTCTTGTGCATTAGGTGGCATGGGATTATCTCGCAGCCTATCTTGATTGTGGGGATGATAAAGGCATATGAAGAACCATCATCCAAGGATTTTGTTTCTAGTCTTGATTCCAAAATATAGGGCTGCTCCAGAATCACCAGATAACTACATCAATCCTACATCAATATGTAGAGATTGAATCCTCTATGAGAGATGGTCTATGTGACGTGGAAGTAAGCACTTAATTGGTCAATCGGCCCTCTAGTATGATGGCATGGGTCACCTTCGCGCTGTCTCTATTCAAGAAACATTGTGTGCAAGCATCCATCAACCTAGAGAATATGCAACAAGTTGGAACCCGTGGCAATCATGGCATCAACTACTAACAATCCTATTAAAGCTGTAATGCCATGGAAAAGTGATGACACACAATGGAATCTACTTGTGGCTCAAACATCCCATGTGTTGGGTCACCATGCTAAAATATGAGGCATCATAAGGACGTTGGAAGCCTTAGTTGTTGAGGGAAAATCATTGCTCAAGAGGCATGACCCCCAAGCTCTAAATAATGTAGATATACTTATTTTAGGTAAGGGGCAAAAGCTCCAACAGCCTAAATCTATTAGGAAATTACCTATGGATGGTCAAGGGATAGAAGATCATCTAAGAAAGAATCAGGATGATATGCATGATATGCTAAAAGGTATAGAACTCGCTAGACCACTCTGTGAGTTGGCAGATAGGGAAGCCCATGGAGCAAGTAACCTTTGTAAAATATTACACGGCGTAGCGAACAGAATCTGAGAAAGAGATAGAGAGTACACAACAGATAAGAGGAGAATCAGTAAATTCTTTAACTCCAAACAACTGATACAAAGATGGCTCTGTCCACCCGTGCGCTTCCACTGTGTGAAGCTTAGATGGCGATCTAGACAGAAGATAGGTGAAGAGCTTAAGGCTAGGTGGAACAACAACTCTGACTGGGTGAAAGATGAGTGAGAGATGGCTGCGAAGAGGTTTAGCTTTTATAGCCCGCGAAGGTCGTTAGGTCGGCGTGCTGACCGACCTACCATATGAGCCTCCACTAGTCGGCCAGGGAATATTCCAGGGAATATTCCCTTTACCATCGGGCCGGGGGCACTGCCCCCGGACCCCCGCCAGGGGGGCCGCTGGCCCCCCTGGGACGCCCCAGCCAGGGGCCGCTTCCGCGGCCCCCGGACCCCACAATAGGGGCCCCTTTTAACTCCCTTACACCGCAACTCAATGCAATGCGCCTCGAGTTGCTACCAGCTTAACTACTCTGTCTAACCTAAAGATTAGACCCACAACAGTCACCTTTTTGCCATCCGGTCACATAGACCTCATCTGATATACAAGTCAAGACTCAACCAATGTCCGGGCTCACATTTGGCTTCTCCTCATAATGGGGGCCTTACAACTTTGAGCACCATGGATCATTGGTAGCACCTAATGAGGGTGGGGCATTGATCATATCTAACACCCCCCCTCAATGTCCACCCATAGGTGAACTATCTCCTTGGCCCAATGCCGAGTCTCTGAAGATGAACTTGAAGCAGATCCTTCGTAAGTGCTTTGGTGAAGATATCTGCTCCATTCTCCTCTGTTGGACAGTAGACCAATTCCACTATCCCATCCTCCATCAAATCACGCACATAGTGATACTGGATCTCTATATGTTTGGTGCGTGCATGAAACACTGGATTTTTGGCAATGGCGATGCAACTCTGATTGTCACATCTCAGCACAGTTGGTTCTTCATCCAGCACTCCCATATGCCATAGAATCCTTCTCAACCATATGGCCTCACATGCAACAAAACAAGCTGCCTTGTACTCTGCTTCGGTAGAAGACAATGCCACTGTTGGTTGCTTCTTACTAATCCAAGAGAAAATTCCTAAACCCAAAGAGAAACAATAACCAGAAACTGACTTCCTGGAATCAATGTCTCCTGCCCAATCTGAGTCACAGTTCCCCACAAGAGAAGTTCCGAAATTGTATGTGATACCATAGTCAAGAGTTTTCTTCAAGTATCTGAGCACCCGCATCCCAGCCTTCCAATGACTCTCATGAGGTTTGTTTGAGAACCTGCTCAAAACACCAATAGCAAAACTGATATCTGGTCTGGTGTTACACAAGTAGATCAGACTGCCGACCAACCTCCTATACCTCCCAATGTCTGCTAGTGCTGATGTATCCTCGACGGATAACTTTGCATTCACCTCCATAGGTGTAGCTATCTCCTTGCACTCGGTCATGCCAAATGCCTTCAAGATCTCCCATGCATACTTCTTCTGAGAGATGAAGATCTTTCCTGGCTCTTGCCAGACTTCAATCCCCAAACAATAGTGCAGCAAGCCCAAGTTTGTCATTTCAAACTCAGAACTCAAAGCCTTTCGAGTTTGGTTGATCATATCTTCATAGTCACCTGTAATAAGAAGGTCGTCCACATATAGGACAATCACTACAGACTTTTTACCATCCCTGTAAACATACAAGTTAGCATCTGAGGCACATCTTTTGAAGTTTAGGTTTAAAAAGAACCTATCTATCCGCTGGTACCATGCTCTGGGGGCTTGTTTAAGCCCATACAATGCCTTCTTCAGTTTACACACTTTGTTCTCAGAATGGGGGGACCTCAAACCCTGGTGGCTGAGCCATGTACACCTCCTCCTTGAGGTCACCATTTAAGAACACTGACTTAACATCCATTTGGTACACTGGCCACTTCTTGTGGGCAGCCATTGCAAGTACTGTGCGAATAGTGGTCATCCTGGCAGTTGGGGAAAATGACTCTTGAAAATCAAACCCTTCAACTTGTGAAAATCCTTGGGCAACCAGTCTAGCTTTGTACTTTTCTAAGGTACCATCAGCCTTGTACTTTACCTTCCAGATCCACTTGGTGCCAATAACCTTCCGCTTTGATGGTCGATCCACTAGCTCCCAAGTGTCATTCTTCATTATGCTATCATACTCCGCCTGCATAGCAGCCTTCCATGATGGATCTGCAAGTGTTTCTTCTAAGTCAGTTGGCTCCTTTACTTCTCTCATAATCTCAACCATCAAGGCCATATTGACTATGTGAGCAGAAGCCCTCGTTTTCTCCTCTATTCTCTGAGACCTCCTTGGTCCGTCTGCCTTCTCCTCAACAGATGCAGGCATAGTATTATTGTGGTCATAGAGCTGCTTCAACCAGCGCGGCAATGGCTTTTCCGGTGGGGTGATGTCAGGTTGGTGAACTTTTTCCTCATCATCTGAAGATGATGCTTCCTCCTCCTTAAGGATAGGGATAGCTCTCAGGACAGGTTCATAGTGGACTACTTCTTTGCTTGATGATAAAGTGGAAGAACTTGCCTTCTCCTCCTCCACTGTATGCGGCTCCTCCTTGAACACCACATCACGGCTCGCGATGATCTTCTTTGCCTCTTGGTCATATAATTTGTAAGCCTTCTGCTCATCACTATAACCCAAGAAGATACATTTTCTGCTTTTTGGTTGTAACTTGTTTCTCTTCTCATCTGGAACATGTGCATAACATTCACATCCAAAAATTTTGAAATGTGAGACAGATGGTTTCTTACCAGTGTAAGCCTCATGAGGTGTTTTTCCCTTGAGAGCCTTTGTATAGCTCCGATTTAGAATGTAGACTACAGTATTAACAGCTTTAGCCCAAAAATGGTTAGGCAATCCCTTGCCCTTTAGCATGCATCTTGCCATCTCCACAATGGTGCGATTCCTGCGTTCCATAACACCGTTCTGCTGAGGTGTGTGAGGCGTTGTCAATTGACGCTTGATCCCTTTGCTCTTGCAAAAGCCTTCAAACTCCTTTGAGTTGAACTCACCACCACCATCTGTTCTAAATTTCTTCACACTTTTTCCTATTTCATTCTCAACAAGTATTAGCCATTCTTTAAACTTACCAAAAGCTTGAGCCTTATCACGAAGGAAGTACACCCACATCTTCCTACTGTAGTCGTCGACAATCAACATAAAATAAGAAGATCCCCCCAAGGCCTGTGTAGGCATCTTACCACACAAGTCAGCATGCACCAACTCTAGAGGAGCCTGTGCTCTATTCTTGCTTTCTTGTGGAAATGCCTTTCTTTGTTGCTTGCCCATCATACAAGCTTCACATGGTTCCTTCAATTCAGTTATTGTAGGTAGGTGAGCAACCATGCCTTGCTTTTGCATCTCCTTCAATACTGCAAATCCGATGTGTCCAAACCTTTCATGCCAAAGCTTACTTGTGCCCACTCCAGCAGTGGCTGTAAGAGCACTTAGCTCATACAGGTTGTTTCTTCTTTCTCCTTTGCCAACAATTGTGCCAGCACTATCAATAATTTCTGCACCTGTCTTCTTGAACCTCACTTCATGACCAAGATCAGTTATGGCAGCAAATGATAAGAGATTTCTCCTGATTTTGGGAACATACAACACATTTGAAAGCTTTTTGACTTCACCATTTGCAGCAACAAAAGAAATAGTACATGTGCCCGCAGCAGGGCATTTAGCATCATTTCCAATCGTCACAGTGATGGATTCTTGTAGAGGCTGCATAGAACTGTATAGACCTTTCTTGTTGGTCATGTGACAGGAGGCCCCACTATCCAACACCCAAGAGTCAGTGGTAGATTCTTCTTGCGCTGAGGAGCACACTTCCTCAATGGTCGCCATGAATAATTCCAACTCTGCTTCAGCCGTATTGGCTGTCTCTTTTCCTTTACTTTTAAGGGTACCATTCTTTTCATCTGCCTTCTTGACACGACAATCTGCAATTGCATGTCCTTTCTTCTTACAGTAGAAGCACTCTCCTTGAAACTTCTTCTTGCCACCCTTCTTCTTTTTGTCACCATCATTTTTTGTGGAGGAAACACCTTTGCCTTTTGCATTGGCAGAGAATGCAGCATCTCCATTGTTGCTACCTTCTCGGGCTTTCAGCCTCAACTCCTCCTCCATTAATAATGCACAAAACTCCTCAAAAGTCAAAGCTTGAGGTCTCACCTGAGTATTAAGGGCAGTTACTAGTCCATTAAACTTTTGTGGACAAATCCGAAGACACCTCCGAGCTAGCTCTTCGCTAGTCTTTTGTATCCCAGCGCCAGCCATCTGGTCGTGCAGATTCTTAATCCGAGTGATGAATGCTTCAACCATCTCTCCTTCAGCAAACTTCTCCGCTGCTAGTTGATTCTCCAAGTTTTGAATCCTTGTTTGGTTTCGCGTTTCGTACTGACTCCTTAGTACATTCCAAGCTTCTGATGCTTTGGTTGTATGCTGAATCAAAGTCAAAACACTGTCAGAACAGCTTGTAACTAAGGCACACAATGCAACTGCATTTCTTCGTTTCCAAGCTCGTAGAAGATCTGCATTCGGAGGAATCATCACACTAGGATTTGATGGGTCAGGGGTAGGCTGTGGTTCTGCGTCAGTCCCCAGCACAGTCTCCAGAAGCTCATAAGAATCAAGGATAGTTGTAATTTTGAACTTCCACAAGGTGTAGTTTGTACCATCTAACTTTCCTTCGCTAAAGGTTGGTGGACGAATCCTCAGTGTTTGAATAGTCGGTACAGCAACACCACCTCCTGCACCGCTTCCGGAAGTCGACATAGTTTCTCTTTTCTGTTGAAGCCTTTGCCTCTTGCACGCTCTCCGATCTCTAGAGCCCCCTGGGCTCTGATACCATGTAAAATATTACACGGCGCAGCGAACAGAATCTGAGAAAGAGATAGAGAGTACACAACAGATAAGAGGAGAATCAGTAAATTCTTTAACTCCAAACAACTGATACAAAGATGGCTCTGTCCACCCGTGCGCTTCCACTGTGTGAATCTTAGATGGCGATCTAGACAGAAGGTAGGTGAAGAGCTTAAGGCTAGCTGGAACAACAACTCTGACTGGGTGAAAGATGAGTGAGAGATGGCTGCGAAAAGGTTTAGCTTTTATAGCCCGCGAAGGTCGTTAGGTCGGCGTGCTGACCGACCTACCATATGAGCCTCCACTAGTCGGCCAGGGAATATTCCCTTTACCATCGGGCCGGGGGTGCTACCCCCGGACCCCCGCCAGGGGGGCCGCTGGCCCCCCTGGGACGCCCCAGCCAGGGGCCGCTTCTGTGGCCCTCGAACCCCGCAATAGGGGCCCCTTTTAACTCCCTTACACCGCAACTCAATGCAATGCGCCTCGAGTTGCTACCAGCTTAACCACTCTGTCTAACCCAAAGATTAGACCCACAACAGTCACCTTTTTGCCATCCGGTCACATAGACCTCATCTGATATACAAGTCAGGACTCAACCAATGTCCGGGCTCACATTTGGCTTCTCCTCATAATGGGGGCCTTACAACTTTGAGCACCATGGATCATTGGTAGCACCTAATGAGGGTGGGGCATTGATCATATCTAACAACCTTTCTACACCGATAAAGATGGAAACGGAAGAGATTAGAGGCCCTGAGATGCTAGAACTAGGTCAAGATGAATATAAAGATCTAGAGGACCCAATGATGATCCCAAAGAAGAGAACTAAATGCCCTCCTCCTTATAGGGGTCTCCCAATGTTTTATGGGCTGTTGGATGTGGATGAGGATCCAACGCTACACTTGAAAGAATATGGCCTAACTTGCCTTGCAAGTGGGTTCTATGATCTACATCGGATGCTTGTGCTCTCAAGCACCCTAAAGGGAGAGGCTAGAAAATGTTATTGGAGCCTCCCTAGAGGGTCAATCAAATCATTTGAGAAATTATGTGATAGATTTTTAGATAAATATGAGAACAAGGTATTCCCATGACTCAAGTCTTGGGACAGCTTATACAGATTTGACAAGAGTCATATACCTCCGTCAAAGATACACAAGAGCCTTTGATGACATCCTATAGCTTCGGTGAAGGAAAGTAGTCAATTACCAGAAGATGTGCTTGGTGAACAGTGGCTTGGAAATAAACACATAGTTCCAAGTTAGGATGAGAAACCCTAAGTCATTGAAGGAGGCAAAGGTTCAAGCAAAAGATTATAAGAGATATATTCAAAGGTATTGGGAGAGCTATTGTATTTTTCCCCACATTCTTGAAAGTCATAAGGTTTAGTCGCTTGTTATTTATTTTATTTACGTCGTTGAGTTATCATTACATGCGTTCGAACAAATACATGTTGCGCACGAATTTGATAAAGCACTGTGTATTAAATTTAGGGTACGAATCATGTTGCATATAAATTCAAGAAATAAATGTAACATTCAAGTAAAAAACAATAATAAACGACACGTATCACAAACTACGTTGCATGCAAATCCAACAAACATCGGTTTTCATTACTTGAAGAGAAGATTACAAAGTGCATTACATCGGTGATTCAATATCATTAGGCAATAAGTACATCTAGTCTCTCCTAGGCTTCTTCCAGCTAGGCTCCCCATGGTCAGAGCTATTCTTGATCATAGGCAACAATACATTTTGCCCCAATAGTTCCTATCTAATGACAGTGGGGTCTTCAACACTGGCAACCATGCCACGGGCCACCATGGAGAAAAGTAGGCCAGACCTAGTACTTGTGAATAAGTAGAGCAGCTTCAAACATCGTAGCAACACTATTTTCTCCAGGCTGGAGTTGGTCGGGATAGTCTTGAAGGGCCCAGCCTTTGTTAGTGCCCTCAACTTCAAGAAGTTATCAGAAAAAGCAAGGGAGCATGTCTTATGAAATACAATAATGTCGTTGACAAGCTGCCCAACGTACTCCTTCAATGCCGAGTCTTGCACCCTTCCTTGGCTACCAGATCGGCCACCCTGCCTAGATGAAAACTCATCTATATAGACAATCTCTTGCATCACACAAGTTCAATATTAGACTCACTATGCATGGAGTGTGCTAAAGATATATACATCATATTTATATGAAACTTAACTAGTAGGGCCTCTAGGGCATCGGGAGCCATCACAACAGCACATCTGGGGGCCCGATCCCCACAAAAACTATTGTGATGGCTCCCGATGCCCTAGAGGCCCTACTGGTTAAGTTTCATAGGAAACCGAGAACATTACCTTCTCTGCATCTCTATCTGTTCTGGCCAGGGCACATCTAGGGGCCCGATCCTCACAAAAACTTTTGTGATGGCTCCGGATGCCCTAGAGGCCCTACTAGTTAAGTTTCATAGGAAACCGAGAACATTACCTTCTCTGCATCATCTATTTGTTGCTGTAATGGAGCATCCAGGTCTGCTTCTGCCATTGGGCCACCCTCATCTCTCTCCTGAGTAGGCACTGCATAGTCGGGTCGAGGACCAAAAAGGCTTTCCTGCAACCACTCAAACTCCTCATCAGAGATCTGATATTGTGGCGCCGCATCCTCAATCTGCTCTTGGATGCTCACAATGGCAGAGATGTCATCGATGCTTGTGCCATCATAACGAGCTACCTCATCAACATGTGCTGGGGCATCTTGTAAATTAAAATCTATGAAATCACTAGGTGCATCATGCACCATGATACATTATAGTTCTTCTTCCCTTAGCTCCAACAACTCTAGCACGTCCTGCATGTGTAGATATTCCACCCCCTCGATGGTGATAGCATGGACAAAAGCGAGGGGTGGCTCTTTGCTCGTGGGCATCTCATCAGGGTAGGGAGGTGGGTGCACAATGGCTAAGCTCTATACTGCCTCAACACTCGGATCGAGAGTGATCTCCTCAGGCTCCCTCTCAAAATACTCTAGTTGTGGCCGAGAGGGTGTGTTGATGTCCTCGTCACTGTCCTCTTGCACCTCAATGCACATAACATATATGGCAAAGGCGGCATCCCTCTCAATGAGATCCATCGTGACGTGGTCCTGTGACGAGGTGGGCACTGCTCTAGCGCGGAGATGTTGCCCCACATGCACCAAGGCTCGACTTATCACCTTTGCATGGATGGATCCGACATGCAAACTATACAAAAAA
Organism: Lygodium microphyllum; assembly: GCF_053477565.2. Taxonomy (NCBI): domain Eukaryota; kingdom Viridiplantae; phylum Streptophyta; class Polypodiopsida; order Schizaeales; family Lygodiaceae; genus Lygodium; species Lygodium microphyllum. The sequence continues at coordinate 21,615,341 of NC_141143.1, read as the reverse complement.
TCCATGGGAACCCACCTGAGAATGGAGTCGGGAATAAAGCAAGTGAGAGGGTTCACTGCATCACAAAATGATGCTAGTATACTAAAATCAGGGTCTACAGTGGAAAGCGAGCTCTCTAGACTCAAGGTCATGCAAAACCTAGGGTATATTTGGTCCCCTATGTGCGCGTAGCATGTGGAGCTGATCCATGCAACGAAGGCGGGAGTGGTAGCCATGGCATACAAAGAGAGAAGGAAGGAGAGCACAAGTGTAGGGAAGTGGAGAATGAAAGTGAAAATGAGTTTGGAGTTATAGCTTTTATGTGTCTAGGGTTTTAAATAAAGGTTTTTTATAAAGTTATTAACCCTAGTTCAAATTAGAACTCTTACCTTAGTTTCTTTGTTTCAGTACTTTAAAGTCACTGTTAAAATTACTCATACAGACAAACGCTTCGTTCTACATTATTATATCCTCGAATATGTTTGGACTGCTGAGTATATTCAAGTCTAACGAGAGAAAATATATAATTTTTTAAAGAAAAAAACTAAAAGACCTTCAAAATTCCTTTGGATCCAATTTAATATTAAAATTTAAGAAACGAGCAGTAGACATGCACTACAATATATCATTGTGCAAAGACAATATTCTATAGATTATAGACCTCTAGCCTGCAATTTAATTATGATTTTTACCTGCACGATTGAGGAATTACAATATGTATTATCGCACACTTGGATCACAGTAAACTAAAATTTAAAGTACTCAAAAGTTCAAAAAAGATATGTATTGGCTCTTTATAAAGTTTTTTTACAAGGATTCCACTATCTCAAGGACATGTGGAGAAGCACATTGTTTGCATGTCATGGATTGCTCACTACGAGTCCTGACTTTTCTATTATCCAACTTGAAATAGAAGTTGCAGAGGGGCTCATTGGACATTAATTGGATTTCTTGTCTCAGAAAATAAATGGGCCAATGTCATGGATTGTTTACATGTCATGGATTGCTCACTACGAGTCCTAACTTTTCTATTATCTAACTTGAAATAGAAGTTGCAGAGGGGCTCATTGGACATTAATTGGATTTCTTGTCTCAGAAAATAAATGGGCCAATGACTCTCTGCGCTGACTACGAAAGGATTATGACCACTCCACAAGATTACCACATCTATGAGCGCTCTATGTGTCTCATCTCGGGTACCTTGATCCAAGTTGATCCACTCCCCTCGCAAAAGTCGCCATCTTCTATATCGAAAGCGAATGCACAGAGTTTGTCTAGCAATGAAATACATGTAATAAAAACAAAAATAATGGTAAGTGAATGCCACTAACACAACAATTCATCTAAGCGAGACCTATGTCAATTAAATCAAGGTATGCAAAGTAGTAAAAAAGTTTTACTTGAATGTAAGATCAGATTGGTTGACCCTGCACTCAATCGTCTCATCAACATGTGTTCTTTTGACTTGCCAAGACTCACCTGATAGCTAACTCATTCATTCGTCGGATCGACACTTGCATTGATAAGTAATCTTTGTTTTCTTCAAAGCATCATAGGAACCAAACAAATGTGTAAAAAATGAGAATGGAATAAACCAACTAAGATGCACATCTCTGGAGCTTGTGGTGGGTTTCATAGCACTATTGATGTCAGATTTTATCTTCGACTTGCAAGCTCTTGACAACTCCAAGCTACCAATCAACCATTCACCACTAGACAGTGGCGGCAATGGGACATGTTGCAATCTCTGGCTTTCTACCACATACAATGAATTATAAAAAAAGATATTTTGAGTGGAAAGTTGACTTGCAGAGTTATCATCGTAGATCAAAGAACCTATCTCTTCATGCCAAAAATGTATATTCTGCTTAAACATTCCACATTCTGTCATTCATGCAGAGTCGATGGATATAGAGTTGTCAATCAAACAAGACTAAATTAGAATACTACAAAGACTTTTAAAAACAACTCTGATACAAAAGAATAATCAATGATAAAATTTAACAACTTACTATTTTGTTTATAATTTGCAATGTTGTTCTTGTTGTGTACAGAGATTTGTTTGTGTATATAAACATGTTGAATCAACACTTCTGTTACTGCACTTGTGCAATTGAACACTTTTCTGAACTCTAGAATTCTATCTTTCCAATGTTTGCTAGGGTTTGCAACATCCTTATGCTTGACCTTGAAACTCCCTCGAGTACTTGGGTGCTTCAAAATCCAATCCAACTTAAAATAATTATCACAAATCTAATTACCGCCATTATCTTTCCTGTTGAAGACCTCCACTGCAAGTATGCTACTTATGTTTTTCCTCCATGAAGACATCTGTAACAACCAAATACAAAAGTTACCTATCAACATGTGTATAATTTGCAAATGTTCTCTCCAAAAGAAATTAAATTTAAATGGATCAATTTAAAAAAGAAACATTGTACCTGTAATTTCTTTCATAAAGATCCCTAGATATGTTGAACAAGAAGTTGACTTATAGCAAGACCATTGTTCCTTCACTAACATATTCTTGCAGTACAAAAACAAAAGAAATCTTGGATCAAAGCATACATATAACTTATATAGGCTTTGTCCAAATGCATTGAAATTTAACCATGGAATAGCAGTAAAAAATGGCAATATACCTATGACTTTCTCTGCAAAAAAGCCCAAAGATGTTGTAGAAGTTGAGTTCTTAAAAAATCATTGTTCTTCACCCTCGGAGATTCTTGGAGTACAAAAACAAAGGAAAGCTCAGTATGCATATAACTTGTATACATTTTGTCCAAAAGAGATAAAATTTAACAGTGGAGCAACAAAAAAACAAGACAATATACCTGTAACTTTGTTTACACAGAAAGACTAAGATGTTGAAGAAGAAGTTGAGTGTTCAAAATATCACTGTTCTTGACTGTAAGAGACTTCTAGAGCACCGAAACAAAAGAAATTACATGTCAGAGAATGCACATAACTTTTACAGGTTTTCTCCAAACGAGATAAAACTTTACTATAGAACATCCATGGAAGAGAAAAATATACCTGTAGAGTTTTGTGAAGAGAATCTTAGGGCTTTGGTAAAACAAGCTCAGCTCTCATAAAACACGTGAAACTCTCTCTGTGCTTGTGCAAAGCAAATAAAATTTTACAGGGTTATAGAAAGGGCAAGCAACAGTGAGGCTGTAAAATTTCGTCAGGAAAGAAGAAGCGGGGAAAGAGATATGACAAATTTGAGTTCCGCTTAAGAAAGAGGGGGAAACTGAAAAGGGGAGGAAAGAAAAGTCAAACAGAAAAAAATAAGAAAATGAAAATTCAAGGCACAAACTTCTAGGAAGTGACAGCATTGTAGTCCCCACATTTCCCCTTATTTTATTGCTAAGGGAAGATTTGGGCCAAGATATGGCTAGAAGATTCATGTTACATGAATCTGGAATCCCAGCTCTCTCATTGGTTAGGCCTATATTTTTTTATTCACTCCTTAAGGGGCAAAAAAGAGAGTCTATATTTCTCCTAATGATGGGTGGAGGTGCTCTAAGGTAAGGATCAAGCTCATCCTCCCCCTTCTCAAGCTCCATTTCTTGAGTTGCAACCTGTGGGTGCAAGGGTTCATCCTTGTGACATGTCCACGTATCTTTGTCTTGTTTCTTGTATCCTAACTCCATCATAATATTTTCTACCTTTTGAACACAGGTCCATTCTCCATCCTTCTCCCTTCTTATAATACTCCATCATTTCTTCCTCTTATTAGACTCCTTCAAGTTGGCATTCTTTGTGGGATAGGCATAGTCAATGTAGAGGTATTCTTCTTCTAGGTGGTGGTTCATGAAAAAATCTTTGGGGTAGTAGTATCCATCTCCTTCAAGAGGGTATTCGTTATAGAGGTATTCAAGGGGGTATTCATTGTAGAGGTATTGGTTTTTAGGGTAGTAGTATCCATGTCCTTCAAGAGGGTATTCATTGTAGAGGTATTGGTCTTTAGGGTAGCCTTCTTGGTAGTAGTCTTCAAGGTAGTAGTCAGGGTAGTAGCAATTGGCTCTCTTGTTGGGGACTAGAATTCTTTTCTGGGCTGAGCTCATCCTCTTCCTTTTCTTCTTTGTTATCTTCATCTAATCAAAACTCTTCTTTTTTCATGTACTTCTTTTTTTCTTGGATTCTTAGTTCTTTGTTGGTCATCTTCACTCCATTCTTCAGCTCTTGGATGCTTTTGGCTCTCATATGCTTCAAAGTATGGTTTGCCCTGCTCTTTGGCTTCTTTCAATCTAAAGGTAGTCTCTGAGTTCCATCTCAGTATGATTTCTTATTGCAGCTCTGTGTCAAGGTCTTCGGTTACATTTACTTGCTATAGTCTCTCTCTCTCTCTCTCTCTCTCTCTCTACTTTTCTTTTACCTCTTCATCTCTCCCTCCGTCCTTCTATTTCTCCCTCTTTCTTCCTCTTATTTATCAATATCCTTCTCTTCCTCCCTCTCTCTATACATCTCTTCATAAACAAAAGAAAAAGAGAAGAGAAAAAAAGAGAAAAACAAGGAGAGAAGAGAGAACATATTTATCTCAAAGCTTGAAGAATAATTCTTTCATGCTTCTCTTAGTCTTCTTCTTCTCTTTCATGGATTCCCTTTTCCTTTGCACTTCTCTCTCTCTCTCTCTCTCTCTCTCTCTCTCTCTCTCTCTCTCTCTCTCTATTTCTCTCCCTCTTTTCCTCATTCTCTCCCTCCCTATATATATATATATATATATATATTCTCTCTCTCTCTCTCCCTCTCTCTATTTTTCCTTTTTTTCTTTATTTTTTTTCTCTCTCCCTTTCCCTTCTTATCTTTATTTCTCTTTTTCCCTCCCTCTCTCTCCCACACACACACACACACACACACACACACACACACTCACTCACTCACTCACTCACTCACTCACTCACTCACACTCTCTCTCTCTCTCACTTCCCTCCCTCCCTCCCTCCCTCCCTCCCTCCCTCTATCTGTGTGTTTGTGTGTGTGTGTGTTTTCTATGTATCCTTCTCTCTCTCTCTCTCTCTATTTTTTCTTCTTTTATTTATTTTTCTCTCTCTCTCTCCTCTCTCTTTTTTCCTTTCCTCTCTCTATTTTTCTCTTCATCTATTTCTTTCTGTCCTTCTTTCTCCCTCTTTGTATTCCCCTCTCCATTTTTCTCTCCCTCCCTCTCTTTATTTTGCTCTCTCTCCCTTCCTCTCGCCATCTCTCTCTTTGTCTCTCTCTCTCTCTCTTCCTCCCTCCCTCCCTCTTTCTATGCATCTCTTCATTAAAAAAAGAAAGAGAGAAGAGAAAAAAAGAGAGAAGAGAGAATGCACTTGCCTCAAAGCTTGAAGAAAAATCCTTTTGTGATTCTCTTCTTCCTCTTCTCCTCCTTCATGGGTTTCCTTCTTCTCCGTTGTAATTGTCTCCATTGTCTTTGTGGATGAAGGTGGCAATGGAAGTGGTAGTGGCACCTCTCTCTCTCTCTCTCTCTCTCTCTCTCTCTCTCTCTCTCTCTAAACCTCCCTTGCTTTGAGCCTCTCTCTTTCTATCTCTCCCTTGTTCTCTCTATATATCTCTTCATCAACAAAAAGAAAGAGACAAGTGAAGAAAAGAGAAAAAAAAGAGAGAAGAGAGAATGCACTTACCTTAAAGCTCGAAGAAGAATCCCTTCTCACTTTCCTCCTTGTTCTTCTTCCCCTTTGCAAGTCCCCTCCTTCTTCTTTACACATGTCTTCTCCCTCTTCATGGATGGCGATGGTGGTGGCACACGCACACACACACACACACACACACACACACTCTCTCTCTCTCTCTCTCTCTCTCTCTCTCTCTCTCTCTCTCTCTCTCTCTCTCTCAATCTTGCTTGTTTATAAACCTATAAAATTCCATGCTCAAGTTTTGACAAATTTTTTTCCCAAAACACCGTCGCTATTAGCATCTCTATTTGTGTTGCTATTAGTATCACTATTTCATCACTATTTGTGCTATTTGCATCGCTATTTTTATTAGCAATGTAAATAGTGACACAAATAGAGACACTAATATTGACACCATCTAATCACATCGGAAACGACCATCGCTATGGCAATACTACCTTATCATGTTTGAAATGACTATCGCTATGCTTCCATTTACTTGTAGTGACATCTCTTCTCCTACCTCTTTACCATGACCTCCATTCTTCATGTAACCTACTGCGGATTATTGTATGGGTCTTGAGCAAGGTATAGAATACCTATATGCTTCATCTTCACTTCATTTTCTTCATGTGGTATATGAGGAGGCTTCTCGATAGTTTGCACTATTTTTTAGCATTCTCTTATCCTCTTGAATTAGGCAACATTATCATCTTCAATCTATGCCCTCATTTACTTGATTAATTGAACCTTTGAGTACTTATCATCTCTTACTTGATTGTTCACTCTTCTTAAACCTTTGAGCTCTCATACTAACCCTGGCTATAGCAAAACTTAGACATGATGAAAATTTCAAAGATTTTTTGAAGATTTGAGTCTATTTTGGTGCCTTTTAGCTTCAATAAGTGAAAGGCAGGCATCTACAATCAAGATTGGGTTTACATTGGAGCTTGATAGCAAGACTGAAAGCATTTTATCCATTTCAAATCGGGGAAAAACAAGGCAGCCATCAATTTTCATAAAATTTTGCTTGATTGAAGCTTCAAACCATGGGGATTTTCTTGCTACAACTCAGGGAAGGTTAGATTGAAGCTACTTCAGCAACCAAGGATTGGATTACATTGAAGCATCCCATCAAGATTGGTGGCACTTTAATTCTCTTGAATATTAAAATGTAGGGATTATTCTCATGTAGGAAACTCCCGCAGGTTCACACAGGACACTTACAGATTGTGGATAAGGTGCAGAAAACTTCTGTTCATATCACTGAAATTCTATTACATAAAATTTTGTACTGATCCATATTGAGAACTTGATAGCTCCTTATGAAGAGGGGATCCTAAGATTGGATGTGAATAAAAAATTTTGTCAATCCAATATTGGGAGCTCAAATTACTGCTGATTTACTGTGGCAGTTAGGTATAACGAGACAACACCTAAACAACATACAGAGTGACACTATTTATCATTATTTCACCGAAAGTTTCAAATCCAATTTAAAATCTTTTCAAATCTAGAATATTCCCACATAATAAGATTTCTATTGAGATATTAAGTATTGGATTGGAGCTATATTATGAGATAAACAAGGGATTTATTGACAATAGTCTAGTACTACAACATTGTTTCCAATGGCCAATAATAAGAAGAGAGACCCTATTGCAGAAGAAATGAATGAGGGTAAAACTTTCAAGAGGATCAAAATTACACAAATTAAGCCAATAGTTTTGAGCAAATAGATGAATCCTTAAGCATTGGAGTTGCCTACAACACACACTAATAAATGAAGGATACATATGAAGTACATGCAGTGAATGATTACTTGTCATTGTCTAAACAGCTAGGACATATGAATGATGGTATTTCCAAGGATTTAAATACATTGAATGAAGGTTTAATACATATGAATTAAGGTTTGTTTCAAGGCATGTCACAAGTAAACAAGGATATTATTGCTATGAAATAGCAAAGCAATAAATCTTTATTTGAAGAACTCATTTGAGCCATAAGAGACACTAGTAGCAAGCCACAAAGGGAACCTTAACCTATTGAAGACCCACATGTAATCCGTCTTGTTGAAAATTTATCCATCCAAACAAAGAAAGTTCTCAACCAATTATGCATACTTTTGAAAGAGGCAAGCCATCAACAGTGAGGGATAACTACCACTCTTCACAAATTCATAGCAATCATACAACAAGGCCTTAGTTCAAGCCTCAGTTCAATAACCCAAAAGATGGTCTTAGACATGAAGGGGAATAAGATAACAATAGATGTAATGATGACTAACATAGATGTGACCCCTTCTACAAGTCTTTTTACCACCAGCCCTCTAATGTGAAAAAGAAAATGCAGTTGACAATCAAGTTCATAAAGGTGGAAGGAATGATGGGAGAAGATCAGCCCATGATCTCTAAAATAAAGAGCATGTTTCAAATGGTCAACCCTCATCTCATAGTTTTGGGCAACATACTTTTAAGAAACACTCTTGGAATAAAGATTTATGAAAGTATGATTCTTATGGATAGTCATCTTACAATGAAAAGGAGTATAACGAAAAGATCAACATCACTAATTTCAAGGGGGATAATGCTTTACCTTCGAAATGAGAGGAATGGATTAACAAGCTTGAATTGTACTTCACCCTTTATCCTCTAAGTGATGAAGCCAATATTTATTTTGTGGCTCTTCATCTTCAAGGTTACGACCATACTTGGTGGTGATACATGTGCAAGATTGGGCAAGAATTTCTTGTTTGGGAGGAGTTCAAGCAAGCGATGATTGATGCTTTTGTTTTCCCTTTGGAAAAAGAAATGCTTCAAAGATGGTATGCATGTGCTCAAAGGGGAATGCCTATAGAGACTACTCAAACATAATCTCTCTATGTATGTTGAAGGCATTTCAGATTTTGCTAAGCTCAATACGTATATTTTTTTTCTTGACCTTGCCTTATCGAAGGTGGGAGCTCAACAACCAAAAAACTTGCACGCATGAGTCCATACAATTGCAGAAAGATATTCTTTGAAGTACAAGAGAGATATAAGAAATTTTCAGCAAAGGAGTTTGGGAAATAATGTTTCCAATCAATCTACAAAATATGGGCAAGTTTTCAGCCAACCAAGCAAGAAAATAGGGGTTATAATAATCATAACTGTTATAACAACAAAGTGTCAACTATCCCTACTATTTATACCTCAAAATAGGGTGAAAATTATGCATAAAAGTGTTCACATAAGTGGCATCCTCTTCTTCATCTAATTACTTCTTCCACCATTAGATAAGCTTCAACATACAGTAAATTGCCCTCTTGTTTCTTTTCTTCTTCAATTTCCACATCTACACTGATTACCATATCTCTTTGGGTTTCTGGCTTTGCACTTAAGAAGTGGTCCCAAGAACATAATCTTAAGTGCAAAGCCAAAAATTCCAAAATTGATATGGTAATCAGTCAAGATGTGGAAATTGAAGAAGAAAAGAAACAAGAGGGCAATTTACTGTATGTTGAAGCTTATCTAATGGTGGAAGAAATTCATGAAGAAGAGGATGCCACTTATGAAGGATTCTATGATCCTATGGACAGGTTTCCATTTGATTTGGGTGGCCTATTTCACATGATGCATGGATCACGTGCAAAGGAAAAAGTATACTTAGGCTCAACGGTATCATTAGTGGCAAGGTTGCACATATTCTAGTAGATATAGGCAACACTCATAGCTTTGTCAACGCTAAATATTTGAGTAGGCTAAAGTTGCTACCCATTGATATGGAATCATCCGTGTAGATACAAGTTTTCAATGGTGCATATAAGTCTAGTAGACACGTGTATCCATGTACTCCAATTGAACTATTGCCCTCTTACATAGTACATGTGGATTTGATCACTTTGGATATGGGGCCTATTGACATTGTTATTGGTTGTAACTTGGATTTGGAACAAATGCAAATTGAATTTAATTAGCAAGGGCATCACATTGAATTGAAAGGCATAGACCACAAACATATAGAGCTCCTCTCCATGAAGAAATTGTAGAAGGAAATCAATGCCAAGTCGTTCATCTTTACTCTTTTGCTTGTGAAGTAGATGAAGAGTAGCCACCAAATCAACCATCTTCTTCTCCAAAGAAAAGGTATCCAAGATTGGAAGAGCTATTGAAGGAATACAAAGATTTGTTTCAGCCACCATCATTCTTATCTCGAAAACGAGAGATTGACCATCCTATCGACCAACACAAAGCCCATCAATGAACCTCCCTATTGCTTATCCAAGTTTAAGGGGGAAGAGGTGGAGTGATAAGCCAAAGAGTTGTTGTAAATGGACTTAATTTAGCCAAACTAAACACCATTTGCGTCTCCCGTGCTCTCAATAAAAAAGAAGGATGGATCATTTCACATATGCACTGATTATAGAGATTTGAACAAGTCAAAAATTGAGAATATTTATCCTATTCTGTGAATTGATAATATTTTTGATGAACTTAAAGATACAAAGGTCTTTATCAAAATAGATCTTCATTCGATGTCAGAGCATTTTGGGTCAAAAGTCTACCACAGGGTAAGAGACATTAGGGCGAAAGGAGATTTAGGGAGAGGGGTAGACAGAAGAGAAGGTGTTTAAAGAAATAGAAGATGTAGAAGAATACTCATAGAGGTGAAGCCTGCCAATTTATTTCTGCATCATCCTGAGAAGATAAATCTCTTATAAACAAAAAACGTGCATAAAATAATAGCTTCCTCTCTACTGTTCAGACTGCCAATCTGGTGCTTCCATTGGCTCCGAAAGGGGGGTAAAATACTAGGACATGTGGTAAGAATACTCCCAGATCACTCCTTCTTCTTCTCCCAATTCGGAGTGTAGTTTGCTGTCTATAAATTGCGAATGTGCATCATGCGATTTTGCCAATCCTTCTTTTTGCATAAAATCCCCCCAAAATGGCTGAAAGCCACTTAATTTTTTTTAAACATGTCATCCTATTCTAGAAGTTATCTATTGCTTTGGATATTTACTAGAGATAATATCTAAAATATCAAAAATAGGCTAAACTTGTCTAAAAATCTAGTATTTTTGAACCATCCACACTAGGGACACTGACACTAATGGCTAATATGGCATTGACTCTCTAGATCAATAAGAAAGCCAAATGACGATGCACTCTAGAGTTTTTCACATTGTGTTTGCGTAGCAACACGTCATCCACCCCTTCTTAACCAGCACATCCTTTGGCATGTGCCAAAGGATTATGGATTTACAATGTCTGAAGAAGTATCCTCTACCATGTCAATGTCTTCATCTTCTACCTCTTCTTCTTTCATATTCTCACATTTATGCTCAATATCCAACTCCTTCAACTCATATGTTGAAGACTCCCTACGTTTAAAGAGCTTGATACGTTTTCCAGTCACTCGAATCTTCAGAGCTATCTCATCCATCTCATTTAATGCATAGATACCATTGCAAAAAACAAACCTTACCACATATGGACCAAACCAGTTCTTTTCCATCTTCTAATTGGCACACCCAATCCCCTTCCTATATAGCTTGTGGTCAAAGTTTGTGTTGCTTGTCAAACCTCTTCTTGATCTTGATCTTTGTAGTCTTTAGCTTTTTCAAGGCTGTCTCAATGTCTTCAGGACTTCTTTCTAACTGTCTAATGCATATGACCAACAACTCTTCTCTATTCAAACCCTCTTCCCATGGTAGAACACTCCAAGTAGCAATAGTCTCCTCAATAGGCATGATTTGTTGTTGTCCATACATTAATTTAGCAGGCATATACCCTGCAACTGCACTATAAGTGGTCCTATTAGCCCATAAAGAACATTCTTGGCCACTCTTTCATCTTGCCCTTGCAAGACTTTGCTAATGCCTTAATGATAGACTGATGATCTCCTTCACTTTTTCCATTTTCTTTAGGATTGTAGACTGAAGTTAAAGTCAACTTGATACCCAATCGTGAAAAGAAGTCACGAGCCTCATCCACATCCAATTCTCCTCTATATCCAACCACTTTACCAACACAACCATACCTGCAAAATACTTCTTCCAATAAGAACTTGGAAACTGCTTGAGTAGTCTTTTTACTAAGAGCTCGACCTTCCACTTGATTTATCAAGTCTTCTATGAAAGCACAAGATATCTCATATACCATAAACATGTAGGCATGACAAAAAAATCAACTACCCATTTGTAATGCATAGACAATGGATAGGTCGCTTGCAACCCATCTTTATGCTTTACCATGGAATACATCTGACACTCACTACATGATTCCACATAATGCTCCATATCTTTATACATGTTTTTCCACCAATACTTCTCTTTGATATTGGAAAATGTGTCCCAAACTCCTCTATGTCCAGCCCATAAGCTTTCATGAAACTCCTGCATCACCTGTTGTTGAGAAGCCCTATCTCCCAATATACGTATTGGAGCTCCTCTCTTTTTCTTTGCATGCTTCCATAAATATCCATCTTTCGAGAAAAAACCATAATATTTTATTTTAATCCTTTCGAATTCAGTTTTAGACCACTCAAACTGAGATATTGGCCTATTTTCAACCAATCATCCTCATACAACTCTTCCAAAAATTTTGTTCTCATTGAAGCATAACTTTGATGATGCTTTCTCTCTATTTCCCATCTCTTCTCCATGGCTGTAAGCTCTTTTCTTACTGCTGAAATCCCTGTTACAATAGTTGTACCTATAGTAACAATAGTTGCATACTCATTTTTTACTGCCATGAAGTCGTTTTCAGTACCTATCACATCGTCCTTTTAGCTCCTCTTCATCTTCAAACCTTGCTCGTGAAAGCATGTCAACCACGGGGTTTCCTCTACTTGCAATATACTAAAAATCAAGGCTAAGTGACTTTATATATGCAATGCACCGTAACATGGCAATATCAACAGTTAAGCAATTTACTATCATGCCGCCTAATAGAGGTAGACAATTTGTCTCTGCCACTACATAATCTCCCATAAAATACTCACTATCACACTTGAGGGTTGTCACTACATCTCAAAGCTCTCTTTTGACTTGAGAATACCGCCATTGTCGTTCATTGAGGACCTTTGCTCCAAACCAAATGGCATATCTATTCCCATTAGCATCATCCTGATCCACTACCCAACCAATGCCAATCGGGCTTGTATCCACGGTGAGAATAATACTCTATCCATTCTCATAATTTGATCTCTTTAGTGTTGGGGATGAAATCAATAAGCTCTTTAACTTCTGAACTGCCTTCGTATGTTGTTTATCCCACCAAAACTTTTGCCCTTTTCTCAAGAGCTGATATAAACTTTCAAGCACATGAGAAAAATGCAAAATCCATATCAAGTAAAAGACACATGCACCCAAAAATATTCTTACCTCTAATACATTGGAACATGTCTCTTGCTGTCGCAGCGTGTAGGGTGGAAGGTCACCATAGGGGTTTGGCAAAGAAACTGGATGAGATAGATGGAGATGGGTCTTTAAGAGATAAGTAGATTACAATGAATGTTTAAAGGTTTAAGAGGTACTTCATGGTCAATCATAGGGGTTTGAGAGAGAAGAATGTATGGGGGTTCAAGAGCTTAGACTCCGGAGATGGTAGAGATAAGAGAAGGGTTGAAGGTTTCAAGCCAAGTTCTTGAAGATGTTGATAGAGCTTCCGACTGCATGTTCTTAGCAAAGATCACAAGAGTATTATCTCATAAGTTCTAAGTCAAATCAAGCTTGTTTTATTAACTCTAAGAGCAATCACAAATTATAAAATCAAGTACAATATGCTATCATCATGTATCATAAACAACTCTACATCCCATCATTCATACATGATGCAATAGCATAAATCAACTTTGCATGATTACATTCAATGTAGACTGTTAGGGACAAAAGCTTATGAGTCAATAACAAGGCTTGTAGGGCAAAGAGACTTGCTTCATCAGAGCTTCAAATTGAGTTCTTGATAAGGATAAGCTACCACAGCCAAGAAATAGGAGAAAAATCTCCTCTTAATTCAACTCAAAGCATCTATGAATGATCTACAAACATTGCCCTACCATAGGGGCACATAATACTTGCATATTTTGACAAGATATCTTTTGTAGAGTAAGAAATGAATTAAAAAAATAATGTTGTAGCTAATTCAATGAAAATGGCTGAAGATATCAGTCCCAAATCAGCCCAAATATCTTCCAGAATTCACCTTTGATGATAGCATAAACTTTCCCTAACACGGTGTCGGTGCGTTTGATGTCGGGAGTCCACCATGGGGGTAAGATACAACAGGGTGAAGGTAGATTCAGGGAGAGGAGTAGATGGAAGAGAGGGGGTTTGAAGGAAGACATAGAAGAATACTCCCAAAAAGAATTAGAAAATGTAGAAGAATGCTAACAGAGATGAAGCCTGTCAGTTTCTTTCAGCATTATGAGAAGATAAAACTCTAATAGACAAAAACGTGTATAAAATAATACCTTCCTCTATGTTGCTCAGATCGCCAATTTGATGCTTCCATTGACTCCGAAAGGAGAGTAAAATACCAGGACACCTAGCTAGAATTCTGCCAGATCACTCCTTCTTCATCTCCCACTTTGGAGTGCTGTTCACTGCCTGAAACAACGATCGAGTGTTGCGCGATTTCGCTAGTCTCTCTTTTTACATAAAATCCTCTCAAATTAGCTGAAAGCTACATGCTTTCTTTTACATGTTATCATAATCTAGAAGTTATCTATAGTTTTATGGATTTTTATAAGAGATAATATCTAAAATATAAAAAATTGGCTAAAACTTGTCCAAAATCTAATATTTTTGAACCATGGACACTAACATTAATGTCTAAAACAGCATTGGCTCTCTAAATCAATAAGAAAGTCACACTCTAGATTTTTTTACACGGTGTGTGTGTAGCATCATGACATCATATCATGCTTATGGCATCAATCTTTATTGGCGAGGGCTTTCTTCCATATGGTCCACACATGTGCCCAATAATTAATACTTCCTTCACTCCAAAAATCGACTTTTTCCCTAACAATGTCAAATGCACTTCTTCAAGACAGCTCAAAATCCTATCACAATCAACAATATGATCAGCCACAAACATTTTGCATCCCTGCTCAGTCAACTCTTCATTCTTCTCGTGGATATCACACCCTTTTATTGGCACATCATCAAGAAAGGGTAAGGTCAATTGAGGGATATACTTCCTCAAAACTTTATGCATAGCATTCATCATATGCACCACTGAATTGGTTCCTCCCTATGGAAGCGTACACATCCTAACCAATCCAAGAAATTTCTTCATGGTAGTGATATACTGGCTTTCCAATGCAAGCTAGAACTGATCATATCCTAAATATAAATCACCCATAGAGTAAATTGCCTTACCTACAAATGCTTCTACAAATTCATCCACTATTGGGGTCTTGATCTAACATTCCTTATGGTGACTTTATTAACTAGTTGTAAATCCTACATAAACCTCAAAGCACCATTCTTCTTTGGAGCAGTAAACCACCAATTCGAATATGGAGCTGAAGAAGGCTCCAAAATCCACATTTTGATCTTCTCATTCAAAAGCTCCAGCAGCTTAGGCAAATATGCCCGAGGCACTAGAACGGCTTTAAATTCCATGGCACATGAGGTACTACAAAGATCACCATAGGTGCGGATCAACACATTCAATTTCATCTGGCTAAAGCGCAAAGGCTTTCCCATGCCTTGCCAATATCTGCAAAAAACAAGCTTTTTCTGTAGTAGACAAAAGAAAGCTTGTATCACCAATTTTCAGCTTTGGTAAAGTTTCAGCTGTAAATTTATGTCCTACATGTGAATCTCGTAAACTAGGCTGTTGAGTCACTTTTTTAGCCAACCCATCACTTTCAGGTGATAAAGGCAAAGCCACATGCTTGACCTTCTTTGCAATTATTTTGTACTTTGTATCCACCCTTGCTTTAGTCCTATTTTCCTGCCCATATTGCATCCATAACATTCATGCTCAACAAACTCTTGAATGACTTCATACATCTCTAAAGTGTCAATATAAATAACCTCTTTTTTTGCCCTGTTTTGAGTATTAATTGCTACAGAAATTTTAGTCACCATATCAACATCAACGAGCATTGTAAATTAGCCCTGAAATACCTTCATTTGCAGCCATCAAACCATATGTCTTCAACTCTTTTTTAGCCCATCCTACATATTTCTTTTCAGCCTTGCACATGGCTGAAATATTCTTAAAATTGCCAAGACTACATGTTATCCATTTCATCAATCCAGACACAAATCCAATTTTTCCCTTTCTTAGAGGCATAATTATCTTCCTAGAGGCACTACCATAGCCTCCACTTATAATATTGTTGTCTAAAGACCCTTAAATTTGTCAAGATTGTGGGAGAGAAGGAAGGAGTCTCACTTGTGGCTTTCTTGCTTGCACAATGGGGGAATACACACAAGGGTGGAGGCTGAAAATAGTTTTTCTCTTCTTAGTTGTGTAAGCCAAAAGAACTCTAATACAAAGAAATAGAAGAACCCTATATATTGGTCTCAAACCAAACTGAACTACCTAAGGTGGCATACTAAGTGAACCATGAACTAGAGTAGATAAGGATAGCTGTCATCTAGCTATTATTCATCGGCGGTGTACCAACCGCAACTGCAACTAACAAGTCGGTGACATAAATGCACAACGGTCACCCTGGCATATCACTAGTGGAGCTCGATATCTCAACACTCCCCCTTGAGCTCAATCCCAATTCTTGCACACCAAATAGGTCTCTGAACTTGCACAACTTCTCTGCGCCCAATGCCTTCGTGAATATGTCAGCTACCTGATCCTCTGTGCTGACATAGACTAGATTAATAAGACCTAGTAAAACCCTCTCCCGCACGTAGTGATAATGCACCTCAATGTGCTTTGTTCTAGCATGATAGACTGGGTTATTTGCCAAGTGTATACTACTCATGTTGTCACAATAAATGACAACTGGCCCATCTGTAGGCTAATTCATATCATAAAGTAGCTTATGCAACCAAGCTACCTCACATGCATGCATTGCTGCGTCCCTGTACTCAGCTTCTGTGGTCAACAAGGCAACTATAGGTTGTTTCTTGCTGCTCCAAGTGACTGCAGCACTCCCAAAAGAGAACACATATCCACTGGTAGATCGTCTATCAGAAATACTACTAGCCGAATCAGCATCAGTGTATCCATGCAACTGTATCTGAACCCCAGTCTCATAAAATAGTCCATACTACAATGTGGACTTCACATACCTAAGTATGCGTCTAGCCGGATCTAAATGTGGTTTCCTTGGAGCGTGCATAAACTGACTTACCAATCCAATAGCATAGCTCAAATCTGGCCTAGTAATAGTAATATAAATCAAACTTTCTACTATGCATCTGTACATAGTAGGGTCTTCGTGAAGCTCACCTGCATCTACGCTCAGCTTCACATTCTACTACAAAGGAACTGAAATAGGCTTACATCCTGTCATCCCATATTTGGACAGCATGTCCAATCCATACTACCTCTGCAAGCGCCGTATCCCACTTGGTGATCTAATCACCTCAATGCCCAAGAAATAACGCAGCTCTCCCAAATCCTTCATCTCAAACTTCTACTTCAATAGCATTTTCACATGAAGGATATCTTCATCACTATCACCTGTGATAATCAAATCATCAACATAAATGACAAGCAGTATAATACATTTCTCCGTTTTTCTCACATAAAGTGAGAAATCTGCTTTGAAAATCTGAAAGCCAATAGTGACAAGATACTTTCCTATCTTGTCAAACCATGCTCTAGGTGCTTGCTTCAAGCCATACAAGGCTTTCTTCAACCTGCAAACAAACTCAGGATGAACAACATGCACATAACCTGGTGGCTGCTCCATATATACTTCTTCTTGCAAATCACCATGCAAGAAGGCTCTCTTTACATCCATCTGATGTAAAGACCATTCCTTTGATGCAGCCATAGCAATGACTGCTCTTACGGTTGCCATCCTTGCAACCAGACTGAATGTTTCTTCATAATCAATGCCATATGTTTGTGCATAACCTTTGACTACAACTTGCCTTGTATCTGTTCACAGAACCATCTGCATTGTGCTTCACCTTATAAACCCACTTACAACCGATTGCATTCTTATCTTTAGGCAAAGGTACCAATTTCCATGTAGCATTTGCTTCCAAGGCATCCATGGCTTTCTCCCATTTTTCTTTTCCCATGGCTTGCTCAAAAGAAGTGGGTTCTGGTTCTTGTATCACTTTGACCATATATGCATAGTGAATGGCTGTAAATCCATCATATTTCAGCCTATCCACAAGATACCTAGCTCTGGTAGACTTGCGTAAAGTAGGTTCACTCCCAGGTGCTCTCAAAACATCCCTGGTCTTCCTTACTCCAAGTGTAACAATAGAATGAATACCCAACTCATCATCAATGCTCTGTACTGAGCCACTGGATTCACCATCCACATAAGAGTGACCTGCATTCACATCAAACATGGGCTGATCTACCTTCTCTTTGCCTTTTCGTGATAGTTGAATACCACTATCTGCATTGCTTTGAGAAGATTCTCCTAATCTCAATCTGCCTGTCCATGGCGAAGAATGTGAACCACTGCTAGAGGACGCTCCAGGTCCACTAATATCTTGTGACTGCTGCTGTGAATTCTGTGCAGCATTACCATTTTGTGCATCTACATTATCAATCATATTTACTGGTTTATACTAGCTACTCATCTCATCAAAAGCAACATCTCTGCTCACTGTAAACTTACGAGTAGAAGGGTTATAGCATCTATACCCTTTTTGCTGCAGAGAGTAACCAATAAAGATGCACTTCTTAGCTTTTGGATCCAACTTGGATCTCAACTCATCTGGCACATGAACATAGGCAATGCAACCAAAAATTTTCAAATGAGAAATATCTGGTTTCCTACCAGTATACCTCTCCTCTGGAGTCATGCCATGTATTGCTATAGTGGGAGTCTTGTTCATTATGTAGATTGCTGTAGCAATTGCCTCAGCCCAGTAAAAATCTGGCAAGTCTTTTTCGTTGAGCATGGTACGAGATACCTCTCCAATATGCCTGTTTTTTCTTTCTGCAATTCCATTTTGTTGTGGGGTATGACTGCATGAATATTGCTGCTTTATGCCATGCTCCTGCAGGAACCTTGCAAACTCATTTGAGAGGTACTCTCCCCCTCCATCTGACCTTAGATATTTTATTTGCAGGCATGTTTCTTTTTCAACCATAGCTTTAAGAGTTTTGAAATGCCCAAAAACTTCACTTTTCTTTTTCATAAAATACACCCAAAATTTTCTGCTATAGTCATCAATAAAAGTGACAAAATAATGACAGCCTCCAAGAGATGCAGCTTTAGTAGTCCACACATTAGAATGGATTAATTCCAATGGCTTCTTACTCTCTTGAACATGTCTAGGAAATAGTTTCCTTGCCTGTTTTCCAAACTGATAGGCTTCACATACCTTATGCATTTCTGCAACCTTGAATTTAGGCAATCTTGCAACAATATTTTGGGTTTGCATTGATTTAAGTCGCTGTACATTAACATGACCAATGCGTTTATGCCAGATATCAATATCTACAACTACACCAGTCCCATGTGTAAACATTGATGCACTCAATTCAGGCATGTCTGCTTCCAACGTAAACATTCTGCCTTTCTTCTTTCCTTTTGCTATCAAGCGACCTTTATTTTTCATATCCTCAACAAAGCATCCATGAGAATTAAATCTCACCTCCAAGCCCTGCTCAACCATTTGACCAATAGAAAACAGGTTCTTGGTGATATTCGGGACATGAAATACATCCGACATGTATTTCTTTTTCCCATCCTGCATAGACAAATGAAATTTTCCAATCTGCACAATAGAATGTGCAGTATCATCACCACTCTCCACAAATCCTTATTTTTCCATTTTCCTTACATCCTGCATCCATTCTGCATGACCTGTCATGTGGTTTGATGCACCTGAGTCAACATACCACACATTGTTTCTTTCTTCTGCACTTGTCACAGAATTGGTCATGTGCTGCACCATAAATAAATGCTCATTTCTGTCATTACCCTGTCTACTAGAAGATGCATAATTCCCTTGTTGCAATTTTCCATTCATGATGTCATTCTGCTTTTTATAGCAGTCTTTAGCCATATGACCCATTTTACCACAGTAGTAGCATTCAACATTGCTGTTTGCATTTTGGCCTCTTTGCCATCCACCACAACCTCTTTGGCTGCCCCTCCCTCTAGAGTTACCACGTCCTCCTCCATAGGACTGGTTTTCTTGAGTTTGCTGCATATTTTGATTTCTACCACGGCCTCCAGATCGGCCTCCTCTACCTCTGCCTCTACCTCTTCCAGCATTTGAGTAGAAGACAGCTTCTTTTGAAGTTCCTCCTGAAGAAGATGCACCACCATTTCTCTGCTCCTCAGAAATTAGAAGAGCAATCAACTCCTCAAAATCATGAAATCTTTCACGGACGAAAATGGATGTTCAAAACTATGCATAATCCTTTCCTAGACCATTCAAGATCATAGAAACTAAATCATCATCTTCCACTGGCGACCCTTGCTTGAGCTGCATTTTCCTGGCTTGCGTATTTGTGCTATACATTTTTGACAAAGTATCCCATGCCTCCTTTGGCGTACTTGCATCTTGAATATGCACAATCATAGAGTTTGAAATGCTGATAGACAGCCAGTACATAACTTTCCTGGCTCTCTCATGCCATGCTTTAAATGCCTGCATTTGCTGTTGATTGGGAACATCAAGAAGAACTGGTTCTTCTTCATTTCCTGCAATGAATTCCCAATATCCTTTTCCCATAAGGAAGTTCATCATTCTAAACTTCCATGCTTGGAAGTTGTTCTTGTCAAGCTTTTCAGTGACAATCTGTGAAAGAGAATCAGACGCCATTACAGAACACTGCAAAAAATTCTGTCACTGCAAAGAACACAGCTTCAGCCTCACAAGGGAAAATCTGCAGAACTGACGAAAGTGGTATTTGACCACACAGTCACTTCCTAGTGACGATTTTGCATCAATAGGCAACAAGCATGATTTTGTAACTCCCAATGTCTCTGCGCACAGGCATACAATGCAATTTCTACAGTAACTTTTCACTGACCTGTAGAACAGTGGTCGTACAGCATAAAACAAGGCCTTTTCCTGAGTGCGTGCAGAAAACTTCCGCCTCCAAAACAGGCCCCGAAATGGCCTCAAATAAAAAAAATAGAGCAACCAAGGGCTAAAGCCCTTGCCCGCAGCATATACTGCCCTCTTGCTACACCGCGAAGGGCATCTCAATCTGAGGCAATGCACTCTTGCACTTTCCGGCTGTGCTACCTGCAGAGACTTGCTCCCAAAATAGAAAAATGAAAGCAACACTGATCCTCTTACCAGAACATCGCGAACTTGGTTTGCTTTCTTGAGCTCCTTACCACGAACAAGGCTTTGATACCATGTCAATATTGTGGGAGAGAAGGAAGGAGTCTCACTTGTAGCTTTCTTGCTTGCACAATAGGGGAATACACACAAGGATGGAGGCTGAAACTAGTTTTCCTCTTCTTAGTTGTGTAAGCCAAAAGAACTCTAATACAAAGAAATAGAAGAACCCTATATATGGGTCTCAAACCAAACTCAACTACCTAAGGTGGCATACTAACTGAACCAGAACTAGAGTAGATAAGGATAGCTGTCATCTAGCTATTATTCATGGGCGGTGTACCAACCGCATCTGCAACTAACAAGTTGGTGACATAAATGCACAACGGTCACCCTGGCATATCACGAGTGGAGCTCGATATCTCAATAAAATTCTTGTGCATCAGGTGGCATGGGATTATCTCGTAGCCTATCCTGATTGTGGGGATGATTCACACAAACAGTGAGATATTATACTTCCTTTGTATTGTCTTTACTTCGAACCCGTGTATATGAAGAACTATCATCCTAGGATTTTGTTTCCAGTCTTGATTCCAAAATATAGGGCTGCTCCAAAATCACCAGATAACTACATCAATCCTACACAAAAAAATGATATTCATCCCTAACATCTCCAATAGTCATGGGTACATTCAGACAAGCGGCATAAAGATCCCTTGATGAATTGTTTGCTGCCTGCATGTGCCATCTCGGATCTACATCAATCGGGCAACCTCCATTCTCATTCAAGCTGCATGCCATAACATTGATTTCGAAACCATGATCCAAGAGAGCTATGCGATGCGTCTCTCTTGCTCCCACTTTAACAATTGTCTCAGTTGTAGCTCGAGCCCAATGCATTCATGAATAATGATTGTTTGGAATAAAATGAGCCTTTTCTTCTTCATGTACTTGTTGATGGACATCCCCATTATACATAGCCTTCTCTCTATGCTTTCTGTTGCTGCCCATAAGACCAATTTTAGTCACAAGCTTGCTATCTATGCTCCCATTTAACCCATTTTATACATTAGCCTGCTCCAAATTAGCATTACATGCATCATCATATTCCCTCTGAAGTTGTTTCTTTATGTCTTTGTCAACTTGCATCAATGCTTACAAAACTTCACCATCAAACTATCTTTTTCATTTCAACATATCAATGATTGCATCATGAAATTCATGCTTTGCAATTTTAAGAACTTCACCAAGTGTGAATTCCACTCTAATGCCAAGTATGTGATCTTCCAAGACCTTTTTAAGGTTTGTGGTAGTCTCAAGATCCAATTGTAACCTATAGTTGGGCTGTTTGCCCCTTTTCTTCCCTTCTTGTTTCTTCTCTTGAGATGCATCCTCCATAACATGCCCAGGTATGGCTTTTCGAGCCTCTTTTTGCTACTCCATTTTACTTCATGTTATGCATTTAGATGGGCCTGAAGAGGAGGGACCAGTAGTGTCCTCATCTCTTCTTCTCTTTCCTTCCACAAGAGCTTCTTGATTATGAACCTCAGCGCCAAATAAGCATAGGATAAAAATGAATCCATTGGTGCACTCCATCTTGTTCTCCCTCGTATACTCTGACTTACATAAACTAATTTAGAATTTTTTGTTTTGCCCTTTTCCATGCAATCTAATTCTTGCATCCAAAAGTGAGATTTTGCTTCAACCATGCCTCCTTTACGAGCTTCATCAGTCCTTTCAATTGTTAACCCATATGTGGTTGTATCTATGGCAACAAATGTTGTCCTTGCAGCCATATCTTCCAACCCCTTCTGCATGCCACCATTTCCAAAATTTGGCTCTATTGGAAGACCAGTTTCTGTTGCATGTATTTCGCCATCTTTCCAAAAGACTAACCTTTTCACTTCCACTTCATGGTAGGCTACAGAGTCTTGCTTTTCATGCTGTAAAATGTCACACCAAATGCATCTCCTCTTGTATCCTTCTTTGTACGATCTTTGGGCTATTGCCCAAGCCTTCTCTTCTACCTTAACATCCACCTTTTTGACCTTTGCATAGATTTATGTCAAATTCAACCTCAAATCACGCATGCCTTTGATTAATTCATCCGCATCATCACCTTTAAGAGTTGGACCAACATGTATAGCCAATTATTCTTCCATAGCCACATGTGTCTTGGCTACAATTTCAGCCCCCTTCTGAACACTGGCAGGTGTGGTGCATGTACCCCATCTTAATTTCATTCGTGCTCTCTTTACCAACATATGCACTACCTCAGTTACATTAGCCCAATCTAATTTTAGTCATGTTTCATTAGAGGCATCTTCTAAACGATTAGTTAGCTTCTCTTACAAGATATGTTTTGCAGCCTCCTTATGAAACAAATCAAGTTTTTGACTCTCCAATGATTGCTGCTCATCGGTATCCAATTGCAAATATGGATTTTCAAATTTAAGAAGCAAAGCCATAGCAACCAACCCTTTATTAGGCTTTTCAATCCAATCTGTAAATTGTCTTTTTTAGTTACCAATCTTGCATCTTCCAAGAAAAAATCTTCTCTCAAAGCTTTCTTAAAAGCTGCCCAATGAGTATCTCTTCTATGTAACTCATCAATCCGATCATGCAATGTATGCATGGCCACTCCATGTATAGTATGGTACTCCATGAAACAACATCTTTTCTTCATAAAACCAAGATAAAGGCCAAAATATTTTGACCCTTAAACTCTTTCAATTTCTATTCTACTACGTGCAATGCATTTCACAGCTAAGAAATCAATTCGTTATGCTTCCTGTTGAGTTTGCATCTACTATTGTGAAAACAACTATTGTTGTTGTTCTTGCTGCAATAAAGCAATCATTTGTTGTAAAGCATCACCACCACTTGAACCTGCAGAATCCCCCATCTTTACACACTTGCTGCTGACTTTTATGTCGGGCTCACCACTATTGGAGTGTTTGGATTCGAAAGTCTACCACGAGGGTAAGAGACAGTAGGGTGAAGGGAGATTTAGGGAGAAGGGTAGATGAAAGAGAAGGGGTTCAAAGAAATAGAAGAATACTCATAGAGGTGAAGCCTGTCAATTTATTTCTGCATCCTGAGAAGATAAATCTCTTGTGGACAAAAAACGCGCATAAAACAATAGCTTCCTCTTTGCTACTTAAACCGCCAATCTGATGCTTCCGTTGGCTTTGAAAGGGAGGTAAAATACTAGGACACTAGGTAACAATACTCCCAAATCACTCCTTCTTCTCCCAATTTGGAGTGCAGTTTGTTGCCTATAAATTGTGATCGCGCGTTGCGCTGTCGTATTGCTGTGCATCCGAGGTGTGGAATCCACCCAAAAGTTGTGTGTGATTTGATACTTTGTACATACTTAGTTGTTGTGTTTACATTTATTTTCTGCGTATGAGTATAGTGGAGAGAAGTTTGGAGGCATAGTGGTGGGCATGAAGGGATGCTTTCAGTCTATATTGAGCAGGGCTAAGAAGAGAAGGCTTTACATTGGACAAGCGTTACATGTTGATGCCCTTCAGAAAGGATTCACATCAGACTATGTTTATAGTACCCTGGTGTCTATGTATAGAAAATCTGGGAGCATGGTAGAAGCAAAGAAAGTGTTTGATGGGTTGTCTGAGCACACTGTTGTGTTATGAAATGATTTGTTTTCTATCTATCTAGAGGTTATGATCTGCTTCCTGAGTTTGGAATGGCATTTATCTGCAAGTATGGTGACTATTCATGTATGGTTGAAGCTCAAGCCCTCTTCAATGGAATGCTCGAATGGGAGAAAGCTATCCATCTTACCAGTTATGGGGTGTCCAAACACAATAATGTGGTTCATCCTACAGCTCAATTTGGGTACAAATCAACGGTTGGTCCACATTGTATGTTGGGAAAGAGGACAAAGGGGGGGCGTGAGAAAGAAAAAGCAAAAGAGGACTATTTTTGAAAGAGCCTTTTTGGGGGGAAAAAGGGGCTTAATGGAGAGGAGTAGAGAAAAAAAAACGAGGGGGGGATTTGTTTTGGGAATCGGTGGGAGAGGAAAGCAAGAGGAAAAAACGAAAATACTATTCTGATTCAGACTTGGAAAAAGCTCAGATGCAGATGATAGTTCAGCTCCTCAAGTGCAGATGAGAAGTCAGCTCCTCAAGTGCAAATGCAGACTGATGGAGATCTTAAATTCTGAAAAGAACTTGTTTGTGAAGACGAAGAAGAGGGATCGAAGGGGAGGCGACAGAACAGGAACACAGAACAAGGGAAAAAGCATACGAATTGGAATCGGAGGGAGGGAGTTGACAGTTATGGCGTCCTGAATGTTATCAATTCGAAGAAGCAGAGCGAGCCACTGAATTGCCCTTCTTTCCCTGTGAGAGCTCTCTCTGGAGCACAATGAACTTCTGCAACCCTTCCTAATGCAAGGTCTCTCTCCCCTATACTCAAAGCTGTGGTGGTAGTTGGCGTGAGCTTGTAAGCAGCTACTAATAGCATTTTCAATATCGAGGGAGGACATCGCGCCATCATCTTCAACCGCTTCGTGGGAACCAAAGAGAAGGACATTAAAACTCATACCCAGTGCGCTGCAAATTTTCAATATTGCGCTTGTTGATGTTGTTTCCATCATTAACCTGACTTTTCATAAACAGTTTACAACTACCATTGAAGTAGAACAGCTGGCAGCTTGATCGTGTGCAGATGATGGATGCCATAGCAGTGCTAAAAGGTATGAAAGAAGTAGCAGACAATATGATCAGATTAAAGGTGACATGTTATTCTGTGTGTTGCTGATCATCATAAGGCAGCAACTCTCCAATATCATGGAATGAAGGTTGTGTTGGCAAGTTCGAAAGATAAATTCATGAGTTTCAGAGATGCTCAATAAGCTAGTTGATTTGGTAGTCCCACATCGACACCTCTTTATTACAAAACTGGCAGATGCTGCTAGAAACCTAAGTAGTTCTACTGTCAACGATCTGAAAATCACTCTGCAAAGTAACAAAATTTATCCAACAGAAGGATGAGAAGATCAGTGGATTTACTGAAGTGATGGGCAATGGCAAAAGCCTTGATCTTTTGACTTCACCTATCTTGATCTATCCATGATGGTCACCTTGTGTGATTCATGATACAATAACGAGGCTTTGTTCTGTCCTGTAGATAAATTTGGACAATTTCTGAGCGCATCAGTAAGGTTTATCAGTACATAATCCGCCAAGCTGTCCACGATCATGATAACCTCTTCATTGTCTCTGAGGCCATCCATGCTGTTGACATTGTTGTGCTGATTCACAAATTGACGAAGGAGAAAACCTGCGCAGAGGTGAACAGGATCCTTTGGGCGTTTGTGTGTACTTGGAAGCTATTTCTGTCCTTCCGCAGCTGCTGCGGGTCATGCAAAATGCCAGGGATGTTGAGCCCTTCAGTGGTCACTATGTTTTTACATTGGGAGTGGCAAAATTTTTGAGTTGTGCTCATTGGATTATTCAGGTAATGGATAGTTGAGGATACTTGTTGACAGCACTGAGACATGAATTGTGGTCTTCAATGGTACTGCTTTCAGAAATCGTCCAGACATTTACCCTTGCAGATTTCTGCTACTATTACGTGAAAAGCATGGTAGAAGGACAAAGTGTAATGTGATTGTCATTAGTATGATGGACATTGAAAGGGAAGCGCTTCATTCCGGCATGCAATCGCTTAGAATTACACTGTCTTTGTTTCTGTAAACCTGTATATTTATTACAGAGCTCTGAAATTGTAGCACTTTCTCTAGATCAATAGAGTCTGCTCCACCTGAGGACAAATCTCTCAGACTGAATGCTGTTAAAATAGCAGTCTCTACTTTGTGCTGCTACTGAAAACTGGCAAATCTATTATTGCTCACAAATCTTCTCATCTTGCTTATTTGTATGATTGATCTTCTATCCTGAAATTAGTGAAGGTCCTCTGTGGTCTGACTTTACTTTTGACAATCCTTCGACATCTTTGGTGCGCGATTTTGTCAATCTTTCTTTTTTCATAAAATCCCTCGACAATAGCTAAAAGCCACTTACTTTTTTTTTACATGTCATCCTGTTCTAGAAAGTTGTCTACTTACTTAGGTCATATTGTGGGAGAGCAAGGTATTAGAGTGGATACCAACAAGGTGAAATGTATCAAAGAATGGCCTACTCCTACGAATGTGACATCTTTGAGAGGTTTCCTTGGATTATCATCTTTCTAAGAGGCTTTCTTTTGGGACTCCATACCCAACAAAAGCTTCAATGAGCTGAAATCTCTTTTAATTTCAACACCTATCCTTGTACGCCCAGATTTCTCTAAGGAGTTTATCATATGTGTGGATACTAGTGGAAGAGAAGTTTGGACTATTTTGTGTCATGATCATGGAGTCATAGCTTATGAAAGCCAAAAGCTTGATGAAAAAGAGCATTAATTACATGTTTATGAGAAAGAGATGTTGGTAATATTGTACGCTATTCAAAAGTGACATCATTATATCTATAGCAACCATTTCAAGGTCAAAAGCGATCATCGTGTGCTAAAATACTTCCTTTCACAACCAAAGTTGTCTCCTAAGAAATAAAGATAGTTAGCTACTCTTCAAGGATATGACTTTGAGATATCCTATATGGCTAGAAAAGATAATATGGTAGCATATGCCTTATCAAGAATATGAGCATGTTTAAACCATGCATAAGGATTGGATCCCATGACATTCAAGAAGAGTATTTACTTGATGAGCAAGCATCCACAATGATGAAGGAATTGCAGCAAGGAAAAGGAGAAGAGTATCCAAATTATAAGTGGCACAATAGTCTTTTATGGTATCAAGGACGGGACTTCTTGACTCCTCAATTCAAAGACCGCAAGAACTCGGCTCCTTAGAACCTTCTCCCACTAACCAACAATGTTTTCAGGTTCATAAATGATCAAACCATCTTCATCAAGGGGAGATAGTTCTTGAAGAACTTGGATTTCAATGCCAACATACTTCTTGAGCTGAGATACATGAAAGACATTATGAATATGTATAGTTGAAGGTAAATCAAGTTGACATGCAAGATCCCCAACTCGCTTTATTATTTGGTATGGACCATAATACTTATGAGAAAGTTTATTATGTCCTCCCTTAAGAGAAGCATAATAGAATTTTGTAACCTTCAAGAAAACTGATTCATCTTTGTCAAACTCCACATGTTTTGTATTCTCATCTGCATATACTTTCATTGTCTCTTGAGATTTTCTTATATTGTCCTTTCATTGCTTCATAAGATCCTCCATCTTCTCCAACTCTTCACGAGCATGAGGGTTCACATCATCATGAAAAAATGTGAAAGGAACTTGAACTTTGTAATAATACTTCAAAAGGAGAGATATTTCAATACCATTAGAGTAAAATGTGAAGTTGAGTGCTGTTGTTGGGGATGAGATAGAAGACCCTACTATCCTTAGGAGGATATTAGGGGGTATGATTTACATGACTATTACAAGGTCGGACTTGAGCTATGTTGTTGGCCTTGTCAGATAGTTTATGTAGATGCCTAAAAAGTCTCATTTGGATGCAATTAGATGCATATTGAGGTATGTGAAGTCCACTTTACACTATGGAAATTTTTATGAGCCATGTAAGGATGTACATGTGTTTGCATACACAGATGAAAATTGGGCTCCTAGTATGTCAGACATAAGATCTACTAGTGGATTCATGTTTTCCTTTGGTAGTGCAGCAATTACATGGAGCAGCAAAAAGTAACCTATAGTTGCTTTGTCGAGTACAAAGGCTGAGTATAGAGGTGCTATTGTGGTAGCATGTGAGGTGGTATGGATGAAAACATGATTGGGTGATTTGGATGTGCAAGGAGATGGTCTAGTTGTCATTTGCTGTGAAAAAATGAGCAGCATACAACTAGCTAGGAATCTAGTGTTCCATGCTAGGACAAAATGCATTGAGATGCACTACCACTTTGTGAGAGAGAAGGTACTTGCAGGAGAGATTGACTTGGTGTATGTCAACACATAGGATTAGATAGCTAATATTTTTACAAAGTCATTGGATACAAAGAAGTTTTGAAAGTTTTGAAGCTTACTTAGAGTTGTAGAGATACAATTGAGCTTCAGGGGGAGTGTTGATATGGCAAGCTCAATACTTGAGAACATTGATGATGGACAGCCTAGCAAGATGCATTAGGGCCAAAAACTTTTTAAAACAGCACTCATAAGAAAATGATCAAGTTGCTAATTAGAAGAGGTTTAGAAGAGAAAGACCCTCCAAATTTGGCTGCCTGAACATGATTAAAGAGAGAATGTATGATTCATTTAAGAGCTCGGGTATTAAATATCATCAATCTTTAATGGACACTAAGTGTCACCTTTTTAGTCTTATTCTCTTGAAAATTGTAAAATCTTGTAATTTTTGAATTTTCACACCAAAAGACGTCGCTCGTTTATTCCTTGACATTCATTTTTTGCACCTCTCTTTCCTGTGGTTCTATTTCCTTCTCTGTGATATTGTTGCCTTGTTTAGGGTTCCCTACCAAAATGTTTACCAGTATCTCTTCTAGCAATACATGCACAACCCCACCACACAAGTATAAACTTACTATTCAGTTAGATCTTATCTATTCATCTTGGAGGAGTATACACCATCGAGCATTGTTGGACAAGGATGAAGCTAACAGGTTGCGATTCCAAGGAAAGAAGCATGTAGACTTATGGATGGATGGAAATATTTATTCTCCGGACCCTTCTATAGGTAAGCATCCTCCTTTTTACAATATTCACGACTTCATAAAGTATGTTGGAGATGGTTGTGATGGGATGCTTGGCTATTGCATGAGGTTATATTCTGCATCTTTTACATTTAGAGAATAAATGCATGAAATGAATGAAGCATTAATATTGGTACAAAAAACTATTTCCGAGCTAACGGACAAGGTTGATAATCTAGAAAACTCTAATCATTCATTGCAAGAAAAATTATTGTGGAACTCTAATAGGATTTAGATAGAGAAGAAAACCACTTAAAAATATAATTAACTTGTGTAGTCGGGTGAAGAAAAGGAGACTAAATCTTGCAAAGAGATGTATCTCTAATATTTCAGGTGTTAATATTCGAGAGAATGATGAGAGGATTAAGCTTATTAAAGAAACCATGACAAAAAAGGACATTATAAGGATTCTTAAATCACCTGAAAATGTAGGCTTGAGAAGCCAAACTTTGAAAGAGTTAGTGAAAGATTTAAAAGGAATAGTTAAACCAATTGAAATAGTCGAGATATTGACAATATGGGTATTAGTCGTAGAGGTTATCGTGCTCTCTCTAAATTGTGGTTTACCAATCTTAAATGTCATAGAATAAGTGCATTTGGTTTGCCTTGGCCTCTTGCAGTTTCAATTGCTAGGACAACTATGAATTGTAGGATTCCAGATGTTTTTGGAGAGTATATCCATATAGAAGGATCTATGCCCTATGAAAAACATTAAAAAAAGGCCTTTTTTGAATACAACACATTTAATAATATTTTGATTGATCTTAAAAGAGTCCAAATTGCATATGTATAAATTTACCGTCCAAGAATGTGGTGGCATTTTGAAGTTGCACTAAAATTGGATGAAGCACGGATTCAAAAGGGACAAAAGATAGAAAGAGTCAGCATCTATATCATGAACATGGCATTGGATTATAATACTGGTAGGGGGCAAGAACAAAAATTTAAGATACAATCCGAGATGGAGCTTTGGTGGATTGGTGCGGCCCAAGTACCAACTGAAAGTCATGAAAACTTGAAATGGTTACTCTCTCATACAGGTATTCTTGATATTATAAAGTCTCAAAGTGAAGGTGAAATGTTGATAGTAAATGGCATTGGTAGTTTTAATGTTGAATGGCATATGAGTGCTGAATTAAAAAGTATCAAATGTATGCTTGGATTAAGTAATGGGGCCAATGCAAAATATCATTGTATTTATTGCATGGAGAGTTTGGGATCCAAAGAATGGAGTACTCTGTGGCCAGCAAGAAGAGCCCTGACTCGGAACTCTATAGATTTGAGCAAGTTTAAAAACATGGATGGCTTGTGGGATCCTATTCTCTCAATCTTTCTAAGGAACGTTCATATTTGTACATTACATGCACAGATTAGAATAATTGATAAGTTACTTAGATTGCATCTTGACTATGCATATTCAATAAAACCAGTATCTTTGTCAGATGACTGCATTGATAAATGTGAGGCTTTACTATCAAAAATGGGTTTTCATGGAGGTCAAGTTCACATGAGAAAGGATCCAATAGCCTCATGGAAAACAAAATAGGTCTTAGCAGATGTCTCTATGGGGGGTGCAAAAGCTAGACAATTTCTAAGAAATCATGCTGGTAAACAAATGAACGCATTGTGGGAGTGCTGGAGAGAGTTGTGTGCAATCACAACAAATGTGGCTAGCACACCACGAATTGCATTCCTATGAATGGAGGTTTGGAGACACCTTGACATATTTTTAAAAATGATCAGGGAACAAAAGATAACATCTAACTATTTAGAAGAGTACAAATGTTCAATTGTGAATCTTGTTCAAGCAATTAAGGAAGCTTGGGGAGAAAATGATATCACTTTCTACTTGGTAAGATAACATAAATTTGAACCTTTTTGCTTTGAAAAAAAGGTTTAATGATTTAAACCAATTATTTCTTGTTGGGTTGTCATATCATATTCTTCTTGTTCATGGGCCTTATTTTGTGGAAGAGCAAGGGCCCCTAGCAACTTACATTAGCCAAGGTATGGAGAAATCTCACTACCAAGCACGTATGTGTTTCTTTCGGAGCACCAGACATGGAGGAGGAGCAACAAAAACCAATGCCCTTCAAGAGTTATTCAATTGGTTTTTTCGAAGACAAATTCAAAGATCGAGAACACAATAAATGCAGTGGAATCTAAAATACCTATACTATTTTCAAAATATTATATACATGGCTAGCTTTTAAGAGCCTTTACATCCTCATCCTCCTTGGGCATTTTTCCTCTATAATGTAAAAAATTTATTCTCTTGTATCCAACTATGGATTTGATATCTATTTTGTTTGCTGCTAAAACATAAGATGAGTATGCCAGGAAGTATCCATCCCTAGAGGCAAAGAAGTTGGGACCATAACCAATTATTCGAATGGCTACTGTCTTTTCCAAAAACATAACTTTGTGCACAGTGTATTGCAAACCTGAGTATCCAA
Source organism: Lygodium microphyllum (assembly GCF_053477565.2). Classification (NCBI taxonomy): domain Eukaryota; kingdom Viridiplantae; phylum Streptophyta; class Polypodiopsida; order Schizaeales; family Lygodiaceae; genus Lygodium; species Lygodium microphyllum. The sequence goes on along the minus strand of NC_141143.1, from coordinate 21,583,114 downwards.
GAATCCTTGTAAGTGCTTTAACACAGACAATTGGTCATGAGGCCTCCTCTGAGAAAGTGTTATGCAAAACCAACAGAATATTGGGATCAATCTTCGATATATAATGCCCAAGTGCAACATCCTTTAGGGAACTACCATCAACTCTTGATCCTTTGCTCTTCCCAAGAAATTATCCTCATCTGCAATCTCCAACTGTAAAAGCAACAATCAGAATGAAAAAAAAGAAAAAATGTATGTGGTTCCAAAAAAACAAAAGAATGCATTGCCATTTGTTTTTCATCACTCTCAAGTTTTCTTGGATTCCATAAGCTAATTGATGTCTCCTTGACATCCTTGAGCTCCTTTACCTATTTTGACTCCTCCCTTCCGAAATTGGAGATTCCAAGCTTCTCTTGAAATTGGTCAAACTCTTTGTTAGCATCCTGTAACTCTTTCCTAGCATCTTTAACCTTGCTTAAACATAGGGAAAAAGCATTTGATGCATCTGTAAACTTATCATTACGACATTTGAGTATCTAATTTGAGTAAGTCCTTCTTGGACTCATTTTCAACATCCACTATGCCTTTTGCATCTACAGATGCCTCTACAATAACTGCCAAGCAATAATCTTCTCTCAAATTGAAAAGAATTTGGAGATTAGACAATAATATGTACTCCTTGTCTTTAATTGGGAAATAGGCAAAGATGGAACAATAACGCTTGAACGAGTGTCAGATGGCTCATCAACCTCTATAATGGTCTCTTCAATTACTATCTCTGCTCTGAATTCAACAACATCCATGTCCTTTGCAACTAATGCTTCCATCTGGGTGTCTAGTTGCTCCTCAACATCAACTTCATCTACAATCTCTTTAAGAAGGCTGTTAGATAATTTTTAGGTTTCTTTATGCTTTTCATCAAATCTTAGAGGGTATTTCACATGGGAAAATACAATGAATACAATAGAGTTAAACATAAGCTTGCATTTTTTTGGGTATAAACAACATAACTCAGGTTCATAAAATCTATCAAGAGAATGATAACCACATTTATTGGTAAACAATGACTTTTCATGCTTGACCTTCCAACTGGGGTGTGAACATACTCCTTGGAATCCAATTGAACAACAGGATATGCCAACTCTTCAAACTCTGTAAAATCTTCCTTGATAAACTCATTTGAGAAATTGAGAACTTGATCAAGGTCCCACCCTCGATTGAAAATCTCCCTAGCTGTTGGATAAAAACCAATGTCAATATTGTTTTCTATGAGAAAATCCAAAAGCTTCTCAGAGGCTGTGACATCTGTAATTTGAGACAGCCCTGGGATCCTCACAGGAGACTTTGAAGCCTTTCCCTTCTTTGGATCCTTGCTTGAACCTTCAATTGTCACAAACATATGAGATGCTATTGAAACATCTGAGGCAATTGACTCCTTTGCCATTGTGGGCTCAAGGACTCTTTTCCTCTCCATAGATATGTGTGACAGTTCTGTACTAGACATCTTCTTGAGATTCAATAGCTCAAGACTGCTTGCCTATACAATGCGGTTATCAAGGTATAAGCCTTTTGAAGTGGTGCACTTGCTCGGTGTTGCAGGATCTAGGAATACAATGCGAATGAGAGCCTTTCGGAATCTCCAAACACCAATATTGCATCGTTTTCACAAGAATAGGAAAACCAGTGCTAGATGAGTCAACAATACGACATGATAGGAAGAAAATCAAAAGCTTTCTACTTATCCTCTCATGCTATGTTGGATGAGCTAGGAATACGACATGATATTATTGTGCCTACAATGAGGAAAATCTTGACGGAGGGGGGTAAACGAGTATGGACAAAGGGGGTGACAGAGTATGGATGGAGGATGGAAGGAGGGGGTGACGTGGAGATTGAAGACGGAGGGGGGGTGATGGAGTATGGATGGAGGTTGGTGATGGAGGGATACGGGGGGTGACGGAGGGGGTGATGCAGGAGGTGACGGAGGGGGTGACGGAGGAGGTGATGTAGGGGGTGAGGGAGGGGGTCGTTGATGAATAAGGAGACAGAGGGGGTGATGTAGGGGTTGATAGAGGGGGTGATAGAGGGGGTGATGCAGGGGTTGATGGAGGGGGTGATAGAGACGGTTCGATGCGCGAGGAAATGGGATGACGGAGATAGTTTGACGCACGAGGAAATGGAGAAGAAAAGTGCACGAAAAAATTTAGGTTTCCTTAAATAGGCGCAAGGGCGAGAACAAGGAACATTCTAGAAACCCTAATCAAATGACCGATGAGAACATGACACGTGGAGATCAGCACCCGCTATCGAAGGATTTTGAAAGCAAAGTCACGACTATAGAGGTCCTTGACTAATTTCAGGATAGAAGGTCAATAGTGACAGCCTTCACAAAGGATCATATTTGCATTCCAACAACTCTTTAGAAGGCGCACGTAGTTTTTGAGAATTCTGAATCCATTCTTCACATCTAGAAGAACACTTGTATTCAGTCCTTCAAATGTAATAAACATGCCCTTAACCTTCTCTGCAGTCTCTTGTGGTAGAACTTTGTTATTGGCCGTTGCTTTCAAGAGAGAATGTGGCTGATTCAGCAGAGAAGTTGTGAATAATATATTTTTGCTTCATCTCATGACTAACTTGTATCTTTACTCTTCAACCTCCAAAGATAGACTAGCATGTCAATTTCTATCGCTATATGAGAACCTTAAGCTAATTGATCACTTCATCATGTGCTTGTAAAAGAGATCATAAGGTCTAGGATTGATTTATCCAAACAATTTCTATCATTGCTGAGGACTGTTTGTGATTCCACTTAGTTACAATGATTTCATTGGACCTTCCCTGTACTTGGTTCTGAAACTTTTCTGGTTAATAGGCTTGTAAAACTTTGCAGAATGTTGAAGAAATAGATAGATCAATGGTTATTAGCTGGAGTGGGCTCGTCATGCCAGATTTTAATTGTATGGTAAGTTGAATGTTTTAGCTCGAACAACATTTAAGTGGCTGAATGCTTCCTTCCAGCAAGAAGCGTGTGGATGACAGTTTCCCTTGAATAATCAGCACCGAGGGGAAAAGTATGTAAAAGTACCATGTTCTGCAAGGCGTCAACCTCTCTGATCTTCTTTCACCCTAGCTGCGTTTTGCAAAAATTCATCCTTCAAAGCCTCCTGTAAAGCATCCATTGAGGAAGATGACTTGTTTCTTCGAGGCATAGAGTCAAAGGTGTTGCAATCCATTTGAATCAAAGTCTTGATTCCACCACATTATTCTCTGGATCATTCTCGTAAAGCTCTCCAGGAGTACCGATGATATCGACCTCGTTGTCAACGTCACACCTGTGACTCGTCTAAAAGAAGAAAATTGTAGATTCTTTTGACATAGCTGCAATTCGATGCATCGTAGCTGCCATTCAAACTGTTATTCGATTTGCCGTTTTCAGTCTCCATCATCACATTCAAAAAACAGCCCAATCGAGTTATAAATCTTGTTTAAATTATGATTTGAAGTCCTTCCTCCTCTTCACTCTGAACGCAGAGCTCGCCCTTTCAAGACCAGTCGACCATCCTCCTTCTTCAGTCGTTCTTCTCGCCTTGAATCCATCCACTTGTCAATGCTCTCCCATACAGCATCTGCCTCCTTATCATCTTCATTGTATTCGAATGGATTTTTGGCATCGAGCACAGGCATCCGCTTTTTGCACTGAGAGGAGACCCAAGATCTATGATCCTCCCCACATCCATGCATTCCATGCCTCCCTCTCCCATATCAGCTCCTCCTTATCCTGCCTGTTTGCCTTCCTGCTTTTTCTTCCCCCCTCTATTCCTGCGAACACAATATCTGAAAATAGTATTCTTTTTTTCCACTGCTGTCTATGTTTCGCCTATCATTATGATTGCTTGCAAAAGGGAGAAAAAAGCGTGTATGGTGACGCTTCTCAATCACTACAAATGTGACAGGAGGTTAGTAGTTCGATTCCAGAAAAGCACATGCCTCGCGAATGGCATCCAGATTGGTCTTCCCGAACTTCAGTACAACACATTACGGTCATTCCCAAAATTAGGGGACAATTTCTATTTTCCCTTCCCTAGCACCAGGATTGACATCGACAAATTAGGGATTCTGTCCGCAACATACTACTGCCAATCTACCAAGACTATGGCCTGTGGGCTCGTGTGCTTTGTTTTACATCAATCCGCCAAAAATATTTCTACCATAATCCTTTCATAGATCACTCCGGCCCAGATAGGGATAGCCTCATTGTCGGCATACCACAAGATACCCTATGTATCCCGGCCTATGGAATCACTTTCTTCTGGATACATGATTCTGTCCATGAACATTGCAAAGCACATGCAACTTCCTCAGTGGTGGCAAATCCTGCAGAGTATACACATTGTGTGTACATGTTCCTTTATCAAACTCGTGTGCAACATTTCCACAATTGGGGCTTCCCACTGCGAGGGAGGCGTAGTGCCTCAGCCATAAGAGATGGAGTCAATTCCACCACCACCCAGCCATCCCTTAGCATTATGGAGTGGTTCCATCTAAAGGAGAGCATAAACATTTTATTGCCAATTTAGCCATAGCAAACTGGCATACTCCCCTTTTAAATCCCCTTTGAATTATTTCAGCATGCATTTCATGTCCTGTTTCCAAAGCTCCTGTAATGCTACAAGTTTTCAAGTTGCAAAGATAAATGAAAGCATCTGAACGCACCTCATCATCACGCCCATGTTTAGTATATCTTTTTGGTGGATTCCACATCTCGGATGCGCAGTAGTACGATATCCAGCCCCTCTAATCCTGCGCATCCTCCGGATGGGCCAACTACCCATGATCATTATCATCAAGATCCACAAACAGATCAATCTCTTCATTATGCATTTCCGGTATATCAACAAGATTATCTGTCATATCATCTGTCTCTTCCATTGGATTTTCTTCTCGTTGTTCTTCTCTTGCAAATTCTTCCAATGCATAATCTTCATCATCCCTTTTCTTGAAAATCTTGATTCTTTTTCCATCAATAGGCACTCTAAGCACTATCCCATCCAATTTTGTCAACTCATATGTTGCATTATCAAAGACATGTCTAACTATGTACGGCTCAAACCATCTTTTCACCATCTTCCGAAGTGCAGTATGCTGATTTTCAAGGCTGCTATCAAAGACTAATACCCAGTCTCCCTCTTCTATTGCTCTAGGTCGTAAGCGATGTCTGCTGTCAAACCTGTCCTTATTTCTTAATCTAGCAACCTTCAACCTGTCAATAGCTAGTTGAATATCCTCCGGTCTTCTCTCCAACTATCGAATCCGAAGAGCTAAGAGCTCCTCTCTCGTCAAATCCTCCTGCCAAAGTAAAACTGACCAAGTCAAAGCACAAGTCTGAGTCGGCATAACAGGTTTTTGACCATACATCAACTCTGCGGTCATATATCCTGTAGTAACACTGCGAGTCGTACGATCAACCCACAAAGCAAATGGTAGAAGTCTCGGCCATTCTCCAATCCGTCCTTTGCATGGTTTAGCTAATGCTTTCACTATCGACGGATGCCCTCTTTCACTCTTTTCATTTCCCTCTAGATTGTATGCTATGGTTAGAGCCAACTTGATTCCTAGTTGAGAGAAAAACTCCCTAGCTTCATCTGCATCCAATTCACTGCGATCCGCAGTGATCTTACCCACACAACCATACCTGCAGAAAATTTATTCCAATAAGAACTTACACACTGCACTAGTAGTCTTCGTTCTCAAAGATCTGCCCTCAACATGATTGGTAAGATCCTCTCTAGCCAAAACAATATATCTCATCTGCCATAGACCCATAGGCATAGTAACCAAGTCAACTACCCACATATAATGAATGCATAGCGGATAGGTCGGATGAAGCTCATCTCGATGATGCACTACTGAATACATCTGGCAGTCCCTGCATGTCTCTACAAAGTGAGAAACATCTCTATACATGCCTTTCCACCTATACATGCCTTTCCACCAATATTTCTCCTTGATTTTCTCATAAGTAGCCCACACTCCTCTATGACCAGCCCAAGGACTCTCATGAAACTCCCTCATCACCTGTAACTGTGTCTCTCTATCGCAGACAACCCGCAAAGGTAATCCGTCTCTTTTCTTCGGATGCTTCCAAAGAAATCCATCCTTGAGAAAATAACCATAGGCTTTCCTTTTGATCTTCTTGAACTCTTCATCTGTCCATTCATCTCTTTTGCTTAGTGTACTAAGGTACTTGCCAATCTGCAACCAATCTCCAACATAGAGTTCTTCTATGAAAGCCACAATATCATAGACATGGCAAACATGATCAACCATGGAGGCAAAAATTTCTGCATCATCCTCTTCTGCAAGTAGAGTCTCCTCATCATCATATCTGGCTCTAGACAGCATATCTGCCCCCACTGGATTATCGTTCCCTGCTATATGTTTAAATTTCGAATTTAATGACTTGATGTATGCAATCCATCTCAGCATAGCTATATCCGGAGTAGAGCAACTCATAATCATACCAATCAATGGCAAGCAATCTGTCTCTACCATAACTAAAGCTCCAATAAAGTACTCCTTGTCACATTTGAGAGCTGTAACAATCCCCAGTAACTCCCTCTTGATTTGCGGATATCTCCTCTGTCTCTCGTTTAGGACTTTTGCCCCAAACCGAATAGCATACCTGTTTCCATCTCCATCATCTTGACCCACAGCCCAACCTATGCCAATTGGACTAGTGTCAACTGTCAATACAATAGGCCTTCCGCAATTATAATCCACTTTCCTAAGAGTAGGAGCAATCTGCAATAACTTTTTCAATTTCCGCATGGCTCTAGTGTGGCTCTCATCCCAATAGAATTTCTGGCCCTTTCGAAGCAACTGATATAAACAATCTGCTATGTGTGCAAAATGAGGTATCCAAATCATATAAAGCACACAAGATCCAATGAATCTCCGTACCTCTGAAGTGGTAGAACAATACTCCGTAATCTTGCCTATAGCATCCACCTTATCAGGTGAGGGTTTCCTGCCATAATATCCACACATATGTCCAACAATGACAACCTCATTCACTCCAAAAACAGATTTTTTCTCACAAGCTGAAATATGATCAGCCACAAAGTGTTTGCATCCTTGCTCATTTAAACTCTCATTCTTCTCTTCTTCTGCACACCCCTTAATGGGCACATCATCCAAGAAAGGCATAGTAAGCTGAGGTATATAATCACGAAGAACCTTATGCATGGCATTCATCATATGCGCAACAAAATTGGTGGCACCTTGAGGCAAGGTACACATCTTGACAAGCCCAATAGGAGTTCTCATGGTGGTTATGTCCCTGCTTTCCAAAGCCAGCTGAAACTGATCATATCCTGAATACAAATCACCTAAAGAATAGATGGTACGTCCAGCAAATGCTTCTGCAAACTCATCCATAACTGGACCTATACCAACATTCCTGATAGTAACTCTGTTGACTGGCTGCATGTCCTGTATAAATCAGAGAGTACGATTCTTCTTTGGAACCGTAAACCACTTGTTTGAGTATGGTGCAGATGAAGGCTCAAGAATTCCCATCCTCATTTTCTCATTCAATAAATCAATCAGCTTTGGCACGTGTGCCTTAGGCACTGGAATAGGTTGGAGGTTCCATGGAATATGAGGAATAGTAAAAATGACCATAGGAGCAACAATATCCGGATTCACACATCCAATCTCATGTGGAAAAAAAGCAAACCCCCTTCCATGTCGCTCAAGCATCTCCTGAAATCATTACTTCTTTGTGGGTAGCAAGAAATCACCATTTCCAATTTTCAATTCAGCAAGAGTCTCTGCTGAAAATTTATGGCCTATTTGCTCCGGACTCCTCAAAATTGGCTGTTTGGTAGCCCTTTCTATTTGCTCATCACTGTCAGGTGGAAGCGATACAACTACCGGCTTCACCTTCTTATCCACATTTTTGTATTTCGTGTCAACCATGGCTTCATTATGCTCTTCTGCATTACTCAAATCTTGCTGTAAATCAACAATTCTGCACTCCAATGACTGAATATCCTCAGCCCTCTCCTCTATGGACTGCATAGAAACAGCCCTAAACTCTGGATGCTGAAATATTTCAGCAGTAAACTCTGTTGGCTGAAAGTTTTCAGCCCTCTGTGTCTCTGTAAGCTGATCATAATCAGCCGAAAACTCTGTTTGCTGAATTTCTTCAGCACTCAACACTTTTTGCTGAGTCACCTCAGCCTCTGACTCAATCTGTGACACAAAATCTGCAATTTCATGAAACATGTCTAGGGATTGCACTAATACATTACTGTGACAACTCTGCATATCAGCTTTCAGCATATCTTCCATCTCTGTCATCGTATCTACACAAATCATACTGTCATACATCCCATCTATGTGCTCATCATCCTCTAAAATTCCTACATCTTTCAAAATTTTCTCCTTCCTGCATATGTACTGCCTGGCAGCTCTAGGCAACCTAGAAGTCTTCTGATAGCTCATCGAACTGTTTGCTGAAATCCCAACAAAACTGGAGGAGAAAACCCGAATCTCTCACAGTCGTCTCGCGAAACGGCGGTACCTAATGAAAACCCGAATCTCTCACAGTGGACAAAGGTGCATCTCTGAGAGTATCCCTGTTTCTAACATGGTTCACACACAGAGTCATAAATTGAACTGCTCTCATGCCATCTTTACTGCGAATCCATGCATAAGCAGATCCATCATCCATTACCTTTGTTTCCATGCGCATCTCTGTGATGAATGGCTATCCAAGAAATATGGGATAAGAGCATGAATCCTACACAAAGAAATGGAAATCCTCCTCTACATCTCCAATAGAAACCCTGACACTGGGACAGGCAGCATACAAATCACCTGCAGTGTTGTTGGCGGCTCTCATACGCAACCCATGCTCTACATCCATAGGCCATCTGTTACTTTCATAAACTCCACGAACTATGAGATTAATCTCTGAACCATGATCCACCAAAGCAACATAAGGCACCTGTTTCTCTCCAATTTTTACCATCATCCTTGTAGTTGCCCTAGCCCAATGACTCCACGAAAAGTGACTACGCGGAATCAAGACAGGCTCATCAGTTTCAGCATAATGCATAGGCTGAACCCTCTTCTCTATTTGTGGAAAAATAGAAGCATTCTCAACCAAAACCTCATCCTCATCCTCTTCCAACTCCCTGTGTATCAGTCATAGGCAATGCATGTCTTTTCCTCTTCATGACCTCTTGAAACTGATCTTGAAACTCTCTTTTCGAGATGCCCAAAATCTCAAAAATAGTGAAAGTCACCTCACTGCCAAGTATCTTGTCATTAAAGATTTCCTTCATGTCTATAGATGTCTCAATATCAGACATCAATCTAAACCCTGGCTGCTTTCTCTCTCTAGGCTCTTGCCTCTTTTCTCTCTTTTGAGCATCTTCCATCTCTCGTTCTGGCCCTGGTCTCAAAGACGGTCCTGCAGTAGGTGGAGTAACAAACTCACCCCCTCTAGTCTTTTTAGCTACACTTGGATTTTCTTCATCCTTCTTATGCTTCTCCTCAACAAGTACATCTACTCCCTCAGACTTAGCCAAGTAGGCATAAATAGAGTACTTGTCAACAAGCGAATCCCAACCTCTCTCTAATCTGATGCTAGAGCCTGCACTAGTCAAAACAGTTTGCTGAATTTTTCCCTTGTTTGTAGTCTCCATAGCATAAGTCCATAGTCCTGACTCATTCTTTGATCCCTTCTCAATCTGGACTCCATATGCAGAAGCATCTCCTCTAGCTATCACATAAGAAGTACGCGCAGCCATGTCATCCACTAACTTCTTCATTCCGCCTTTCCCAAAGATGGTAGCAAGCAGAGCTCCTGTTTCAGTCAACCAAATCTTACCATCTTGTTGCCAAAATACCAAATTTTTCCTCCTTGCATCTTGAAAAGATTCACAATCCCTGCAATGCTGATGGTCCATACTATCACACCAAATACATCTCCGATCTCTCCTAGGTGCACTAGAAACACTCCTAGGTGTAGTAAAAGCACTAGAAGAAATAATAGGCGCAGTCGAAGCAAACTGCTCTTTCAATTTTCCCACCAACTCCGCTTTAACTGACTCCAGTGTCAAATCCGTTATGCCTTTGATTATGTCATCAAGATAGGTAGGCACCGATGGAGCGGATGGTTTTGGAGCAAAAGGTGCTGGCATCGATCGTGGAACAGGAGGAATAGGAGGAGTGGAAACAGTAGGCACTGGCATAGGCCAAGAAATTGGCTGAGGAGGAGAAGAAATAACAGGGATAGAAGCAGGCATAGGAGTAGATGATGGTGTCGGTGTCATAGAACCATTCTGTAGGCGGGTCTTCCATATCCTTCTCTTGGTCAAAGTCGAGACTGCATCCTGGGCATCTTGCCAATCTGTTTTAAGACCCATAGGCTTTGTGCGATCCTCAAGAAGCTCTCCCAATTTTTCCTAAAGAGCAGGATCTGCAGCTTGCAAGAAAAGCTTAAATTTTTCAACATCCAATACTCTTTGTTCAATGGCATCAAGCTGACTATACCTCTCTTCAAATTCTTGAATCAACTCTGAAGCAGCTAAACCTTTGTTTGTCATGTAGACCCACTCTTGGAATGACCGCCGTGTAGCCATGCCAAAGTCCTCAAGGAAATACTCTTCTTTTAGGCCTTTCTTAAAATCTTGCCAATGCGAATTTTGAATAAAAAGATCAATCACTTTTGCCCTCAAGGCGGGTGTGACAAGACAAAGGAAGTACTTACTCATAAGTCCAACTGGATCTCCAAAAAACCCCACCTTGATCTCATATGTCTTCAAATATGCTGAAACATTACGGCCATCAAATAGCTTCTTCTCATTCTCAACTGCTTCAATCGCCTTAGTCGTGCTGTTTGCATTCTCCTGCTCCGATTAGAGTTGCCTTTGCTCAAACAACTGTTGTTGATGCAATTGCTGCTCCTGCTGTTGCATATACAATTGTGTCTGCTAATTTCGAAGCTGCATATACATGGACATATTCTGCAAAATCTGCTTTAGATCATCTGTTGAAGTACTTGACGCAGCATCATTGATGGAGTTGAAGTAGAGGACGCAGCTGGAATTGTAGAAGAGGCTGAAATAGATGCTGAAGTATCTCCCATCCTGAAATTTCTGCGACGCTTTCACGTCGGGTTCACCAAAGATGTCGAAGGATTTCGAAAGCAAAGTCACAACCACAAAGCTCCTTGACTAATTTTAGGATAGAAGGTCAATAGTGACAGCCTTCACAAAGGATCATATTTGCATTCCAACAACTCTTTAGAAGGCGCACTTAGTTTTTGAGAATTCTGAATCCATTCTTCACATCTAGAAGAACACTTGTATTCAGTCCTTCAAATGTAATAAACATGCCCTTAACCTTCTCTGCAGTCTCTTGTGGTAGAACTTTGTTATTGGCCGTTGCTTTCAAGAGAGAATGTGGCTGATTCAGCAGAGAAGTTCTGAATAATATATTTCTGCTTCATCTCATGACTAACTTGTATCTTTACTCTTCAACCTCCAAAGATAGACTAGCATGTCAATTTCTGTCCTATATGAGAACCTTAAGCTAATTGATCACTTCATCATGTGCTTGTAAAAGAGATCATAAGGTCTAGGATTGATTTATCCAAATGATTTCTGTCATTGCTGAGGACTGTTTGTGATTCCACTTAGTTGTAATGATTTCGTTGGACCTTCCCTGTACTTGGTTCTGAAACTTTTCTGGTTAATGGGCTTGTAAAACTTTGCAGAATGTCGAAGAAACAGATAGTTGAATGGTTATTAGCTGGAGTGGGCTCGTCATGCCAGATTTTAATTGTATGATAAGTTGAATGTTTTAGCTCGAACAACATTTAAGTGGTTGAATGCTTCCTTCCAGCAAGAAGCATGTGGATGACAGTTTCCCTTGAATAATCAGCACCGGGGGGAAAAGTATGTAAAAGTACCATGTTCTGCAAGGCGTCAACCTCTCTGATCTTCTTTCGCCCCAGCTGCGTTTTGCAAAAATTCATCCTTCAAAGCCTGGTGTAAAGCATCTGTTGAGGAAGATGACTTGTTTCTTCGAGACATAGAGTCAAAGGTGTTGCAATCCATTTGAATCAAAGTCTTGATTCCACCACATTATTCTCTGGATCATTCTCGTAAAGCTCTCCAGGATACTGATGATATCAACCTCGTTGTCAACGTCACACCTGTGACTCGTCTGAAAGAAGAAAATTGTAGGTTCTTTCGACATAGCTGCGATTCAATTCATCATAGCTGCCATTCAATCTGTTATTCGATCCGTTGTTTTCAGTCTCCATCATCACATTCAGAAAACAGCCCAATCGAGTTATAAATCTTGTTTAAATTATCATTTGAAGTCCTTCCTCCTCTTCACTGTGAACGCAGAGCTCGCCCTTTCAAGACCAGTCGACCATCCTCCTTCTTCATTCATTCTTGTCGCCATGAATCCATCCACTTGTCAATGCTCTCCCATACAACATCTGCCTCCTTATCATCTTCATTGTATTCGAATGGATTTTTGGCATCGAGCACAGGCGTCCCCTTTTTTCACTGAGGGGAGACCCAAGATCTATGATCCTCCCTACATCCATGCATTCCGTGCCTCCCTCTCCCATATCAACTCCTCCTTATCCTGCCTATTTGCCTTCATGCTTTTTCTTCCCCCCTCTATTCCTGCGAACACAATATCTGAAAATAGTGTTCTTTTTTTCCACTGCTGTCTATGTTTCACCTATCATTATGATTGCTTGCAAAAGGGGAAAAAAAGCGTATATGGTGACGCTTCTCAATCACGAAATATGTGACAGGAGGTTAGTAGTTCGATTCAGAAAAGCACATGCCTCACGAATGGCATCCAGATTGGTCTTCTCGAGCTTCAGTACAACTTTTTTAGCAGCAGATTTATTAGACAACGGTGGCTTGCTGTTTCCATCGATTGCTTGCAAATCCAAGTTAGAGTACTCACATTATGCCGAGACTGAATGACATGTTTAGAACTTCTTGACGTTAAAGGATCTACCCCTTATTTGCCTTTTGTTCATAGACACATTACGATCATTCCCAGAATTAGGGGACAATTTCTCTTTTCCCTTCCCTAGCACCGGGATTGACACCGACAAATTAGGGATTCTGTCCGCAACATACTCCTGCCAATCTACCAAGACTATGGCCTGTGGGCTCGTGTGTTTTGTTTTACATCAATCCGCCAAAAATATTTCTGCCATAATCCTTTCATATATCACTCCGGCCCAGATAGGGATAGCCTCATTATCGGCATACCACAAGATACCCTATGTATCCCGGCCTATGGAATCACTTTCTTCTGGATACATGATTCTGTCCATGAACATTCCAAAGCACATGCAACTTCCTCAGTGGTGGCAAATCCTGCAGAGTATACACATTGTGTGTATATGTTCCTTTATCAAACTCGTGTGCAACATTTCCACAATTGGGGCTTCCCACTGCAAGGGAGGCGTAGTGCCTCAGCCACAAGAGATGGAGTCAATTCCACCACCACCCAGCCATCCCTTAGCCTTATGGAGTGGTTCCATCTAAAGGAGAGCATAAACATTTTATTGCCACTTTAGCCATAACAAACTAGCATACTCCCCTTTTAAATCCCCTTTGAATTATTTCAGCATGCATTTCATGTCCTATTTCCAAAGCTCCTGTAATGCTACAAGATTTCAAGTTGCAAAGATAAATGAAAGCATCTGAACGCACCTCATCATCACGCCCATGTTCAGTATATCTTTTTGGTGGATTCCGCATCTCGGATGCACAACAGTACGACATCCACCCCCTCTAACCCTGCGCTGTCGAAGGGTTTCGAAAGCAAAGTCGCAACCACAAAGGACCATGACTAATTTCAAGATAGAAGATCAGCAAAGATGCAAAGATGAAAGAATCTATGTAGAATAATAGATCCGTCAAACTTTCATTGAGACCTCATCTATGGAGCAATGATAAGATCAAAAGCAAGTTTGAGCTAAGCATAGAATTCATCCTTCAATGTCTGGTTGATTTCAGTTCATAGGAGTTGAACATATGCATAATCAATCTGTCTTCAAGCTTTGTGTTTGAATCAAGGTATCAAGGAAATTGATTCATAGAATTGTACTAAAGTCGATTTAAAAAAATACATGCATACTATAAAAAATTTTCTGATATTGATGGTCAGGCATCATCCTCTGATTCTGCCGGCATTCAATCAAGAACCTTTGTACAAAGCTGTTGTCACTATTAAAATAGTGACCAGTTGAGCTAGTAGCCCTTTTTCAGGTATAGATGCAGTCTTTTGAAAATGCAAAAGCTCTTCACCATTTGTAAAGCTCAATACAGGATTCCAGGGTACTTCAATGCAATCAATCCCAGCATGTTTTTTTTGTTATTCTTGATAAGAAAGATCCACCAACAACAATGTCAATATTATGTTGGTCCACAATATACTCCACCATTGCACGAGACATATTCTCATGACTCCACTTTACACCCCAGGTAATACACGTGGCAGAAACTCGTTCTTAAAAACATGACTGAAAGGGCCATGCCCCACATCATGTAGAAGGCCTGCTAGCCTTACTGTAACTATGTCTGAGCACTCAATCCCAAGTTCATCTCCCTAATATTGAGAAAGACGTTGCACATCCTGCCCAGCTAGCCAGTATACACTAAGTGAATGTTCAAATCTAGTATGCACTGCACCTGGAAAAACCATATGGCACATGCCAAGCTGTTTGACATCGTGTAGCCTTTGAAACTGCTCTGTATCAATAAACTTGAAGCTCAGTTATCAACGTCTATACTATTGCGCCCAGTTCAAAGCAAGGTTACATTGAGCATTTCAGATCAATTTGTAGCAGCAAAACAAACACACTCATCGGATGATACCGCAGGAGCTGGCGGGAAGAGAACAGAGCCGCCATGGAGCATTCTTTAATAGGCTGTGCAAAAGCAACCCAGTGTCATTCTCCTTCAGCCTAAGTCGCCCTCCAATTATCCCGCTGGTCTGATATGCTTCTCAGGGAGATTCAGATTCCGAATAAAGACTGTTCAACTCCTTTTTGATGGTACATTGAATCGAGGGAGCAGAGTACTTATAAGACGATACTTTTCTGTTACCTACACTAAGATTTCTCACCCTTTCAACTTCCAGCTCGGCCTCTTCTAGCCGTTCTTCATGTTGAGGAGAGAGATGGGGTTTACGGCCCTTGCTGTGCGCATTATCATGATGAGAGTGTAAGATCGTGTGCTCTGCCACTCAGGAACTGGAAGACTCAGGGTCCGGGTACTATCGAAATTCTGCTTCAAGCACAGATGAGCATTTGGCGTACTCAGATTCGGAATTGGATTCTTGAAATTCAAGCCGTTCTTGCACCTGGCACATTGAGCCCACCCGCCATGAAAGTATCAACGAATGCAATCTGCATCTCATCAATACAATAACGATCGGCTTTTTCCCCCCTAAACTTCAGACCAGATGACAACAATCACCCCAAAACTTCTCCCCCATTCCGCAACTTTGCTGTCAATCTGCTCTCGTACTTCAGGATGTATTTCACCAGTGTCACCAGTGAACAAAGCCAAGAATCCTTGAGTTCTGCTATTGATTACATCAATCTCGTGCAGAGTCACAACATGGACCCTTCTTTTCGCTTCTGGAGTTCTCCATCAGGACATTGCACAAACCGAAAAGCACTCGATATCCAGCATATGCCCCCATCTATAAACAGGACTCCTGGTATTATCTCTGCTTTCCCCTGTTCTCCTCATCTTTATTTTTTTCTCTCTGATCTTCCTCTGCCCCCAAATTGGCTTCCCTCCCAGAAAAGCTTCTGAAAGCGGCTGTTTTTCTAGGGTTGTGTCCCTTCCCACTCTCGGTGTGCGAATTAGATGGGTAGGACCACAAAGATCACTAGGATCCATCGGAACTTGACCAGGTAGTCAACAATAGTAATCTTCCTCTTTGGGCAGACAAGTGGTTGTTGAAGATCTGAAGACATGGTTGCCCGGTGGAAGGCAAGGCAGGTTGACTATACCTTGACCAGATTATTATGCTACACAACACAGGTCGAGTCAGACGAGCACCCACATGATGGGTGCAATGTTACCTGGTCCCATGTTCCAGCTCCTCTTTACAGCCTATTTTTTTATTCCTAAAGCCCCACAAGATTTCAGACAGCAAATAAATATGAGAGCATCTAAAGGTACGCTCCCTTGTTGCATCTCTCCAAAACATTTTAAAACTTCCTCATCAAAACCATAATCAACATATCCTGACATAAGTGCTGCCCATGAGATTGCAACTCGAGTTACCAATCTATCAAAAACTCCATGTTCTTCTACACGCATGTCACATTTAGCGTACATGTCAACCAGAGCATTACGGATAAGTTCCTCTTGCACCAAACTCCTCTTCACTATATTTCTCGCATAGAATGAAAGAGCAAACATAACGACTAAGTATGTACAAAGTATCAAATCACACACACAACTTTTGGGTGGTTTTCACACCTCGAATGCGCAGCAATACGACAGCGCATCCTCCGGATGGGCCAACTACCCATGATCATTATCATCAAGATCCACAAATAGATCAATCTCTTCATTATGCATTTTCGGTATATCAACAAGATTGTCTGTCATATCATCTGTCTCTTCCATTGGAGTTTCTTCTCGTTCTTCTTCTCTTGCAAATTCTACCAATGCATAATCTTCATCATCTCTTTTCTTGAAAATCTTGATTATTTTTCCATCGATAGGCACTCTAAGCACTGTCCCATCCAATTTTGTCAACTCATATGTTGCATTATCAAAGACATGTCTGACTATGTACGGCCCAAACCATGTTTTCACCATCTTCCGAAGTGCAGTATGCTAATTTTCAAGGCTGCTATCAAAGACTAATACCTAGTCTCCCTCTTCTATTGTTCTAGGCCGTAAGCGATGCCTGCTGTCAAACCTCTCCTTATTTCTTAGTCTAGCAACCTTCAACCTGTCAATAGCTAGTTGAATATCCTCTGGTCTTCTCTCCAACTGTTGAATCCGAAGAGCTAAGAGCTCCTCTGTCGTCAAATCCTCCTGCCAAGGTAAAACTGACCAAGTCAAAGTACAAGTCTTAGTCGGCATAACAGGTTTTTGACCATACATCAACTCTGCGGGCATATATCATGTAGTAACATTGTGAGTCGTACGATCAGCCCACAAAGCAAATGGTAGAAGTCTTGGCCATTCTCCAATTCGTCCTTTGCATGCTTTAGCTAATGCTTTCACTATCGGCGGATGCCCTCTTTCACTCTTTCCATTTCCCTCTGGATTGTATGCTGTGGTTAGAGCCAACTTGATTCCTAGTTGAGAGAAAAACTCCCTAGCTTCATCTGCATCCAATTCACCATGATCCGCAGTGATCTTACCCACACAACCATACCTGCAGAAAATTTCTTCCAATAAGAACTTACACACTGCACTAGTGGTCTTCGTTCCCAAAGATCTGCTCTCAACATGATTGATAAGATCCTCTCTAGCCAAAACAATATATCTCATCTGCCATAGACCCATAGGCATAGTAACCAAGTCAACTACCCACTTATAATGAATGCATACCGGATAGGTTAGATGAAGCTCATCTCGATGACGCACTACCAAATACATCTGGCAGTCCCTGCATGTCTCTACAAAGTGAGAAACATCTCTATACATGCCTTTCCACCAATATTTCTCCTTGATTTTCTCATAAGTAGCCCACACTCCTCTATGACCAGCCCAAGGACTCTCATGAAACTCCCTCATCACCTGTAACTGTGTCTCTCTATCGCAGACAACCCGCAAATGTAATCCGCCTCTTTTCTTCGGATGCTTCCAAAGAAATCCCCGTCCTTGAGAAAATAACCATAGGCTTTCCTTCTGATCTTCTTGAACTCTTCATCTGTCCATTCATCTCTTTTGCTTAGTGTACTAAGGTACTTGCCAATCTGCAACCAATCTCCAACATAGAGTTCTTCTATGAAAGCCACAATATCATAGACATGGCAAACATGATCAACCATAGTGGCTGAAATTTCTGCATCATCCTCTTCTGCAACTAGAGTCTCCTCATCATCATATCTGGCTCTAGACAACATATCTGCCACCACTGGATTATCCTTCCCTGCTATGTGTTTAAATTTCAGATTTAATGACTTGATGTATGCAATCCATCTCAGCATAGCTATATCCGGAGTAGAGCAACTCGTAATCATACCAATTAATGGCAAGCAATCTGTCTCTACCACAACTGAAGCTCCAATAAAGTACTCCTTGTCACATTTGAGAGCTGTAACAATCCCCAGTAACTCCCTCTTGATTTGCGGATATCTCCTCTGTCTCTCGTTTAGGACTTTCGGCCCAAACTGAATAGCATACCTGTTTCCATCTCCATCATCTTGACCCACAGCCCAACCTATGCCAATTGGACTAGTGTCAACTGTCAATACAATAGGCCTTCCACAATTATAATCCACTTTCCTAAGAGTAGGAGCAATCTGCAATAACTTTTTCAATTTCCGCATGGCTCTAGTGTGGCTCTCATCCCAATAGAATTTCTGGCCCTTTCGAAGCAACTGATATAAACAATCTGCTATATGTGCAAAATGAGGTATCCAAATCATATAAAGCACACAAGATCCAATGAATCTCCGTACCTCTGAAGTGGTAGAACAATACTCCGTAATCTTGCCTATAGCATCCATCTTATCAGGTGAGGGTTTCCTGCCATAATATCCACACATATGTCCAACAATGACAACCTCATTCACTCCAAAAACAGATTTTTTCTCACAAGTTGAAATATGATCAGCCACAAAGTGTTTGCATCCTTGCTCATTTAAACTCTCATTCTTCTCTTCTTCTGCACACCCCTTAATGGGCACATCATCCAAGAAAGGCATAGTAAGCTGAGGTATATAATCACGAAGAACCTTATGCATGGCATTCATCATATGCGCAACAAAATTGGTGGCACCTTGAGGCAAGGTACACATCCTGACAAGCCCAATAGGAGTTCTCATGGTGGTTATGTCCCTGCTTTCCAAAGCCAGCTGAAACTGATCATATCCTGAATACAAATCACCTAAAGAATAGATGGCACGTCCAGCAAATGCTTCTGCAAACTCATCCATAACTGGACCTATACCAACATTCCTGATAGTAACTCTATTGACTGGCTGCATGTCCTGTATAAATCAGAGAGTACGATTCTTCTTTGGAACCGTAAACCACTTGTTTGAGTATGGTGCAGATGAAGGCTGGATTCCCATCCTCATTTTCTCATTCAATAAATCAATCAGCTTTGGCACGTGTGCCTTAGGCACTGGAATAGGTCGGAGGTTCCATGGAATATGAGGAATAGTAAAAATGACCATAGGAGCAACAATATTCGGATTCACACATCCAATCTCATGTGGGAAAAAAGCAAACCCCCTTCCATGTCGCTCAAGCATCTCTCCTGAAATCATTGCTTCTCTGTGGGTAGCAAGAAATCACCATTTCCAATTTTCAATTCAGCAAGAGTCTCTGCTGAAAATTTATGGCCTATATGCTCCGAATTCCTCAAAATTGGCTGTTTGGCAGCCCTCTCTATTTGCTGATCATTGTCAGGTGGAAGCGGTACAGCTACCGGCTTCACCTTCTTATCCGCAGTTCTGTATTTCGTGTCAACCCAGGCTTCATTATGCTCTTCTGCATTACTCAAATCTTGCTGCAAATCAGCAATTCTGCACTCCAATGACTGAATATCCTCAGCCCTTTGCTCTATGGAATGCATAGAAACAGCCCTAAACTCTGGATGCTGAAATATTTCAACAGTAAACTCTATTGGCTGAAAGTTTTTAGGCCTCTGTGTATCTGAAAGCTGATCATAATCAGTCGGAAACTCTTTGTTGAATTTCTTCAGCACTCAACACTTTTTGCTGAGTCACCTCAGCTTCTGACTCAATCTGTGACACAAAATCTGCAATTTCATGAAACATGTCCAGGGATTGCACTAATACATTACTGTGACAACTTTGCATATCAGCTTTCAGCATATCTTCCATTTCTGTCATCGTATCTGCACAAATCATATTGTCATACATCCCATCTATGTGCTCATCATCCTCTAAAATTCCTACATTTTTCAAATTTTTCTCCTTCCTGCATATGTATTGCTTGGCAGCTCTAGGCAACCTAGAAGCCTTGTGATAGCTCATTGAACTATTTGCTGAAATCCCAACAAAGCTGGAGGAGAAAACACTACTGCGAGGAGGCGAGAACTCCAATCCCCTCTCCTCTGTACCACCGTCGTCTTGCGAAACGGCGGTACCTAATGAAAACCCGAATCTCTCACAGTGGACAAAGGTGCATCTCTGAGAGTATCCCTGTTTCTAACATGGTTCACACACAGAGTCATAAACTGAACTGCTCTCATGCCATCTTTACTGCGAATCCGTGCATAAGCAGATCCATCATCCATTACCTTTGTTTCCATGCGCATCTCTGTGATGAATGGCTGTCCAAGAATTATGGGATAAAAGCATGAATCCTGCACAAAGAAATGGAAATCCTCCTCTACATCTCCAATAGAAACCCTGACACTGGGACAGGTAGCATACAAATCACCTGCAGTGTTGTTGGCGGCTCTCATATGCCACCCATGCTCTACATCCATAGGCCATCTGTTACTTTCATAAACTCCACGAACTATGAGATTAATCTTTGAACCATGATCCACCAAAGCAACATAAGGCACTTGCTTCTCTCCAATTTTTACCATCGTCTCTATAGTTGCCCTAGCCCAATGACTTCGCGAAAAGTGACTACCTGGTATCAAGACAGGCTCATCAGTTTCAGCATAATGTATAGGCTGAAACCTCTTCTCTATCTGTGGAAAAACAGAAGCATTCTGAACCAAAGCCTCATCCTCATCCTCTTCCAACTCCCCAATCAAAACTCCCTGTGTATCAGTAGTAGGCAATGCATGTCTTTTCCTCTTCAGGACTTCTTGAAACTGATCTTGAAACTCTCTTTCTGAGATGTCCAAAACCTCAGAAATAGTGAAAGTCACCTCACTGCCAAGTATCTTGTCATTAAAGATTTTCTTCATGTCCGTAGATGTCTCAATATCAGTCATCAATCTAAACCCTGGCTGCTTTCTCTCTCTAGGCTCTTGCCTCTTTTCTCTCTTTTGAGCATCTTCCATCTCTCGTTCTGGCCCTGGTCTCAAAGACGGTCCTGCAGTAGGTGGAGTAACAAACTCACCCCCTCTAGTCTTTTTAGCTGCACTTGGATTTTCTTCATCCCTCTTATGCTTCTCCTCAACAAGTACATCTACTCCCTGAGACTTAGCCAAGTAGGCATAAATAGAGTACATGTCAACAGGCGAATCCCAACATGTCTCTGATCTGATGCTAGAGCCTGCACTAGTCAAAACAATTTGCTGAATTTTTCCCTTGTTTGTAGTCTCCATAGCATAAGTCCATAGTGCTGACTGATTCTGTGATCCTTTCTCAATCTGGACTCCATATGCAGAAGCATCTCCTCTAGCTATCACATAAGAAGTACGCGCAACCATGTCAATGTCATCCACTAACTTCTTCATTCCACCTTTCCCAAAGTTGGTAGTAAGCAGAGCTCCTATTTCAGTCAACCAAATCTTAGCATCTTGTCCCCAAAATACCAAATTTTTCCTCCTTGCATCTTGAAAAGATTCACAATCCCTTCAATGCTGATGGTCCATACTATCACACCAAATACATTTCCGATCTCTCCTAGGTGCACTAGCAACACTCCTAGGTGCAATAAAGAAATAATAGGTGCAGTCGAAGCAAACTGCTCTTTCAATTTTCCCACCAACTTCACTTTAACTGACTCCAGTGTCAAATCCATGATGCCTTTGATTATGTCATCAAGAGAGGTAGGCACTGATGGAGCGGATGGTTTTGGAGCAAAAGGTATTGGCGTCGGTCGTGGAACAGGAGGAATAGGAGGAGTGGAAACAGTAGGCACTGGCATAGGCCAAGAAACTGGCTGAGGAGGAGAAGAAATAACAGGGATAGAAGCAGGCATAGGAGTAGATAATGGTGTCGGTGTCATAGAACCATTCTGTAGGCGGGTCTTCCATATCCTTCTCTTGGTCAAAGTCGAGACTGCATCCTGGGCATCTTGCCAATCTGTTTTAAGACCCATAGGCTTCGTGCGATCCTCAAGGATCTCTCCCAATTCTTCTTGAAGAACAGGATCTGCAGCTTGCAAGAAAAGCTCAACTTTTTCAACATCCAATACTCTTTGTTCAATGGCATCAAGCTGACTATACCTCTCTTCAAATTCTTGAATCAACTCTGAAGCAGCTAAACCTTTGTTTGTCATGTAGACCCACTCTCGGAATGACCGCCGTGTAGCCATGCCAAAGTCCTCAAGGAAATACTCTTCTTTCAGGCCTTTCTTAAAATCTTGCCAATGCGAATTTTGAATAAAAAGATCAGTCACTTTTGCCCTCAAGGCGGGTGTGACAAGACGAAGGAAGTACTTACTCATAAGTCCAGCTGGAACTCCAAAAAACCCCATCTTGATCTCATATGTCTTCAAATATGCTGAAACATTACGGCCATCAAATAGCTTCTTCTCATTCTCAACTGTTTCAATCGCCTTAGTCGCGTTGTTTGCATTCTCCTGCTCCGAATATAGTTGCCTTTGTTGAGACAACTGTTGTTGATGCAATTGCTATTGCTGCTGCATATACAATTGTCTCTGCTGATTTTGAAGCTGCATATACATGGACATATTCTACAAAATCTGCTTTAGATCATCTGTTGAAGTACTTGACACAACAGTCATTGATGGAGCTGTAGTAGAGGACGCAACTGGAATTGTAGAAGAGGCTGAAATAGATGCTGAAGTATCTCCCATCCTGACATTTCTACGACGCTTTCACATCGGGTTCACCAAAGATCTCGAAGGATTTCGAAAGCAAAGTCACGACCACAGAGGTCCTTGACTAATTTCAGGATAGAAGGTCAATAGTGACAGCCTTCACAAAGGATCATATTTGCATTCCAACAACTCTTTAGAAGGCGCATGTAGTTTTTGAGAATTCTGAATCCATTCTTCACGTCTAGAAGAACACTTGTATTCAGTCCTTCAAATGTAATAAACATGCCCTTAACCTTCTCTGTAGTCTTTTGTGGTAGAACTTTGTTATTGGCCGTTGCTTTCAAGAGAGAATGTTGCTGATTTAGCAGAGAAGTTCTGAATAATATATTTCTGCTTCATCTCATGACTAACTTGTATCTTTACTCTTCAACCTCCAAAAATAGACTAGCATGTCAATTTCTGTCATGTTTGAGAACCTTAAGCTAATTGATCACTTCATCATGTGCTTGTGAAAGAGATCATAAGGTCTAGGATTGATTTATCCAAACGATTTCTTTCATTGCTGAGGACTGTTTGTGATTCCACTTAGTTGCAATGATTTCGTTGGACCTTCCCTATACTTGGTTCTGAAACTTTTCAGATTTTAATTGTATGATAAGTTGAATGTTTTATCTCGAACAACATTTAAGTGGCTGAATGCTTCCTTCTAGCAAGAAGCGTGTGGATGACAGTTTCCCTTGAATAATCAGCACTGGGGGGAAAAGTATGTAAAAGTACCCTGTTCTGCAAGGCGTCAACCTCTCTGATCTTCTTTCGCCCCAGCTGCGTTTTGCAAAAATTCATCCTTCAAAGCCTGGTGTAAAGCATCTGTTGAGGAAGATGACTTGTTTCTTCGAGACATAGAGTCAAAGGTGTTGCAATCCATTTGAATCAAAGTCTTGATTCCACCACATTATTCTCTGGATCATTCTCGTAAAGCTCTCCAGGATACTGATGATATCAACCTCGTTGTCAACGTCACACCTGTGACTCGTCTGAAAGAAGAAAATTGTAGGTTCTTTCGACATAGCTGCAATTCAATTCATCATAGCTGCCATTCAATCTGTTATTCGATCCACCGTTTTCAGTCTCCATCATCACATTCAGAAAACAGCCCAATCGAGTTATAAATCTTGTGTAAATTATAATTTGAAGTCCTTCCTCCTCTTCACTGTGAACGTAGAGCTCGCCCTTTCAAGACCAGTGAACCATCCTCCTTCTTCAGTCGTTCTTCTCGCCTTGAATCCATCCACTTGTCAATGCTCTCCCATACAGCATCTGCCTCCTTATCATATTCATTGTATTCGAATGGATTTGTGGCATCAAGCACAGGCGTCCCCTTTTTGCACTGAGAGGAGACCCAAGATCTATGATCCTCCCCACATCCATGCATTCCGTGCCTCCCTCTCCCATATCAGCTCCTCCTTATCCTGCCTGTTTGCCTTCCTGCTTTTTCTTCCCCCCTCTATTCTTGCGAACACAATATCTAAAAATAGTGTTCTTTTTTTCCACTGCTATCTATGTTTCGCCTATCATTATGATTGCTTGCAAAAGGGAAAAAAAAGCGTGTATGGTGATGCTTCTCAATCACTACAAATGTGACAGGAGGTTAGTAGTTCGATTCCAAAAAAGCACATGCCTCGCGAATGGCATCCAGATTGTTCTTCCCGAGCTTCAGTAAAACTTTTTTAGCAGCAGATTTATTAGACAACGGTGGCTTGCTGTTTCCATCGATTGCTTGCAAATCCAAGTTAGAGTACTCACATTATGCCGAGACTGAATGACATGTTTAGAACTTCTTAAAGCCAAAGCATCTACCCCTGATTTGCCTTTTGTTCATAGACACATTACGGTCATTCCCAGAATTAGGGGACAATTTCTATTTTCCCTTCCCTAGCACCAGTATTGACGCTGAAAAATTAGGGATTCTGTCCGCAACATACTCCTACCAATCTACCAAGACTATGGCCTGTGAGTTCGTGTGCTTTGTTTTACATCAACATGCCAAAAATATTTCTGCCATAATCCTTTCATACATCACTCCGGCCCAGATAGGGATAGCCTCATTGTCCGCATACCACAAGATACCCTATGTATCCCGGCCTATGGAATCACTTTCTTCTGGATACATGATTCTGTCCATGAACATCTCAAAGCACATGCAACTTCCTTAGTGGTGGCAAATCCTGCAGAGTATACACATTGTGTGTACATGTTCCTTTCGTGTGCAACATTTCCACAATTGGGGCTTCCCACTACGAGGGAGGCGTAGTGCCTCAGCCACAAGAGATGGAGTCAATTCCACCACCACCCAGCCATCCCTTAGCCTTATGGAGTGCTTCCATCTAAAGGAGAGCATAAACATTTTATTGCCACTTTAGTCATAGCAAATTGGCATACTCCCCTTTTAAATCCCCTTTGAATTATTTCAACATGCATTTCATGTCCTGTTTCCAAAGCTCCTGTAATGCTACAAGTTTTCAAGTTGCAAAGATAAATGAAAGCATCTGAACGCACCTCATCATCAGGCCCATGTTCAGTATATCTTTTTGGTGGATCCCACATCTCGGATGCGCACCAATACGACACCGCAAGTATATAAGAACTTCTCAGTTGGCAGGAATGCGATTTCACACCTTACGTCACGACTGCCATTCGTCCAACAGCTCTGACGTATCCGATCGACAGAGTTGCCGTACATCCGATGTTAGTGACGTCAAAAGCTATTGAATTGTCTGAAACAATGCGATAGAATACTTCACCAACTTAAGCAAGAACCTTCATTGTGTTGTATGGTCCTCAAATCTCCGAAACAGCGTGATATCGTTCATTAGCACTTTTGCAACATCCTCAATCGCGTTGTATCGAACTTCACTCCTACGACCGGGGAACTCGTGCTTTTGATTGCGTAAGCAATTGCCAATAAAAAGCGATTAGGGCAAAGCAGAAACTCAAATTCGCTCTATCTTGTTGTATTGGTCCTGCCTTTATTGCGAAGCAAGGAGGAGTTTAAGGCTTCCATCTAGTATTTGTTACGGTGCGATGGGAGTCTATTGTCATCGTGTTTAGCTTCCTTATCGCGTCGTGTGGGTCTCAATGGCCAGGACAAAACAAACTGCAAGGAATGTCTTGGTGAAGAAATCTTTTGAAGAAGGTCCTGAGCTAACTGTTGAGGAGACAATTGAAGAAATTGTTGTCCCTGTTACACCAGCTTCTGCTGGTAAAATTTGTTCAGGTGAATCCTCAGAGAACAAGTTATCTGGTGAGTTTGAGCCCTCAGCTTCTCCTCATTCTCAGGTTCCCAAGGAAGCCCTTGTGAGGAAAAAGAGAAAGTCAAGATGGTTTTATATGTAGAGATGTTTTGCAGAGATAAGGAAAGCTCAAAAGTCAACTAGTCACCTCATTCCTAAGGCTACATTTTTTAGACTGGTCAAGGAGATATCTGATAGATTGTCCTCTATTGCTTCTGTGGATGACCTTAACAAGAGATGGCAGCTATCTGCCCTACTATGGTTGCAAGAGGCAGCAGAGGATTTTCTAATAGATTTTATGAATGATGCTTATATTGCAGCTGCCCATGCACATCGAATTACATTAATGAATAAAAACTTTAGTATAGTTAGTAGACTCAAATATAGGTTTGACAAAGTTTTGAAGCCTCTTCCATCAACTGATCAAAAGGCATTTGAAATCCTCAATGTTCCACCCATGAGAAAGCAGAAAGAGCCACCAGCACCCAAGATTGAAGAGGTTACCCATTTGTATCCTACAAGGGTTGCAAGTGAGCAGGAGGTTGTCTTGGAGGAGAAAAGGAAAGAGGTAATAGAAAATGAGGATCTGATCTATCAGAGAAAGATTTTGTCTCTTGGCCAAGAGAACTACGAGAGGATGGGCAAAGTGTAAGATTTTGTCTCTTGGCCAAGAGAACTACGAGAGGATGGGCAAAGTGTATGACCAAATGGTCATGAATGTTTCTGTTAGTCTTGAGAAAGAAGACTACCTCAGCAATTCTCCAGAGGATAAGATCCTATTTGAGAAAAAGGATACTCAACTAACAGATTCAGTAGTTTATTGTTGTTTGAGGTAAGGTCTTTTGCTTCTCTTTATTTATAATGAATTTTTCCAAGGGTCTTTATATTGCAGTCATTCTCTTATTCATTCTCTACTTTGTATACATGGCATATGTTGCTTCTCTTAGCATTGATATTGCTAAGGGTATATTTGTTATTGATCCACTTCTTTCTGTGGATTTGTTTTCAAAATCTGATTCAAATTTTGCAAGGTTTTTAAAGGACTTCGATAGTGCCACAAACCGTCACATTTTTTTTCCATATATCGAAAGGCACTTTCTTCAACATTCTATCTCTTGATGATTTGTCTTTAAGGTTATTTCTCACTTGTGTTTTTGTTTGTAGAGGACACTGAACCCTAATCTATATCGACATTCTTGCAAAAGAGGTCATTTTTATGAATTCTCTTTTAGGAATCCATGGCCAATCAAAGATGTATTGTTAATAAACACTCTTTATTTTATCTTTTATTGGATAAAGTTTATAGTATTCGCTAATAAGTTAATATATGTAGTGTTGCTAGACTTGTTACTACTCACTTGGACACCAGCTTTCAAAGCATTGTTGATCCTCAGAGACCTTTCAAGTTTCTTCTTCAAGAGGTCCCATTGCAAAATGATGTACATAGTTGTGGCTGAGAGTGGTTTCAAATGCTTCAAGGATAATAGATTCAAAGTTACTAAATGTAGAGGGGGTGAATGTAAGTTTCCTATGCTTTATCCTTTTTATAGTGAAAGTCTCTTGATACTTCAAATAACTTGTGTGGTTTGTTACAGTGCAGAGACTACCCTGAGTCATACATGTGGTGGATACGAGAGAGGTGTATTGAACTACTTTTAGATAGGGAAATTACACCGGTGGACCCAGATTCCCCTCTCCCAGCTAAAAGTTCCAAAGGACAGGCAACAATGAAGGACAAAGGCAAGAAAATGGCAACCAT
This sequence comes from Lygodium microphyllum, assembly GCF_053477565.2. NCBI lineage: Eukaryota > Viridiplantae > Streptophyta > Polypodiopsida > Schizaeales > Lygodiaceae > Lygodium > Lygodium microphyllum. The sequence goes on along the minus strand of NC_141143.1, from coordinate 21,555,152 downwards.
CAAGAAAAAGAAGTCTCCAAGGTCCAAACAAAAGGGGCCCAAAATGAAGGGCATGCCTAAGCTTTCTCCATTGAAATTTAGTCCATCCCCTCTAAAGCCCAAGGAGAAAAGAGTGCCTGAGGTAATTAAGTTATTCGAGTGACCACGGAAAACACCTACTAAGAGGAAACTAGCGATGATGGATGAAAGTATGGAAGATGAAACAGCTTTTCCAAAGAAAGAGAGAAATCCTAAGGATGGAGAAGCTAAAGAAAGGCCTGAGGATGGAAAAGCCAAAGATCAAAGAGAAGCTAAAGAATAGCCTTATAATTACTAGTTTGTCTATTTGTACTGAAGTAACATTCCCCTTGTGTATACATCTGTAGTGCAATATTCTAACCCAAAATGTAATGATATGTCATTTTCATCTTACCCATGAAAGGTAATTTTTTATTCGAATCATAGAGAATTATAAAGCTTGTACCAAGTCTTTCCTATTAAATTGTACTGCAATTTGTAACTCATGATATAATGAAATCATTTTGGTCCACAAACGACGATTTGTTATTCACAGAATCACTACAAAGCTTATACCAAGATTTTTTTAAAGAATACTTATCAATGTGTATAGTTCCATGTTTTTGGCAGCAATATTTTTTAGCAAAAGAAAGATTCAAATTTATTTATACATGCATATTTATGGTCCGAAACTCACAACACTAGGAGGCAAACAACTCATACATGATACAGAGCTCTCAGCTCTTTTTCCAATTACAACACCATTTACCTTAAACTTATATCTAGGAGTAACATTCTCTAAAAACTCCAAGGTGTCTCTTACATCCTTAAGACTCCACTTTGAAGTAATGTTCACCTCCTTTACTTCTTGTGCGGTAACTTGTATTCTAAGTTTCAATGTCTTACAATCAATATCTGAATCTAAAGGAACCCAAGCACCCAATCTAAATTTGTATCTTCTGTAATCAAAACCTATGATAAGAGATTGCCAAGATATATTATAGGATAAACCCAATGATTGAGGGAACACATTGCACCTTATAAAGTCACCTTTGTGGTTAGATTCCTTGACTTTCCAACATAAACCTAAAATTTTGTCCGAATCTTCCTTTGAAAAATTTGTGTTTAGCCATGAAACCTTCGTCGGTTGTAAACATGATGTTTTAAAGCAAGCTACGAAAACATGCAAAGGTAAAAACCGTGATAAGCGTACTCTTCTCGAGATCCTTCCAGGAGTCATAACCTTTTAAAAATATTGAGCAATCTTGAGTTTAAAACTCTCCATTGTTGCTTCATTAGGCATCTCCCAATCCAAAGATGAGAGGCTTGGTAATTGCACATATTCAAGGTATCCATACACACCTACTCTTGAAGGAACCACATATTGTGCATAATACACAAAAATTCAACTTTCATGAAAAAAACTCGTGGTCTGATCAGCATAAATAATGCCTGCAAACTCTTTATGAATGGCATGGAATGTTCCGTTGAGGCTCTCCACAGGTTGCCACTCAAAACTTGTTGATGGAAAGATGTCTACAACCAACAATCCATTATTTAGCATATGCTTCAAACAAAACCATATACTCACGTAATCCTGACAACTCAAACTTACAGTATGCTTGCTCGAAAAAACATTCCCATGGAGTCAAGTGCATATCTCTAGCCATGTAAACATGTTGCACCAAAGCAAACTAGCCTTGAGGCATGGTTTTGAAGGCAAAGATATGTCCCTGCTAAGGCATGTGTCCATATTTCAGCCTTTGGACCAACCATCACTTGGTCATGCATTCTATCCAACTATAGACCAAAAGTAGAAGCATGTACCGCCGCATAAGCATTTTGAACCGCCAAGTCTTCCAACAACTTCTGCATACCTCCCTTTCTGAAATTCAAAGCAAGAGGCAATCCCATTTCTTATGCATGGATCTTACCATCTTTCCAAAAGATGAGTTGCTATGCCACAAGGCCTCCTGATAAGCAGTACAATCCTTTCTCTCATGCTGCAAACTATCACACCACATACATCTTTTTCCTGGCTTAGGGGTTGTTACCCATCCCCCCTTTCCTCTTGTCCTTTTTCATCCAATTTTGCAACCTTCAATTGAAGATCCCGCATGCTTTTGACCAATTCATCTAAGACATCTTCCCTAACAGAGGGAACAATAGCAAGTACAACCATATTTTAGACACAGAAGCAGGTGGCTTACTAGATACATCAATTGTCTTGCCCGTAACAATGGGCAAGCTAGAGACATAAAGTCTTTCTCTTCTTCTATGCTTATTCACAAGTGCAGTAATAGCTTCCTTGACATGTCTCCACTCTGTTTTCAAATGTGTCTCTGTAGTATGATGCTCCAGCAAATCATCAAGCTTCTCTTGAAGCTCAAGATCAGCTACCTATAGAAACAATTCAATTTTCTGGCTTGCAAGAGCTTGCTATTCTGCAAGATCCAACTACTCAAATTGGCTTTCAAATTCTCTTAACAATTCTGTAGCCACAAGACCCTTATTGTGATGCCAGGAGGCATATTACATGGTGGATTTTGTGCCACGATGGATTCCGTGAGGTTTTACGGTGGATTCTGTAAACTTTTATTACCGGGGCTCATACACAAAGTGGATTCTTTGTGCAAGAAGTTGATGGGGACGCCTATCCTTTTCGGGCGTTGTGTTAATTTTATGTGTACATGGGTGATTCCATAGCGGGTGATTCTGCAAAATACATATTTAATTAATAAACATTTATAAGTTTAGAGTGCGCACTCATGATAGATTAAGGTTAGGATTGATTTCTAACCAATTAATTTATTTATGTAGCTAAAGACTGCTAGGTATTCTCTTTTGTCAGTTTAATTGTATTATTTTACTAACAATTGTGAATGCTTCAGTTGATGTGTAGAGATAGCAGCAGTGGCGGTGGAAAGCATTGGAGGATAGCGTATATTCAAATTATCGTCAATATTTTGATGGGTGCATACCTTAGGCATGGCGCCTATATTTTGTCGCGCTTATTTATTAAGGCGCTTGATATTTATTTATTATTTTTTATGCGCATGGGCTCACGATTTAGATATTTGTATTGGACATTGTATTTGGGTACGCCTAACTGTTAGAGATCATAGCCTGTTTGGAGGGCAGCTGCACAGTCGGACCAGCAGGGCAGCTGCACAGTCGAACTGCCATGTGGCAGTCCGACTGCCTGCAGCCCATTCGGCTGCATTTAATGCAACCGACCTATTTTCTGGCTGCGCCCTATTTCTGGCACCCTATTTCATATCAGATTTCGGCTATTTATAGTCGACACTTTCAACAGTCTAGACACACTTCTCTGACGTAGATTACAGACCAATGACACGCAGTTTCTGTCTCTATTCATAGATTTCAGACAGCAGACAGTGCAGACTGCAGCAGACTTCGAGGTGGACAGTAGGTTGCATCGTCGAGGTGGAGACACGCAGTCCAGCGCACTGCGCCCATGTATATCTTTGTATTCAGCATTCTTTATACAGCAGATCTTCATCGTCCACTATCTCTTTCTCTCCCTTCTCTCTCTGCGTTCTCTCTCTCTCAGTCCTATGCTTCTGCACCGCTGCACTCTGACATGGTATCAGAGCACTGTTTGAGGGCTGACTGAGCGCAGAATCAACCTGAAGAGGAGTTTCCATCGCGACACAAATTTGCGTTTTTTGCGTTTAAGGGCAGACAGGAGGGCTGCGCCTTGGAACAAGGCTGAAACGAGTGTGGGCGCACAGGAAAGGAGTACAGGTGGTGGATTTGCTGCTGTTTACTACTGTTTGACGCAGAGGAAGTTTGAGTTTTCAGCCCACAAGTGCAGGTTTTGCTTTTTCATCGCCTCCGGCGGGTGAAGAAGCTACAGGACGCGGAAGAGCCTTAGCAAGCTGAGTTTTCCCAGTCAGAGGGGGCTGCTTTTGCGTTTGAGAAGGCATTGCAGGTGAAGATGTCTACAGAGATGGACTTGGAGTTCCAGGCGATTATGGACCGGAAGGTGCCTGTCTTACCGGCTCTTCCTACAGATCAGAAGCTCGACGGCGACAACTACCGCATTTGGCGCGTCATGATGTTGGCCATCCTTGAGTCCTATGATTTGGCGGAGTTGGTATAGGAGGAGATTGACCGGCCCTCGGTAAGAGATGAGTCCAAACTCTCTTCCGATGCTCATGCGGAGTTGGCCAGGGTCCAGTCTCATTGGGACAAACTGAATGCCAGGATTCGATCCTTTTTCTTCCTATCATGCACTACAGCCGTGATCGCTCACATCGAGCACTTGACGGTGGCTCGTGAGATATGGCTGGAGCTTGATCAAATGTACAATCGGATGACCCTGATGAAGAGGGTTTCTTTGGAGGTTCAGATGCGGACCTTGTCCGTAAATAAGTCTTCTTCGCTACGGGAGCACATTAACAAGCTAAGGCAGCTACAGATGCAGGTTCAAAATGTGGGAAAGTTGATTTCCTCCGAAGACATGGCGATCACACTATTGTCCCAGTTGCCGCCACGATTCGGTACATTTTACTCTGCCCTTATTGCTTCGGGGCGAGAGTCTACTCTTCGGTGGGAAGAGTTGGTTCCTATGGTCTTGGACCAAGAGGAACAGTTAAACGGACAGAATGCTTCCAAGTCGGAGGCGCTGACAGATCAAGCCTCTCAGAAGAAGGGGAAGGACCAAAAGAAGAAGAAGGGGGATAACAAGTCCAAGAAGGACAAGGAGAAGGACAAGGACAAAGACTCCACATGCCATATTTGTGGAAAGACTGGCCATTGGAAGAAGGATTTCCCTGACAAAGACACGAAGGACACCAAGAAGAAGGACACCAAGGATTCTGGAGCGGTGGCTGCACCCTCATCAGCTGCATTTCTTCATCTAGCTGTCATTGAGGACGCTTCACCGAATGCTTCTGATGCTGCGATGACGGCTCCCCAGGCTCGAGAGTGGATTGTTGATAGTGGTGCCTCACGGCACATGACTCCTTCATCAGATGGTGTTGCCCAGCTGCGACCCTCGCGTGGGCAAATTCTCATTGGAGGTAGCTCTTCAGTTTCTATTGCAGGTTGGGGTAAGATGCAGCTTATTCCGGATGGACGAGGTGGTACCCATACCTCAGAGGTTTTGCATGTACCAGGATTAGGGTACCATCTCCTTTCAGTTCATAAGATTTGCTCCCTTGGTCTTTTGGTGGAGTTTGATAGCACTACGGTACGAGTCCTTGATCGTGGATCGAGGAAGGTTCTCTCATCCGGATATGAGGAGAATGGCATTTACAAACTGAAGTCTTCCACTGCCCTCTCTACTCTTCTTCTTACCTCACAATCACAATCTGAATTATGGCATGCTCGGTTTGGTCACCTGAACTATGACTGTCTTCGGAGGGCGTCACGTGGACAGCTTGTTCGAGGGTTGCCGGATATAGTGGTGAGCCAGCAGCCATGTGTCTCCTGCATTCGGGGGAAGCAGCATAGAGATGCCATTCCCCACACAGCTTCGCGGCGGTCTACTTCACCGATGGAGCTAGTATCTACGGATCTATGTGGCCCTATGAGGAATGAGTCCCTGCGTGGGAGCTCATACTTCATGCTGATCGTGGATGACTATAGCAGGATGACATGGGCCTATTTTTTGGCACTAAATTCAGAAGCTTTCTCGCACTTCAAGGATTGGCTTCTCTTTGAGGAGAACCGATCAGGCTGGAAGTTGAAGACCTTGCGATCCGACAAGGGAGGTGAATTTGTGTCTAATGAGTTTGCTCGGTTTTGTGCAGATAGAGGAATTCACCAGGAGTTTGCCAATACCAATACTCCTCAAGAAAATGGTATTCTTGAACGGAAGAACTGCAGTGTGATCGAGATGGCGCGCACCATGATGGAGCACCACAGACCCCTCCGGTTCTGTGGGCCGAGGCTGTGGCTACTGCAGTCCACATCCTTAATCGATCCCCTACTTCGGCCGTGGAAGGGATGACCCCATTTGAGGCTTATTTTGGGACGAAGCCAGATGTTTCTTACTTTCGGGTCTTTGGATGTGATGCCTATGTTCACATTCCCAAGGCTCACCGTGATAAATTTGAAGCGGCTTCCCGAAAACAGGTATTTGTTGGCTACAGCTCCCAGTCCCAAGGCTACCGACTGTATGATCCCGTCAAGTGGGATGTGTACACTAGCCGTGATGTGCAGTTTGTGGAGGTTCCGGCTACTTCAACGGGTGAGGAGCATCCCGTTCTTGGAGATCCAGGGGAGAGTTGGGCTCCTTCTACAGTTCCACTGGAGCCCGTGCCTTTTGATTATGATATTGTTTCTGACACAGAGTCTACTGTTCCACCGGACGCCTCTGAGGAGTTACCACCGGTGGATATTCTAGAGTCTTCTGCTGATGGAGAACGACGAGGGGAGGTTCGGCCTCCTCCTCGCTGGGCCCGTGACACACTCCGTGATTCAAGGATCGAGGGGGTTCCTGAGGAGTGGGGACCGCAGGATGGTCCGCGGCGGTCACGAAGGCACCAGGCACATTCAACGGAGCTTGTTTGCTCCAACTATTGTTTGATGACCCGTGTTATGCAGGATCGAGAGCCCACCTCCGTGAAGGAGGCTTTACAGTCCGCACCATGGAAGAAAGCTATGAAAGACGAGTTGGAGGCTATTGAGAGGAATGGCACTTGGTCACTCGTGCCCCACCCCCCGAAGAAGAAGGTGATTGGAGTCAAGTGGGTCTTCAAGACCAAATATCTCAGTGATGGTACTTTGGATAAGCACAAGGCTTGCCTTGTTGCTAAAGGTTTTGCACAACGCCCAGGGATTGACTATCATGACACTTTTGCCCCCACAGCTCGTATGGCGACCATTAGAGATGTTCTTGCTTTGGTTGGCCATAGGAGATGGCCTGTTTATCAGTTGGATGTGAAGTCGGCCTTCCTGAATGGTGATTTGAAGGAGGAGATCTATGTTGAGCAGCCTCCTGGCTTTGGTTCTTCAGATGGGGAAGTCTACAGGTTGAAGAAGGCCTTGTATGGCCTCAAGCAGGCCCCGCGTGCATGGAACGAGAAGATTGATTCGTTCCTCCAGTCTTAGTTGGGATATCGGCGGTCCAAGGCCAATCCGCAGCTGTATGTTCACACTTCCGAGGATGGTTGTGTGCTGTTTGTATTATATGTTGATGATTTGATTGTCACAGGTGATGATGCACAGCACGTCCATGAGACGAAGTCAGCTTTACATCGGACGTTCGAGATGACGGATTTGGGTCTACTCCATTTCTTTTTGGGCCATGAGATTTATCAGTCTCAGAGGGGGATTTTTATCTCTCAACAGAGATATGTACAGGAGCTCTTGATGTCTTTTGAGATGGAGGATTGTCGGGCCCTCTCTACTCCTATGGATCCAAACTGGAAGGCCACTTCCCATTCAGCTTCTCCTTTGGCGGATGCGTCTCGCTATCGACGGTTGATTGGGTCCTTAATTTGGCTTCTCAACACCAGGTTGATCTATGTTTTGCTGGCTGCTCAGAGGATACTTCAGTATCTAAGGGGGACGTCTGATTTGGGGATTCATTACCCCGCAGGGACAGATGGGTCAGATCTTGTACTTGCAGGTTGGAGCGACTCGGATTGGACCGGTGATGTGGACCACAGGCGGTCTACTACAGGTTACTGTTTTACTTTGGGTGCCGGTGTTATTTCATGGAGTAGCAAGAAGCAGCCCACGGTAGCCCTTTCGTCTACTGAGGCGGAGTATCGGGCCGCGTCTTCCACTACATGCGAGGTTGTATGGCTTCGGAGATTATTGGAGGAGCTTGGGTGCCCCCAGACTCGTCCTACATTGCTGCTATGTGACAATGAGAGTTGCATTGCCTTGGCAAGGAACCCTGTTTTTCATGCCCGGACGAAGCACATTGAGATCCAGTACCACTTCATCCGAGAAAAGCTTCTGGATGAGACCATCACTGTGGAGTATTGCAAGACGGAGGATAATCTTGCGGATTTGTTTACGAAGGCGCTTCCTCAGGCTCTACTTCGGCGACATTCCAGATCCCTCAGGCTTTTGCCATGTCTAGGCTCTGAGAGGGAGTGTAAGAGATCATAGCCTGTTTGGAGGGCAGCTGCACAGTCGGACCAGCAGGGCAACTGCACAGTCGAACTGTGCAGTCGGACTACCATGTGGCAGTCTGACTGCCTGCAGCCCAGTCAGCTGCATTTAATGTAGCCGACCTATTTTTTGACTGCGCCCTATTTCTGGTGCCCTATTTCATGTCAGATTTCGGCTATTTATAGTCGACACTTTCAGCAGTCTGGACACACTTCTCTGACGCAGATTACAGACCGGTGATGCGCAGTTTCTGTCTTTGTTCACAGATTTCAGATAGCAGACAGTGCAGACTGCAGCAGACTTCGAGGTGGACAGCAGGTTGCATCGTCGAGGTGGAGACACGCAGTCCAGCGCACTGCGCCCGAGTATATCTTTGTATTCAGCATTCTTTATACAACAGATCTTCATCATCCACTGTCTCTTTCTCTCCCTTCTCTCTCTGCGTTCTCTCTCTCTCAGTCCTACGCTTCCGCACCGCTGCACTCTGACACTAACTTCTTGGGCGCCCATTAGCTTTATTTCTATTTGACACAAAAGCTAAAGTGTGCTATTTTGTAATTTGGGCTATTATTTGAGCTTGAAGATGATTAATACATAAAATACATACTTTGCGCTCACACAAGGCATGGGGGTAGATTGCACCCAATTGGTCTCTTATTCATGTCGTGCAAGCTTTCTACATTGATTTGTGTGCAAAAAGTAGAGTTCTTTTGTTCTCGGGGGCCTTCTGACGCTCACTACGCGCACTTACGGCATCCAATCTGTGCACCAGTGGTATCAGAGCGAAGCTGAGATCGAGAGCTTCCAATCGCTTACCATCTTGCGCAAAGGCAGAGCTCCTAGTCTACAGTCAATTTCGTCGAGAACGGTCGATACCAATGACTTCTTAGTGGTCAAGAACCCCTATCTGCAGCCTCTGATCGCGAAGGACCGCGGCCTGAGGAGGCGGAGAACCACTTGTGCATCTCCTTCTTCAAGTCGTTTTGAACCATACTGACAGTAAGCTTCCACATCCGAAAGCTTAAAAGATTTATATCAAAGTTTATTAAGATTAAGTAATAATCTTAATAAGAAAGCTTAAAGCCCCACAATTTCACGATTTACCGCAGCAGCATCTTGACGTCAGAATCGGCGCAAAAAACGCCCCCCCTAAATCGTCGACAGTCAGATTCACTAAGCTTAGTTACATAATCTTTAAAATTCCTAAGTCTACTAAGTCCTCCAAGCTTACTTACTCCTGCAAGTTTTGCAAGTCACAAAAGTCACCACAGACTCATTCAACTATTCCCATAAAGACTGTTTACATGCAGAAGCACATAATCACAGAATTGCTCTCTGGTAGACCCTATTCCTATTTGCAGACTTGCTGAACCAGTTTCAGCAAACGTAGAAGGTCATACAAAGATTATACGCAACTTCTATGAAGACAAAAAATACCGCAATTACGAAAGAGGAAGACTATAAAAGCCAAACAAAATTTATAAGCCTTGTATACCCAACTTTGAGCTACACTCATCCCGCTAATCAGATTTCGAGAGTGTGAGGTTTTTTGGATTTTACAGGATGACGGAACAAAATATGGACGATTTTATGGCTGAGAGTGATTTACCCGAACTAATGATGGAACAAAAATTGGATTTGATTATGATGTAGCTTGATGAAGAACGAAGAGCCCGACAAGCTTTGCAAGTTCAATTGGCCAATTTGCAATGATCTACCACCGGCAAAGATGGACCGCAACCCAAAGATCTTATACGACATACCATCGATGCGATGCTTGAAGCCCAATCCATTCACAAAGAAACAAAGATAAGTAAAAGAAACTTCAAATTTCGTATTTTCAATGGATCTCGAGATGGAAAGACTGTACTTGTATTTATCAGTCAGTTTGATGATTACTTTCATGAAGAGACATATGCTGAGAAAGACAAAATTAAATGTGTCACTAACCATTTAGTCAATCGAGCATCTCTATGGTGGACTATGGTTCGCAAGAGCATTGATTGTCCCACTACCTGGGAGAGTTTCCAAAAGAATTTTTTGCAGAATTTCCTTTCTCCTCAATTCCATGAAAAAGCCATCAAGCAATGGGATCTTCTACAGCAAAGAGATCGTGAACCTATTTCCCAATACACTGAACGTTTTTAGAATGCCCTATTGCAATTACGCATGCTCGAAGATGTACCTGAAGCGACTCACAAACGCAAGTTTATGTCTGGTCTACTTGGACATTATTATGTTGAAGTCAATACGTTCAAGCCAACAACCCTTGAAGATGCAATTTCCTTGGCTCATGACACTGAAGACAAGATTCGAGGAAGAGACAAGCGTCCACAACAATTTCAAACTAATGGTAACTATGGTTCCAAGCAATTCAATTCAAATTTTAGAAGATTCAATCAAAGCCGTTTTCTTCCATCTTCATTTTGTAAATCTTGGACACGACCACCTACTTTGCCATCAAATACCAATCCAAACCCTAAGCCATCCTCACAGCCAAATCCCAATATTCCTAAACTTCCTGCCATTACCAACAATGTATCTAAATCCAAACCTATAGTTTGTTACAAATGCCATCAACTTGGACATCTAGCAACCAATTTCCAATCGAAAAAGCCACCTGTCCATATCAATTATCTTGGAGCAATGGAAGATGAAGAACGTGAGGAAATGCCTGACTTTACGGAAGATGATGATGACCTTGGTACTACTTCGGATACTCTGCCAGGTATGCCAACTCCATATTCTTTGTTGACAATGAAATGTTTTATGCATGGTAAAGAAAAAACTATTTTGCATGATGATGGTAGAACACGTGATTTTATTTATGCAAAGTTAGTAAAAGAATTGAATTTACAAACTGTTTCTACACATTATCGCATTAAAGCAGCATTCCTAGGCACAAGATATAATGGAACACAAGAGGTGCATAACTTAGAAATTAAAATTGGTGAATATACTGAATGAAGGAATTTCCTAGTTGTACCTTTGCAGTCTAGTGACATTATTTTACGAATGCCTTGGCATCATCAGTATAACCCTGATATAGATTATTCTACGCATTCAATTAAAATCTATTTTCAAGGAAAACAAATCACATTGCATGGTATGCACGCTTTTAATAATTTTCCACTGCTTACTCATACTCAAGCTAAACATGCATTACGTAAAAGTAGCAAATCTTATTTAATATGGGTAAATGAGCTTCAAGCTAAATAAAAACATATGCATCCTAGGCATAAACAATTTCTTGTTCAATTTAAAGATTGTTTTGCTGATGATTTACCACCTGGACTACCACCCTCACGACCTGAAGATCACAAAATAGATTTAATTCCTGGTACACAACCACCATGTAAAGCACCATATAGGCATAACTAAATTGAACAGAAAGAAATTCAAAATCCAATAGAAGAATTGCTTAACAGAGGATTAATTAGACCTAGTAGTTCTCCATTTGGTACACCTGTTTTATTAGTAAAGAATAATAATAATACTTATCGCATGTGCATTGATTATCATGCCTTGAACAAAATTTACTGTTAAGAATAGATATCAGATTCCTAGGATAGATGATCTTATGGATAAACTACAAGGTTCTGCCATATTTAGTAAGATAGATCTTAAATCTGGTTATCATTAAGTAAGAATGGATAAATCTGATATATTCAAAACTGCATTTAGAACACAATTTGGACACTATGAATTTGTAGTGATGCCTTTTGGTCTAACTAATGCACCAACTACATTTAGTCGAATGATGAATTGCATATTTTTAAAAGATCAGCATTGTGTTATAGTATTCTTTGATGATATATTGGTATTCAATAAAAATGAGAATGAGCATTATGAACATCTGTCTTTAGTTTTCAAGTTGTTAAAAGATAATCAATTGTATGCTAATCCAGAAAAGAGTGAATTCTTTCAAACAGAAATTGAATATCTAGGACACATTGTTTCATCGGAAGGTATTAAGGTTGACCCTAAAAAGATAGAAGCAATTTTGAATTGGCCCATACCCAAAAATGTGCATGAGTTACATTCTTTTCTAGGTCTTGCTAGCTTTTATAGAAAGTTTGGAATTGCTAGCTGTAGTACAAGCCTTACGTCAATGGAAACATTACTTAATGGGTTCTGAGTTTATGATCAAAACTGACCAACAGAGCATTAGACATCTCCTTAGTCACTACAACATATACATGCTATATCGACGTTTATAATGACGTTTTCTTTATACATGAAAAATATCCCCATCATCGCTATTAGCGTTGCTACAAAACCGTTGCTATTTGCCTTGCTATTTTCGTGGCTAATTTCGTACCGATGAAATTAGCGACGGTTACAGAGGAATTTTTGACGCTAATATGGACGATTGCAAAATTATTTTGCAACACTAATACCGATGGTTGCAGAAAAAAAAATTTGTGGCAGAGCTGCAGATGCAGCCCTGCCATAGTTAGAGCCACACATGGCTAAGAGACAATTCCTGCTGTCAAAGAAGTTAGACAATCGATCCCAAATAATGACAAGACTTTGCAAACAAGTACTTTCATGACATGAATTAACACAAATGTGCACTGCATTGATAAAGAAAATAACAGAACTTAAATTGAGAAGTGCTATTGCGACAAAGCAAATATGTATACACCTGTACATCAATATGTGGTGAATAACATGGAGATGTGTATATGGAGTCATGCTACAACATAGAAGTCCGAATGATATACACTTAGCTATTACATATGGAGGATAGAACCATAAGGCCTTACATAATACAAGATGGGGAGTAATCCTATGTAGCCTAATCTACTCTCTACGACTCATCCGCATCAGACAAACTCCTCTGGCTGTAGTGGCATATCGAAGGGAGCCTGCAATAGCAAATACATATATAATTGTGAGTACCAAATACAAACTGACATATAATGACAGATTTCTCAAATTAGGAATGATATTTATTACTACTTACCAGTCCTCGGCAAGCATAGAGCTTCTCGATCAGGGCACTCAAGCCATGCTTCTCCCCGTATGTCACCTCTAGTACAATCGGGTCGCGATTCGTAAAACCTTGCTGTGGCACACAAACATTGAAAAACAACGTACTTGAGATTCATGTTCGAAATGCATACATCAACATGGATGCCATTAAATTAGAGTACTCTGCCCTATTAATACTTACAAAATCTGCCAGGAATGTTGCGTAGCTGCTGCTACCAAGGTGATGCACCAATCCTACGTCCAAGCGCACATTTGCTGCGTCCTTCTACTGCTTCCACTTGTCTGGAGTGGATATCGCCTCATCCTGGAGATTACTCCAGTCCTCTGTAACCAGCTACTCTGGCTTCGATTTGCCCTGCTTGACTGCTTTGTGTGCATCAGACCGCCTATGCGACTGATAGTCACGCACACGCGTCATCATCCACCCTCTCGAAAATCTATCATTGCTAGAGGGCTGAGGGAACTCTCAATACAATGTATCGATTATGTACTCCTTGTTGGCATCTGGGATCTGCTTCCACTTGTCTGTAATGTTGTGTCGAAATACTTGTTGGCACAACTCATGCATCCTAGAGATGACAGCTTTTCCCTCATCATTCATGTATAAATGGCCAGTGGCCTTATCTATGAGATACGAGTAACTTGCAAGATTTTGCAAACGGGTACTTTCATGACATTAATACAAATGTGTCAAACACAACTTGAATTGATAAGTGTTACTGCGAAAAAGGATGCAAAAATACATACCTGGAGGAGTGGGTTTCGTGTACTTCTTGTTGGCCCTAGGAGTGATCGGTGGGGTGCGTGAAGGAGTGGGAGCAGTAGACGTCTATCCGCCACCGCCAATGAAAGACGGTGTCGACTCCCTGGTGGCAGTGCGAGTGGGAGAGACTGCATTTGTATCCCCACAATAGGAGCTGCCTCCTCCTCGACTACGTGACTCTGAAGCAAAGCGAGACTTGTGACTGCGTCTACTAGAGACCGAAGCATTGGACCGATCGATCGTGCTGAGGTGGAACGGGAAAGCTGTGCATCGGCTCTATCTCTGACCCGTGCTAGTAGCTGCTTTGGTGAGAAACGCACTAGCATCGCGTCAATATCGTCATCTGTAAAATCGCGACTCATCCTGCCATCCGTACCCAAATCCTAAACCTGCACATACAAGGAAAAATAATAATATTAGATAATGAATTGCAAGACATAATAAAACGAAGACTTAATTTGCAAGAATTTATTTTAAAATAATAAAAAAATTTAGATAATACAAAACACCATACTCCAAAAACATACAAACTGTCCTGACCGATTTGCAAAAAGTGGCATTGCTGTAGTGGGAGGAACGTTTTGATCGAGTCACTTTTGTTTAGGGTTCCACAATCTCATCTTGACATAGCTCAGTACACACTAGGAAATCTATACAAAATTCTCCATAAAATGAGGACTCTACTTCATTTTCAAAAAACCCATCCTCTATCTCCTCTATCTCCATAGGTGAGATGTCTTGGTCCTCCAGGCGGTTCATCCTAGTTTCTTGTATGCCTTCTGTCATTGCCGCTATTAAAGGTGTCTCTTCTACGATCAGTACGGGGGTTCTGGCAAACATGGGGATACTCCTAGATGTCATGGGAATGACATACCACCATTGAGGTTGTTGCGGATTAGGGAAAAAGATGACCTGATCCATATTACGATTAGTAGAAAAGTCCACTTTGAGATTGCTAAAGCACGTCAAGTATTAGGGACTCTTACCTGCACACAGTGATTTGGCAAAACAAATGTATCACTCAAATCGGTCCACTTCTTCGTTGAGTCAATCTCAACAAAGCCACTTGGCTCTCGCCGAACAGTTGCACCTGCTCCTTCAAGAGTAACCTTCAACCATTGCACATCAAATATGGTCACGGAGAAACTTCGATAGTCCACTGCAAGGATACTCTGTAAACATCCAAAATACTCCATCTCTGCAACTACACGGTTTGGATCTGTGGCACGTCGTCGGCTTTTCTGCTCAAACATTGCCATCACTCCACAGTCCATTGTCGAGCGTAACTTGTCGATGTGCTCTACTCTGAAATGTCGTCCACGTGACCACGCTGCACTATGGACCTTATACTGGGAGAAGAACAAGTATATTAATTGTGATTTGCAGTATAGATTGTAATTTCTTGGGATTGCATACCTTGGGATTGCATCCATACCTTGGGATTGCATCCACGTGAGAAGTCCCACTCTTCTTCAATAATTGTTTCTCCACTTGAGATGCTTTGGTTAGGGCCTCATGTAGCCATCTAGTGGACATGAGTAGAGGCATCTCCTCTAAGCCCTTCGGATATCGAATGGGCTGTTGCCGCGTACTCCCCTCGAAAGTCAGATCTTGCAGACTCTCGCTCAGCTCGAGCATCCTCATACCGTTGTAGCCACTTCTCCATCGTAGCACTATGCATCATACAAAATCGGTTCACCTTGGACTCCATGGATGCGTCCATCTTCTTCTCTATTCCATTTCCCACTAGGACATATCCATTCAGACGATCATCATCCTTAAGTGACCATATCAAGCCTTTGTCCTGGTCCACAGTGGACAACCACTCAGAAATGTACACCAAGGCCTCCAACACTAACCAACCTTTAGCCATGCTACCCTCAGGACGAGCCCGTTGTCGCACAAATCCCTTTAAGGTCTTCATGAACCGTTCAAGGAAAAACATCCATCGACTATGGACTGGACCTGCAACCTGCAATTCATCTACAATATGCACTAGAAGATGGGTTTGCATCGTGAGCATGCTAGTGGGAAGATACTTCTCCAAAAGACAAGCAGTCTCTACTGCCATGCATTTCGCGGATTCAATCGATGATGTGTGAATCTCTTTTTGGGAGACAAACTGAGCTAACTCAGACAATTTGTAAATGGTTGTCCATACCTCCGATGTTAGAGACCCCGCGATTGCGATCGGCAATACGAACTGTGAAAACCATGTAATTAATATTGTGTATAAACAAACGGAGATTCTGAAATCTAATATGCAAAATCATGCCATACGCAGTCTCATACTGTACATACCTGACACATCTTATGCCAATCATGGGATTTGAGTCCTGTCAGTTGGTCATCCTTTGTGAATGCTGTCTTGAGAGAATGCATTAGGCTAGTCGACATGTGAAAGGACTTGATGTTTTCCTTTACTCGTCGCACTTCATTGCCAGACAAAACCCAAGGAGCGCGTGGCAATTGCACTCAACCGTCGATGCCACTTACAGGCCAATATGGTTCCATCTTTCCCACTGCTTTCAAATCCATCCTCGCTCCTAATGTATCTCGCTGCCCAATGAGTGGTCTCATAGCAAGCTACCCACATTCTTAAAAATGTGCGTGGGATCTAAAAGGTGGTTAATTTTCAGTTTTTTCCAATAAATCAGCTCATAGAAAATTGAGAAGCGTCGCATTCCACTGAGAAGCAAGTCTTGGTCCACCATCCTGCGATCAAACCAGCTCAGTGCGTTCATTCTCACAAGAGGGCGACCAAGAAATCCTTCTCTCATGACATGACCCTCTGGCAAAAAAGCCCGATGTCCCTCAAATACCTTCTTTTCCATAGATTTTGACATACGAGAATCCAACCTTGGTCCACACAGAGGACATGCATGGTAACCTGATGTGACTAGCCCTACATAACACACATGTACAATGAGGCATGTCATAACACCAACATCGCTCAAAGAAAACTAGAAAAATAAGAAAACAAGCTTTACCAGAGTATTCTCCATAACCTAGAAAGTCATGCATGGTCCACATAAGAATTGCCCTTATAGTTACGGATCGCCTACCAATATGTTTGCTCATGTCCTCCACTACAATTCCCTCCCACAACTCCTTTAGCTCATCAATCAGTGGAGAGAGGTAGACATCCATATTCTTAACTTTGTATCGTCCAATCACAAGCAAGCTGAGCAAAAGGTGTTCTTTCTTGGTGGAAAGCCATGGCGGTATATTGTAGTTAACAAGGACCACGGGCCATACACTATAGGAGGTGGAACGTAAACCAAAAGGATTTACCCCATCCATGGCAAGACTGAATCATAGATTCCTCGCCTCCTTTGCAAAGTCAGGGAAAGTCTCATCAATGTGATGCCATGCTTCTGAGTCAACTAGTGTACACTGTACACTATCAATGGATCGATTTTCTGCATGCCATGTAGTCAACTTTGCAAAACTCTTGGTCCGAAAAATGTGACCAACACGCGGTATCAGCGGAAAGTGCCTCAAAACCTTCTGCGGAATAGTCTGTCCTTGCAAGTCATTTTGATACCTGTCCGCACCGCACTTGGGACATGTGGCCAATAATTCAAACTCTCCCCGAAAGAGAACACAATCATTGGGGCAAGCATGAATACAATTATAATCCATGCCTAGCTTTCGCGGCACTTGTCTTGCATCATCACAAGACTCAAGCATCGTGTTTTGGGTAGGCAAAATGTAAGATTTCAACGTTCTACAAATTGCAATGAAGCACCTTATTAGAGTACTAAATAGCACATTTTAATGGCTTTCAATAAAGAATCATACACATCATAATATACCTGAATAGCTCTGTCACACTCGCATCGCTCCATCCATACTTTGTTTGTATGCTCAACAATGCAAGAAGTGTCTTCAAACGGGATACCTGACTCCCATCATACAATGGAATGGCAGCCTCCGCAATTAAAGGATCTTGGGATTCTAAGTCTGTCGGAAGCTATGATTCGATCATGTCCTCTAACTCGGGCTCCAAAAAAGTAGGAGGATCGTCCATGTCTCCAGCATTCTCACCCATAGAAGGGGGTTGAGAGTTATCACCTTCTATGAGACAGTTAGTTATCTCAGACGGCATTTGTATAGAGCGCGGATGAACCCGTCTTACTGGACGCAAGAGATCTACGGACTGCATTGTATCGACATGGCCTAGACCCTGTAAAGGACATTAAGGAGCTAACTTCTAAGGTAACCCCAAACTGTTATACTTAAATCAATTACATGTCATATAGTAATGAGAGAGAACTTACCGCAATCCCGTAATTCAAGACTGCTTGGTCGATTATCTCAACTCAAAACTCTCCATACCGTTGCACATGCTCTATGGACAAATGACGTTTCTGATGAATGGCCAATTTGCATTGCGTGCATGGACAGGGGACACATTGATTGAGCCAAGCCTCACAATCCCCACCATGTTGGTCGTGAGTGCTAGACATCTTGACTGCGATGTAATGGAATGATAATTTAATAACGATTCTATATTGTATATTGGGACCACTCCACTATATATATTTCAGGTCTTTTTTTTTAAATTTTCGTACCTATCTCTTTGAGTTTGGCTCTAAACTTATCTATCTTTGAGGTCGGCTCTAAACTATGCTCACACACATACATTTTTATAACAGTTAATAGATTTTCCACTATGCCTTGAAAGGCACAACTCCTTTTGAAGCCTTTATTGGTCAAACGCTAGTAGTGAGTTGTTTGAAAGTTTTTGGAAGCATTACTTATGCTCATAGAAAGAAATTAGACTCTAAATCTCTCAAACGTATTCTCATGAGTAATAGTAACATCACCAAAGCATTTTACTTTTATGATCCTAGAAAAAGAAGTATTTCTACATCTAAAAATATCATCGTGGATGAATATGTAGTTTAGAAAGATCTTGCAAAAGATACAATCCAAACAAAACAAGCATCTCATTTCTCTTTCTCTACATCTCTATCTCTCTCACTCTCTCTCTAAAATTATAATCAAGCAAAACAAGCATCCCCCTTCACACTCCTTTCCATTTCTCTTTCTTTCAACACTTCCTACCCTATATACATTGCAAAGATTGAAGAGAACCAACACAAGAAAAAATATAAAAACACTCTCTTCCATTTCTCTCTTTCAACACTTCCTAACCTACATTGCAAATTAAAGCAATACAAAGATTGAAGAAAAACCAACACTTTCTAACCTACATTGCAAAGAATAAAAACCAACACAAGAAATTTTTTGAAAACACTCGCTTCCATTTCTCTCTCTTTCAACACTTCCTAACCTACATTGCAAAGCAACACAAAGCAACACAAAGATCAAAGAGAAACCAACACTTTCTAACCTACATTGCAAAGCAAAACAAAGATTGTAAAGAAACCAAAACAGGACATACCGTCGTGCTCTCTTCTTCTTCCACGACCTCTTTGTGCGGGTGACGCTCCTCTCCTCGCGTGCAGCTCACGGCTTGCTTCCTTGCTCACCTCCCTCTCTTGCTCACCTCCCTTTCTCTTTCTCTTCGCCTTCTCCTTGCTTCTGCAGTTCGCACGCGCGTTTGAAAGAAACATTCGGGTTTTCGCAAAATGTTACCAGAGTAAGTCATCGCTATTAGCGTCGCTATTTACGTCGCTATTAGCGTCGCTAAATAGCGACGCTAATAGCAACATTTTTAGCGACGCTAATACCGACGCATTTTTTGACTTAAAATATTTCGAGGATTAGCGATGTAAATAGCGACGCAGAAAAAGATTCACTGTCTTACAATAATGGATTCATGTTTTATGAAAAGAGATTATGTGTAACAGTTCCATTTAGATCATTTGTTTTGAATGAAATTCATTGTCCTCCATATCAAGGTCATAGAGGTATTATATCTACTTTGCGTACATTAACTGAAGATTTTTATGGGCCACATATGGACACTGATGTATTTAACTTTGTATCTAAATGTTTAGTTTGTCAACGAGTTAAAAGACATCATGGTAAACAATATGGTTTACTAATGCCATTATCTATTCCATCACGACCATGGGAACAAATTTCAATGGATTTTATTACTAGTTTACCTAACACTAAAGTTAACCATGATATGATTTGGACTGTTATTGATAGGTTTAGCAAACAAGCATATTTCATTCCATGCAAAAAAACTCTAACTGCATCTCAAGCAGCTCAATTGTTTTTGAAAACTGTGTTTACTAATCATGGTTTACCAAATGTTATTATTTCTAATCATGATTCTAGATTTTGTAATAATTTTTGGATTACTTTGTTTGCTAACTTAGGCACAAAGATTGATTTTTCATCCGTATTTCATCCTGAAACAAATGGTCAAATAGAAGCTACTAACAGTACTATTTTAGATCTTTTACATGCTTACACTATTTCAAAACCACACACATGGGATACACATCTACATTTACTTCAGTTTGCATATAACAATACACCGCATATAGCTACAAAGAAAGCACCATTTGAAGTTATTTATGGTTATAGATTACCTACACATGTTGCATCATTATCAAATAAAATTCAAACTACTAATGATATTGCTAACATGCACGCTACTATTTTTGATGAAGTCAAAGATATGATTGCCAAAGCCTAGCAATCATATACAAAACAAGCCAATAAGAAAAGACAAGCCATGAATTTTAAAGTTGATGATTAAGTTTGGTTACGAATAGAAAAACATAGATTACAAAGTGTAGATAAACACCCAGTAGTGAAATTAGCACCTAGATTCTATGGACCATTCAAGATCATACATAAAATCAATGACAATGCATTTAAATTAGAATTACCACAATATTGGAAAATCCACAACACCTTCCATATCAGTTTATTACGACCCTTTAGAGGCCAATTACCTGACCCCAGGGATATGATGCCAGGAGGTATATTACACGGTGGATTCCGTGCCACGGTGGATTCCGTGAGGTTTTACGGTGGATTCCGTAAACTTTTATTACCGGGGCTCATACACAAAGTGGATTCTTTGTGCGAGAAGTCGATGGTGGGGACACCTATCCTTTTCGGGCGTTTTGTTAATTTTATGTATACATGGGTGATTCCATAGTGGGTGATTCCCTGAGTGTCTTCTTGAAAGCTACCCAATCAGCATCCTGCAAGTATTGGTGCACAAATCGGATACCGTATATGCGTATGTAGTGAGCGCCGAAAGGTCCCCAAGAAAAAAGAACTCTACTCAAAATTCAAGAGAGTAGACTTGCACAACATGAGGTAAAAAGACCAATTGGGTACAATCTCCCCCCATGCCTTGTGTGAGCACTCCACAAAGCATGTATTTAATATTTTATTCATCTTCAAGCTCAAAAATAG
This sequence comes from Lygodium microphyllum, assembly GCF_053477565.2. NCBI lineage: Eukaryota > Viridiplantae > Streptophyta > Polypodiopsida > Schizaeales > Lygodiaceae > Lygodium > Lygodium microphyllum. The sequence continues at coordinate 21,533,938 of NC_141143.1, read as the reverse complement.
CCCAATTTTACAATTAGCATGCTTTAGCTTTTGTGTTTACTTTTGTCCAAATAAAGAATAAAGCGGCTGGGCGGCCCAAGAGTCAGTCAGCCAGTACCCAAATACAATGTCCAATAATGAATATTTAAACCATGCATCCATGTGTATACAAAATAACAAATATATGTCAAGCGCTTCAATAAATAAGTGGGTCAAAATAAATATTGGCATCACACCTGAGATGTGCGCCCATCAAAAGTGATAATTTCTTCTAAATAACTTGAATACACGCTATCGCCCAGTGCTTCCCAACGCCACCACTACCTGCTCTACTGTGGGAGCCTTCGCTCAACTGCCAAGACCCACGGACCGCTTATTTCTTCAAGCATTCCAAGCCGAGCACTAATGGCTGCCTCTCACATAGCCGACACCCCATCCATATCTACGGGTGTAGTGAGCTTACCTTCATGCTGTCCACGCACTCCGATAGCTCCACGATCTAAGTGCAAGATTCAAGCAAGCTCCATCCTCAAGCTCCACACTCCAAGCTCCATCACTGTGAGGAAGAGAAGAGAAGAGAAGAAGAGAGGATAAGACGGAGAGCTTCTCCACCCCACGGTCCCTCACCCTCACACACTCACTCCCTAACACTCTCACACTCCCTCTCTCAAGCACAAGCTCAAGCAAGCAAGAACAAGAAGAAGAAGAAGAAGAAGAGGGGAGCCACTTTTTGCCACACACAAGAATGAGCTTCTCATTCACTTTTCAATTTTTATATACAAAACCCTAAATCCCTTTTTGGGCGGTCATCCCCTTTTTTACATGGCTGGCAGTAGCCTAGGCCCTTTTTCCCATTGTCCTTCTATCTTCCTAGCTTCCTTTCCACCGCCCGTCTACATTTACAAATTGCACGGGTGAGAGCCCGACGCTCCTTGAATTAAACCATGATGCGCTTGCGCTCTTTTACAACCATGATGCGCTTGCGCTCTTTTACAAAATTTTTGACTTGCGCTTTTCCTTGTGCGTCTTTGTCTTCCGTTTCTCTTTGCCTTGGTCTTTGTCTTTGTCCTTTGTTTTAGCTTTCTGAATTTTCCACCGCCTGACCCTCTTTTATAAGATTTTAGGGTGCGCCTTTGTATTTTAAAATGCACATTTCCCCTTTTGCATTTTTCTTGGACTTTTTAAGGTTGCCTTTGCGCTTTTGGCCTTTTCTCCTCTTCTTTCTTCAGTCGGGCTACCTTTTTTTCGTCTTTGCCCTGTGTCTTTTTTATTTCATTTTGCTTTCGTGTTGGGGTTAACATTAAACCCCTCCTAGACGAGTGTCAGTCCCATGGCACTCACCATCGCAGGTAGCAGTCGTTAATATGCACCGAAGACGTGGGTGGCAAGGACGTTTGTGGTTGCCATGGTGGAGTGTTGGTAGTGGTGGGGAGGAAGGTCGTTGGGGGCACGTTGGTGGGTTAAGTGGTAGGTGGTAGGGCAATGGGAGTTGATGGTAGGGCTGTTCTTTGAGGGGGTTGCACTGATGGAGTACAAGTGGCAGTTTGTTGGGGATTCTGTACGTGATGATTCTTGGTAGGCTTACAGGGTGATAAGGATAGGAATTCAGAGTTGAGTGTTGATAAAGAGTGAACGACACCTTCATTGAAGTCTTCAATACCTGCAATTGGAAAACCTCTCATATGGTCTCTCCTTAAGGGGTAGTGCTAGACTTCTTATCATGCACAAGACATATTTTGATTAGTTTGGGAGACAGGTCGAACTCTAAGCAAGCCTGGAGTATTGTCCTACACTTGAGGACCCAAACCGTGTATAGGTTATAGTGTGAATATTATGTGAGTACACGTGCATATTTAGGTATTACTTAGTCGGCCTGGTTCTTTGTATAGCAATGGGTGAGTGAAGCAAGGGGCTAAGTTGATGGAAAATTTTGTCGATGAAGACAGGGAGTACACTTAAAGATTTCTTGAGACATCATTATGGTCTTGTCAAGGCAATGTAGCATAATTGAGCTCCTTGATGTCTTAGCTTTTGGTAGCTAGTGGCTACTTGTAGTGTTGGAAAAGTATGGTGTACTTTGCCATTGTCTTTCATGCCTTGCTTACCATTGTTGATTGTAATGGCATTGAGATGGAGTGCAAAAGAATTGTGCAAGTGGTTCAGGGTGATAGGTCTAACCATAGGCGAGCTGAGCTCCCTAGGTATGTCCTACCCTTAATGTGCCTTGAACAATTGTGGGGGATATACAAAGGGCTAGGGGATTAGGGACAGAGCCAGCCAACCAAGGTCACTGGACATACCTAATTTGAGGACCCCTAGGTGCGGTGCTGTGATCGTGTGTGTGTTTTTTTTTCTTTCTTTTTTTCTTTCTTTCTTTTTCTCTTTCTTTTTGGTGAAAAAAATGAATACAATCAATGCCATACATTGAGGTTGCTAGCCTTTCATTTGGATTGAAAAATGTTGGGATCCAAAGGCTATGAAGAATGGATATTACAGAGATGATTGTGTCACCAGCCTTGATGCTAGAGGAATTGTTGTTGAGATGAAGAGATACACTAGAGATTTTGCAAACCTCTTTGTAACATGTGAGACATCGAACAATTGAGGTAGCACTTGGAGTGAGCTGTGCATGGACAAGGGCAGAGCATCTTGCGAATTGAATCATGGATGATGAAGAGACATTCGCCCTTGTTGAGAGCATGGCTCCTGCCTGAACATAGAGTTTGGCCAAGAAGGAGGAGGTAGTTGATGATTATGCTTTGGCCATGCTCAGTTGCAATATGTGCTTTCTACAGAGGTGTCCTTGGGTTCTCATCCAGTGGCATTTCCGTCATGGCTTTTGTTTCTTGGTATTCCTGTCACTTCCTCCATAATGGTTCTTTGTGGGATTGGTGGTCTTGTGGTGACTTGGATATTAAATGCTTCTAGACATTGACTTGTGTCATTCTGCATTCACTTGGAAAGGCGTGAGAGTACATGCAAGTCACATGCTTCAACCATAATGAAAATGTCCAGCTAACAAGACATCACCAACCTGAATCCCTTAGTTTTGACTTGATGCGTATCTCCTGCACTTGGTCATCATTGCTCATGGGGTGTGTTGGCCTTTGCTTCTTTTGGTATTATTTACACAGTCACAAAACACGTTGTTTATTTATGTATATGTTCATGAAACCATGTCACTCCGTGAGGATAAAAACCAATTGTAGAACTCAGGATTGTACTCGAGTGTGGCACACATATCTAGCTTCTGTGGTAGCCTACTCAGCAATAATAAATATTTGGCAACATCGAGTAGCATGGTGCCTTGTCCGAGTCTATTGGAAACATGTAGCTCCTCCTCAATGAGAACTTTATCAATCAAAGGGCTCTCTAGGCTAGTTCTAGCTAGGTCCATACCTCGAACTGTAGCTAAAACTTGAAATGAAATTGGTGCCACATAGGTCGGGTCTCTTGGGGACCGCCATTTGGCCAGTCGCTCCTCTAAGACTGTCATGATTTGGGCTCCAAGTTCGGCCATTGTAGCGCGGTTTTCAAATCAACATTTTCAAATTGGCTTCTACCCTCTGATTGTCACTTTAGTTGCTCTCTCTTTAAGAGATTTGGCTGGCAGAGCATTTCATTAAATGTCACAATTAAGCATATTTCATCAGCCTCCTCGTCAAAGATGAGTCGCATACGTTCATGTAAGATCTTGTCATAATGTCCGTCAAGATATTCTTGCTCTTCCCACGATAGCGGATAAGGCAAATATTCCTCAAGCTGCTCCCTAGGAAATGTGCCCATGTCTGCATGAACATAGACACATGCGAATAATTTCAGGTTAGTGTCCCACTCGGTAAGCACTCTCCGACATCTCTATGTTCCATGAGGACTTGCTCGGTTGCTATCTCATGCAAAGTTCTAAGGGTTTCCTTAGGCTTTAGCATAGTTGGGGGCTCGGGCCTAGATGAACAAGATTGATCAATGCCAGGATTGCTTATGCCTTCGAGGTTTTCATGTTTCTCTTGAGGCTTTATGGTAGTTGTGTCATGGTTCTCCTCGGATGTGACCAGCGTGGTCTTAGCATCTTGTTGTGACAGTGTTGAATCCACTCTTGATTGATCGATGTGAGTTTCTCTATCAGTGGATTGAGTGTTGCAAGCAATAGTTGACGGTAATTGTTGCTTTGATTTATCAGAACACATGGATGTATCTAAGATTTCACCGCTGTTAGGAGAGATGGAAATGGGTTTATCTATGGGGATGAACCAGACGCTTTGTTCATCATCTCTTCAGTACTCTTGGTCCCAATCTGATGGACCTAAAAATGGGCCGGCACTGGCTCATGCACTAGCCGGACCTCGTCACTACGTACAAGACAACCCCTCGGCCTCGCGGCCAGGAGCGTCTATCAAAATCTCTGCCTTCCTAAACATTGCATTTGTAATACGATGTAGTCCAACTGATCCTAGCCCACTACTCCTCAGAGGGAGTCCCTTTCACATAGCCAAAAGGCTCGAATCACATACACATGGGGTTCCTCCTACAGCTGAATGCCATCAACCCTCTACGACTCTCCTACACCTTGGGGATTGGCCCCTCGATGCGTCGCTCAACACTTAGACATTCCGCACAAACGTCGCTCAAGGTACCAAATAAACGTGTCCAGGAATGTACCATTGCCCTTACTTGATTTCCCCTCTAGGATCCCACGACTAGCCTACAGCATGGGTATCTCACTGCCTCTCAATGTAGGTCATGTCCTCATAAACCAATTGCAATGCATGTCCAGGAGCTGATCACTGATACTTTTAAATTCTTTTCCATGCTCCATGCATTTGGTGGATGTCTAGTGCTCAAACATTTAGCCAAACAGTATCGTGCACGTGCAAAAACATCCCTTTCATGGTTTCTTTCTAACGATTGTATGCTTCGTTGCATGGCATTTTACGACTTTTTCCATTAAATTTCATATCAAAAGCGGACAAAACCGAACTAAAACACGGAAGCAAGACTGATCTGAAGCAAATCTTTATGCCTCAGCCTCACTATACATTCACGGACATTACTCATAATTTTACTAATTTTTCGAAGCCCAAAATATAAATTTCCCCTATTTTTTAGGGTTTTTCCACCATTTTCTTGCAATTTTTCCCATTTTCTCCCATTTTGTAATTGCTGAAAATTAAGTTCAGTTTATGGACTATGGCCCTTAGTTCATTTCAGCAGAAAAAGAATTTTAGTAGGTGTGGATTAATTTATTGCATCATTTTTAGCCCAAAAAACCCTATTTTCCTTCATTTTTATGGTTTTTCGTGTCTCGGTTTTCCATTTTTTGCTATCCCACACATGTTTTTCTGATTTTTAAATGATGAACAGCCAGAAAACAGCTCAAAGCACGACATACTCAAAACTCAATCCATATGAACACATTTTTATCAACCAAATTTGCACGAAAAGGCCATTTTCTTTGAAAAAATAATTATTACCGTGTCTTGCGGGTTTTTCCATTAAATTTGGCACGTCCCATGACTGATTTCCAGCCATGAATTCTACTTGGAATCAGCAATCTACAATGATTATGCATTGCCCTTCAGTCTCGTCAAGAATCGGCATCCATCCGGCCATCCATTTCCATTCTACTCTTCCACGCATGAACGGGGGTTAAGAGGAGAGAGAAGGAGGAGAGAGAAATACTGATTTTCTCTCTCTCTCTACAGTCCACCATTGCGAGAGCGGAGACCGGCGATACGGAGCGTAGGATTGATGCAGAAGCCTGGCATGATCATCTTCATGGCTTGTGTGTCAAGCCTCATCATGATTGGGGGGGGGGGGGGCGCGATTTTTTCGGCGGCTGAAAAACAGCCGCCCCCCCCCCCCCCCCCTACATCACGTTTTTTTGAAGGGGGGGGGGGGGGGGGGGGGGGGGGGGGGGGTGCCAAAGGTCACCCCCCTCTCTTACACCTCTTGGAATTTCCAATTTGGGCCCCCTTTTGGGCACCCCGGCCGGTTTCGGGCCATCTTCCGCGTACGAACTCCGATCGTCAGTCTCAAAATTTCTATGAACTCGTCTCGACATCCCGCACTGACCGGCAGCTCCACTGACTGGCACAGGCACACGGAAAAATTATGAAAATTCTCGGAGTGTCGTACGGGCGCCCGTCAAGCACTTGACGCTTAAAATCGTCCTAGGTCGAGCTGCCACCTTCGTGGTTGAGCATTTTCCCCCGCATTTCCACATTTTTCTCCTATTTTTAGGCACGTTCCGGGGCCTAAAATCCATCCTTCATAATCTTCTTGTCGTCTGCAGTAGCTTGCAATTATCGTTGTTTTTGTTGTTTTCTTCTCTTTCTATTGGGCATTAGAGGTGTATCCATTAAGGACTCAGGATCCTGAACTAGGTCAGTAGTTGATGTGCTTGGTTGGGCCTTAGCATTCTCTTTCTGTGGCATGTCGTCATGGGATTTTGCTACGGCCTCACTAGGTTGAACAGTCTTTCTAGGTTGCGAGGGTTCAACTACCTCTCTTTTTGGAGAGTCTAGCTCTTCAGCCAATTCCCATGTGTTTAACTCCTCCAGCCTAGGATCTAGGCACTTTGGAAGTGCTGGATTTGTCAAGGAAGTTGGTTGCAACACCTCCTTCACAGGTAAATTGCTAAGGACATGTTCCACAAGGGGCATTGTCACAGCCAAGGGTTGTGACTGTTGTGATCCCTTATTGGAAGTAGCAGCGGCTAGTCCAGTGGGCTGGCTACTCTTGGTGGATTGCAATGTCAGGTCCCTAGGGCGATTGGAAGTGATCGCGTCTTTTGTTGCCCTTTGAGCATTCATCTGTGTAGATCGAGCATGAGTTGATCTGGTCACATTGGGTTGCACAGGCATGGATATTTGGAATCTTTGATGGAGATAGAGATTGGGAGTGAGCAGCCGCCATTGACGACCGATGTTGTGCTTCCTGTGTCCGTTTGGAAAAAGAGGATGTAGGAGATCTAGGACTCTTAGGTGGACTTGGCACTGGCTGAATGATTTGCTCGAGGCTATTAGACGATTGTGCCATTTGCTTTGTTGAGCGGTCAGCCTTGCCATGAGCAATGTTGTGCCTATGATGCATGTTATCCTCTTGGAAAATCAAAGTCTCTTTGGGCACTAATGACTTTTGTGCACGCTCAATGGCTACATATGACATCTGCTTATTAAGCATGCTAGGCTGAGGCTCTTTCTTTCGAACACTCATGTCTAGTTTCTTACCTCAAGACCTAGAGTTTCTCTTAGATTTCCTCCTATGCTTCGTTGCTTTTGATGCAATCTTGCCTTCAGCTGATAGAGATGGTTTAGCAAGGGATTTTGGTACCCAAATCCATATGTTACCTGCGTAATACCCTTGAGCACGTAGCAACGCTTTGGATATCCATCGTGGCGTTATGCTGACCCTCCATCGATGCCTTCGCCTATAAGGCTTGGGCTTCTTTTGGGGTCGTCTAGGATATTTGTAAGTCCAAAGCCCATCCTTGGCATTGTCTCTTGACCTTCTTGTTTCAAGCATGGCCTCACTCACTGGTTCTCGTTGTTTGACCTGTGCTTGTATCAACTCTTCCAACAAGTCCTTGCTCTCGTTAATAGACTTGACTGTTACGTCAGCACCTTCCTTGCCTTTCCCTCGAGGTTCGATGAGGTCACCCTTGCTAAAGGTTGTGACTATCCTCACACCCGGTAGTGTCAGGTATATCCTCTGTTCTACATAGTCAGCCTCACACTTGGTCGCCATTTTGAAGGGTCTTCCTAGAAGGGTTTCTTTCCCATAGCTAGCACTATTTGGAGGAACATGAAATAGGATAGGCAAGCTTTCTGTTTCAATTGTCGCAAGGATTTTTCACTTCCTTATGAGTGCTTGTGGGTGTCCCCCATAAGGGCTAAGAGTTGCACTAGTCGGTGTGAGCTCTTGTTGGCCTAGTAGGGTCCATGATTCATAGGTCAAGATGTTAAAATATGCTCCTTCATCAATCAGGGCATCAATAGTATGCTCTCTTTTCGCGGTGAGTTTGACCCTAAGATAAGCAGGTGGTACTATGTCTTCATCTTTTGAGTCTTGGCTTGTAAATTTAAGCCTTCTGACAGATGCCCTTGAGTCCCCACTTGCATAACCAGACGTGGATTCTCACCACCAATGTCTTGGGTTGTCTGTGCAGTGTTGCTCAAGGTACATCCCTCATCAAGAGTGTCATGTCTAGTCATCTTGGCATTTGTAGCTTGCTGATGTTGCATTTCGCTCTGACTAGACATGGTCTGAACACAATGTCTTTGTGTTCTCGGGGTGTGGCCTTTTTGCCCTCGATGGTTAGATTGGCCCATTGATGTTCTAGGGTCTTTGTTTCTCTCTGTTCGGGTATGGGCTTTTGGTTGCTCTTTTGCAAGTGAGAATCCATGCTCGTGTAGAGCCATTACTACACTAGGGTCCAATTTGGAGGACATGTCACGGCGCGCGTTTTCTTTCCAACCTACTTGGGGGAGGTGCGGAGGGGGGCAAAGCCCTTTCTACAAGGGTCCGGGGGGGGCAGTCACCCCGACCCACAGGGCCATTACAATAAATGCCATATGTGATTTGAAGGACCGTCTACATGAAATTTTGAACTACTTGCTTCTAGATTTCAGCCCAGTGATGATCGATCTATGAGGTGGCTTTGGCTCCATATAGTCTCTTGGTCAGTTTCAAGGTCTACAGGTTAAATTTTGAAAAAATCTAAATTCGGCCTAACAGGTCCGAATTGCAGGGGCTGAGTGCCCGATTCGGCCCGTCTGAGGGCCGAGTAGGAAGGGCCGAATGTGATTGGTCCGAATGTCAAATTTGGCCAGTCCGAGTTTGGTTTTCGAGGGCCGAGTGGCTGAGGCCGCGTCGAGTGGGCCGAGGGTCGAGTGACGTGGGCTGAGCCAAGCGGTCCGAGTCAACAAGGCCGAGGGCCGAATGGCTGAGCGGTCTGAGGGCCGAGTCAAGTGGACCGAGTAGTAGAGGCCAAGGGCCGATTTTGGGACTTGGCCCAGAATCGCCATCACTCGGACACACTGAGCGCGGCATGTTTTTTGCTGGCACAATGATAAATCTCCCAAATCACACAATTCAGGTCACGGCCTGTCATACACACCTCCAGATCAAAGCTATGGAAGGAGGGAAAGAGTTGTATATACCTGGAATAGCCAATAAAATCCAAAATGCAAATCGGCAACCGAATCAAACCCTCATGCCCTGTTATGACAGCAGAAACTTGATGCTTGTTTTTCTTCTTTTTCTTTGTTTTTTCCTACCCTAATGCACCCAAATCACAAAGTAAATACCTACACTACTTCATTCCACAACATAAGTCTCAAGAAAGCAAAAAACCTACTTGCCAAGGAGATCGAATACCATCTTCAACCCCCTCCCTTCCTACCTATCTCAAGCACCGGTTTAGGGAAAGCCCCTACTTCAATACTCGATTCAAAGCGCGCAAGTGCTCAAGGCTTGAATCCGTTGGTCCCAGCAACGGAACCAAAAGGTGGGAGCCTTCACTTAACCGCCAAGACCCACGGACCGCTTATTGCTTTAAGCGTTTCAAGCCGAGCACTAATGGCTACCTCTCACATAGCCGACGCGTCATCCATATCTACGGGTGTAGTGGGCTTACCTCCATGCCGTTCGAGTTACCTCCTCTCCCGTGCACTCCAGTAGCTCCATGATCCAAGTGCAAGCTTCAAGTAAGCTCCATCCTCAAGCACCATGCTCCAAGCTCCATCACTGCGAGCAAGAGAAGAGAAGAGAAGAGAAGAGAAGAGAAGAAGAGAGGAGAAGATGAAGAGCTTCTCCACCCCACTGTCCCTCACCCTCACACTCTCACACTCCCTCTCTCAAGCACAAGCTTAAGCAAGCAAAAACAAGAAGAAGAAGAAGAAGAGGGGAGCCATTTTTGCCACACACAAGAAAGAGCTTCTCATTCACTTTTCAGCTTTTATATACAAAACCCTAAATCTCTTTTTGGGCGGTCATCCCCTTTTCCCCTTTTTTACATGGCCCGCCATAGCCTAGGCCATTTTTTCCATTGTTCTTCTATCTTTCTAGCTTCCTTTCCACTGCCCGTCTACATTTACAAATTGCACGAGTGAGAGCTCGGCGCTCCTTGAATTAAACCATAATGCGTTTGCACTCTTTTACAAAAGTTTTGACTTGCGCTTTTCCTTGTGCGCCTTTGTCTTCTATTTCTCTTTGCCTTGGTCTTTGTCTTTGACTTTTGTTTTAGCTTTCCGGATTTTCCACCGCCTGGCCCTCTTTTACAAGATTTCAGGGTATGCCTTTGTATTTTAAAATGCACCTTTCCCCTTTTGCATTTGCCTTGGACTTTTTAAGATTGCCCTTGCGCTTTTGATCTTTTCTCCTCTTCTTTCTTCAGTCGAGCTACCTTTTTTCCGCCTTTGCTCTACATCTTTTTTATTTCATTTTGCTTTCGTGTTAAGGTTAACATCTACACATCAACTGAAGCATTCACAATTGTTAGAAAATAACAAAATTAAATCGACAAAAGTGAATACCTAGCAATCTTCAGCTACAAAATAAATAAATAGGTTTGAACTCTGTCCTAACCTTAATTTAATATGAGTGCGCACTCAAAACTCATAAACGCCCATTAATTTAAATATATATTTTGCGAAATCACCTGCCGTGGAATCACCCACTTGCACATTAAATTAATGTGACGCCCGAAAAGGACAGGCATCTCTGTCAACTTTTCGCACAAAGAATCTACCTTGTGTACGAGCCCCATTAAATAAATATAATTTTACAGAATCCACCACAAAACCTCACAGAATCCACCGTGGAATATGCCTCCTAGCATCATACCCACGGGGTGGGATAGCAATTGTCCTCAATTGCTATTAGCTCAATGTGAAGCAAGCAGTGAGGGATAAGCATTTAGGTCACCAGTGTGCATCCATTAGGCCTCTTCAACATGATGATTTTTAAATTTCACCAAATATCTGGAATATCTACGGCCTGTTCTAGTGGTCATATAATCACTGTCTAAAATAGTTTCAGATTCAAGGATTTCAATTTTTTCTTCTAATAAAGGAGGATTTTCATAGACAGGGTGGACAGGTAATTGGCCTTTGAAAGGTCTTAACAAACTGATATGAAAAATATTGTGGATTTTACAGTGTAAGGGTAGTTGTAATTTAAAGGCATTGTCATTGATTTTGTGAATGATTTTGAAATGTCCATAAAATCTAAGAGCTAACTTTACAATAGGGTGTTTATCAACACTTTGTAGTCTTCGCTTTTCAATGCATAACTAGACATAATCATCAACTGTGAAATTCATAGCTTTTCTTTTCTTGTTAGCTTGTCTAGTATATGATTGCTAGGCTTTTGCAATCATATCTTTTAACTTCATAAAAAATAGTAGCATGCATATTGGCAATATCATCAGCAGCTTTAACTTTATTTGACAATGAAGTAATAGGTATAGGCAATCTATGTCCATAAATGATTTCAAAAGGTGTTGTTCGTGTAGATGTATGTGGGGTATTATTGTATGCAAATTGAAGTAAATGCAAGTGTGTATCCCATGTTTGTGGTTTTGAAATTGTGTATGCACGTAAAAGATCCAAGATTGTACTATTTGTAGCTTCTATTTGTCCATTTGTTTCAGGATGAAATGTAGATGAAAAATCAATCTTTGTTCCTAGATTAGCAAATATAGTCCAAAAATTATTACAAAATCTAGAATCTCGATCAGAAATAATAACTTTTAGCAAACCATGGTTAGTGAAACTAGTTTTCAAAAATAATTGAGCAGTTTGAGATGTAGTTAATGTTTTCTTGCATGGAATAAAATATGCTTGTTTGCTAAATCGATCTAAAATAGTCCAAATCATATCGTGATTAGCTTGAGTGTTAGGCAAACTAATAATAAAATCCATTGAAATATGTTTCCATGGTCTTTCAAGAATTGGTAAAGGCATTAACAAACCATATTGCTTACCATGGTGTCACTTAACTCTTTGACAAATTAAACACTCAAATACAAAGTTAGAAACATCAAATTCCATCTATGGCTAGTAGAAATCTTCAATCAATGTATGTAAAGTGGAAATAATACCTCTATGGCCTTGATATGGGGGACAATGAATTTCGTGCAACACAAACGATCTAAATGAAACAGTTACACATAACCTTTTCTCATAAAACATAAATCCATTAGCATAAGACAGTGAATCAATTGGAATCCAATTATTTGCAATTAATTTATTCCAATTAGCTTGAAAACTAGGGTCTTGAACATAGGTATCTTTCATAGGAATAGGAAGTAAAAAGATATCACAGAAATATTATGAATAGTTGGTCTTCTACTCAAGGCATCAGCATCAACATTTTCTTTTCCGGGTTGATATTGGATAAGTGGATGAAAACTTTGAATAAAAGCAGCCCATTTAATATGACGGTCAGAGATTTGTGGCTCACTCAAGAGATGTTTGATACTTTGTTGGTTAGTTTTAATCATGAATTCAAATCCCATTGAATAGTGTTTCCATTGACATAAAGCTTGTACTACAACTAGAAATTCCTTATCATAGGTAGAATACTTAAGTCCAGAGGGTTTAAGCTTGCAACTAGAGTGGGCTATGGGATGTGAATATTATATAAGGACAGCTTCTATTCCAGATCCACTAGCGTCAGTGACTACTAAGAAAAATGGTCTATTAAAGTAAGAAAAATGGTCTATCAAAAGACTTTTGTTGATTTTCAAATCAATGATACACAATACATTTCTTTAATAATTTTGTCAAAGGTAATGCAAGCAATGAAAAATTTCTCATAAATTTTTTTGTAAAAACTAGCAAGACCTAAGAAAGAACATAATTCATGCACATTTTTAGGTATCGGCCAATTCAAAATTGCTTCTATCTTTTTAGGATCAACTTTAATACCTTCAAATAAAACAATATGTCCTAAGTATTCAATTTGGGTTTGGAAAATTTCACTCTTTTTAGGATTAGCATACCAAGGATAAATGTTCATAATGCTTATTCTCATTTTTACTGAAAACCAATATGTCATCAAAGAAAACAATGACACAATGCTGATGCTTCAAAAATATGTGATTCATCATACGACTGAATGTAGGTCGTGCATTAGTTAAACCAAAAGGCATAACAAGGAATTCATAATGTCCAAATTGAGTCCTAAATGCAGTTTTAAAAATATTAGATGTATCCAGTCGTACTTGATGATATCTAGACTTAATATCTATTTTGTTAAATATTGCAGCCCCTTGTAGTTTATCCATGAGGTCGTCTACCTTAGGGATCATATATCTATTCTTGACAGTGATCTTATTTAGGGCATGATAATCAATGCACATCCTATAGGTGTTATTTTTCTTTTTAACTAATAGGATAGGTGCACCAAAAGGAGAACTACTAGGCCTAATGAGTCCTCGAGTTAATAATTCTTCAACTTGGGTTTGAATTTATTTCTGTTCAATTTGATTATGTCGGATAAGTTACTTTACATGGTGGTTGTGATCTAAGAATTCAGTCTATTTTATGATCTTCAGAACGTATAGGTGGTAAACTAGGTGGTAAGTCAGTAGTAAAACAATCTTTAAATTGTGAAAGAAATTGTGTGTGCCTAGGATGCATCTTATTTTCCTTAACTTCAATTTCATTCACCCATATTAAGTAGGATTTGTTACCTTTTCTTAATGCATGTTTAGCCTGTGTATGACCAGGCAATGGAAAATTATCAAAGGTGTGCATACCATGCAATGTGATTTATTTTTCATTAAAATGAATCTTCATTGAATACGTGGAATAATCTATATCAGGATTATATTGATGACGCCAAGGTATTCCTAAGATAATGTCACTAGATTGCAGAGGCACAACTAAGAAATTTCTACGTTCAGTATAATCACCAATTTTAATTTCTAAGTCATGCACTTCTTGTGTTCCATTGTATCTAATGCATAAGAATGCAGCCTTGATGCGATAACGAGTGGAAACAGTATGTAAATTCAATTATGTGACTAATTTTACAGAAATAAAATCGTGTGTGCTCCCATCATCATGTAAAACAATCTTTTCTTTACCATGCACAAGACATTTCATTGTTAATAAAGAATGGGGATCTAGCATATCTGATAAAGTATCTGAAGTAGTGCCAATATTGTCATCGTCTTCCGTGAAATCTGGCATTTCTTCATGGTCTTCATCTTCAGTCGCTCCCAAGTAGTTGATGTGAACAGTTGACTTTTTGGATTGACAATTCACCGCTAGATGTCTAGGTTTATGGCACTTATAGCAGACTATGGATTTGACTTTAGAAACATTATTGGTAATAGCGGGAAGTTTAGGAATGTTGGGATTTGGTTGGAAAGATGGCTTAGGTTGGATTTGTACTTGATGGTAAAGCAGGGGGTCATGTCCAAGATTTACAGAATGAAGATCGAACAAAGCGGTTTTGATTGAATCTTCAAAAGTTAGAATTGAATTGCTTTGTACTGAAGTTACCATTATTTGAGAATTGTTGTGGTCGCTTCTCTTGTCCTCGAATTTCGTCTTCAACATCATGGGCCAAGGAAATCGCATTCTCGAGAGTCGTTGGCTTGAATATGTACACTTTTGCATAGAAGTGACCAAGCAAACCAGACATAAACTTACACTTATGGGTCGCCTCAGGTACATCTTCGAGCATTTGAAGTTGAAATAAAGCATTCCAGAAACGCTCGATGTATTGTGAAATAGGCTCGCGATCTCTTTGTTGCAGAAGATCCCACTGTTTGATTGCTTTTTCGTGGAATTGAGGTGAAAGAAAATTCTGCAAAAATTTATTTTGAAAAGTCTCCCAAGTAGTAGGACAATCAATGCTTTTGTGGACAACAATTCATCATAGAAATTCTCTGTCCACTAAATGATTAGTGACACACTTAATTTTGTCTTTTTTGGCATACTATTCTTCATAGAAATAATCATCAAACTGACTGATAAAAGTGAGAACACGCTTTCCATCGTGTAACCCATTGAAAGTACGAAATTTGAAATTTCTTTTACTTATATTGGCTTCTTTCCGAATAGATTGTGCTTTAAGTGTCGCATCAATTGTGTGTCATATAACATCTTCAGATGCGGTCCATCTTGATCGGTAGTAGATCATTGAAGAGTGGCCAATTGAGCTTGCAAAGTTTGACGTGCTCTTCGTTCCTCTTGAAGCTGCATCATAATTAGGTCCAATTTTTTCTCCATCGTTGATTCCGGTAAATCACCTTCAACCATAAAATCTTCCATATTTTGATAGGTCATCCTGCAAAATTTCAAACAACCTCACACACTTGAAATCCTGTTAGTGGGATGAGCATAACTCAAAGTCGGGTTTACAAGGCTCGCTCTTTTTATAAAAAAAATGGATTTTTGTGATCTTTCATCTTTATGGATATGGAAGTTGATGTCAGGGTCTTCTTCCAGGCGTATACTTCGTCCGTATAGATTGCGTATAGCAATCTGTTTACTGGAATTTGGCTCTGTCAGAGTGCAGGCACGAACAGAGGCTTGCAAAGAGGTTGAAATGAGTTCAGGAGTGATTCGAAGAAGAGCTCAGTGTGAACTTCCTCTATGCAAGAGATTAAAGATTAAATCTTTAAGCCTTATAGCTTTAAGTTTTATAGTAAAAAGCTTGAATTAATCCTTTTTGCTTAACGCAGGACAGCAGCATGCTGATGCCGCGATCGTCGCCAGTGAGGACGTCCTCCCACCGCAATTTGATAAATTCTAAAAGTTTAAACAAAGCTAAGCTTTTTATAATCTTAAAGCTAATCTTAATGAAGATTCTTACTATTATCTTTGAGAAAAAAAAGCGTCTTCATGAAGGAGCTTCTCGAGTGGTCCTCTGTCTCCAGAGAGTGGTCCTTCGCTATCCAACAGCTTAGAAGGGGGTTCTTCACTGCCAAAAACACACTGGTATTGATGGATTGTCACGAGACTAACTGTTGAGATTGTTCGTTCCAAGAGCTTTGGCTTCATATGAGATGGTAAGCGATTGGAAGCCCTCGATCTCAGCTTCGCTCTGATACCACTGGTATACAAATCAGATACTATATGCGTATATAGCGAGCATTGAGAGGTCCCCAAGAACAAAGAACTCTACTTTAAGCTCAAAATTCAAGAGAATAGACTTGCACAACATGAGGCAAAAAGACCAATTGGGTACAATCTCTCCCCATACCTTGTGTGAGCACTCCATAAAGCATGTATTTAATATTTTATTCACCTCCAAGCTAAAAAATAGCCCAATTTTGCAATTAGCATGCTTTAGCTTTTGTGTTTTCTTTTATCCAAATAAAGAATAAAGCGGTTGGGTGGCCCAAGAGTCGAGCAATGCCCAAATACAATGTCCAATAATGAATATTTAAATCGTGCACTCATGCGCATACAAAATAATAAATATATGTCAAGCGCTTCAATAAATAAGTGCATTAAAATGAATATTGGCATTACGCCTGAGACGTGCGCCCATAAAAAATGATAATTTCTTCTAAATAACTTGAATACACGCTATCGCCCAGTGCTTCCCGACGCCACCGCCGACGCCACCGCTCCCTGCTCTACACATCAATTGAAGCATTCACAATTGTTAGAAAATAATAAAATTAAATCGACAAAAGTGAATACCTAGCAGTCTTTAGCTACAAAATAAATAAATATGTGGAAACTCTGTCCCGACCTTAATTTAATATGAGTGCGTACTCAAAACTCATAAACATCCATTAATTTAAATATGTATTTTGCAGAATCACCCGCTATGGAATCACCCACTTGCAAATTAAATTAACGTGATGCCCAAAAAGGACAGGCATCCCCGTCAACTTTTTGCACAAAGAATCCACATTGTGTACGAGCCCCGGCAAATAAATATACTTTTACGAAATCCACCGCAAAACCTCACAGAATCTACCATGGAATATGCCTCCTAGCAACATGTATAATTCAGTAATCCATGCTTTTAGTTCATGTATAATAACACGTACAAAATACCAGCTCCATGCGAGTTGAGCCACTCCAAAGAATTCCATCTTCTGAGCATAGGTATGTACATATACATATATATTCTTGCCATTGAATTACTTTACCTCACACTCAACTGCTTGCAGAGTATTCATCACCACACTTTCTATTTGAGCAAAAGCTTGCATCACCTATTGTTGTTGTTGTACCTGCATAAGCATATTCATATTTTGCACCAACTATTGCAAAACATCACTGGAGATTGTGTTCAAAGGTTCTCCCATCTTGTCTTTCCTTCTTCTAACGACCTTTCACGTCGGGTTCACCAATGTCGGAGGGGTTTTTGTTGAAAGGTCGAATCCACCAGGGATCAAAGGTAGAAGGAAGTAGAGATAGGAAATGGAAGAGAAGAAAGAGAATACACAAGTGGTAAACACGACAAAGACAAAGCACAATGAATTGAATCAATATATATTATCCTTGCACTACTGAGAAGCACTCTCTATGCATTAGATCTCATGGAGCTTCTTTGTAGAACAAAATGTGCATCAAAATTATAGCTCCTTCTCTGTTGTGCTTAGAACCCAAATCCGATGGCTCCATTGGCTTCGGAAGGGGGGTAAAACCATAGGGCACCCGATCACGGATCTCCTAGATCACTTCTTCTTCCTCTTCCAATTCAAACTATAGTTTCAGCAATCGCGACGTGCACGATTTCGCCAATCTACCTTTTTTATGAAAATCCCATAACTGGCTAAAAAAGCAACTTGCTTTTTGCATGCCATCCTAATCTAGAAGCTTTTCTAACTTTTTAGATTTTTACAATAAATAATATAAAAAATAGAATAAAATGATCCAAAAATCTTGTGTCTGCATAGCATCACGACAACATGACATTTTGTTTGGCATGTAGGGTTTTAGTTTTAAGCCCTAAAATAGAATTTTGATTCTAGTGTATCATGTCATGATCCCCTTTATGAGTTCTAAAAATGTGGGGTATTTATTACTCATACTTTTTTTATGGCCTATAGGGTTTAGAGTTAGCACATAGGGTTCACAGTTCTATTTAAGGTCTAAGATCCACTCCTATTATTCTAGTTTATCTTGCCATGACATCCTTTCTACATGCTAAAATCAAAAGCTATCAATGCATGCCACACTTTTCACATTTAAAAATAAAACACATAAGAAAGGAATTAGATACCATTGTGGTTATAGAAGTAAATGCCTAAGAAGGGCCTTAGTAATAATAATCTCCATTGGCTTGTACTTCAATCCTTTCATATTATTGACTTGTTTAGTTTGAAAGCATACAACAAGCAATGATACCTCTATTTAAGGATGCTTATCATGAGTAATGAAGAAAGTAAAACACCCACATGTTTCACATGCAATACAAGCATGCAAACATGTAAGCATGCTAATGGGAATGAGATCCAAACGAGTATGTAAAAGAACAATGCTTATGTTGAGCTACTTTTCAATAGCTTTATAGAACTATGTTACATGCTATCATTATTTGCCATTGAATATATTACTCAATCATTCGACATATACATGAATATGTACTGATCAATAATAATAAAATTGTAGGAGAACCATACGACAAAAGACTAGAATACATGGCATCACTTGCACCTTCAATTGCACTAGGAGTTTCTTCCAAAGAAAAACTCAATTTTAATATTTTCTCTTTGCCTTTCATATTCCAGTTGCCAAAACAAAGCAAGTCGTGTTCGATATTTTCTATGTACCTTATCATATAAAATTCAATGAACTTGGATGATTTGCCATGGGCTATGAATATCTCATAAAGCTCCCTAGTCAAGGTAAAAATACTTACTCGAGTGTAGCATCATCCTAAAAGACATTATAAATTATGTGAGTATCTTATATATAGGCACTTTAGTGGGTCTCATTGGAAACAAGTTCTTGTGGGGTTTTTAATAAACAAGTTCTAGTCCTTTTTTCAAAAAATATACTCTTTAAGCCCTTCTATAATGACCATCCCTCTCAAGGTCCAAGGTTAAGCCCTTCAATGATGGCCATCAAAGGCTCACTCTTAGGGCCCAATGTGCATATTCAGCTATGGTTAGTCTCTAGGACCAATTGTTTTCACATGCGTTTGTAGCATGGCTTGCTCATGATGCAAGACTTAAAAGAAAGTAGATAGGGATTAAGCTCAAAGAAGAATGCAAGATATTCTTTTTTGTCGAATATTACATTGGCACGCATTGTAGCTATGGTTAGTCTCTAGGACCAATTGTTTTTCACATGTGTTTGTGGCATGGCTTGCTCATGATGCGAGACTTAAAAGAAAATAGATTGGGATTAAGCTCAAAGAAGAATGTAAGATATTCTTTTTTGTCGAATATTACATTGGCACGGTAGCTGGGGCTGAACTGTTGGCCCTAAGATAGGCGAGATTGAAAGACAACGCTAGGACCTAGGAAAGTATAGACCAAAATAATAGTGATAATACTACTAATAAATAATAATAATAATAATGATGATGATGATGATAGCTATCAAGTGGAATGCTATAAGACAAGGCACCCTAGAGCTAGATGTGGCCCTTTTGAAAGAGCTCCAAGTGCATCATGATTCTCAAGGACTTGACATTTTTAATTCGAGGCGAAACGCATATGTTTGATGGTGACATTAGGCTGTGCATGAATGATATGCAATGAGAATTTAAAAACAGATTATAGAAGGAAGAACATGGTGAGCTGGTGGAAGTGCGTGGTCTCTTTTGATTCCTACTAATAAGGTTGCCATTGCGCAGTGGAGTTGGTATGTTGCACACCATAGAAAAATGTGGGGGTGATTCCTTTATAATGAAAGCATTGCATGGAGAGTCGAGAGACATGTAGCATCTCTTGTACCTTCTCCTCCTTTCAAAAATGAAAACAATGTTATGGGAAGAGATATCACATCTCGATTCTCTATTACGTGAAATCATAACGTCTGGCTGTCTTGTTTTGGCTGCTGCTGCTGCCAACTTTTTTATATTTGCATGCTCTGAGGAATCTTGGAATACTTTTTGGTTTGAAAGGAAAAGGCATTTCGCTCCATCGGCACTTTAGAAAAAAAGGAGTTTTACGCAAGCATCTGCCACAGGCGGGTGGGGACGGACATCCAACTATTGTGATAAATGGAAGAATGGACGCCTTATACCCCGAGATTGCATCCTGACCGTCCAATGTCGCTATCGGTCTCTGACGCACGCGGCGGGGGGAGGGGCCCTGTATATACAAAAAGGTGGACAGCCTACAGGGCACGGGGCCGGGGTGACGTGGCGAGAGAGCGAGGGAGGCCGCGGGGTCCCCCAAAGTGGTGCTGACGTGGCGAGCGGGATGGGGTTGGGGCGGTGTGAAGCCGACGGCAGCACGGGAAGGACGGACGTCGGACGGCGATGGGTAGAGAAGCCAAGCGGCAACTTTTCTCAAATTCCTATACTCTCTCTCTCTCTCTCTCGATATATCTGTCCACTTGAACTTGATAATAAACCGCTGTTTACCAAACTCTGTGTCCTCTTTCTCTCTCTCTGTCTCATCAGACACACAGTCGAGTCCCGAGTCCCTTCGCTGAAGTATTTCTGACACGACCTTCTCTCTCTCTCTCTCTCTCTCGGCCCCCTCTTTCCACCTTGCCGACGTGGATGGTTTTTATCTTTTTACCGCTGCCAATCCGGCGAGGCAAAACCGTCCCTCGCCTCAGTACGCCCACGCTCTAACGCCCCCATCCTCGTGGCGTCATCGTGTGTCCTCACGCTCACCTCACTTCTTTCCCCCTTAACTAACACTAAAAAGAGGTTTTTTCTTAGTGCCAAGGCTCTTCCTAGAGGGAAGGGGAGGGGTCGGTAGAAAGAGGGTAGGTCTAGCCAAATGAGGAGAGAAGTCTCACCCATTTGTGGGATACCACCTCAAAAGCACGTCCCTTTGACATATCTTTATTGTCGCTCGTTCGAAAAACCCCCCTCCCCCCCCCCATCTAGCTCAAACTGATGTAGGCTGAGTTGGTAGAGTAAAGGTTTGGATAGGTGTAGTCGTATCACCTTGACTTCAACCCTCAAAATGTGGGACTCGGCATGGTATCTTGAGTAGCACCATTTCTTAGTGAGCTTACACACCGAGAGCAAACCCCTAACCATCCATAAATTTGAAGGGGTATCTTGACACATGGCGAAGTCACATTGGGGCCGGATTTCATGAACCACACACACATTTGAACAAGCAATATTCCCCCCCCCCCCCCCCCCCCCCCCAAAAAAACCAACTTGCATCATGTGCACCCAACCCAATAGAGACAAAATTTTTGACCGTTAAAAGATCAAGTGCATTTAAACAGATTCAAACTCTTGTCACCACACTAAGTTGAGAGTTGATTGGTTGTACCACTAAACCATGGCCCACTTTGTGTTGAAGTCTAGGCATTCTAGTGTGTAAAGATAGTTCACCCATTTTTTGGGATTTGTAGCGAGAGCTAGCGGTGTGTAACTAGCCTTAGTGCTACCAGAGTTGCCAAGTTGCCAATGACTTGAGATGTCGAGCCATTGCTCGAAACAAGCCTTGGCTTCACTGCAGCCTCTCGCCTCCTTGCACAACTTTTCGCCAAAAGGGTAGGCCCCTCCATACAACCAAAGTCATCAACTTTAGTGTGGCCACATCTTTGGTGGAGTCATGAGCATGCCTAGTCATGTTGCTACCTACGCATGGCCTCTAAGGGAAGTTTTCCAAAGTAGTCAATTTTCTATAGGAGATGCATGCTTAATAACAAAATACTCAAAAAAGGTATACAACACATTTTAAAAAAATATAATTGCACCTTTGTCTTGTGCGATTCCTTTAATTAAATTAACTCAATGATAGGAAGACCTTGTGAATACCATGATTGTATAAATTATGTGAATCCCACAACAGCCCGATCAAGCCTCAGTTGTGGGTGAACAATGTGCCTTAACATCTTCCATATCATGAACACTATATATGATCTTCCAAATGTAAGTGGTTTTTATAATGCAAGCTTATTTTTGCCAACCAAATATTGCATTTTGTAACTTGTTTTTGGTGTAGACTATTATTATACTAAGCTACTTTGACTTTAACATAAAAAAGTTCAAAATCACCATCCTTTAGTTATTGTAGCTTGGATTGACCAATGCTCTTGGGTAAGTCAATCATGAATATATGTGTGCATCACATGGGTTCAAAATAAGGTATTTTTAAAATACCATTTTTATACATTTTTTACATACAAAATGATGTAATATAAAGTCGTTATTTATAGATTGAATAGAAAAAGGTCATGTTTTATTCAGAAAAAATTCATAGATAAGGATATTATATAAATATGCCTTGAACGCACATGATGTAGAGGATATACATATAGTAACTTTCCATGCTATAGGAAGGAGAGAGAGAGATAAGGCACAGAGGTGGTGTGACAAGGAACAAGCTCAGTAAATGGCCTCGAGTTAATGGCTATGTATGCATATGAACAAGCCATACGGTAATTTGAAGTCGATATGGTAGATGTCTAAGAATGGGTACAATCAAGGGTGGCTATGGAGACTAGGTTGCAATAGTGGATAGCATGCTGTTGTAGAGATTGGAAGTTTTGTGGCGTAATATGGAGGACACTGCACGTAAATCCTCCCAACAATAACCTCGTCACCAATCCCAATCCCAAGCTCACCACCAATCCCAAACACAACCTAGCTACCTATGACAACCTCACCACCCAAGCCGCCTGCTCCATGTTTGATCTTTTATCCCCTTTTCTTGAGGGAACTCTTAAGCCTGGCCTTCATGGCCTTTACACTATAATTTTGCAACGACTCATTCATTCATCACATTGTACACAACACTTCATAAAACTGAAATACCAAAAATAAAGTGTTCAATCATATTGCTAAACTTGTTGGTTACAGTTTTTTGGTAATATTGTCTTTCTTGTGCACAAAAGACTTCTGGAAAAGGCATGTGTAATGGTCTCTACTAATACAGATGCGTAAGTGAAGCTAATGGCTTTCTAATGCAATTGCACAACATTATTTGTTATATCTTTACACATAATGCTATTTTTCTTTCTCATTATGACCTATCAAACATTAAGAGAGAGTAATTATAGATAATATGATGCAAACAAGTCCTTTAATCATGTGAATGTAAAGCAAAATAGACAATGCAAATAACAATGTACCTTTCTATCATCAACATAGAAGTTAAACAAAGTCGAATGTCTTCATTATGCAAGTTCCTCCTCAATTGTCATAACGTACACGCTGATCCTAGTTTCATAATTATCAAAAGTCAGTGTTCAGCCAAACATCAATGTCTAGCATTGAATTTCCAAAAGACTCTCTCATCTCTTAGTCTAATGACATCAAATTCCCCCAAACATGGTGCCATATTCTGTATAAGAATGTCATGATGAAGTTTTGTATGGAAATCATATACTTGCAAACAATAGAATCTAGTTACACCTTGTATGAGATTCCATCTTATATCTTTTTACCCTAGCCTACATCCACAAACTATAGGATATTATCTATATATGGTGCACTTCACTAGGAAAATTATTATTGAGGTCTAAACTTTAGTGCTAGAGAAGAAGTCCACAAAAATGGCTATAGCCATAAAAGTAGATATTTTGATTTGCCTACTTGAAATTTTGGCTTTCTACATTTTTGTACCTTGTGAAAAATTTTACACATGTAACTCTCACTTATCCTTGAATCTGCTAGCAACCACTCTTTGTTCTTAAAATCTGAAAGGGGAAGTCTAAACAAGGTTTTCCATTGCTCATTGGAGGAAGGGGGCATGCAAAAATGATTGTAAAACAATTTTCCCCTCTTAGCAAATGTTGTTGTGGTCCTCCTCTTTACTCTTCACCAACAAAGGTATGGATTACATCTATAACATCTACCATACGTTCCACTAGCTGCCACTCCTTGAGGCTTGATGGATACTTGAGGGGTTCACTATATGTATATTCTTACATCACATGTGTTCAAGGCCTATTTATTAAAATCCTTATCTATGATTTTTTCTTAAATAAAACACAATATTTTCCTATTCAATCTTTAAATTATCCCATTATATTACTCTCTTTTGTGTGTGTGTGTGTCTGTGTGTGTGTGTGTGTGCGTGCGTGTGCGTGTGTTTAGTATTCTAAAAATATCTTATTTTGAATCCACATGATGAACATATATATTCACAATTGACCACCCCCAAGGATGGATAAAATTTTATTAACATCAAATTATCTATTTAGTTACAAGGTGAATAAGAAACAAAAACCTTCATTCATATCAAAAAGTAAACCCAACTTGATTGCACTAACAATAGGATCTATGGAGAGGGGAATTAGAGGCATTGGGCTCAAAATGAAGCTCTTTGTGCATAAAAGCATGCTACGCATGTACTTGTTTGATTGTCATCTTGGTGCCACCAAGCCTAAAATCGGTTACCTTGCCCTTCAACATGATAAGACCACCTTTCAAGGATCCCTTCACCTTTTTTTGCTGCATGATTATCTAACCTTCCTTTATTATGATCAAGGAAACCCACCTATCTTTCTCATCAGGCATATTGTAAGTGATTATGGACTCAATGCAAGTATGCAAGTACTAGGTTTTCTACATTGAATAGATGCCTCCATGGAGTAGGAAGGTGGTGAGCAGAAATGTGTGATGGAGTGGAGAGAAAACAAAGAGAAACTCCAAGGACTATTGACTCGAGGGAAAAGAGGAGGAAATGAACACTAAAAGATTTCAAACAAGAGGATTCCACCACCTTTTATTATCTCAATAAAAGAAATGGTTGAAATATGATGGCAACACATTACTATTAGAAAATGACAATCACTCTAACTATCTCAGCAAAACTAATAATTGATCCACTTTACTGTTGGAAAGCAATAGTTACTCAAGATATTTAAAAAATTTTAATTTAAAAAAACTAAAATTATTGTTTAAAATTTATAAAAGGATTTTTAGAAAAAAGTTGCATGATAGAAGCCTTTTCCTCATTGGTAAAGTGCACACACAGTCTCTCTTTACATGCTAAAAGGCCAAAAAGTGGCCTCAAACTCTCACTAATATTGACTAGATGTTGATGTCGTGCTAGGCTTGGTTACCTTAAGCTATAATGCATGCCCCTTGTGTGGATCAAACTCCCAAAGGTTGTGGATGATGAAGAAGATAGTTTATGAGGTGTACACAATGTTATCGCCGAAGAGACATGATTTGAGAGAAGGATTCCTTGGATGACCTCCTATAAGGATGAATACCCAAAGCTAGTATGAATGGAAGATGGCCCACAAAGAGTCACTTCCAAGTGAAATGCGACAATTCTTAGTTTTCTATGTGTTGCCATATTGGACTCATTTACAGATCAATCATATTTTGGATCTCATGCACATTTTCAAGAATGTTGGTAGCTTGTTGTGACACCATATTGTCAAGATTGTGGGAGAGAAGGAAGGAGTCTCACTTGTAGCTTTCTTGCTTGCACAATGGGGGAATACACACAAAGGTGGAGGCTGAAAATAGTTTTCCCCTTCTTAGTTGTGTAAGCCAAAAAGAACTCTAGTACATAGAAATAGAAGAACCCTATATATGGGTCTCAAACCAAACTCAACTAACTAAGGTGGCATACTAACTGAGCCACGAACTAGAGTAGATAAGGATAGCTGTCATTTAGCTATTATTCATGGGTGGTGTACCAACTGCATCTACAACTAACAAGTCGGTGACATAAATGCACAACGGTCACCCTGGCATATCATGAGTGGAGCTCGATATCTTAACACTCCCCCTCGAGCTCAATCCCAATTCCTGCACACCAAGTAGGTCTCTGAACTTGCACAGCTTCTCTGCGCCCAATGCCTTCGTGAATATGTCAGCTACCTGATCCTCTGTGCTGACATAAACTAGATCAATAAGACCGAGTAAAACTCTCTCTCGCACATAGTGATAATGCACCTCAATGTGCTTTGTTCTAGCATGATAGACTGGGTTATTTGCCAAGTATATACTACTCATGTTGTCACAATAAATGACAACTGGACCATCTGTAGGCTGATGCATATCATAAAGTAGGTTATGCAACCAAGCTACCTCACATGCAGCCATTGCTGCATCCCTGTACTCATCCTCTGTGCTTGACAAGGCAACTGTAGGCTGTTTCTTGCTGCTCCAAGTGACTACAACACTCCCAAAAGAGAACACATATCCACCACTGGTAGATCATCTATCAGAAATACTACCAGCCTAACCAGCATCAGTGTATCCATACAACTGTATCTGAACCCCAGTCTCATATCAACAGCATAGCTCAAATCTGGCCTGGTAATAGTCATATAAATCAAACTTCCTACTATGCATCTGTACATAGTAGGGTCTTCCAGAAGCTCACCTGCATCTGCGCTTAGCTTCACATTCTGCTCCAAAGGAACTGAAATAGGCTTACAGCGTGTCATCCCATATTTGGACAGCATGTCCAATCCATACTGCCTCTGCAAGAGCCATATCCCACTTGGTGATCTAACCACCTCAATGCCCAAGAAATAACGTAGCTCTCCCAAATCCTTCATCTCAAACTTCTGCTTCAATAGCATTTTCACATGAAGGATATCTTCATCACTATCACTTGTAATAATCAAATCATCAACATAAATGACAAGTAGCATAATACCTTTCTCTATTTTTCTCACATAAAGTGAAAAATCTGCCTTGGAAATCTGAAAGCCAATAGTGACAAGATATTGTCCTATCTTGTCAGACCATGCTCTAGGTGCTTGCTTCAAGCCATACAAGGCTTTCTTCAACCTGCAAACAAACTTAGGATGAACAGCATACACATAACCTGGTGGCTGCTCCATATAGACCTCTTCTTGCAAATCACCATGCAAGAAGGCATTCTTTACATCCATCTGATGTAAGGACCATTCCTTTGATGCAGCCATAGCAAAGACTACTCTTACGGTTGCCATCCTTACAACCGGACTGAATGTTTCTTCATAATCAATGCCATATGTTTGTGCATACCCCTTGACTACTAATCTTGCCTTGTATCTGTTTACAGAACCATCTGCATTGTGCTTCACCTTATAAACCCACTTATAGCCAATTGCATTCTTACCTTTAGGCAAAGGTACCAACTCCCATGTAGCATTTGCTTCCAAGGCATCCATTTCTTCATCCATGGCTTTCTCCCATTTTTCTTTTTCCATGGCTTGCTCAAAAGAACTGGGTTCTGGTTCCTGTATCACTTTGACCATATAGGCATAGTGAATGGCTGTAAATCCATCATATTTCAGCCTATCCACAAGATACCTAGCTCTGGTAGACCTGCGCAAAGTAGGTTTACTCCCAGGTGATCTCAAAACATCCTTGGTCTTCCTTACTCTAGGTGTAACAATAGAAGGAATACCCAACTCATCATCAATGCTCTGTTCTGAGCCACTGGATTCACCATCCACATAAGAATGACCTGCATTCACATCAAACATGGACTGATCTACCTTCTCTTTTCCTTTTCGTGACACCTGAATACCACTATCTGCATTGGTTTGAGAAGATTCTCCTGATCTCAATCTGTCTGTCTATGGCAAAGAATGTGAACCACTACTAGAGGACGCTCCAGGTCCACTAATATTTTGTGACTGCTGCTATGAATTTTGTGCAGCATTACCATTTTGTGCATCTACATCATCAATCACATTTACTGGTTTATACCAGCTACTCATCTCATCAAAAACATCTCTGCTCATTGTAAACTTACGAGTAGAAGGGTTATAACATCTATACCCTTTCTGCTCTGCAGAGAGTAACCAATAAAGATTCACTTCTCAGCTTTTGGATCCAACTTGGATCTCAACTCATCTAGCACATGAACATAGGCAATGCAACCAAAAATCTTCAAATGAGAAATATCTGGTTTCCTACCAGTATACCTCTCCTCTGGAGTCATTCCATGTATTACTGCAGTGGGAGTCCTGTTCATTATGCAGACTACTGTAGCAACTGCTTCAGCCCAATAAAAATCTGGCAGGTCTTTTTCATTGAGCATGGCACGAGATACCTCTCCAATATGCCTATTTTTCCTTTCTGCAATTCCATTTTGTTGTGGGGTATGACTGCATGAATATTGCTGCTTTATGCCATGCTCCTGCAGGAACCTTGCAAACTCATTTGAGAGGTACTCTCCCCCTCCATCTGACCTTAGGCATTTTATTTACAGGCCTGTTTCTTTTTCAACCATAGCTTTAAGAGTTTTGAAATGCCCAAAAACTTCACTTTTCTTTTTCATAAAATACACCCAAACTTTTCTGCTATAGTCATCAATAAAAGTGACAAAATAATGACAGTCTCCAAGAGATGCAGCTTTAGTAGTCCACACATTAGAGTGGATTAATTCCAATGGCTTCTTACTCTCTTGAACATGTCTAGAAAATGGTTTCCTTGCCTGTTTTCCAAACTGACAGGCTTCACATACCTTATGCATTTCTGCAACCTTGAATTTAGGCAAAATCCTGCAACAATATTTTGGGCCTCCATTGATTTAAGTCACTGTACATTAACATGACCAATGTGTTTATGCCAGATATCAATATCTGCAACTACACCGGTCCCATGTGCAAACATTGCTGCACTCAATTCAGGCATGTCTGCATCCAATGTAAACATTCTGTCCTTCTTCTTTCCTTTTGCTATCAAGCGACCTTTATTTTTCATATCCTCAACAAAACATCCATGAGGATTAAATCTAACCTACAAGCCCTGCTCAACCATTTGACCAACAGAAACCGGATTCTTGGAGATATTCAGGACATGAAATACATCTGACAGGTATTTCTTTTTCCCATCCTGCATAGACAAATGAATTTTTCCAATTCGCACAATAGGATGTGCAGTATCATCACTAGTCTCCACAAATCCTAGTTTTTTCATTTTTCTTGCATCCTCCATCCATTCTGCATGACCGGTCATGTGGTTTGATGCACCTGAGTCAACATACCATACATCGTTGCTTTCTTCTACACTTGTCACACAATTGTTCATGTGCTGCACCATAAACAAATGCTCATTTTTGTCATCACCCTGTCTACTAGAATATGCATAATTCCCTTGTTGCAATTTTCCATTCATGATGTCATTCTGCTTTTTATAGCAGTCTTTAGCCATATGACCCATTTTACCACAGTAGTAGCATTCAACATTGGTGTTTGAATTTTGCCCTCTTTGCCATCCACCACGACCTCTTTGGCTCCCCCTGCCTCTAGAGTTACCATGTCCTCCTCCATAGGACTGGTTTTCTTGAGTTTGCTGCATATTCTGATTTCTACCACGGCCTCCAGATCAGCCTCCTCTACCTCTGCCTCTACCTCTTTCAGCATTTGAGTAGAAGACAGCTTCTTTTGAAGTTCCTCCTGAAGAAGATGCACCACCATTTCTCTGCTCCTCAGAAATTAACAGAGCAATCAACTCCTCAAAATCAAGAAATCTTTCACGGACGGAAATGGATGTTCGAAACTGTACATAATCCTTTCCTAGACCATTCAAGGTCATAGAAACTAAATCATCATCTTCCACTGGCAACCCAATGGAAGCAAGTGCATTTGCAATCTTCTTCACCTTCATGTGGTAGTCATTGATGCTCATATTTTCTCTTTGCACATTATGCAACTCTTGCTTGAGCTGCATTTTCCTGGCTTGCGTATTTGTGCTATACATTTTTTGATAAAGTATCCCATGCCTCCTTTGGCGTACTTGCATCCTGAATATGCACAATCATAGAGTCTGAAATACTGATAGACAGCCAGTACATAACTTTCCTGGCTCTCTCATGCCATGCTTTAAATGCGTGCATTTGCTATTGATTAGGAACATCAGGAAGAACTGGTTCTTCTTCATTTCCTGCAACAAATTCCCAATATCCTTTTCCCATAAGGAAATTCGTCATTCTAAACTTCCATGCTTGGAAGTTGTTCTTGTTAAGCTTTTCAGCGACAATCTATGAAAGAGAATCAGACGCCATTACAAAACATTGCAAAAAATTCTGTCACTACAAAGAACACAACTTTAGCCTCACAAGGGCTAATCTACAAAACTGACGAAAGTGGTATTTGACCACACAATCACTTCCTAGTGACGATTTTGCATCAACAGGCAACAGGGATGATTCCGTAACTCCCAATGTCTCTGTGCACAGGCATACGATGCAATTTCTACAGTAACTTTTCACCGACCTATAGAACAGTGGTCACACAGCATAAAATAGGGCCTTTTCCTGAGTGCGTGCAGAAAAATTCTGCCTCTAAAACAGGCCCCGAAATGGTCTCAAATAAAAAAAACAGGGTCACTAGGGGCTAAAGCCCTCACTCCAGTATATACTGCCCTCTTGCTTCACCGTGAAGGGCGTCTCAACCTGAGACAATGCACTCTTGCAATTTTCGGCTGTGTTACCTGCAGAGATCTGCTCCCAAAATAGAAAATGAAAGCAACACTGCTCCTCTTACCAAAACACCGCGAACTTGGTTTGCTTTCTTGAGCTCCTTACCACGAACAAGGCTCTAATACCATGTCAAGATTGTGGGAGAGAAGGAAGGAGTCTCACTTGTAGCTTTCTTGCTTGCACAATGGGGGAATACACACAAGGGTGGAGGCTGAAAACAGTTTTCCTCTTCTTAGTTGTGTAAGCCAAAAATAACTCTAGTACATAGAAATAGAAGAATCCTATATATGGGTCTCAAACCAAACTCAACTATCTAAGGTGGCATACTAACTGAGCCACGAACTAGAGTAGATAATGATAGTTGTCATCTAGCTATTATTCATGGGCGGTGTACCAACCGCATCTGCAACTAACAAGTCGGTGACATAAATGCACAACGGTCACCCTGGCATATCATGAGTGGAGCTCGATATCTCAACACATATCGCAAGCAAGAGAGACCCTCTAGGGGCAAGGATGGATATTGAAGTACATCATTAGGTTTATCTGTATGTCAATTGGCTATGATGTGCTCTTTGAGGTATATGTTTTCTAAAGATAATCAATTAAAAGGATTCAAATCCCATGACTCACACAAGATATTGTAGGTTTATGTTATCCAAGATAGTCATTGACTTGATTAAGTGTGCCTTGTATTTTCTATTTTGCATTGATATGTAGTACATACGTTAGGGGGAACATGGACTCAAAAAGGGCCTCATAAGCAATGGATTAGAAATCCTTAATCTTGGATTACTTCCTCTTCAATGGTTATCATTATATGCATTTTTGTTCCTTGGCCCCCTTATATTCCAAAGTTCCACCCACTTGTTCTGGTGGACCCTACCTAGAGAGAAGGGGGTCTCCCTTTCTTTCACACTAGTAACTAACCCTTTTCATCCTCTAAGTTGGGACCACTACTCTTCCAAAAATTTTTATCCCAAAAAATAAAAGTTTAATTTTTTTCTTAAAAGTTAGATTTCTTTTGCTTAAAGGTGCCCAACCATATTGTAAGTTGAAATACTCATTTTCTGCATACTTTTTATTAAATACTCTCTAATCATCAATTCATCCTCCAAGAAGGGACCATCACTTTTCCAAAAGTGTCATATCAACAACTCATATTTATTTTTATCTTTAAAAATGGATTTTAAAAGTTTTAACAAAAAATAGAATTTTTTTTCTCAAAAGGCATCCAATCATATTGCAAGTTGAAATACTCACTTTCGATATATATTTTTACATTGAAAGCCCTACAAATCAAATCATATCTTTTAATACTCATAGATGTGATACCTTGGACCCTTACAAAGGTAGTGCAGGGTGGACTAATTTTGACTCCAAAAAGTGATTTTTTTCTTTCTTTCTCAAAAAATGGCATTTTCCATCTCTAGTGGTGTCTAACCATATTATATATGCATCTAAGCATTTTTCATGTTCTCTTTTGCCCTCTAGCCCTTCCAAATCAATATTATACCATGAAAAATTAATCTACTTCATTTTCTCTCTTGCTCTAATGAACCACTTAGGGACATAAGCAATCATTGGAGGAATGTGGATTTGTATATTAATATAGATAAAGAGTATGCTATTGCAAAGTCCCCTTAGAGCAAGCATGGGCTAGATGCAATAACTACTTCCCAATATTATTTAGAGAAAAAGAAAAATATGATATTTGGATAAATGGTTTCTTATATCCTAATGATCTTGGCACTTGGCTAAATTCACCTTTCAATTCGACTTCTTTGTTCCTCACTTTTGTCGAGGATGGTAAAAATGATCTATAAGGTTATTGCAAATGCTTAGATGGAAATATTCATATGTATCAATAGTATTAATCAATGTAATATAGCACTCATCAATCTTTGTTACAATCCCAAGGTTCTTTAAATATTTTGCAAAAATCCCTACAAGATCAACAAATCAAAGTGCAGAAGCTTGAATAATAATTGAAGTAGTATAAAGATAAGGAACAAGACATGGCAAAGGATACACAAAGAAATTCAACCTTGGAGGATGTTAATGCAAAATCGCTTTTGGAACAAATGAAGAAGGATAAATACATTATAGAAGCAAAGTTGCAAAGGTGGAAGCAAACTTCCATAGATTATAAGGATAGAAAACATCGATTATTTCCAATGCTATCACTATGCTTGAATGGTGAAGCATGAAAAAGATGTGTGCAAGCATCAAGGTTCATCATTTTCTATTGAAAGATAATCTAAATTTACATTACTCCCTAAAAATGTCTATTTTTCCTCAAGAACTTTCTCAATGAGGTTGGAGACCCATGTGGGGGTCAGTAAATGGAGCTTCTAAAGGCATTCTTAAAATGCAAGCATTTGAATGGAATTTTGATAGACCCTTGATATTGAGCACTCCAAATTGCTACTTTGAATGAGGTTCTTACATATATTCTTAATAGTTGATTCATCATTGGAAGAAAGTTTGAATAGCATGTGGTATAACTGGGGTTAGTCGATAAGGCTATGAGGCCATATATGGTATGATAGCAATTGCATTGGCTCATAGTAAAATAAAGCACATGATTTTGTCTAATCCATTTCCACTGAGAGCTATATGAGCACAAATCCATCTTTTTATCACTAAAAAAATGGAAGTGAAGGAAACTAAAGCTAGAAATATTTCTTATGACTATGATAACTTTAACAAATGGAAGCGAAGGAAACTAAAGCTAGAAATATATCTTATGACTATGATAAATTTAACAATATATTTTTAAATCGAGTTAAGCTATAGTGTGCCATGGCTTATTTCTACAAGGTGCAATGCTTGGAAGGTATTGACTTGTCCTAATCTTATATTATGGATTCAATATAGTATTCTTATTTCTCCTAAGTTTGTAGCAACTATGATTGCTAGGTTTTGCTTCAATCTTGGAAATTTTTATCAAGCTTTTGATGAATGCCAAATCATAAAGGGATGCAAGTTGGAGAGGGTGGGCCTTATGATAATTAATTATGCCATAGCCTATACAAAAGATAGCATGCTTATCCGACCATTTAGTGTATAGTCAAAAAAGGAAATTTGGTGGCTATAGCAGTAGTTGAAATGTCCAAGGAGACCCATAATGTTCTCTCTTGGATCTTCCAATGTACTCCATATTTGGATATGATTTTCAAGCAAACAAGTAGTGAGAAGACCTATGTGGAAGAAGTCGAAGAATTCAAGAGTAATTAGTACTTGGATAGGGATCTCAAGACTCTAAAATTTATATTCAATTGTGCTATTAAGATATTAATATCATTTTCTTGTCTATGTTGCATGAAAAAAAATAATTATTCTAAAGCCACAGATAATATTGCATAGAAGGGAGGAGCACTAGCCTGCAATAGGAAGGCATTGCCAGTGGGTCACACCTTAATAAGAATTGGAAGACTATATTTTCAATTAACATTGAGAATGTCCATTTTTGCACTTGGATTTCCTCAGGTGCATATTTGACAAGTTATTAAAGTTGCATATCAATTATGTATCCACAATAAAGCCTCTCTCCAGATGTAAAGTAGCTATTGAGGAAGTTGAGGAGCTATTAAATTCATTAGGTATACATGGAGGCAAGGTCAAGATTAAGACTAGAAAAATTAGGCCTAGTTAAAGGCCGTGGTAGTCAACAACATTTAAGCTAGAGTCAACAATGGCGCATTAAGGAGCCGATGGGTGTAGATGGAGTAAAGGCTATTAAACACAGTACATGGGCATAGAGAATGTCCCGCTGCCTAACATGGCATATGGGCAAAGAGAATGTCCTATTGCAAGCACCGGCCTATATAATGGTAGGGAGTGAATCATGGTAGTTGGTTGTTGTTCGAGCATACTCATAGTCCGAGAAGCCAAGCAACAAGGAGTGGTCTTGCTCCATGCCATGTCTTACTTGATTCTTTCTACCAAGTCTTCTTTGATTGGCATCCTAGGTGCTCTCACAACAATTCGACAATAGTATGGCCTTGGTCATGTATTCTACAATTGCTTAGTCCCTTGTTTGGTAATAATACTGCCTTGGTCATTGTATCTTACAATTGTTTAGTCTCTTGTACTGTGTTATGACCATTTGGTCCCAAATTGATATATTGGTCTCTACTTCAATAATACATTTTGGATTGAGTTTGAGTACACTTTCTATTTGATATCTATGTTGTGATTGGGTCTCATTCTCCAACCTAGGTACTATATGTTGAAAGTGATATTAGTGTCCGTCTATGTCATATCTGAATATGCCTATCATCATTTCTCTGGAAGTTGTGCTTGGACACTGATTATACATGGGGACCACGATTTCCATTTCTTTGTGTGTAGACTTGAATATATACGAATTTGCAAGGTTTTCCTAAGGTAGTTCTAGTGTTGGGTCATTCACACCAGTCTCAGTCTAGGCAATAAACAATACCATCTTCTGAGGCTATTACATTTCTCAGTGAGGGTGTATCCAAAGTGCAAAAAATTTTCTCCAAAATTCTAGAAGTGTTGTTTGCATTCCACTCCTTCCATTGGGAGCAAACTTGGTAGCTCTATTGTTTTGCCCATTATATCATTAAATCTAGCAAATCATTTCCAAAATTCACCCAAATTGGTAGGTATTCCATCCATAGTCACAAGTCCCCTTGTCCCTCCCAAACAATGGCACACTAACCTAGCATATCCCTCCCAAAGTTCTCTATATCCTCCCATAAAGATCTGGATCTCTTTATTCGGCAGTTCAATCTGGCACATATAGTCAACTACCTTGGTCAGGTCAATGAAGTCCACAAAGTTGTCTTATTTGAATCCTCAATGTGGAAGAAGGTTGCAACTTGGCTAGCAGTAGAACATAGCTAGCCATCATGGAATAAAGCCCTAAATTCCTTTCATATTCAATTCTAACCTGATCGAACAACGG
Source organism: Lygodium microphyllum (assembly GCF_053477565.2). NCBI lineage: Eukaryota > Viridiplantae > Streptophyta > Polypodiopsida > Schizaeales > Lygodiaceae > Lygodium > Lygodium microphyllum. Next base: position 21,498,557 of record NC_141143.1, on the reverse strand, counting down.
ATGCACAAAAACTTAAATGACTCCATCATCTTAAGAAAGGCGACCAATTAGTTGAGGCATATACCACAAAGTTTATAATTCTAAATAGTTGCATTAATTTGGATGCGTAGCCAAAAATGAAATATTCAATACCCTCTACGTCCTTGGTTTCAATAAACCTATTTAGAAAGCATTTACTTTTGATAATCTATCCAGTAACACCATTGATCTATTTTATAAGAGAGCTCTCAGATTAGAGTAGTTCCTATCCAAAGAAAAGTAAAAAAAATAAAAAAATCAGGCAAGTCTGTTGTAAAACACCAACAAGATGATAGCAGTGAATCGACTTTTGATTTGGACCTGGAAGTAGAATCCATCAGTATATACTCCGATTTTGAGGGGGAGAAAGAAACAAATAAAGTAAAAAGAAAGAAAAAAGACAAAGGGAAAAAGGCTATATAAAAAATTGAGAAGAATGAGGCCAAAAACCTCCGGTGCATACAGTGCAACAATCTCGAATATGTCTAGACTGAATGTGGCCTAGTGCAACATTTGTAACATGGCCACGCACATGCCACTAAGTAGTGCCAATACAATGGCATGTAGTAGATGGTTGATCATCCTAGTAGATGGCAAGGATTAGAGCAACTAACTCCAAACCTTTAGGCCAAGTTGATTCTTACACCAGTTGTGGCCTATACCAATCAAGACTATTTGCCACTCGATAATGGCCGGGGGGGCATCATAGAAGTGGAAGAGGCCAGGGGAATTTCATCCCCTTTTCTAAACATTACTTCTTTTGCATATAGGACAGACACTAATGCACTAAGTGTCACGATGCCTAAGAATATGATGCTCAGAAAAGACAAGCACATATGCCTAAAACCAAAAATAGGGGAGATGAAGGAATTTTCCAAACCAAAGGTGCATACGAATACCGAATCTAGCAAGACTCAATACTTACAAAGATGCTACATTGCAACCCACAAGCACCTTGTGGGCCGAGTAGGAGAAAGTTGGCCATTAGGTGGTAGGATGGACTACAAGTGTGCTAGTGTCCATGAAGCATTCAATATTGAGTTTGAGTCTCGAGGATAAACTAGGCAATCACCCTGGTAGCTCTAAGTAGCCATAGTCTACTTAGTATATTTGGCCCATTTAGGGGTTGTAATAGTTTGCAAAAACTCAACCCCACCCAGCATGGAAAACCCCCCAATCTCAAATTGAACATCAATTCAGAGTTTGCGAAGCTCAAATCATTGTCAAATTTTATACAAAGAATAAATAAGTTTTGCATGAAAAATTGCAATCCATAGGAGAGAAGAGCTCGGGTAATAACCTTGGAGGTCAAAAAGAGAAGTTGTCAAAGCAGAAAAGTCGAATTTTGAATATCCACTTCGGAAAATCCCGAAAAAAGAATTCGGAGGACCCAACTAGATAGAAATAGAGTACGACCTTGGATGTTAATCCTAGTGGTAGTGGAAGTAATAAGAAGGTAGTTAATCTTGTAGTAAAAGAAGGGTACATGCCAAGCATTTCGATTGTATAAAACCCCATCTAAAGTATCAATTAGATGGGGTTTTATAAATATTACTATTCCACTAGGGGATTTACTCAACTTTTAAGGACCATCTCTTGAAGATGATTCAATCCAAGAACCTGATATTTTTCAAAACTGACAGTCATGGCCATGAGAGCCTAAGCCTTGAAGGAAATAGTCTGCAAGATCCAACAACACCCAGTCCTAGAAAGCCCCTTGTCTGATCCAACCATTTCGGTGATTCTTGCTTAATGCAAGGACCAAATCATCTAGAACATCTTTCTCAACAAGGGTTCATGGGTGAATATCATCACAGTGGCAACGTGCAAACATTTGGGATTAATGGAATGGAAACTAGTGCCCTTCTTAGTGAGGATAGCCAAGCAACGAGTATGACCTTTAGTCATCATCTAGTCTGTACTTCTAGAAATTGCCACAATGCAATTTCTAATATCCTTAGTTGTCTTAAATATGGAGCATGCTAGCAAGGATTATAGCCTACTATTGGAAAAACCTTGGCTACATTAAGCAAGAGTTAGCCATAATTGGGATAGAAATAAACTAACTATCCAGAGAAATTAGCACACAAGTTAATGATCTTCTTGACCAATGTTACCCCACCTGCCCCACAATGTTGACCAGTTGTAGATGAAATAATCAACATGATTGAAGGCTTAAGTGATGATGAAAAAGAAGAGTTATTAAAGGCTAATGATGATCTACACCCCTAGTGTCTCATTAATGTTCTCCAAATCAGTGAATAATACATGCAATTCCAAGGTTTACAACCTCAAGTCCTAAAAGCACAGAAACAACACAATAGTCTAGAACAAAATATTAGTGAGTTTGGGAATCTCCCAATTTCCATTTTTTGAATACTAAAAAGGTGGTACCCAGATAACATGCCCATAAGTTTCTCAAAACCATATGATGTGACCTATCATTGAAAAGTGCTTGAAAAATGGAATCTATTGAGCTATAGAACACTCAATTTGGAGTTATAGTGTTCAAGTTATGACAAATCCAAAGATTTGACCATGTGTCCCAAACTTAAGGGAAATTCCCATATTCCCCAATTTGACGTTTTAGAGAGTTCTGGAACTTAGAGCGTGGACAGTTCTAGATCTTAGTTTTGGAACTTAGAGCTCAAACTACACAAAAGGAAATATCAATACTAACCAAATTGCTGATACTGACATAAGTAAACTCCTCAATCAAGAACATCATGAGTTTGAAGCACAAATGGAGAAAGTAACAAGAGTTAAAGAAGATAAGTTGGACACAATCTAACTAGGTTTGTTGTACAGAAAAGACCAAACCGGTCAAGATCAATGCCAAATTACAACCACCCTTTTGTTAGTAACTCATCAATTTTCAGGGTGAATTCAAGGATATGTTTGCATAAAAATATTCAGATATGAAAGGGCTAGATCCTCTTTTCTATCATCATGGGATTCCTCTGAAATTGGATGCTATTCCAGTCTAGATGCAATGTTACAGAATGAACCCTCATTTAGCTAAACATGTCAATGGATTGACTATTGAGAGTTGATTTCATTGCTCTAGTAGATTGTGTAGATTGGATATCCCCAATTGCCTTTTTTTTGAAGAAAAACAAGAAGCTACGAATCTATGTGGATTATCAAAATCTTAATGCAACTACTATCCCATATCCTTTCCCTATCCCTTACCTAAATATCATAATGGATGAAGTAGCTGGCTACAAGATGTACTCTTTTCTCAAAGATTTCAATAGATACAATGAAGTGCATCTTACAAGACCAAGCTAAAATTTCTTTCATCATTGCATGGGGAGTATATGTATGAATGGTGATGTGGTTCATTCTCAAGAATGCTCTAGTCTCCTTTCAAAGAGACATGCAGAAGGTCTTTGGGCCCTACCTCACAAATTTTGTGAGGGTCTTCTTGGATGATTTCAATGTCTTTGGAAAGGCCACTCTTCACTTGATGCACCTTCAGCTTTGCCTCACCAAATACCAAGAGGTAAGTTTAAGTCTAAATCCACTCAAATGTGTATTTTCTATTCAAGGTGATATTTTGCTAGGCCACATCATTTTGCAAAATGGCATAGCAATCAACCCAACCAAGGTGGTAGCAATAATGCAAGCTATAGTACTGGATTCACCATCTGTAGTATTATTCTACTTCCTAGGCCAAATCTGGTGGCATGGTCACTACCTGTGTCTTTTGGCACATTTGACTATTCCACTTAACAAATTGATGCATGTGGCCAAATCAACATATCAATGGAATGAAGAAGCTATCTTGGCATTCCAACACCTTCGGCTCTTACTAAAAAATCTCCTATTGTAATTCTGCTAGATTGGGCAAAGACCTTCCATGTCTTTGTAGATGCATCTAACATTGCTATTAGCAACATGCTTATGTAGTAGGATACTAATGGTTGGTTTAGACTTGTGTTTTATGCTAGTAGAAGATTATCTAATGTTGAGAAAAAATATTTAGCAATTGAAAGAGAGTGTCTTGGCATGATCTGCTCCTTCAAGATATTCTAGTATTATTTGCTAGGCCATGCCTTTGTCTTTCATGTGGACCATTTTGCACTAGTCTATTCGGTCAAGAAATTAAATGTCATCGAGTGACTTGCCCAATGGATTCTCATGATGTAGGAGTTTGAATACACAGTTGTATATCACCCCAGCACTTAGCACATCATTGTGGATCTCCTATCCTATCTTGATTCTAGAGAAACCTCTGGCTTGTATAAAGGATGACTTCTTGAATGCGCAATTTTTTGTTGCAAAAGTAAATATGTCTGATCCCACTCAACCCTTTGTGGTCTCTCCCATGGGTGTCATAATTAAAGTGTTTTTAATGATGCAAAAAATAACTTGTATTAAAAAATCTGAAAGGTATCATTGCTAGTGTAGAAGATCATTACATTTTACATCATAATATTAGTTAAACTTGTTCAAAGAGAGGGAGAGAGATAAACACAGGATAGATCCATCAGTCTCACTAGAGGGTAGTGACCCCTCTTTTGTTCATTATTCTATTATATAAAAGAAGAATCTAAGTCTAATGTACAACATAAAGTAAGATAGGTCACTAACTAACCATACACAGTAACCATAGTTGAGTCAAACATTGACTCATTTATTATATCACACATGATTGATGATAGCTAGGCTAAAACCTTGGGTAATTCACTATATGTATACCCTCTATATCACATGTGTTTAAGGCCTATTTATAAATATCCTTATCTATGAACTTTTCCTTAATGAAACATAACCCTTTTCTACTCAAAATGTAAGTAACCCCTTTATATGGGACCCTTTTGTATACAAAAAAAATGTAAAAATGGTATTAAAAAAATTCATTATGTTAAATCCACGTAATATATGCATATATTTATGATTGACCTCCCTAGGGCTACAACTATCTTTGATTCTCAACACTCGCCCTCAAAATGAATCTTGAGGGGTCCACCTTATAAAACATGTAAGGTACTATGTGAGTTCAAAAGAAAGGGCATTATATTTAGTAAAATTTATAGGATTATATTTACAAAATGGTTATTTTAATTACAATTAAAAAAAATTGTAAGTTTAGCAAAGTAAAAGGGGGCATTTTAAGGTCTTATAGGATATAAAGAAAGGGTGTTTCTTAATATCCTTTGAATGCACGTTATATAAATGATTTTTTATAGGTGGATCCCCTAGGAGCTGAAGTCAATTGCTACACTCCAAGTAGCTCTCTAAAGTAGATGATACCAAGTGTTTTGGTAAATATATCAACTATCTGGTCTTTACTCTTCACATGATTCAAATCTATCTTCTGTGCAAGAACCATCTCCTTGATAAAGTGATAATATACTTCAATGTGCTTTGATCTAGCATGGTAAACTAGATTGCTAGCAAAAAGCACATTACTCATGTTGTCACAATGCAATATGACTAATCTATCCATCTGTATGTCCAAGTCATTCACCACTTACAAGATCCAAACTGCTTCACATGCATTTAGGGTTGCACCTTATACTCTATCCCTATGCTAGAGAGAGCAAATGTGGGATGCTTTCTACTACTCCAACTTATCCTACTACTTCCAAGACTAAAAACATATCCACTTGTTGACCATTTGTCATATGAACAACTAGCCCAATGAGCATCAGTGTATCCTATCAAATCAAAAGGCTCTCCAAACTCATAAAATAGCCCATGCTTAGATGTGTCCTTAACATATCGCATAATCCTCATGGCTACATCCAAATGAGGTTTGTGTGGCTTTTGCATAAACTAGCTAATTAGCCCCAATGAGTAATTGGGGTCAAGACGCATAATGGTAAGATAGGTAAGGCTGCCTATCATCTGCTTATATATCATAACATTCTCTATCTCATTGCCAACATCAACTCCAAGCTTTACATTCTAGTTTTGATGGGGTTTCCATGGGCTTACAATTTGGCATTCTATATTTGAGAAGCATATCTTGTGCATACTACTTATGTATCCCAAATTTTCACTTTGAATTTAGCTTGTAACATAGACTTAATTTCAATAATACCAAAGTCATCATCTCTAGTGATGAATAAGTCATCAACATAAATGACTAAGAAGACATAGCCTATATACTATGATATGTACTCCCCATATCAAATCCAAGTTCCTGTAAATAAGAGATGATCTTAACATTCCATGCTCTTAATGCTTACTTCAAACCATAAAGTGTATTTTTCAACTTGCATACATGATTATGATAATTTGGAGGTACATAACCCTTTGCTTGCTCCATGTTTACTTCCTCAACTAAATCCCCATTTAAGAATACATTTTTAACATCCATCTGCCAAATTTTCCATCATTTAAGTGTCGTGAGAGAAATTATAGTTATCACACTTGCCATTTTAGCAATTGAGCTGAAAGTCTTCTCATAATCAGGTTCATACTCCTGCACATAACCTTTAGCAACCAACTTTGCTTTGAATCTCTCCAAAGACCCATTTGCTTTGCATTTCACTTTGTAAATTCATTTGCAGCCCGAGAAGTGTTTTACCTTTAGGTAATTTGACCAAATCCCAAGTATCATTTTCAGCCAGTATAGCATACTCTTTATCCATAGCTATGCACCAATTTTCATCAACAACTGCTTCATTGAATTTTGTACATTAATCTTGTCATATAAGCAAAGTTTTTGGTTGAATATCCATTGTAAGTTAGCATATGAACAAGCTTTCTGACTCTCTTTGATCTTCTCAACTATGGTGCACTATGAGACTCCTTCTCATGAAGTGCTACATACTTGTTTTGCCTAACTCCAAGTGTAGTCACTCACTATATACCAAGTTCACTATCTAAGCTATCACTCCTAGGTGACTCATAACTAGAAGTGGCCCAGTAACATTTTCAAACATTTTTCCTTTTCTTTTATCTAATCTCCCTCTCATTGACATATCCGTGTCAGTGGACATAAAACCATGACTACACAATTAGCTTATCCACACGGGACTGATGGTAGTAGATGTTATCAGTCATGTTTGTCATGCCTTGTCATGTCCTGCATGTGAGCCTCAGTGTGACTCAGATGAGGACTTTAGGAGCTCTGACACTTATCTTTCACTTATTTTGACAAAGGAGATAGCTCATTCTATAGCACTCATTTTATTCCCTTTTAGTGTATTTCCTCCTCCAATTGTTGAGAATTTGTGTGAAATTTTTGGGTAGTTATTGCTTTCCATAGTCTATTTTCCTACTTATGTTGGACATTGTCATTGTCATTTGGGATTTTTCTAGGGTCACCCCTTTTTTTGTGGCATTTTATTCATCATTGACTAGTATTTATTGCTGATCGACTAGAATTTATGGCTTTCCCTTATGTAAGTTGGCCATATTAGGCATTTTTTGGCTATATAGCATGCCCCTCCCATCATTCATTCAATGAAAGAGGCATAATACCTTGCACCATTGAATGATATATTATGTGCTCAACCCCAAAAATTTAAGTGCACTAATTGTAATGTTCTAGTGTTGTTCTTGACATGTCTACCAAATGGAAACCCAGCTTACTTTCCAAATTGGCAAATTGAATATACATTTCCTAAATCCATATACTTAAATATCAGAAGACCAAGTATAATCTATTTTTGTTGCATAGTTTTTAGCCATTATATATTAGCATGATCAATGTGCTTATGCCGACATTCAACATCTCTGATTGCTCCACTGTCATGAGCAAACATGGTTGCCTTTAGTTCAGGAATAGTGGCATCTAGAGCAAACATTCTACCATTCCATTTACCCATTGCAATCAACTTTTCTTACATCCATTCTTGTATGCTTCTATGAAAAATCTACATTTGGTGAATCTAACTTGTAGATTCTGCTCTAACAAATAGTAAGTTTTTGGGTACATGCAAAACATCATATAGACCCTTTTTCTTTCCACAATGTATGACCATAGGTATACCACATGTACTATGCTTAATGTCATGCTATGTATCATCACGTATGCATACATAACCATGAGATTGTGAAGTCATCTCATCAAACCATTCTCCATGAGGAGTCATATGATTCAAAGCACCTGAGTAAATGTACCATTCCTCATTAACTTTGCCTTGCTTAGACACATATTTTGATACATGTGTCATGGCAAAAAATCTATCTAACAGATTATCATTGGCATTATTACTAGATGATGCATAATGACCAAGTTGTCTGCCCTTAGCTTTCATATCAGCCTACTTTTGTGAAAATCTTTTGGAATATTGTTGAGATGTTTACAATCACACCTACTTCAATCTCTTTGTAAGGATCAGTGATGAGGGCTCAAGACTAGAATCCCATATGCACAGTAGGAGAAGTGCTACCATCTAGTTTCCTATAAAGCATTGTACTTGCTCTCTTTTCTAATGCAATGATAGTACTATTTTCTTTCCAGTAAAGTGTCTGTGTCATTTTCCATGCACAAGATTGTGTTTAAGAGTCCAAGTCTCAATCTTGGAACCTAGTTCACTTGTGTGACAATTTTTCTTGTTAGTGTCAATCTCTTCATTAGTTCATTCTTCCTCTTTCAACCTCCATAGCTTTTGTCATAGCCATGTCCTAGATCCATGTTTTCTCATGGTATCAGAGCCTAGTTGGGCATGGCATAGCTCCTTCTCTATTCTCTTAGTCCCTCTACAGCTCAATCCAAGCTCACGGTGAGTATCTAACTTCATCTCCATCCCTATCTCTACTTGACCTTCCATGCCAGCAATAGCCTACATAACCTACCTTTCTTGGAGGCTCTTATTCTCACTCTAGAGGCCGTAATACATCACACTTTCTTCTCTAAATGTGTTCTTCTGCTCAAGGTGCAGCATCCTGTTACGCCACATCTTGACATTGGTGCTGTTTTGGTCCCGCATTGGCAACATTCTTGATCACAGCACAAATCTGTGCCCTATTTGGTCGTACAGCTCTAGTGGTAGAGCTACAAGGCACAATCTTGCGATTGAGCATAGGGAAATTTTATCCCATGGCTTGAGCTCCTTGGCCACTAAGTTTTGTGGCAAATGCCTTCTCTTATGACTCACTGCAAATAAAAATGTAGATGGGTCTGAAATCCTAGAAGCATTCTGCCATAACCACTCTATCATAAGCTCATTTTCCACTTCTTCTTTCACTCCCATTGGAAAAACCTAACATCTTGTCACTTTGATCTTCTTCAAAACAGAGGTCTCAGCAAACTTTGGGCCATCAAATCATTGAGGAGGGAAAGTGCTTGAAGATCCTTTGAAGTCTTGAAGAAATCAAACCTCTTACATCTCATCCTTCTCATTCTTCTTACCCTACTCAAGGTTTTGCCACTATGAGTTTCTAGCAAGCAGTTCAGCAAGCAAATCAAGGAGGGAAATAGAAGACCTATTGAGCATTTATCAAGCATTTGGCTCCACAAGTATCTCTTGATACTAATGACTTAGTGCTTTTTGGCACTTGTGCTTGTTAGCACACTCAAGATTATCTCTTGTGCTGCTCAAAATTTGAGAATTTTGGTGCTGATTTGCTATTGCTCTAGCCATCTAACATGGGCAAAGACTCTCCAATTGCTCACTTCAAAAGAATTGGGTTTCACACCTAGCAGACCTGCATCAAACTCATCTTGATAAAGAAGGGCCTCTGGGCCATTACCATTGGAAATGAAAAGAAGCCTCGTGATGCGGACCTTGCAGTCACTTGGCAAAAGAATGATGATAAGGCTTAGGTCATTATCAAACTGGAGCTAGACGATAGCTATATCCACCATGTGGATAAGTGTGATGCTTCACAGGATACATGGAAGAGACTTGACACCTTGTTTGGTGCACAGTCTAAGTCATCAAAGCATGGTCTCTTGATTGAAATTTTCAGGCTTGAAATGAAGTCCAGCACATCACTTGCCACACATCTAAATTACATGGAAGGACTTCTAACCCAACTTGCAGGAATCAACATTAAAATGGAAGAAGATGTTTGCATTGGTGTTCTACTTAAAAGTTTGCCTCCTGAATATAATAATGTATCAACAACTCTAATCAATATGCCAAACTTTGAGCTTGTTGATATCCAGGCATCACTATTAGAGAAGGAAAATAAGCTAAAAAATAAGGAAGAACCTAGCACCTCTAGAGATGAACAAGCATTATATGTTGGCAACAAGGACCAGCTTTTTTGTGACTTTTGCAAAAGGACCGAACACACCGAGAAGTTTTGTCATGCCACAAAGAGGTCCCAAAGGCCTATTTATTTGCTGTTAAAGAAAAAGAAGAACATGGAGCAAAAGAAGAAGAAGACCACTAGGAGAAGGACAAACCTCATTAGTCCTTCTATTCGGATAGACTCTTTTAGCTTTGTATTTCCTAGTCCTAATGCTTCAGACATAAACTTGTAAACTCCTCACATAGCCTTGTACTACAGTCTCTATACACTTTGTGAGGCCCCTGTTGCAATCTTTGGATGTCCATCATGTTTATAGTGCCCACACTTAGCCTTTCTTGTGATAGCCTCTAGTGTTTTTCCATGTTTATGGTATGCCCACACGTTGCAGGTGTTGCTTTCACTAAGGCCTCTATATGCTTTGTACTTTTGGTTGTGATTGAGGAGGGGTGTTGAGATGTTTGCAATCACACCTACTTCAGTCTCTTTGTAAGGAGCAGTGAGGGCTTAGGACTAGAATCCCATATGCACAATAGGAGAAGTGCTACGTTTCCTGTAAGGCATTGAACACAATATTAGTGAGTTTGGGAATCTCCCAATTCCTATTTTTTAAATACTAAAAAGGTGGCACCCGGATAACATGCCCATAAGTTTCTCAAAACCATATGATGTGACCTATCATTGGAAAGCGCTTGAAAAATGGAATCTATTGAGCTATAGAGCGCTCAATTTGGAGTTATAGTGTTCAAGTTATGACAAATCCAAATATTTGACCACGTGTCCCAAACTTATGGGAAATTCCCATATTCCCCAATATGGTGTTATTGTACTTGCTCTATTTTCTAATGCAATGATAGTACTCTTTTCTTTCCAGTAAAGTGTCTGTGTCATTGGCCACACATAAGATTGTGTTTATGAGTCGTAATGTCAATCTTGGAACCTAATTCACTTGTATGACAATTTGTCTTGTGAATGTCAATGTCTTCATGAGTTTATTCTTCCTCTTTCAACCTCCAAAGCTTCCGTCATAGCCATATCCTAGATCCATGTTTTTGTCAAATATGGCCATCCCTGTTTGGTTGATCAGTAGATTGCCAAGTACCTCTACCTCTAGGTGATCTCCGCCTACCTCTAAAAAATCCTAAGCCTCTCTAGCCCTGTGCATTTGAACCATTCCAATTTTTTTTGCTATTTTTGTCCATAACTAATTTGAGTAACCTTGAGAGGCTCCTCAAGCCCTACCACATCTAGCTCTCTAACTAGAGTTAAAAATTGTATCTTTATTGTGAGAGGAATTAGATCTTGTATTAAAGCCTAGCTTAGCTTCTTCATGTAGCAACAATGCAAGCAGTTCATCCCAATTAGGGAGTTCCAGTCTTATAGAAATATACGTAAAAAAATCTTTGTACTCCTTACCCAAACCATTCAAAGTAACTACAACCATATCATCATCTTCAACCTTTGATCCAATGTTGGTAAGCTGATAAAAAATGGTATTAATCTTAATGGTATAAGCCTCTATGCTTCTACCATGGGATACTCTTTCAGTGTTTGGATGCTATGGGGATGCTTTGAGATGATCTTTGGATTGGATAGAGATCATTTAGCTTGGTTTTACTAGGGTTTATTGCTGTAATATAGTTTGGATAGCAAGCATACAAAAGTGAAGCTTCACACTTTGAATGCCTACAAGTGATTCGAGGATCGCACATGCTTATATGGATGCTTGCCATTAATATATATACTCGTATATGCTTATGGTGTGATTTGAGCTTTGTATTTGAGCTCCATTCTCATGGTATTTCATGTTTACAATGTGAAAAATGGAGATGCTGTGGATCATATAGGTCTGCATACTTGGTCTATAGGAGCTTTTGGACATGTTATAGGACATAATGCAGTGACTCTTTAAGTTCATTTTACTTGGATGTCACTTAGTTCATCAAGTCTACTAGGTTTGAGCACGAGACATGATATATGCCTTTGTTAGTGACTTAGGCAACTTGAGTATGCCTTATGCAACTTAGAGTTATGTGGGTGATGCACAAGGCCATCAACACGATTTGCATTGCAAATCACAGGTGTGGGCTGTAGGGAGAGTGTTGGACCACAGGAGGAGCCTCAAAAGCATGCAACAAAAGATCAAGGAGGAACATGCAAGATTAAGGAGGGTAGGAAGGTAAAGTGTGTCTTATGTATGCATTTTGGGAGAGAGGAGGAGAGCTATGGTTCTATCTTGAACAAGGAAGAATAGGGAATCCATGACCACAGCAAGGTCTAATCTTGCTTCATCTTCATTCTCAGAGCTTTTCTTGATTCCTAGAGCTTGATGCTTGCTCCTGGGATCTAGTGTACCACTTGGGACAGTCAAAGGTGTGATTTTTCTTGGTCTATGGGATGCTTTGGATTGTTCAAAACTTTCATAAATAGGGCAGCCCATAGTCCACTCAATTTGGGAGAGCTTGCAAGTGATCTAAGTGAATGTATGTATTGGATACGGTCCCTAAACAACAGAGCAACCTTGGGAATTCATTAGAGAGGCTTATGATTGGATCTGTATGCATTTTGGAGCCTTGATTGAAGCTTGGAATACATTGTTATTGACAATGCTAAAGTGCTACTTTAGCTTTGACAGGAGCATTTGATATATGTCTTGGTTGTAGTGGCTTCTACCACTACTAGTTTGAAGTTTACATGTCATTTTGAGGTTAATACCTATAGTAGACAATGGATGAGAGCAGCATGGATCTTGGATTACGATCATGGGTTATGTTATGTATTTGTGAATGAGTTGAGCTATTGTCTCAGTGTGTCTTGGGCTTCGACCCTCCCTTATTTTGATGTATTTGGTTATGAACTATGATTATGAGCTATTATCTTCCATGTATGATAGGATGCTGAAATAAATTGACTGGATTTACCTCTATCAATTTTCTTCTACATCTCCTATTTCTTTAAAACCCTTCTCTTTCATCTAATCCTCTCCTTGAATCTCCCTTGACCCTGCTATCTCTTACCCCGTGGTAGACTTTCGATCCGAAATGCTTCAAAATCGTTAGATGTATTTGTGCTTTGAATATTTTGTTTTAGTGATTCTTCACTTGGAGATTGAAGACATATTGGATGCATATGCTCCCAAATGTACTTATCATATATATTGATTGTCTAGATATGATGAGCATTATATATTGATCTTTGCTTGGCTCTTGGACATCCTAGATTCACTTCTAGTGGGAGACACTTGCACTTTTCTTGTAGAGCTTGGTTCTTTAGAGACAGTGGAAGTCTCTTGCTTATGTGCATGCTTTGTTGATCTATGCATATACTATTCTTGCAAATATTGAATCTTGTGGGATGATTTTCTTTTGAGAACTTGGACATCCTATACCTATCATTGTCAACTGGGTTGTTAGTGGTGGTGAATGCTTGGCACACATTGGCTGTATGCATCCATGCATCTCACACCATGTATATCCTGATTTCTATCTGAATATTCCTATAGTAGTGCGAGCTTACTCTGTTAGTCGTTTTACTCCATATGTACGATCATTTACTACAATTTATGGAAAGCAATGCTGAATATATTTATGAATAGGTTCTTTGAGCATAGATACCTTGTTTGAGTACTCTAGTACGTACTATTTATGGAAATCTTTACTCTTTTGTTTTTAGTTCTTGCCCTTCTTTTTAGCTTAGTTTTGTGGATATTTTGCTATAATGATAATATCCCATACTCTTGTGCTTTGTAGTTATTTGTAGACATCATGGCAAGTACTTCTAATGCATGAAATGATAGTGCAATTTTGAATGTTGAAAAGCTGGATGTTAACAACTTCCAATATTGGAAGAGACAAATATTGTGGGTATTGGTGTAGAATAATATGGTTAAGGGTATAAAGCTAGAAAATAGGAATAGAGATTATTGGGAAAAACTTGATGAGTTGTGAAAATCTACTATCATACTCTCTCTATCTAAGTAGATGTATTTCAATGTTATTTCAACTACTAGTAGTATATATAATGTTTGAAAGAAGATATGTGATCTTTATGACAAGTAGAGTCTTGCATCATCTTAGTTGTATTGGTTGAAGAAGCTTGTGAACGTTCTCATGAAGGAGGGAAGCCCTATATCTACTCATTTGAATGAGTTTCACTCTATTTTCAACTAGGTTATCTTGCAATATATCAAGTTTGAGGATAACATAAAGTCTTTGTTCTTGCTTGTCACACTACTAGAGACATAGGATATATTTCATACAGCTATAAGTGTTAATCCTCTTGAAGATGATTTTCAATAAATGATGTAGAGAGTGTTTTACTCACAAAAGAAGTAAATGGAAAGAATATTGATACAAACTGCACTTCCCATGGACTTTTAGTTAGAGATAAAAGTACTCAAAATGGTAATGGTAACAGTGGTAGAGACTCATATCCAACAGGGACAAGTTCCAATCTCATCGTGGATAATCTTATAGTAACTATTATGGTTATAAGTCCTCTTTCACGTATCATTATTGTGGGAAGGAGATCCAGATTAGGCCACAGTGACATAAAACACACAATGATAGGTGCAATGAAAAAGGCAAGGGAAAAGTGTAGGAAAATGCAAAGTCCATTGAGAATGTACCTAAGTCTAGCGTGAAGATAGAGGAGAAAAATGCATTGGATTATAGCTATAATGAATAAATTCTTATTGCTTCATCACTTGATGCTACTTAGTCGATTGATTCTCCATCTTATTACTCTCAATATTGGATTCTTGATTCAATGCCTTCATTCCATATGTTACCCCACACCATCACTAATTCATAGCTAGCATACTATTATGGATTTTGTTAGATTGGTAGATGACACTGCGTTGGAAATCATTGGCATAGGTGATATTAGACTGTATTTTGATATTGGTGCTCCTCTTGTGCTTCATGATATATGTCATGTCTCGCATGGGTTTGTTGACTATTTCTGGCTATAATTGATCTTTCATATGTATCTCTTTGGCATTGCCATCTTCGATACATGAGTTTGAAAGGAATGACAATGCTGAACCATTTATAGTATCTTCTACCTCTTAATTATTGTTGTTTTCATTTGTGTAATCATTGTTTAATAGTATGTAGACTCATAACTCACATAAGAAGTCTAGTTCTACACATTTGCGTAAGCCTTTGGCTCTTGTGTATTCAAATATTTATGGCATCATGCCCTGTCAGTCACATTGGATGGCACAAAGTAATTTCTTACATTCATAGATGATTATTCACATAAGATTTATACCTATCCTATTAAGTAAAAATTGAATGTTTTACCTATATTTCAATGCTTCTTGCCATGGTTAGGAACCATTCTAGGTATAGGTTGAAATACCTATGGTTTGATAATGGGGGTGAATATGTCTCTAAGGCTTTTGATCAACTTTGTTGTGCAAGGGATATTAATCATAAGTTGACCACCTCATACAACCCACCCTACAATGGTGTTGCAAAGTGCATGAATAGGACTATTTAGGAAACAGTTCCTAGTATGCTTAGTTAGATAAGCTTACCATAACATTTTTGGATTGAGGCAGTTACTACTACTATGAATCTCATTAATAGATCTCCATGTAATACTCTTGGTAATAGAGTTGCAAAGGAGGTATGGTCTAGTATATCCCCCTCATATGTATACTTTTGAGTCTTTGGATGTGAGGCTTTCTACCATATTCCCAAAGACAAGTATACTAAGTTGAATCAGAAGTCCATCAAATGCATATTTCTTGGATACAGTGATGCATGTGAGATGGGCTATCACCTTTGGAATCCACAGGCTTGAAAGATTATCCACAATCATGATGTTATCTTCTATGAGGAGAAGATGCATAAGAGACAACCGGTGATTGAGATATGCAAATTGATTCTTCTATAGGAGCCTCCTATTACAATATAGCTAGTCCTAGTGAGAGCATACAACATCAAAACTGATGATGTAGTGGCCTAAGATCTACTTGTTGTGCACGATCATGATGTTAAATAATGAGAATAGGTTGCAAAAGCCCCAAAACTAGATTTGAGACGCTCCACTAGAGTTTCATGTCGTTCTAATCACTTTTTTCACTATGAGCCCTCTATGGATTATGTCATAATGATCGACTTTGCTAAGCCACTTACCTATCAAAAGCATATACATAGAGGTGATTGTCATTCTTGGGAGAGGGCCATGTAGTCTAAGTCTAATTCTTGTAGAAAAATCATATATGGGACTTAGTTTCCTTGCTTGATGGAAAGTATGCATTGCCATGCAAGTGGGTGTACACGTTGAAAAGTCCCTTGATCACCCTAAGCGAACATATAAGGCCCAATTAGTGCTACGGGTTTTAAGCAAGAAAATAATTTTATTTTGATTATATTTTCTCTCCTACAATTAAGATGACTATTCTATGCTTAGTCTTAGCCTTGGTTGCTCAGTTGGATTAGGATATTTGTCAAATGGATACTAATATGGTCTTTTCACATAGGGATCTACATGTGGATATTTGTATGTAGTAGCCCAAGGGATTGGTGAAAAAAGGCAATGAAAACATAATGTGAAAATTGAAGAAGAGTCTTTATGGACTTAAAAGTAGGCACCTAGGGAATGGTACCACAAGGTTGATGCTTTCATGCATTCACAAAGATTTTCTCATAGTGATATGGATCCATATAGACATACAAGAAGAAGGCCCATGATGGCAACATTATTATATTCGTGCTTTACATTGATGACATGCTTATTTACTAGGAGTACTCATACTGAGATGGATGCTTTGAAGACTCACATACTTGATATGCACATTACACACAATCATCTCACAGACTTCTCTACTTGTCCCATAAGGAGTAATTCAAAAATACTTGAGAAATTCCATATGCAGGATTGTAAGCCTACTACTTGTGCATCACAATCTCATGTGAAGATAAATCAAGAAAATTGTTGCCAGTTAGATGATGAGAGAGTGGAGATAGTCAAGATTCTATATGCATATACAGGGGACAATTTGATTTCTGCCATGATCACCACTTGCCTTGACATAGCATTTGCAATGGGAATTGTGGCATGTTATAAGGCTACACCTAGTAGATATCATTAGGAAACCATGAAGAGTATCATGGATACCTTAAAGGAACTATAGATATGTGCATTTACTATGGTAGCCAAGATATAGGAGTCATGGGCTGTACTGACTTAGATTATGCAAGACATGGAAATAGTAGAAAGTCCACCTCTAGGTGTGTCTTTACTTTTGTTCGAGAGATGCTATCTCTTGCATGTCTAGGATGTAGAAATACACAACCTTATCTATATTAAGGATGAGTATATTGTAGTCACTCATGCTTGCAAGGATGCCCTATGGTTAGGTTGTTTGATTATATATATTGGTATAACTATGAATCCCACACTGTATTCAAATTAGTTGGGGTCTATAATCCAATCTTTTATGCTAAGACAAAGCACATTGAGGTGTGTCATCACTTCATTAGTGAGGTGGTCAAGGACAAGTCCATTGATCTTGTCAATTCCCCTACGGATAAAAATCTTGTAGATCAGCTCACTAAATTTTTTTCAGTGGAATGTTATGTCTTCCTTAGGAAAATGATGGGCATAGGATGAGACATCACTCTCTCATTGTGTTATACTTCTATATACACTTTGTACTTTTTCATGTTTTTTCTTGTTTTCTCCTCCACACTCAAGCACATTTACCTTTAAGTCAGAGGTTTTTGGGGGTTAAAGGCTGATTGTGTCTAGCCACTTATATTTACTTATATACTATACTTTCAGAACCAGTGATGGGTGCCTATTATTGTTACTTTATTATTTATTCTTTTAATGGCAATAAAATAAGGGAAAGGTCACACATTGAGATTGTTCGAGTTTCCACACACAATCTCTCTTTTCTTGCTTGAACCTCCATAGCTCTAGCTCTCTTCTTACTTTTTCTCATGCTTCCATTTCCACTCCACCTTTTAGTGAAGAGAAAGCTAGCCAAGGCACTCGACAAATTACCTACCAATGCACACAAAGACATAGAGAATTTCCCAAAACACTCAAAGAGATATCATCTTCTGCAATCCTCCTTTTCCAATTGCCATTTTGCTACTAATGTGACCATCAAAAAATTCTAGCATGCCAAATTGTGGTGGCTAACCATACATGACAATGTGCATAAGTGGGTCTAGCAATGCCATTTCTACCAAAGGTTAGGTCAACTCAGTGTTAGAGACCACTTGCTGCTTTAGTCAATCTTACCCTTGAAGCCCTTTCAAAAATGGGATGAGAGCATACATTTAAAAAAATTATATCTTGATGGCAATTGACTATTGTACAAAATGGTTGAAAGCATGGGCTCTCCCACCAAATTTGTTGCCAAATGTTTATTTAGAGATATCTTCACTCGATATGGTATCTCATAGAATTGATTAGTGATCAAGATATGCATTTTGTTAATAAGGTCATCAAGGAACTTACTTCATTTTTCCTTATTGTGCACAAGAAGTTATCACTATATTATCTAACAAGCCAATGGCTTAGCAAAATCCACAAGCAAAGTGCTTTGTAAAATTTTAACCAAATTGATAGATCAAAATAGAAAACATTGGGATACCAAACTTTTGGCAAAACTATGGGCCTACCACACTTTCTTCAAGGTAACTACCAGAATGATATCTTATAAATTGGCATTTGGCTCAAAAGCCATCACACCTCCGGAGTATATATTCCCAAGTCTATAGATCATGGTCCAAGGTCGGATCATCTTAGAGGAATCTCTTCCCTTTCGGATGCAAGCCCTAGCAAAGCTAAAAGAAGACCAAATTTTTAGTGCTTACATCTTATCCAAAGCCCAAGCTTGGCAAAAGCATCAAGTCGATTGACTTTCCAAGAAACAACTCTTTTAGAAGGGCCAACTCGTCTTGGTCTTCAAGATTTGGATAGGCAAGCTTTCGAGCAAGTTCAAATCTCGATGGTGCAGTCCCTTCTAGGTGTTCCATGATTTTAGTACTAACTCTTTCTACTTGATTGACTTATAGGGAAATCTATTACTGTTAACCCCAACACGAAGAAAGCAAAAGCCCCAACACGAAGAAAGCAAAAGGAAATTAAAAAAAGATGCAGGGAAAAGGCGCAGAGAGAGATAAGTTGGGGTCACTCTAACTTGTTCTGCTGCTCATTCAAGAGTCGTAGCAGTAAAACTTATCTTTGCCCACTAGTAATAGTTGTGCTCATTCAAGAATTATAGCAGAACTTCAGGTGATTTGTTTTGAGTCAAATTGCTCATGCATTGAAGTCCAGAAATTCTATCAATCAACATCACGTGAACTACGAAGACTTGTCAGTACTTCACGCTCCCCAGTCTATAGCTCCTTCACAGAAGCACTTGATGGATCACCTACTATACGAGCCTTTAAACTTTAAAACATGTTTAGTGCCACAAATGAGGACCTCATTGCAATAACTCAACGAACTTCATATTCAGAGATTGCAGCAAGCCTTTGGTTCTCTATTTGTCTTCAGTTTGGCAGCTAGCACTATCTTTTTCATTAGCATCATAGCTTTTCTGGAGCACAGCACAACAGAGAAAAGGAGGTGGCCTACTGAAGGATTGTTCAAAGGGAGGACTGTTACATAACACTGACAGGATTGCAATTCTTTACTAAAAGAAAATCACACAGAGATACTGGAATCTAGGAAGATAGAAGGACGATGGGAAAAAGGGCCTGGCCATGTAAAAAAGAGGAAAAGGGGATGACCGCCCAAAAGGGATTTAGGGTTTTGTATATAAAGTTGAAAAGTGAATGAGAAGCTCATTCTTATGTGTGGCCAAAGCTTCTTCTTCTTCTTCTCTTGTTTCTTTCCTTCTTGCTTGTGCTTGAGAGAGGGATTGAGAGAGTGTGAGGGAGTGATTGTGTGAGAGTGAGGGATCTTGGAGAAGAAGCTCTCCATCTTCTCTCTTCATCTTCCCCTCCTCTCTTCTCTTCTCTTTTCTCGCACGTGGCTATGGAGGATGAAGCTCATGGGAGAGGGATTGAGGTTGCTTGAGCTTGCCTCAAGGATCGTGGAGCTACCGGTGTGCAAGAACGAGGAGGGTACTCGATAGAGCATCAAGGTAAGCTCACCACACCCGTAAGGTAGGCATTGCATGTCGACTATGTGAGAGGTAGCCATGGCCGCTCAGTTCAAAACACTTGAGCAATAAGTGGTCCATAGGTCTCGGAGTAGAGCTTGTAGCTCCCCTTCATTTACCAAAGCATATCTATGGGTTTAGGCTATGCAATTATCATGTTGATGGCTTCCAATGTCCATTTCCCATCAACCCAAATTCACCTACTATCTTTACTACTTCTTTACTATCAAAATTCGGACGTTTTATCCCACTGGTTGGCTACCTTGAGACTTAATAAATCCATCAATAGTAAGGTGAAAGTGCCCTTGTTGGTTCAGCCTTGTCTCACTCACACTCTACTTCAAGCTTTATTGCCATGTTCAAACTTGTGGCCCTGTCCCACACTAGAATACCCCACTCTCCAAATCCTCTTAGATTGGCCACCTAGGGATAAAGGGACAGCATGAAAGTATCTCATGCCCTTGCCTTCAAGAAAGGAAAGCACATTACCATGGAAAATCCCATCACCACCATAACTGACAAGGATGTATCACCAAAAACTCTAGTTGTAGACTTCATTGACTTCTCCACTGGAACTAGCTCTGTAGATCCAAAGTGGTAGATGATAGTGGAGGATTGCAAAGTGTTGTAGTAGTGAAACAGCGAGGCAGAGGAGTAGATTAAAGTCTTACAATAAGTCATGTTAGATGTAAATGGAGAGTGAAAGGTAGAATCCAACCTTCTCTAGTAGTATATTCTAGTGGAAGAGCATGCCAAGATGGCCTAGGAAATGAAGAAGGTTGGCATTTCCCATCCTCATCAAGATTCAACAAACCCAAACCTAGTTTTTCCTATGTTAGAATGCCACCGAGCGCACCTCTAGTGGCAAGCCAAAGCTAAGAAAGAAGTATGCAAGGATCAAGGAGAAGAATCCCCAACTCCAGTCAAGGACTCAAGGAGGCAGATATCCTAACCCTGACGATCCATCCTTTGAAGATCCCTTTGCTTCCAATCAAGATATCATCAAGTAGCCAAGCATTACCTAACTCCGCACTTGCCTTGTCAAGTTTGAAATCCTATCCCTCAAACGTTGGTACTGCATCCATGCACTATTGAGCATCAAATCTTTACACAAGCAAGAAATGGATGGCTTGCAAATGCGCCTTGCCAATGTCACATTTGAGCATGATCAACTCCAACAAGAAATTCAACTAGGTGCAATTTACTTGGAAAATCTTGTAGAGGAGCTAATCTTTCATAAAGTGCTATAGCCTTTGTTGTGGATGTGTATCGATTTTTGGCTACAATAGCACCACATGTAGTATAATTCACTCCCTCCACTATGACCCCAACTACCGCCTCTGGCCTCCAAACCCCAACCCACCCCCCTTTTCCTCTCGTACCTTCTTTGAGTCTAGCTTCTATTCTACCATATGAGCACAAGATCCAAGTCCAACAAGACAATGTCCCCACCACCGAAGGTGAAGGAAATATCAATGAGTACCTCTTGGGTTCGAGTCCAATATGCATGCCAGTATTAAGGGTGGCAATAGTTAGCAGCGTTAAAAGCAAGACAGTTAGCAATGCATTGATGATCAAATGATTGAAATGGTATTTATGGCCATTTGTATGGCACATGGTTGGAGATAATATTGCTGTTGGCAACAAGCTATAAAAGAGATGCTTGCCCAAGTAAGGGATTCATCTTTTGATTAGTTAGTAATTGGTTAGTTTGAGAGTTCACACTCAACTTCTTGGTAGCTTGGTTGCTATGATAGTAGCAAAGCTGTCCCTAGTATATGTCTTGAGTCATGATCATTGGCAGTAGTACTAGTCCCCCCTCTTGTATTTTTGTTGTCTCTAAGTCTATGAAGTTATGTTACTTATCTAGTGTTGGTCTATGTGCATTCCGATATTGTCATCCCCGTCTCTAATGAGACTAGTATATTAGCTATGGATATCAATATACTTGGGAGTTTCATATGAGTAAATTATATTTTTCTCCATTATTTTGGCTATATTTGTCTTCTTACCTCAAATGTTGATTGTAGGCTAGGATATCAGTATCCACCTATGTTAATTCTGAGAATGACCACACTCTACACTTTGTGGCAGTTATGACAAACCCATTATAGCATAGGATGAGATCACATCTATTCCTCATCTTGTTGTTACTTCTATGTTCACTTTTTACTTTGCTACATTTTTCTTTTTCTCTATATACTCAAGCATATTCTCCTTTAAGTGGGAGATTATTGGGGATTAAAGGTTTCTTATACCTAGCCATCTACATTTACTTGTACTTATCGTCTCCACATGTGTACACTGTAGGTGGTGACTACCGCTCATTCACTATCATTTTACTCTTTATTATTATTATGACAAAAAATTAAGGAAAGGCACATAACATGTTGTGACTATTGGAGCTTCCACACATCAATCTCTTTCTTCTTTTCTTGAACCTCCATAGCTCGTATTTCCTTCTTGCTTCGACTCATGCTTCCGCTTGCACTCTACCTTTCACTAAAAATGCTTACACATCATCATTAGCAACTCCTATTGATAGATCTAGGAGCTTCCAAAAGACTCTTGATATTTAATGCATGGTCATTGATGGACAAATTTTCTCTTTTAACTTGGTTAAACTCGAATTTGAGCTGCAGCTTTCTAGCCTTTTTGTTTGCCACGTTCCTCCATGAAATAGTGGGGTTTTTTTATTCCTACAAATAGGCCATCACGTTATTTATGATACTCACAGATGGTGAATATATTACTTTACATATGACTATACATATACACGAGTATAGCTTAGGTGTGCATATGTGGGAAACTTGCATGCCTATATATATGTGTGTCTATGTATGCATAAACTATACGTATGTGTATATGTGTGCATAGCCTATACATATGCATATGCATATGCATATGTGTATCCCTACACGTGTGCATATAGGCTACGCTTACACATATGCACATGCAAATGCATATGCTAAGCATATGCATATGCATACGTGTAAGTGTATGTATATCTATGCATACATATACCTATACCTATGCATATAGGTAGTCATATATGTATGGGTATACATATACATATACATACCATATGCATATGCCTATATGTATTGTTATATCGTGTTATGAGAGTAATCCTATTATGTCACATTTTTGTAGAGGCATCTATTTGTCTTATAAATGCAAACATTGATATGGTCATTATTATCATCTTCGAACCACAAGGATGAGAGAGATAGAATCATGGCCAAGTTAGGGGTCTTTTTGGGCATTACTTTACCCCAGTCAAGCTTTATGAGTATTTGATTACCCCTCTATCTTCTTGACTAGAGACAACTGCACAATCCCTAGCTACTTCAATACTATAGGTCCTAGTACTACTAGCATTACTACTCAATGCAATTGCTCCATCATCTCATCATGGGGTTAGTCCCAAGAGAATAGTAGTAGTAGCCACAAGTACAAGCATAGATAGAAAGGTCTAGGTAGATGATCTATAAGAAGTTACTTTAGTGGTGATTGGACCCCTCTGCATAGGCAACCCACACATATGAAGATAGGCCCAACTAGTCCGTAATGCTACAAGTGGAATCCTCCAAAATGATGAGGAAAAGGAGATCATGAGCTACATGCATGGTATAGTGGACAAAAACTATAGAGATTGCTATAAATTCTACAAAGACCAAGACCTAAGTGCACTTCAAGCAACAATTACTATGATATTCAGAGATTGTTGGGCATGAGAGAGTATAAAAAATAGAATTGCTAACAAGTGGTCCATGGTTAAATTGAGATTAGTCGAAAATAAGAGGAGACTAGAGCAAGTCTTGATCGTAGGGTCAATGTTGATTACTATGTATGGTCTAGAGTGTGTCAAATATTAGAGCAGTGTGAAGCATGGGGTCTTCCACCCACAATAGAGGGAGATCGGAAGAATCTAAGTGGAGTGATTTGGATCATCCCATTTTTGGTCAAGAGGCGTCGATACATGGAAGGCTACTTTTGTAAGGATCTAAGTTTCTTCTTAAGTCTTGTTATGCAACTACTTATGAAGGTGTCATTATAGAGCAAAAATGGTGCAAAGCTAGTGCAAAGTCACCATAACAAGAATTTGTTAAGTCATTTCCTTTGTCAAATACATTATTGGAAGTCCTTAGTTACTCTAAGTTTGAAAATTCCACATCTATAGGCATAGCACATAACAAGGTAGTTGTAGAGGGAGATGGTGGAAAGGGTGAAGAGCATGGTGACGTAGGGGGAAATGATGATGAGGATGATGAGAATGATGAAGAGATTGATGAGAATGAGTTCGATGATGATATCACTTCCAAGGATATAGGATCAATGATTTACATAGTATAGGAGGTAGCATGCTAGGTACTACAAGTTACAATAAGTAGCTTCAAAATCATGTAAACATCTTTCATATACTTTTTGTATATTTCTGGTAATACAAGCCACACTTGGGCATTCCTATTTTGAACATTTTGTTATCTCAAACTATGTTATTATGTGTAGATTCAAATAATAAAAATTGATAATTGAAATGTGGGTGTGGTAGAGTTGGAGTTTTAATTCACTTTTGTTCAAGAGGAAAGTACTAGGGAAACCCTACTAGACTTGCTAAATTATAGGGAGGGCCCAAAGATGATGAAGGAGGAGGAGGTATGGAAGCCCCCCACTCGAGCCATTGAATATTAATAAAAAATTTATTTGATTCTTTGATGGTTCTTACAAGAAAGCATAATGAAGTTTTTGAAGGCCTTTCACCATATGATCTAGGAGGAACATTGATTAGGAAAAGCAAGGATCTAAGTTGCATGTGCAAAGCAACAATGGAGCACAATATACAGTTTTGTAGAAAGACTTATAGGTGGTTCATAACCAAGGGATTAATATTTCAAGGATAAGAGGAAATGCCTTGATAGTGGTAAATCAAGTTTTTGGGTATATCAAGTGAAAGATGTAATATTTATGTAAAGATGTCACAACATAAGAAGACTTTGGTAGAGGTAAAAAAGAATGAATTCTCAAACATATTGATTGATAGAATAATGTTGAGGCTCTCATGGTAATATTTGTGTATGCTCATAAGCTTTCTATATATCATGAAATAAAGGTTCTAGCCTTAAAGGAAACATTTTTAGATAGGCAAGAGAAAGCATACTTTTTAATCAAGAGAGCAGGAAGGTCCATAATACTAAATAAGAATTTGTTCATGAAAGGATTAGATTTAATTATGAGGAGGGTACCATAGAAGGAGGAGATTTACAAGACCTTAGGAAACAATCATGAGGGGGCTTGTGAAGGTCACTTTTCTTTCAAGATCACCCTTTAGAATACATTAGAGAAAGGAACATGTGTGTCCTAGTCTAGGAAGGGATGCCAATCATTGTGTAAATAATTTGCAATGTCAAAAGATGCAAAAACAAGTTTTGAAGTAATGAGCTTAAGAGTTCTATATTGGTCTGTGATGCCATGGAGAGTTGGGGAATAGACAATATTAGACCCTTTCCAATTGCAATCAACATGGAACATGTACATACTCATAATTATGGATTATTTGTCAAAATGAAGAGCCACCAGTGGTATCATGAAGCATGTAGGAAACATCATTTAGGAAAAAATAGATTGCAAGTTTGGAGTAGTACCCTTGCTGATTTTATCAAAAAGAGGGTGTGGCTTTTGAAGGGACTTTGTGGCTTTCCTATGCAAGATGAGTGAAAAATAATCACATGTATAGGATTCCTTACGATCTTAAGCGGAATGTTTTAAAGGTTCAATGGAGAACTTATGACTTAACAAAGATGACTATGTATAGCAAGAAGCATTAGAACTTGGAGTTGCCAAGTGCTTTATGATCTTATAGGAAAATGGTGAAGAAATACTTAGTTCTTATCATTCCAATTGGTGTTTTGAAAAGATGCTATTCTCTCGATTGAAGCACAAGTTTTCACTCAAGCAATGTATAAAGATTTCAATGGAACTAGGGATGCTTATCAAGAGAGATTATGGCCTTTACAACACATATATTTGGATAAAAATTAGGTACACCATTAGTGCCAATGTAGACCTTACTGGTGTGCAATTGAAACAAGTGTCCATTGGATGGAGATACATCATTGGATTCATTTGATTTAGATACATTATGATTTTGAAGCAGCTTGTTTGCATAGTGTGCTTGGTTGGAATAACACACTCTCTCAATGGCCAAAGTGTCTACAAATTGTGCATTGATGTTTACCTTTGTTTTTGCAATTCTTTTCTTCATGAGTAGTTAATCCACATTGATTGCGTTTGAGCCTTGAGTTTCTTGTAGTAATGAAGACATTGTCACAAGTAGTGATTGAAGTACTCCCATTGGATTTAATTTTGCGCTCTCTCTCTCTCTCTCTAGGAAAGCTTCCTCAATTTCACACAACTTCAAATCTTGCATATTGGATAATGTTTCAATTAGATTTTGATAACCATCTACATCAGAGCTTGCTAATAAAATTTCTTTCACCTCATCTTCATCTAATGTGCTTTTCATAACGTCCATTTGTTGTTTAATGCCCTTATATTGATTTAAGTGACTTGTGAGATCTTCTTTTTGGTTTATCTTTAAATTATAAAGTTGCGTTCATATTTTGTACATGGAATACCATCAATGTGATGTATGCATCCATGAACTAAGCCTACTATTATGTATCCCAATGCTTTCTCATTGTTTTCTTCATATTTCTCTCCCATATTTGTTGTGCCTCTCCCAATGATAATGCCTCATAAGCTCTATTTCATAAGAATTTACATCATTTTTTATTGCTAAGTGTGGAACCCAATTCTTGTAAATCTATGAATGACATCTTGAGTTGACATGATGGACATGTCTTATTGGGCTTATAAATACCAATAGTATCTAACTCCATACAAGGATTGAAAATATTCTGAAGGATAGAAATGTATTTAATAAATGCAAGAAAAGACTCTTTTTACAATATCCAATTTTGGAACAGCAAATAATATTAACAGAGGCAAGAGGAAACCATTTTGAAGAACTCTATATGAATGAGCCTTACAAAAAAATGGTTTGCAATATGAAATATGCTTTGGTTATTAAGGTTGAAAACCTTAGTAGCTAAAGCTTTTTTAAAAATGTCTAATCCTCAAATGAGTGCAGCCATTTGTGAATAGAATAACTTAATCATTCCATGCCTTGGAAGTGATGTCAACAAGTTGATCTGCTTTAGAACATTCATGGCAATAGGAGGTGATGAAGCTGGAGATTCAATCTCTCTCTCTCTCTTTTCTTCCTTTTATCTTCTATGTTTCACTTCCTTTAGTAGAAACCTCAAGCTTCGATTTTTTTGGGCATTACTTCTCCCTTGTCTTGAGCTTCTTTGCGCAACTATGGATGCCTCTCTACCTCATAAGCCTCAAGGATGAGACTTTGATACAATTGATGAAATTATGGAGGGTATGGGAGAGCCATTCATAGTAAGAATGTATGTAGAAAGATGATTGAATTATACTTGAGTAAGTATATGAACTTAGCTTTTCATCTTGCACACTCTCCCTTCTCTTTGCTTATGAGTTACATTCAATATATTGTACCTAGCCTCTTTTGGATGCCAAATCATCCATCTTTATCCATCCACATGTCTATCCATTGTCTTAGACCTATTTCATCAAATATGCTAACACTATTCATGTATATGCAAACTTTGTGCCCTTGCCTTCTTGCTTTCTTTGTGAGAGTGAGGCTGAGGGTGAGAATGAGGGATTAAGAGCAAGAGAGTGAGAGATTGAGGGTGAGGGACCAAGAGGGTGAAGCCATCCTATTTTTCTCTCCAAGCACTCTCTCTTGACATGGCCATGCTTACTCTTTTGCATATGGAGGTTATAGAGGATTGAGGGATGAAGGAACACTCGCTTGGGTCATGGAGCTTGCATGTGCGTCCTCATGGTTGGTAGTTTACTACGCAATGCTCACTACAATCGGGTTTCGATCCGCATGTGAATGGCTAGGTGAGAGGTAGCCCATGGATTTAGTTCATTGAAGATCTTGAAATAATAGGAGTATGGTCCCAAGATATTGAGCACTTGTTGCCCAATATTTTGGTTATGTTGCCAAGACTAAGGACACAATGATCGTGAAGTTGGTCGCATGCCACATTTTGCGAAGGGGTGTGGAAATGCCCATTCCAAAATACACATTATTAAGTTAGTTTTCATTTTGTAGGATATTATTGGAGTTTATTTTGAGTTTTCAAAATGGAAAAAAGTGTAATATTTACAAGTTAATGACTAGGTTTTACCATTTAACTTTTTGTTATATCCTTTTTAAAATCATTTATTGATTTAAGAAAAATCATAGGTCAGAAGAAGAAGAAGAAGAAGAAGGGACAAAAAAAGGGAGAAGAAAAAAGAAGAAGAAAAAGTGTGCACACACACACATAGAACTGTGTATAGATATCATTGCATGCACTAACCTTGCCCACACACCTTCACGTGTGCACATAGACCATCATTTGTGCATAGAACCTATGTGCATGTATCAACACCCCTACATGTAGACACATGGATACACATGCACTGATGTGTAGACTAAGACCCTCACGGCTAAAACCTATCACATCCTTGCACATGCATATGCACACATGCACATAGACCCCCACACACAGGCATGTGCACATGCACAAAGACCCATGCATGCAATCACTTACACATAAACCAACACACATACACACAACACTAGTGCATACACACATGACCCCTAAATTGGTGCACACAAATCCTAGGGATCATGAACTTGCATATCTATCCATAGTCACTTGTATACAACTCCCCACACACAAGTACATGCACATGCATGCACATAGACCCCCACACATAGGCATGTGCACATGCACATAGACCCATGCATGTAATCACTTACACATAGGCCAACACGCATGCACAAAACACTAGTGTACATACACAAGACCCCTACATTTGTGCACATGAATCCTAGGATTCATGCACTTGCATATCTACCCATAGTCACTTGTATACAACTCCCCACATGTGCACATGCACACTTGCACATAGCTTTTATGCACTTGTTCAAGACCCATGCACAAATACTTTGGCACATGCACATAGGCACACACACAAGATATCCTTGCACATAGACCCATGTACATAGTCACTTACACAAAGGCCGACACATATGCACATAGCATGTGCACATAGACACATGCACACGCGCACATGCACACATTCACTTGCACACAGGCCCTTGCACTTACACAATCACACGTGCATATAAACTATACCATTTCATATACAACATCTTAGGTCCCACAAAACTAGTATTCTCCCATCACCTATGTGCCTAAGCCTCTAACCAAGCACACTACACCTAGTGCACTCACTCTACTCTTAGGTGCATTCATACACATCCTAGCATACTTGTGTCATTCGAGTGCATAAAAGTGCACAAGTACATGTGCACTACACTAGTGCACACTACATGCTAGTATACCTATTTGCACATAGGACCCATTCATATGCACTCACATAGTGCACCTATTCACTAACTATATCTAGTACATTAGTGCACTACTATGGGCCCATGTAGGTGCATCTTGTGCATTATACCTTACAAAAATGTTGACATTTCATCGCTACACCTACTAAGGTACACTGCTCATAGTAAAGCACTCTCATGAATGCATTAGGGCACACTAAGCTTTGATGATCATTCACCCCCACATACACTGGTGCACTAGTTCACTACATCTTTGGAGATCACAAGCACACATGTGCACGAGAGCACCAGGGCTAGTGCACTCACTTGCACTAGAAACCATTGGTATTGCACACGTACATTCAAAAATAATTTATTGTGTGCACATTGAGGCACATCCCACATTAGTATACATAGGCTAGGTACAACTGCACCACCATTTAGATGCATCTTAGGCCATCTCGTGCACCCATGCACTAAACACCTTAGCCTTACACCTTGAGTTAGTACACATTTTCCCTATTAGAATAGATTATTTAATTTCTCGTACTGGAACTTTCATAGCAATCCTAATTTCTTAGTGCACCTTGGGTGTGCATACACTGAGGGCATGCACATTGTACTAACCTAACGTCCCTTCCAACTTAGGTACACATACATATGCAATCACACTTTTGTGCACATGAGTGTTGCACTCACATACACCTATTCCACTCCTCAATTAAGATTACCTTCAATGCATCACACACTTGCATTAAGCACTCCCACTTGCATGTGTGTAAGCTCTTGTAATTGCATGTAGCTCATTTTGCATCTAGAGTATGAACACATAATTAGTGAACTTCTAGTGCACATAGTGCACTTTTTGCACTATCCATGCACTCATACTAGAAAAATATACTATCATTCACCCAATGTATGGCAAAACCATCACACGTAACTCACATTTATCTCTACCTGTAGGCCACACACATGGGCATATTGTGGGAGAGGGGCCATCCTTGCTTATCATCATTTTCCTTGCTATTAAAACTTCTAGGGCACATATCCCCAACCTTAAAACATATTCCAATGCATCCATGAAATCCTGTAGGATATTACCTTAATGTGTAGGTGCACAATATGAGTACGCAATGTTTGAGGCACATGTACACTAGAGTAGCACAATAGTCCATTGCATTGTGCACTAGCGCATCAACCTCTTCTCTTGCACACACCATATATAGACACATATTCTTGCACATGTAGGCAAATCCTTAGTGCACTATCATCACACATGGACATATAGCCTAGTTTGCACACTCTGGTACTGATAGTTTTATATACACATGGCAACCCACATATCCATCCTAGGATCCACGTATTTACACATTTACGTTGCATCTCACATCCACAAACATATAGGTCTAGGGCACATAGGTTACGTCACACCATTGCACATAGAGACTTGGTTGTGCAAGTGAAGTTTAAGGCATGGATACTAAACCAAAATTGGGAATACAAGGATTTGAGGAAAGTGAAAGTTGAGATACAAGGAACTAGAGAGACTAGAAGCTTAGGAGCCAAGAAAGCAAAAGGTGCCATAATCATTGACATCATTGTTGACTTACATATGGCTTATGTAAAAGGCCTACATGTTGTTTTAAGCATTCACAAGTGTTTGCAAGGAAGGAAAGCTTGCTTGTGCACTATAGACTTGCACATAATTGAAATCGAGAAAAGGTGTAGTCTTTGCTTGTGTGATAGTCAATATATGACCAAAAACTTGGACTTCCTAATCTCTTTTTTTATCTGGTCCCCATCAAGAATAGAAACCCTTATGCTAGCAAAAAGTATTGGATAATTGCCTACTCATAATGAGTTCTTCTAAATACTCTAGGAAATTAGACCTCTCCACAATGACCCCAAAATTCATCCAAGAAAATGGCAATGGTGCAAACTATCTAATAGATACCGCGGGAAGTGAGAGGATCGAGTGCTCTAATGTTGCCATAGCTAAATTCATTGGGAAGACAAGCAACTACTATCAGGGGCCATGACTACTTAGGAGCCTAGAATCTCCTAAATCATCTTTAACCAAGAAAAAATAGGAAGCCTAGTAGCAATAACCTTGCTCAGTTACTCAACCGATGTAAATAATCCCACAAAAGCTAGCCAAGGATATTGCCACTGCCTGCTAGACTAAGGATTTGACCTAGAATGCAATCAATCCCATTGACAAAAGTAGCCTGTCCTTTTACTCAATTGCTACTACTTCCAAATGGAGATCTCAACAATCCCGACCTTTGCCTGTGACAATAGTGGCCATATCCATAGAGGAATATGCCTTTGTTATTCCATTCTCATGAGTGATGTTTCAAAAATTGTCTTTGTCACATTGAAAATATCTAGATCACTTAAGGCCTAGGATCAAGAAGAAATCTCTTGAAGAGATGGTTGAACAAATAGCACAACAAACTAATGAGCCATAAATGAAGTATTTAGTCAAGCTAGATAATAAGATAGCATCACTCACACATCCACATGTTTACATTGATATTGGAAAGCCAATAAAAGAGCACACAATCTATCAAAAAAGCCATTGACATGGGACAAGCAGCAACACATCTGCTCCTGTTACCTAGCCATTACCAAATAAGTCATGTAAGGTATACCAAAAGCCATAGCTAAAGAGTTGTCATTAATTCCCTATTTCTATACCACCCTTCATGAGATGAACAAAGAAAAACTAAAGGCAATAGAGTAGAAAGGAAAAGAACAAAGTACCTTTTAGCATAAATGGCATTCTAACTACATTCTAATAGCTAAAATTGGCCATTTACAAATGACAATAGTTGAGAAAAGGAAAGCTCTTTGGACTTCCCTACATGACCCTACATATGCTCTTTCTACATCCTTACGCATCCTATCACTCCATGATGGTGTCAAGCTTTTTGCCTTGTCCAACAACATCCCTTGTATGAAGGAAATAGAGAGGAATGCACAATGGAAGGAGCAATGGCAAGAGATATGAGGCATAATAGTTTTTCTTCTTCTTCATTTTCATTATTTTTCTTCCTTCATTCTTTACTGATACACCACAAGTATCCTCTAAAGTCATAGATACCCAAGTTTGACATTTTTAGGACTCTTCACACACTCTCTCTATTTATACATAGGATATGACTTATCCTATGCTTTATTTCTCAACACTTCCCCTCAAGCTCAGAATGAGCTTGCAAATACAACATATCCCAAGTGCACTCCTAAAGTACTCAAACTTACCCTTTCGTAATACTTTGGTAAAGATATCCACAACTTTGACATGTACTGAGTCTATCTCTCCATTCTCTCTCTAATGAAGTGGTGGTGCACCTTGATATGCTTCATTCTTGCATGGTAGAAAAGGTTCTTTGCTAACATGATGCTACTAATATTATCATAATACATGATAAGTACACCATCTATCTCTATTCCCATATCACATAGTAACAATCTCAGCTATGTTTGCTCAAATGCTGCCACCAATATGGTATCTCTATACTCCACTTCTATGCTAGATAAATCAATTTTTGGTTGTTTCTTGTTGCTCCAACTTACCATGGTTGAACCAAATGAGAATGCATATCCACTATTGGATCTCCTATCCATGATACTTCTAGCCCAATTTGCATTTGTATAGCCAAACAATGCAAGCTTGATCCCTTTCTTATAGAACAAGCCAAAACTAGCTGTCTTCTTCACATATCTCAAGACTCTCCTCACTATATCCAAATGTGACTTGCATGGTTTTAGCATAAACTGACTAATGACTCTCACTAATTAACTCAAGTCAAGTATACTAATGGTTAGGTATATTAGGCTACCAAACATCTGGCTAAACATAGTAACATCTTCCTAATATTGACATCATCCATCATCTTAATGTATGATCCAAAGTATCCATTGGCTTATATCCTGTCATTCCATACTTGTCTAACATCTCCAATGAGTATTATCTCTACACTAGCCAAACTCCATGTGGACTATCAATCACCTCAATGCCAAGAAAGTACAATAAGACAAGGTCCTTAAATGTACAACTCCTTGTGCAACCCATGCTTTACTTTGGAAATATCTCTCTCTAGAGTACCTGCAATGATGAGATCATCAACATAGATGACAAAAACAACCATTCCATATTTTGCATGTCTGACATAAAGTGAATAATCAGCCATTTTTTGCTGAAATCCCATGCTACACAAGAACTCACTAATCCTCTCATACCAAGCTATTGGTGCTTACTTCAATCTATACAATGTCTTCCTCAATTTGCACATATAATGTGCATATTTATGGTGACCATATCCTTCCAGCTGATCTATGTATATCTCTTCCTCTAATGTATCATTCAAGAAAGCATTCTTTATGTCCATTTGGTATAATTTCCAACCATAAATAGAAGCTCGGGGAAGTTATATATGTATGTCCTCTCTGTGCGTTCAAGGCCTATTTATAAATATCCTTATCTGTAACTTTTTCAAGAATAAAACATAACCATTTTCTATTGTAAAAAATGTATAAAATTGGTATTTTAAAAAGACCTTATTTTAAACCCACATGATGCACACATATATTCATGAGTAACTTACCCAAGAATAGAAGCCAATGCAATAACTAATCTCAATGTAGTCATCTTAGCCACTGGACTAAATTTCTCTTCATAATCCAAACCATACGTTTGAGCATAACCTTTTTGCAATTTCCCTCTTGCCATAAGGCAATTCAACTAGATCTCATGTCTTGTTCTTTTTAAGTGCATCCATCTCTTCATCCATAGCATTCTTCTAATCCTTATTTCCAATTGCCGCTTAAGAATAAGTGGGATCAACATGCTAAACATAAAATGTCGTGTATGTATAATGCATCTTTATGAAGCCATTATATGTCAATCTATCCACAAGATGCCTCCCTCTCTCTAATCTCCTCAAACAGTGATGCACTAGATGGTGTGGTAAAATATACTTTCTTGCACTCCTTATTCCTAGAGTTCTTACATCGGGTATGTCAAACTCATCATCTGTAGACTTATCCTTAGAACTTTCATCTATAGATCTCTTCCCTTGTGCAATCGCTTCTCTCTTTTGTGTACTTCTCAATTTCCCACTCCATGAACTATAGCTGCCATTACTTTCTTCATGGTCTTTAGGTCTAGACATATCCTTAACATGATGATTTATTTGACCATTATTTGTTGCAATTTTATTTATATACCCATCATCATCACTACTCTCATAGACATCCATGTCAACTTTATCTTTTGATCAATACCAAGACTCATATTCACTGAATCTCACATTCTTGCTTATGTGAACCTCTTTAATAATAGGATCATAATATTTGTAGCCCTTCTTCTCATCTAGATACCAAAGAAAAATTCATTTAATAGCTTTTGGTTCCATCTGCTTCCTCAAATCATCAGGATTATGCACATAGCATACACAACGAAACACCCTAAGGTATGCAACTATAGGTATCTTGCCATACATCTTCTCATGTGGAGACATATGATGCATCAAAGCTATAGGTGACCTATTCATGATATGGAGTATAGTATATACTACCTCAACCCAATAGGTCAAGGTCATGTGCATTTGATTCATCATTGCCCTTGTTGCTTCCACAATAATCCAGTTCTTCCTTTTTACCACACCATTTTATTGTGGTGTATATATGCAAAGTGACTTGTTTTTTGATCCCAAGGTCTCTCAAATAGTAAGAGAACTCAGTTGACATATATTCTCCATCATTATTTGATCTCGCACATTTAATGTAGTCCCCAATTTTTTTTCCATAGCCTTAAACTCCAAAAAAAATTTATATGCTTCACTTTTGTGTTCCAAAAGTATAGTTATGTCATCTTTCTAAAGTCATCAATGAAAGTGATATAGATCTACATTTCCACTCAATGATACATGGGCCCTAACTATTGAAATGTATCATTTCCAAAGGATAACCATTCACTCTCCCCCTCTTTGGAAATGGAAGTCTAGACTGCTTTGCCAAACTAAGAAGCCTCACATTGATCATAATTTACATAACCAAATTGCGTAAGTCCACA
Source organism: Lygodium microphyllum (assembly GCF_053477565.2). Lineage (NCBI taxonomy): Eukaryota > Viridiplantae > Streptophyta > Polypodiopsida > Schizaeales > Lygodiaceae > Lygodium > Lygodium microphyllum. The sequence continues at coordinate 21,462,677 of NC_141143.1, read as the reverse complement.
ATCCACATGTCTAGAATACATCTATTAAAGCCTTTGCAAATTCACATGTCAAATCCTTCTATGCCATAGTTCTACATCTTTATCTTGTCCATGCCCTGTCTCAACATACATATAGCTTTGAATTATGGGAAATCCTACATCCAAAGCAAATAACTTGCCTTTCTTTTGACCAGGACCAATAAACCTACTAGGTTTTCAATTCTTGAACTCCTCAATGAAACAACCTTACTTGTTAAACCTCACTTGCAATCCTTGATTAGCTGTTTGACCAATTGATGCCAAATTCATAGTGATACTAGGTACATTCCATCTCTAGCCACTAGAGGCACACTCCCAATATGAGTTATATTATGCAATGTGTCATCTCTTGTAGCCACATACTCTTCAGTTTGCATTTGTTTCTTTTCATCAAACAATTTTGCATGGTGAGTCATATGGTTTGTAGCACTTGAATAAAAAAACCAATCATCCTCTCTAGGAGGGTGCATCATATTGCTAAGTACAAGCTCCATGGTGAAGAGATGATCTCTAGGTGATGAACTACCCTTAGAAACATATCCATTCCCACTATATCCACTTGCATAGTGCCCAAATTGGGTCCTTCCTTGACCCCTAACCATAGCATTTTTCTTGTGAAAGCACTCTCTCTCAAAGGGGCCAAACTACCCACAATAATGACGTATACAATCACTTTGTGGACTATAGTGTCCTCTGCCTCTAGGATAGGATCTCCCCCTACTCTAGGCATACAATCACCATGTCCAAAAGTACTACGACCTCATAAAAAATTATTTCCATGGCCATAAGATGATCATCTAGCTCTAGATGAACTACCATGGCTTCTCACCAATGATAAAACACACTATCCTAATCTGCATTCTTTCCACTGCTAGATGCATTGAGGCCCAACTTAATCTCTTCCATAAGAAGCAAAGCAATCAACTCTTCAAAATTTGGCATAGAGCCTCCCCTCACTAAAATGGAGGTATCAAGGGACTTGTATACTGGTCCGAGTTTGTTTAGAGTGATAGATACCAAATCATCATCATCAACTAGTGCATTTACTGAAGCAAGATCTTCTACAACCTAGTTTATTTTTGTCGCATAGTCACTAGTGCTTCTATTTCTCTCCATGCACCATGCAACCTCTTCTTTATTGCAATTTCCTAGCCTTTGTACATGTTCCATACATATTTTGAATTATTTTCCAAGCACCTTTGCAAGTATTTTCCTTTGTAATGTGAGGAATCAATGTTTCTCAAATACATATAAATATTCAGTGTAAGACTTTTTTGTTTTTGCTAGCCCAATCCTTGTATGTATTTTTCTAATCTTCCATGGGCTCATCAAGTAATTTTGGACATACATCTTCACCTCTAGGGAGGTCCTTAAGACATCTTCCTATCAAGAAAGTCTCCATATGGTAGGATCATACACTGTAGTAGTCCTTTGTCAATTTGTTACCCACAATTTGCATAGTCTATGTAGTTTTTGAGATTATGTTGGCTGCAAATTTAGTAAGATTAGCTATATGTAATATGAGAAACCTATATCCAAGCATGTGAAAAAACTGACCATCAACTAGTATGCAAGCATGTGAACAAAATTGAGTATCAAAATAGGTCAAAATCAAGACCATAAAGCATTCAAAATCCCTAAGAAAATGCATATAAATTGAGTTTCACTTCAATAAGTATTGTACATATATCCAAATACTATCACATGTGCCCATACATCATGCCCATATGTCAAACATTGGCTGTCTAGCAAAGAACTAGTGAAAATGGGGCTCAAATGGTGCCATATGACCAAAAAACATCAAAACATGGGTCTAAAATTGACCAATTTTCTTGATATTTTTCAATAACTTTTCATACTAGGAATGAAGGTCTAAACAAGATCAACCCACAATAAATTTATCAAAAATTTTCTGACACTTTCTTCCTTTCAAATTAGCACCCGAAAATGACATAAAACTGGCATTTTAGCCTTAAACCAAGCTAGTTCAACTTCTCCAATGTGAACAACCCAATAGTGAACTAGTTTGTGAAAACTAGTTCAACCTTTGCCAACCGGAAGTGTGAATATAGTTGCTAAAATATCTAGTTCAATCTTTGTTTAGTGTGAAAAGTCACAGGAGGTGGAACCGGTTTAGGACATTTGATAGTGTAAAAGGGCTTTAGTTAATTGAGGATTAAACTAAGGCTTTAAAAAGTCTTAATAATTAAGCTTTTGGGATTGAAGGTAGCCATTTTTTTGGCTACTCTTGATCATGTGAGGCCTCCAATATGTAGTCACCATGGTTGTCTACAACAAAGACACACTCATTACCGCTAGGTTAGAGATAGAGCTCAAGGCTCTCTTTAGCACTAGTCTTGTAATTTGCCACAGAAGTGGCTGCAAGCCGCTTTAGTGGCTTAGGTCCTATTTCACTATATTTGGGATAACTTTGGCATATGAAATCAAAATGGGATGTTATAAAACAATACAGTAGAAAATTTAGAACAAGATTCGAGTGAAAAATCATTTTCTATAGAAATTAGATTTTCAAAAGTCCTTGAAAATCGATTAAAACAACACTTACCAATGCTTTTATAAAGCTCTTGAAAGAGTTGACAATTTTTATCTAGTTGAAACTTTATGAATGGGAATGCACCACACACACACACACGCACACACGCACACACGCACGCACGCACATGCGCGCGCGCGCGCGCACACACACACACACACGCACGCACGCACGCACGCGCACGCGCACGCACACGCACATGCACACGCACACGCACACACACACACACACACACACACACACACACACACACACACACACACACACACACACACACACACACACACACACACACACACACACACACTTCACACACACACACACGCACGCACGCACACACGCACGCACGCATGCACGCACATGCGCGCGCGCACACACACACACACACACACACACACACACACACACACACACGCACGCACACACGCACACACACTTCATGAAAATTTTAGTTTTATTAAAAAAAATTGAGATGGTTTTGATTAAAAGTACAAAAGTTTTTCAATATTTTGTGAAAATGGTATAAAAGGTGGACATAGACATATATGCTTCCTTACTTTCTTTTGACACTCTCATTATGGATTTTTTTATACATGGTCTAAATTGCCACAAAAGTTGCTTTTCTACTACAAGTCTAGTGCTAATGGCAATGATTAATCTCCTCTTTCTCTATCAACTCCATAAACCCTTTGTTTCATTTTTTCCAAGGAGGCCTTGTGCTTCTCAAAAGTAGAACCTGTGCTTTTTCTTCACAAGCAAGACCCTTGCTCAATCTTGGGCTTGAGCTCAAGCTACCCCCTTTCTTTCAAAAGAAAGTGCCAATACCCAAAATGCAAGCTCCAATGTCCCAACAATCCAATGTACTTGTTTCAAGTGGATTAGTCCAAGATTAGTATCTGATTTGATGGTGGATAGCAAGCTTTTAACTCAATGTAGACCTCAATTTGATGCACTTCTCAATCCAAGATTTTGATCTTGCACTCTTGGTTTGATATCAAATCAAAAGAATAGAGATGAATGCATAACAAAAGGCAATGACAAGAAATATGGAGGCTCAATAGTTTTTTTACATTTTTATCTTCATTCTTCTTCTTCCTTTATTCTCTACTAATACAGCACAAGTATCCTTTAAAGTGATAGATACCCTTTGATCTTTGTAGGACTCTTCACACACACTCTACTTTATTTATGCATACATAGGATATGGCTTATTCTATGTTTTATTTCTCAATATTGTATGATAAACTTCTTGTAGAAGAAGAGCTACATGTGGCTAGCAGGTTAGGAGTAGGAAGCACGGTATTTGATGTCAATGCATATACATTTTTCCCTACCCAAGACCTAATGATTCTAGATGGCTATGCTTCACTTTAGTACAACCTTGACTTCTTCAAGTGGTTAAATCCATGGTTGAGTGACATGAAACCTTATCTATCTCTTTATTCGGTCCTAGTGCAACCCACTCCTTCATATTAGGATACAAGGCAAAGTGAATTTCCCATGACCTTCCCTCATAATACCTCCATAATACTAGAGGAGAAAAGACCAGTAAGCATGAGCATCTAGGCCAAGAGTCCATATCTCCTGAAAAGGCTCTTAAAAGAGAATCTAAAAGGGAAGAACTACAGTCCTTAAAGGCACATCCACAAGGGACTAGAGATTCATAACCCCTTAACCCTAGGATTCCTTCCAAAAAGACCTAGAATCTAATATAGTAGTTTCCCTCAACTACTATAAATACCAAACCCACTAACTCGGTAATTAATACTTTCCATTAAGATATGGAAACACAATAGTTGCGCTTCCCAACTGCAACTAAATCCACTAACTTTACCAAGTAGCATACTCTGAATGCCTTAGTAAAAATGATACTAACACAAATCCAACGAGCCCAAGTGAGTCAACAACTCTCAAGTCATGCTCAACCTGACCAAAGCCTCTAGCTCAATTGAAACCTAACTTGCAGCTAAGAGAATTAAAGGATATTGCAGTGGACATTGTCCAAAATGAAAATCAAATAGAGACTACTTGCCTTAAGAAATTGAGTGATAAAATCATGTTCCTTTCTTGTCTCTATGCCCAGTATGATGTTGGAATCCTACTTGAGGAATTCTTAGCATGCCCATTATCTTAGGAAGAGTAGGAATATCTCAACAAGCAATATATTGACCACATAGACAACCTTCTAAGACTCATTCCTAATGAGGAAGCTAAGGAACATTCTTTGGTCTCCACATTTTGTAATGCATTATGCCCCCCCAAGCCATTGAGGAAATACCAACACTAGAATAGAAAGGAGAGGGTGGAAGCTCATTCGAGCAAGTATGGTACACTATGAGAGCCTCAATAGCTGAACTTCAAAGTCAGCTCATGACCATTTCAGAGCCGACACAAGGTATATGGAAATCTCAAATTGATCCAATGTACACAACTCCAACTTCTCTCCAAGTACTTGCCATTATACGAGGAGTCATGCTAGCTAGACAACTCTTAGACCTTCCCTTTCTTGACAAAATACTCATAGAATAATAGCTCCATGTTGCAAGTAGATTAAATCAAGGGGGTGTGGTACTTGATATTGCAGTATATCTAGCCCTATTTGCACAATTGCCACAACTTCTTAACACATACATTGCACTCCAATACAATCCAAACTTCTATTAATGGCTCACATCTTGGCAAAATAACCCTGTACCACAATCCACAACACTTGTAAATTACAATTTTATATAGAAAAAAAATGAAAAACATCAAAACATCCATGTACAACACACTATTAGTATCCATGCAAAGCTCGGAAGCATTGCTATATTTTTTGTGTGAGGAGAGAGCAAGTAGAATAAACTTAGTGTTAACAACATGAACTAGTAAGTGATGTTAAACAATCATTCTCAAAATTTTAAATCCTCATTGAGCTTGACTACATATGCTCTTTTTTTTTATCAAGTGAATGTAGAGTACACTATTAGTATCCATGTACAACACACTATTAGTATCCATGCAAACCTCGGAAGCATTGCTATATTTTTTGTGTGAGGAGAGAGCAAGTAGAAGCAACTTACTATTAACAACATGAACTAGTAAGTGATGTTAAACAACCATTCTCAATTTTTTTAAATCCTCATTGAGCTTGACTACATATGCTCTTATTTTTTATCTTAAGGCAACAACAAAGGAGTAACAAGTCAACAAGCTATGGAAGAACTCATGGACACAAGGAAGACTAAAGACATATATGTGTAGGACAAAATCCAAGGGAACAATTCATTCTACCATTCCAACACATTATTAGTTTTTGTGACTTAAACAAGTTTTAACTCCAAGGGACCTCACATGCCACCTCAAGCTCTTTACCATTCCAACATGAAGTGCAAAGGCCACCAAGATATTCAATCATCCCTTGAGCATCCCTCTCATCAACAAACAGGTTCTTCACAACATCCAATCAAGACTAAATACTCAATGTGTAATCATTCTCAGCATTCCAAATGTTCATTATCCCTTTGATATCTCTTGTAAGGCTAAAAGCCTCATTGCATGGTATTGTTATATTATTTAAAAAAAAACATGCACAATCATTGCACTGCATGTAGGGGCTCTTAAATTATGTATGCTTGGTGGCCTTAATCAATTGACTCTATCCCAAATCCCCTAACCCTTTTGCTTGTTCCTTGTAAAAATATTTAGGATGCATGCTAGGGTGGATCACTATTGAGCAAGTGGGCAATCATAATGGACCATAAGAAATGACAAAAGAGAGAAACTAATATTACTCAAGCATAATGAAAGTACAATTGAATGAGAATGATTGATTGAATGAGTGTGGGGATGAGCGTCTTTTATAGGCTTATAGTAGGTGGTATTGGTGGGTGGAAAAAAGGTGGAAAGGGACCATGGTATTCACCAAGTGTGGTTTTAATAAACCATGTATGCATGACTAGTCTAAGGCTTTGTTTGTTGTGTGATTTTTTGCCTTGCTATTCATTACAAAGAGGATTTATAGTGGGTGTGATTGCATATTTCTCAATAGCCCTCCTCAATCACAACCAAGAAAAGAACTGAGTATACATAGGCCATCATGAGTAGAACCTTGCTAAGTGTAGACATGGAAAATTCAACCATATAAAGCTAGAGACTGTCACAAAGCAAGTGATCATATCTAGGTGGTAGACTCTTGACAAGTACACCAATGCAAATGTCTTCGTCCATCTTCAAGTTGATTCTTGCAACTTGTGTTAACAAGCTTTCCATATAATTCAAATGAGTTGCAAGTGGAGTAGTACTCTTCATTTCAAGCCTAAAAAATTCAATTAGCAAACCATATTTGGAGGATTTTGAATGAGCTCCACATAAGATTTCTAACCGATCCCATGTTGCTTAAGAGGTTTCACAATCATCAACATTATGAATGTAGCTATCATCAAGTTCAAGATTGATAATAGCTTGAGCCCTATCATCATTTTTATCCCATATTATTGAGAGTTTAGCTTCCCTTGGCTTCTTCTCTTGACCACTTGTGATTGAACACAAGCCTTTTTTCATCAGGATGAGTTTGATCCTTGTGTGCCATGTGTGGAGGTGGACACCTTTGAATTGACTTAGAGGTGAGTCTTTGCATGTTTTGATAGCAAGAGCAGCAGTGGATGACTAAAATTTGATCAGAAAAAGAGTTGAAATAGAATGTGTCAAAGGACACAAGGAGCACTAGTGTTAAATAACACTATGTGAGTATGAAGAGGTACTAGCTTAGTTAAAATTGATGTTGGATCCCTTCCTTACTGACTTGATGTGGTAGTTTTGCTCTAGAAACTAATTGTTGGAGTAGATCAAAGAGTCAATGACATGAATGAGCCAAAGGGAAGGGAGAGAATGAGGAGATATAGGAGCCTGAGGTTAAAACCTATGGCTTTCTCTTTTCGGGTTTTTGGTGAGTGACTGCTCTTCTACTCACAATGGGTCAAGGAGCGAACCATTTGACCAAACATTTGATGAGGAAGAAGCTCAAGTGTCATGCTTCAAAATCCCTATTGTATTTATTAGCATCATTGCGCATATAGGTCGAGTTGACAATATGACCAGAATAGGCATAGAAAATGGCATCATGTAGGAATAATCATAATGTTGGAGCAAAGAATGGACAATGCCATAGAGGTACTAGGCTAGAGTATCTAGAGAAGAGGAGGATACCCCGAGAAGAGAATAGAAGTTGAAATGGCCTTGTTGGAGAGATCTAGGTCCTCCAAGAAAGGTAGGTAGCTATGGAGGTAGGTGAGAAAATCATGAAGAGAAAGGAGCCAAAATTCAACTTGTATGATGAGCTATTTGACTTGACTAATAACCCTAGTTACTTATTAGCATTGAGATCCACTCTGATACCATATGTAAAAATATTGAGGATGTACGCTATGGTGGATCACTAATGAGCAAGTAGACAATCATAATGGACCATAAGAAATGATAAAAGAGAGCAACTGATATTGCTAAAGCATAATGCAAGTACAACTAAATGAGAATGATTGATTGAATGATTGTGGGGACGAGTGCCTTTTATAGGCTTACATTAGGTGGTATTGGTAGGTGAAAAAAGGTAGAAAGAGACACTGGCATTCGCCAATTGTGGTTTTAATAAACCTTGCATACATGACCTAGTCTAAGGCATTATTTGTAGTGTGATCCTTTTCCTTATTGTTCATTACAAAGAGGCTTTAGAGTGGGTGTGATTGCACATTTCTCAACATTCCTCCCCACATTTACTTAGGGCAGATCAAGGGCAAGACATACCTAGGCAACATACTTTACCTATGGTTACCCTGATTTACATACCCATTTTCTTCTTTGTATCACATAAATGCCACCGATAAAGCAAGGAAAAAGCATTAAAAGATAAAACCGTTCTCTTCAATTTCAATGGAAGCAGCTACAACTACTGAAGACCCTCATTCTCATGCCATTCAACTACAATACATCTTATCCATTATATTAATGATGTCTTTAGAATCTTCTTTGAGTGCAATTTCAATTAGCAATAACACTTTTTTCCTTATCTTGAATAACAACACCACCATGAGGAACCAGAATGGCAATCTTCTAACTAAGTAATACCTAAGTATTCACGTGCACTCATGTAATATTTGCACCACAACCTATGTACGATTTGGGTCCTCAAGTGTGGGACAACACTTCAAGGTCACTTGGGGTTCAACGCGTCTCCTATACCAACAAAATATGTCATGTGCACGATAATAAGACTATCACTTTCCCTTAAGGAGTAGCTGCAAAAGACTGTCCCTTTTCTCTAAGGAGTAGTTGCACAAGAGGTTTTTTCAATTGCAAGTACTGAAGATCCCAAGGAGTAATACACCATTGGCTCATCTTCAAGTTCTTTTACTCTCGACCTGGTACTTTTTCCCTTTGACCACCATAAGAACTGACCATGAGAAGGATCACCATCAATACTACTAGGAGAATCCCAAGAATATTCTGAACTTCAGTGACAAGATCACCTATCACCACTACAACCACAACTTACCTTACACCAATAAGCTTTTGCCATCAACACATTAAAGAACTCCAAGGACAACACACGACAGTCCCTAGCATCCACATCTTCGGTGTAAGCTAAAGCATGCCAACTATGATAGAGAGTGCCATGGGATTGACACTCATCTTTAGGAGGAGGATAATGTTAACCTCCAAAAGAAGTAAGTAATGTACAATCTACATGCAAACACAATGAAGGAGCCTAACTTTTAGAGTATTAGCCACAATATAATGTTCATGAAGCACTTACACATTTGAATTGCCAAAAGTTTACATAATGTGTAATTTTTAATATTAGAGTGGCTCCTGAGGAAAAATTGCAAAGGTTCTAGTTCATTGTCACCATAGGAAAAGCATGCAATAAGAGATGACCAATCTTAAGGCCCAAAGAGTGAGATGGATGCCCAAGAGGGATGGGGAAATCCTAACACTAAAAAAGTATATAAAAAGGATGAGAATGAATAGAATAAGCTATTCATTTATGTTCAAACTTTGTGCACTTGCCCTTTTAATTTCTTTGTGTGTGAGAGAGTGAGGGTAAGAGTGAGAGAGTGAGAGCAAGAGAGCAAGAGAGAGTGAGGGTGAGGGACCAAAGGGGTGAAGCTCTCCTATTGTTTTCTCCAAACACTCTCTCTTGCCACGTGCATGCTTACTTGTTTGCATGTAGAGGCCCTAGAGGGTTGAGGGACAAAGGAGCATTCCCTTGGCTCATGAAGCTTGTGCCTATATATATCATAATTGGTGGTATGCTATGGAATGCTCACTACAATTGGATTTCAGTGGCTAGGTGAGAGGTAGCCCAATGATTTCATGCATTGAAGCTCCTAAAATAACAGGAGTTTATCAAATGGTTCCAAGACGTTGAATGCATGTTGCCCAACAATAAAGCAAGGTGTTGATTTTTGGGTGCCAACAAAAGGATTATATTATAGAGGTGGTAGAGGTTGTGTAGGAGAGTGAAGATCATCAAGAAGAGAGGAGATAATGAAGATAGGAGCTTCTCACAAAGGTGCCAAGAGTTGTGGCAAAAGATAGAGAGAGTTTAAAGTACTTAATCCCATGATCTATACAATATGTTATGAATTCATTTGAAGTAAATTTACTCCACCTTCCTGCCAGATTTTTTTCTACCAAACTATGCTAATATTTAAAAATTGCAAAGGCTTTTCTCTAGTTTTCAAAAAATTGTACCCATGTCTTCCTATTGTAGTGGTTAATTTTTATATATATGTCACGGATCTCATTCTCAAAATTCACAAAAGGAGACAATGGGTTTTTTGAATCAATTACTTCGTGATAGGCTTCATAGGTTTGGAAGAAGTTGTTTCTTAAACAATCCATTTTCCAAGAAAAGCATGTACCAATATGATCTTAAAAATTCAACATGCATATGTAAAAAATGCCAAAATAACAAAAGAGAAACAAAAGAAATATGGCAACGCATTTCATTTTTAATAAAATAAGTGTTTTAAAAAATTATTTTTTATTTTGGAAGACTGATATTTTCAAAATGATAAGGAATTCGATGAATCTATGAGAGAGAGAAAAATATTCTCCTTGATGCCATATTCAACTCTATGAGGCAAATTCTACTTTAAACCACAAATTAAGCTAAAAGAGAATGTGTTAGAAAGCTTTTGACAAAAAATGTGCCATGACTAAAATTTATGCGCACACTCAAAATGGCGTAAAAATTACTTCTAAACATTATTCACACATGTCACAATAACGTTTAATATGGCTTTGTTAGGGCATGTCAAATTATTAGAATTTAAAGGTTAATTTTACAACTTGCAAGTCAAAAATTAAAATTCTTAACCTCAACTTATTGTATATTATCTAATCTACTAGCTCTATGCGTAATTTATATACACATATGTTTGTTTATGTTCTTTGTCTAGCCATAGGTAACAATTTTAAAGAACTCATAATCTAGTTTTTAGATTCTAACCTCTCAATGAAGAAATAAATTCTCATTGAATAATGAACATGAAAATCTCAAGAATATCAACATTTTTGCACCCTCGTTGTAGAGAATATGATTAATGAAACAAAGTAGCACTTGAAAAGTTGAGACTAACCCTACTTAGGTAAATTTGAGCTCCTTGGATACTTTAGCTTTTTCTGTATGAATCACAAGATGTAGTGCTAATATATAACTTTAGGTCTATGCATAACTTTGAAAAGGAAATGAATTTATTTCTTTATTATGTTTTTGTGAAAACATTATTCTCATATAGTGGGTGCATATCAAGGATAACATATACCAATGATTTTTCACAGAGCTTCATTTTGATATGTCTTTCTCTTGTGGATGCTTTCAAATCATCTATCTGTAAATGGCTTGCATACTAGGGGATGGAGTTTAAGTAATCAACATGCTATATAGTTGCACAGTTAAAACATTGATATCAATATACTTTGTGAATTTGAAATGCAAGAAGAAATCAACCTAAAGGTTTTCAATTGTGTTTATTAATATATATATTTAAGTGGAATTATTTAGGAAATTTGTTTGAGACATTATGCATATAGTATGTAATGCAATTAGGTAAGGCATGTTTTCTATTCTTTAAGCGGCATCCATATCCTAAGAACATAGACTTGTAAAATAACATAATGGTTATCCTCTTTTACATGTCTTCAATATCTTCATGATTGTAGTTAGTTTTTAAAAAAGTAAGTTTATCTCTTAGGCCACCAGCTGGGGGTTTGGGGGGGGGGGGGGGTAGGGATTAAGTAGTCGAGATATATGTAAGATAGCACATGAGCTCAATATAGGAGGTTTCTAATGGTTTGGAGAAATAGAGAATATGTGTGTATGAGGATTTTCTAAAATTGAAGATGGAGATTTTTGTTATGTATTGTACACTTGTATAAAATAAGGAGATATATACATAGCCTTTTTTCAAAAATATACAAGTTATAAGTTTTATGAATGCTCAATGAGCACAAGTGCTAAGTGGGATTGTACTTTCCTACATGAAGTATGAGTTTGCATATTAGACTTACCAATTTCATAAAATTTTCGCAAGGTTACAACAATATTTCATAGTTGGTGACACGTTCTTCAATTGAGTGGGCCAAGTTGTATTGACATGCATATCATAACAGCTCTATTGTATTGTTGTGGAAGATAAGGAGGTGTAATACAAGTGAACCTTAGGTCCATTCATTAGTACTTTCTATTGGAGCACAAAGCCATGAAAATGTTCAACATGTTATGATCTTCTAGAAAGAATACATCCATGAGTCTTAACTATTATGGACTCTTCTATAGGGCATATATGCATGAGCCTTAAGTTTTGTGGGACCCGATAGTGCATGGAAAGCAAAGTGATTCTAACCTAATTGACTTGGCTAGCCACTTGGCATTGTTATTCCTTGAACCACTATTTGCAAGAGGAATATCATCCTAACAATTCAGGTAAAAAGTTCATTCAATGTATTTAATGTAGAGCTATGCAAAAAGTTCAATGCAATTACTAGAAGCTTCAAAGCTTGTGATTCTAGCGTAAACATATTCTTTCTCTCCTAACATTGCATGGACTTGTAATTGATTACTCATGTAAACTTCATTTCAACTTTGTGAGTCCTTGTTTCCTTTATTTCCAAAGAATCTTCATCATAATAACTATAGAAAAAGGTAGATGTGAGTGACGTCTATTTGATTCTATATGGAGTGATGCTCGATTGTCTCAATAGATCCTTTTCACCTAGAGAAATTAGTATTTACTTCCACTGTGAAATAAATGAATGGAAGACAAAATTTCCAATAGAAGTTACACCTAGACATAACGTCTCCTTCAAGCTGTTAGGGCATCGAGTATGGTTTTGATAGTCACTTAAAGGAGAAGGTCTTGACGAACAATTGAGTAGAGGCTTCAAAAATCTAGAATGTGATAAGATTTTACAATGTTAGAATGCCTACGATGTTCATTGTACCAACCTTACACTTTTAAGATCAATTACAAGCATGCATAGGCCATAGATAGACTTCATATTCTAATAGTTTCACACCCATGAGAGTAACCTTATGAATTGAGGCAAAGTAATAATTGCAAGTTCAAAGATCCACATCATTAATTTAAGGAGTCTCAAATCAAGGAGATAATAAATTGAAGAAAATAAAAGAATTTGGTTCATCTATTTTTTTTTACTTGAGAGGATATATTTAAGCCAATACTAACCTCTTGCATGGTGAGTTTTAAGTGAGGACATTTTCATTAGAATGTTGAGATGATACCTCTTGCTCAAAGTCTATGAAGCTATGAGTTGAAGTAGTGTATATTCTCATCCATTTAAGCATGATGGCTTTATCTTACTATGTTGTGGATGCCATTTTGCCACCTCTTTACAGGTACATGCACATATCTCCAAGTATTACTACTCATATTGGTCCCTCTATTATCATAAGAACAAATGTATATTTAGAACAATAGTTAGGCATATGCAGACATGTGTGTGCATGCCCACACACACTTGCATGCACACGTGCACACACACACACACACACACACACACTCTCTCTCTCTCTCTCTCTCTCTCTCTCTCTCTCTCTCTCTCTCTCTCTCTCTCTCTCTCTCTCTCTCTCTCTCTCTCTCTCTCTCTCTCTCTCTCTCTCAATTTGTTGCCTTTGCCCTTGTGGGACATATATTGATGTAACTACCTCTCTAGATTTGTGCCAATGTCTTAGCAATTTGCTCATTTGCTTTAGGGTAAAACCATGTTAAGGTGGCTCACTATTTGTGCTTGTTTAGCAGATTATCATAGTAGTAATGAGAAAAACTGGGGACCAATAAAATTTTTCAAGACCATCTTAAAACTTTTTGGACATGAAAAAGCTAGAATCTTCTTCAAAAGTGCTGCCCTTTGATATTTAGAACATCACAAATTTCCACATCCATAATACATTTTGATGTAAAATTTTTTAGTGCTATAGTGTTGTGATAGTTCATGCCTTGGACAAAACTATGTGAGCCACCTTAGCATGCTTTCACCCTTCAAGTCCATATTGATGGTGGGCATAGAACTTGTCCTACAAGAAAGGACCTATTCTTCCAATGTGATCGAGTAACCACATCTTTCATCACTGTATGGGATCAGTTCCTCAACTGATAGCACTAGATTTGCAAGGCACTTTACTCATATAACATGTACAAACCACTTTACTCATAGCACGAATGGTCCCAAACGTGTCCATTTTATTTCATAAAACATAGGCTCAAGTGTTATGTGCCATTATAGTCCATCGAGTTTATTGTATCTTCTAGCAGGATGGCTTTAAACATATGGACCACATGAGATTAGTGGATATACGAAATTATTATCGATTTGGTGTGGTCGTGTGTGTGTGTGTGTGTGTGTGTGTGTGTGGACTCTATATTTGTAGTGTGTAACTACAGGTTGTGTAACTACACAACCTTCCAATGGATACTCGAACACACATCTATGCACATGCCAGTGTGATTTTAAAACTAAGGTCCTACATCCCATGAGTGGTCAAATGCATCGAATAGAGTAACTAGGCATCATTGTTGCAACAAGGTGGGCAATTGGTATTATATGGAGTGACTACGAGGGTCTCATCACCCCTAGGTGGTGATTAACAACAATAGGTGGTGCTCACGGAAAATATATAGCCAATTGATATAACGCCAATCCAGACTAGCTAGTATCCATAATCACAACAAAAGCAAAACTAGCCCCCATGAGAATGAACAAAATATCTGAATTAAAGAAATCTCCAAAAATTCGTCATGTGAAGCGTCTCCTGCAATTCCATGCGTAAAGATATTTAAATGTCACCCTCTAGAAGGAAAACTTGCAAGTTGTTTTCAATAGAAAGCTTACCAAATTCGAAGTATCGTGATAAGAAAAAAATAAAAACATGGGCAAATACTATAAATTGTCATTTTCTGTTTTTGCCGTATAAATTAAGAAACGTAAAGAGGGGTCTCGAGTCTCTACATTTGGAGGTGAAACAGCTAGTTTGGCCAGTTGTGAGAACAGGTCTGAAGACGTTATCAAGGGCAATCTCAAGGATTTGCGTGTGGTAGATGCTTCTTGCTGGGATATGGTGAAACACGTCTCTCTCTCTCTCTCTCTCTCTCTCTCTCGTCACAGAGTCTCTGCCTGCCTTCCTCTTCTTGTCTGTCTGTCTGCGTCGTCTGTTTGCTTGTCCGTTCGCCTCTTCGTCTCCCCCTGCATAAGCAAACAACAACACAAACACAGACACTGAGACATCCATGACACACCCCCACCCACTCACCTCTTCGTCTTCCCCAATTTTCCTCCTCTTGCTGCCCGGTGCGTCATTACGGGGAACAAAAGCACACATACACAGTCTGATGAGTCTCTAGCCTCTCACATGCACACACGCATGTTGCCCCTACCTCTCTCTCTCTCTCTCTCTATCACCTTACGTCAAACGCTAATATAATCTCATACAGGAGTAGTTTTACCCCCCCGACTCTCTCTCTCTCTCTCTCTCTCTAAAAATCACCCTACGTCAAAGCGCTTCTAATCTGATACAATAACCTGTTACCGCCCTCCCCCCCTCTCTCTCTCTCTCTCTCTCTCTCTCATTTTCATTCATATGGCTCCAGCCACGCAAAAGCTACCCTTCTCCTTGCACAGCCATACACAGTGGTACACTGACAGGCTGGGCTAATTCACCATTCAGCTAATTCAGCCACCCACCATGGAACCTAGCACCGTCACCACCACATCCTGCTCCTCTAATTCGAGCCACAACCGCGCCTCGAGCTGCCGGAAATCCGACTACGGTGGCGGCCAGCAGCAGCTCCAACATGTGGCCGCGGAGCTGCAGGATCTGGACGCTCTGCTGGCCCATGCGGGCTACACTGTGCGACGGTCGGATGTGAGGCACGTGGCCGAGCGCCTGGAGCAGCTGCAGTCCGTCCTGTGTGCCGCAGAGGAGGCCGGCATCTGCCGCCCTATCATGTCCCCCAAGACCAATATGATCCACTACAACCCTTCCGATGTGGCGGCCTGGATCGAATGCATGATCGGAGAGCTTCGTCAGACAGTAGCCGCTCAGGCTGCACCTGCTGCGCCCTCAGCTCCTCCATCCACATATAACCCCCCGTATATTCACAGCTCCCCCCCCGCCTGCTGCTTGGACATCCCCAGCCCCACCTCCCAACTCACTTATAACAAGTCCCACCAGGGCTGCAATCATGGCTCCTGCAGCTCCCCTGCCGCTTCTTCTTGTGTCAAAGGATCGGCCGCCGCTGCTGGCACCAGTAGCTGCTCCATCGTCAATGTGGAGAGCCTCTCACTGGATGTCATGGACGAGCTGGATGATCTGATTAGCCATTATAGAGAGAATGGCCCCAGCACAGTATTGCCTTCGGCCTGCAGTGCCCCATTATATCCACAGGAATTAGGTCAACATCAGGAGCTGGAATCCAGTACCTTGATGCATCAAAAGAAGGCATACACCTCTCACGATGATCATCAACCTATTGTAATCGTTAGCTCAAGCCAGCAGGAAAGCAATGAAGCTGCGAAACATTATCAGCAGCAGCAGCAGACGAAAGACAGAGCGCCTCAAGAACACTGTAGCTCTGGTTCAGTTGATCAGAATCTATGGATGATGAAGGCACAGAACCAGCGGCTCCACCAAGTCGCCTATCAGGCACCCCAGCAGCAGCAGCTGCTGCAGCGACAGCTCCAGCAACCACAAGCACAATTCCATGAGCTCTCTGCTCAGCAAGCTGATCAAGAGTGTGGAGTTAGGGTTGTGTATTTGCTGATGGCTTGTGCAGAGGCTGTCCAAAAGCATGAGCTGAAGTTAGCCCATAACTTGGTCAAAGAGATCCAAGCCTTGTCTTACCCTCAAGCCAATGGTCCCATGGCAAAAGTTGCAGCACATTTTGTTGAAGGACTTGCTAGACGGATATATAACATCAATTGCCTTCACCATCTGCAACCTCAGACAGATGCTTACACGGACTTGCTCTACTTTCACTTTTATGAGACCTGCCCATATCTTAAGTTTGCCCACTTCACTGCAAATCAAGCCATCCTAGAAGCCTTTGAAGGCCATAAACTGGTCCATCTGATCGATTTCAGCTTGATGCAAGGCTTGCAATGGCCTGTCTTGATACAAGCTCTAGCTTTGAGGCCTGGTGGCCCGCCTGCTCGTGTGCGGCTCACAGGCATAGGTCCACCACAACCTGATGAGAAGGATGTATTGCAGGAAGTGGGGATAAAGCTCGCTCAGCTTGCAGACTCAGTGAATGTGGAGTTTGACTTCAGGGGAGTAGTGGCATCAAAGCTTGATGATGTGGAGCCATGGATGTTGCAAGTCCAGCCAGGAGAAGCTGTGGCAGTGAACTCCATCCTTCAGCTGCATAAATTACTGCATTGTGACTCTGATTCTACAGTATACCCGACACCTATTGATGAAGTTCTGCGCTCGGTCAAGAGCCTTAACCCTAAGATTATCACTGTGGTTGAGCAAGAAGCTAACCACAACAACCCTTTCTTCTTGGAGAGGTTCATGGATGCTCTGCAGTACTACTGCACAATGTTTGATTCGATTGAAGCAAGCGCGGGGCCAGCTGAGAGCATGGCAGCGGTGCTGGCAGAGATGCATTTAGGAAGGGAGATAGTCAACATTGTGGCTTGTGAAGGGGAGGCAAGGCTGGAGAGGCATGAGAAATTGAGTCAATGGAGGTCAAGGATGAGCAATGCGGGGTTCAGACCTTTGCATTTGGGCTCTAATGCATTCAAGCAAACAAGCATGTTGCTGAGTTTGTACTCAGGTGATGGCTACACAGTACAAGAAAACGATGGCTGCCTCACCTTGGGATGGCATAGCCACCCTCTGCTCTCAGCTTCTGCTTGGTACTGATGATGTCAGGATCATGTAAATTATCCGGAAGATGGGCCTTACCACCTTCGCAATATCATACAACTCAGTAATCACAGCCATTAAACTCTGAATATTAAGCAGTTCGCTACATGACTCATGACTACAACGTCCTACCAGTTATGCTCCGATCCTTTCTTCAAATGACATATTTAGACTCTTCTTTAGGCCGCTAATTGTTTCTGTGTGCAGCCTTTGATATATATTTGGGCTTGCGAGCTAATTTACCATCGTCCGTAGTGTCTCTCAAGCTAATTACTTCTGCACACAAGGGAGGTCAGCTTGGAAATATATCTACCGGACCTTCATCACAACGTTAAAGAAGGTAATCTTCGGCAACTCGTAAGCTCTTGTTTGTCTTCTCATGAACTATCATCTTCTAAATGTATTAGCTTCTTGCGTGAAGTTGATGATTCTACTGTCCCCTCAGTGACCGTCTTCAACTTTAATACTTAATAAGAAACTAGGCACTCTGTCCCTAGACTCGCCCAGGCGGGCGGGCGCGATTTTCGCGGCGAGGCGGGTGCTGGACGCATGGCACCCACCCCCGCGTTTCTTTGTGGGGAGGTTGGGGGCTGCCGTGTGGCACCCGCCCCAACCTTCCCTTAACTAATAGTAAAGATTCAAAATAAGCACTGCAATGATATACAATTCCATATATCTTATAGACCTTCCTTCTGCAAATCCATGTTGATTATCATCTAGACATGAAAGGTAATAGATCATTGATTTAAGGCTTACGGCAACCAAAACGTTCTAGGTATCCTTTCTTCTTTTCCTTAGTGCCTGTTTCTTTTGCCCCCTACCACCCCCTTATAGTATTGACACACCTATCGGATGCCACATTATTGGCTCACCATGGTAACCACTTGTGTGTGATAATAGATCGAGATGACAGCTTATGTCCATCACTAACATAGAGATCCCCTATAATGTTTTGTTCTAGCCTTAACCACTTAGTATAGTGCCACATTGGGACTTGAATAGACATTTTTGAAGCAAGTAAATTGAGCTGGGAGTCTTCAAAGCAACAAAGGTTGGATATGTGCCACATAAGGCTAGCCTTACTTGCAAGACTTCTAGAATCTGAAGTCTCCCATACCCACACCATCCTTCTCATTCACTTTGTTTTCAACTCTTCAAGGGTGGGCATTTGGAAATGTGCAAAATTGAGCAAAATCTAAGAGATGTGCCACTACCACATAGAGCTAACTTGACGCACGAGACTTCTAGAAAGTCAAGTCCTGCCTGGTTGCAATCCTTGTCATTCTCTTTGTTCTTGAAAGGGGGGGGGGGGATCTAGGAATACACAAAATTGAGCAACATCCAAATGCTTGCAAAATGAAAGCAAGCAAGGCCATAGTTATGAGGCAAGACAACAACCTTCATGTGCACAAAAGCAAGAAATCTATCAATAATCCAATTGCGGAATGAATCAAAGTACTTTGAAAAAGCTTATAATCAAATTCCATTGAAAATGGAAGAGATGTAAACCAACTAAAGTAACAAGTACACATGTACACGAGAAAAGGTCCAGATTAAAATTTCTACCTTTTTAAAACCATTAACTAGTTGATTGAATCTAGTTAACCATTTGACTTTGGCACATAGGTGAGTTTTCTTGGACCCACAAATCCAACAACTCAATAAGGTTTTTAAAAAGTGGTGTTGTTATTCAGTTAAAGGCAAAAATAGATGTGTTATTTGATCTCCATCTTTTATGTTTTTAGAGTTGTTTTAGGGAGAACTATTGCCTTTCTAGAGTTGTGATGTCAATCCCTAAAATTTCCCTTCTTAGTACTGTGTTAACTTCAACCTCAAAGTTCTTAATCATGTCTCTCACTATTTCTATGCTTCTTGACAGAGAGACAAGCCTAAGTAGACTTATAAGCGGTACTACATAATGTGGTCCTCTATGCATCTTTTGATATATGGAACACAATTAGATGCATGTGGTGCATACTGTCTCATAACTGCACATGACCGTGCAAATAATGAGGGCTCCAAATTTTCTTGTTCATACTACTTATATCCTTCAATCTACATCTCACACATGATCAAATTTCAAGGGTTTTTTTTTTGGAGGGGGGGGGGGGGAGGGGGTTTTTAGGGAGTCGTGGAGAATCCCAAATAAGACATGCATCTATGTGATATTCATATAACATAGTTTTAAAGCTCAAATGGACCCCTTATGTAACTCTTTATATCAAATAAGTCATATAATATTTCAAATTTTTTATTTTCAAATTTAGAAGTTTGTAATGTATGTGTACTTTTTGGGAGTCATTAAGGACTCGAAAACCTCTTTTGTTATTATATTGACTAAGGTTCATATCTCATTCACTTGAATTTCAAAATTGATGATCTAAAGACGTTTTTAACTATTCAACTTTCTATATATATTAACAATCTCAAAATTTTCAAATTTAGATTCTTTAATCATCCATCACTTTAGCTAATGGGGTGCACCTCCAAAAATGTAAATGTATGGTATAAGCTTTTTAGGAGGGTGTTTTATTTGATCAAATGTGGATAAATTTATAGTATTACACTTATGAATAGGGCTTGTATTGCACTTGAAAAGAAACATGTAAGTTTCTTAAGAATGTGGTGTAACATTATTACCTCATAATATGTAAGGAGAGAGGTTTCTTAAATACCCCTGTTGAATGTATGTGATAGGAAGGGATTTCTTATGGGTGCACCCCTTGAGGCAAAATGCATCTGGTTTAGCATGGCTCACATCTACTCATGTGGTCTTAGTAGCTTTCTCTCATTTTGAATTAGTGTCCATGCAATTGGATTTTGTTTTTTCCCTTATGGGAGCTTTTGTGAGGTGGAGAGATACCTCTTCTCAAAAGATCCAAGGGTTTAGCTCACTTCAAATGTCTTAAGGATCTATGGTTTTCATAAAGTTATATTTTTAATGTACAAAATCTTTGTTGGTCTTATTCTTTGTTTATTTTTCTTCAATGATCTTAATTTTTTCTTGAATGACTATCGAAACACATTTTCTTACGTGTTACAAGATCATAGATTTAAAATATTGTAAATGGGTCTACAAATGAGTTATTACATGACTTTGTAAATGTGGCATAAACACATTGTTAACTGTGTGTTAGGATTCCTTGATGGTGCTTTGTCTTATGGCCTAATAAATGCGCAATAGATGTGTACTTAAAAATCGCTAAGGTTTAGATTTTGTGCTACCAAAGAAGTTTTTCCCAAAAAGGAAGTAACTTTTCAAACATATATGAGGCTCCTTTTTCAAGTTCCTAATTTAGACAAAGAAAAGAGTTTCCTCTATCAATGTCCAAAAATGTATAGAATGTTCATTTAGTGGGCTTGTAAAGTCATTCTAACTGGTTTGACTATTGAGTTTGAAATGCTAAATAATCTGATTGATTAGCTTGCAATTATAGGTCTCATATAGTTCCTCCATAACCATCTTAATCCCTTAATACTCTTGTATAGAAAGAGAGAAACAATGTAGCCAAACTTGGTCAATTAGCTTCTTTATACAGAGTTTATCATCCCTTGTTTGTTTGAGGCTATGACTTCCTTGTTATTAAAGATAAAGAGAAAGTCTCTTAATTTTTTTTAAAATTTTTCTCTCAACTTGTTAGATTTAGGGTGCTCGGGGCAGTCACTTATGAATATATGTATGTATCGCATGTGTTCAAAATAATGTCATTTTCAAATACCATTTCTATATATTTTTTACATACAAAAGGGTACAATATAAAGGGATTATTTACTTATTGAATAGAAAAGGGTTGTGTTTTATTCAATAAAAAGTCACACATAAGGATATTTATAAATAGGCCTTGAATGCATGTGATGTAGAGGATATACAAATCGTGAATCCCTTGAGTTAGGATGTCTCTCTCACCATTAACTTGATAAAAAAAAGGGAAATATTTGAACTTATTCATCTCAAAATTGTACAAGTTGTGTACTGAAGAAATGTGTAGGTCTCTAAACATGGTGATGGGAATCTTGAAGCAAGGCTCGAATGTTTCCTTTTTTATATTATCATATTTAGATGGGACTTTGTCTGAAGAGACTCTACTTAAATTTTTAGGTCTTAAAAATTAATGGTTTATTTCATTGCATTAGTTCTTATGTTTTAAACATTGCATGCAGTTAATTAAATTTTATTCATTGTTTTCAAAGTAGAGTGACACACTTGTTTGTTATTAAAGATCAAGAGTGTGGAAGCTCTCGCTCAACCACTAAGACCCATGGATTGCTTATTGCTTCAAGCGTTTCAAGCCAAGTGCAATGGCTAACTCTCACATAGGCATGCACTCTCCCACACCTACGAGTATAGTGAGCTTATCTCCATGCTAGATCAAGTTGCCTCCTCCCTCAAACACCCTAACAGCTCCATGATCCAAGGTGCAAGCTCAAGCAAGCTCGATCATCAAGCTCCAAGCTCCGTGCTCCATTGCCAGAAGAGAAGAAGAAGAAGAAGAAGAAGAAGAAGAAGCAGAAGAGAGGAAAAGATGGAGAGCTTCTCCACCACGGTCCCTCACCCTCACACATTCACTCCTTCACTCTCTCTCACACTCCCTCTCTCAAGCACAAGCTCAAGCAAGCAAGGACAAGAAGAATGAGAAGAAGAGGAGAGCTAGTTTTGGCCACACACAAGAATGAGCTTTTTCATTCATTTTTGTCTTTTTATACATGCTCTATTCCCCTTGGGCACCCATCCCTTCTTTACATGAGTGGCCATTTTAGCCTAGGTTCTCTTTTCCTATTCCCTTCCTATTTACATTATTCATTCACCCATGCTCATCTACATTTACAAACCTCACAGGAGGGAACTTGATTTAGAGTGCACTTTTATCTTTAAAATATGCATTTTCTCTTTCATGCTTACATTGAACTTTTAAGTTTGCCCTTGAGCTTTTGGCATTTTTTCCTTCTATTTCTTTGGTCAAGCCGCCTTTTTTTGCTTTGCCCTGTGTCTTTTTAATTTTCCTTTTGCTTTCTTTGCACTAGGGTTAACATTACCCCCTACTAGCTGAGTGCCATCCCCATGGCACTTACTAGCACTTATTGATGAGAGCTCGGGTGGTGGAATGGTTACCATGCGTATCAATGATGGGGCTTCATGGTGGTTGGACATGGAAAAGAAGCATTACAACATGGATGTGGAGTTATGGAGTCTGAGAGTAGATTGAATGGGTGGAGAGGGCTTCTAAAGTCTGTGCTGGTTGCGAATTGTCAAACGTACCTGAAAATAAAGAGGGAGTGCACTAGCTAGGGGTGTGTCTACCTCACTTGTGCAGTGCACATGGTGTCCGTGGCAATGAAATTGGGAGTTGGGTAGAACATGAGGGAAGCTTATGGTATTGTTCCACACTTGAGGACCCAGTTTGTGTACAAGGGGAGGTGCTATGGATGTGACTTAGGGAGATAGGTCTAACGAACACAAACTCCGTAGGTGTGTCCTGCCCCCTTGATGTGCCCTAAGTGTAAAGTGGGGGGAAAGAGGAGGGCTCGGGAGTGAAGCACAGAGATGGCTAACTTGACTGAGGCCACCAAACACATCTAACTTGAGAACCCCTAGGTGCAGTGTTTGTGGGACTTTGATGTTACATGAGGAGGCTCTTTGCTCCTTTCCTTTTGCTTCATGTGGATCTTTTCTTCATTTTCTCTTTTCTTTTTTTTCCTATATATATATATATATATATATATATATTTGAGATACATTGGGAGGGAGTACACTAGACCTCATCCTGATGCTCTTCCGTAGTTACATTCGAGGAGGCTTAAGAGATTTGCTAAGGAAAGCAGGGCTTTGCATGTAACCCTTTTGGTTAATGCTTACATTGAGAGGGGTAATATAGAGGAAAGGATGATTACATTTTGAGAATCTGCTATCACCCATATCTTTCAAAAGGCTCATGCAAAAAGCTGGCAAAAGAGAAGCCCTTAACATTAGGTGAGTCATTGCACAAATGTCTATCCCTACATTGATATCAAAATAGGGGGGTGGCAAGCACTCTTCTTGGCCTCTTGCTTTTTGTTTTAATAGAAGTCATAAGAGGCGGAGGTAGTTACAAGTGGTAAGGAAAACAGGGTCGAGGCATGCCATGAACTCGTCCAAAAAGTGAGTAATGGAGGGTCGGAGGTCTTATGCCCCAAAGGTCATGCATTCTTCAGGAGTGTGAGCATTGACATTGTAGATCAAAGGATTTTCATAGCTGCCATGCTTTCCCCGATCAAAATCCACACTATGGCACCTCGGGTAAGCCATGTAGGTGGGGTCATCCTTTTCATATGGTAGTGTGTTGCAAAAAGCCATCCATGCCTCAAAATTGGTGTCCCAAATCTTTCGGTGTCATTTAGGTTGGGCTTCATATCCTTTGACCTTTCTCGGTTCTTCCATGATCTTATCCTCCCAGTACTTTGTAGGCTCTCTTTTCCATAATGTGGGATTTCTAACCTCTCATCTAGCCACTGATCCCTAGCCTCTTTGCAACTTGGATGGCTTCTTCAACCAATTGAGAGGGTAGCACTTGATTCAAGGTAGAAGGGTAGAAAAATTCAAATTCAAATGGATTTCACCCATTCTTTCAGTACTCTCAATGGTTCAATTCTAGTACCCAATTCATAAGCAGTTGTTCCCCGATTTGCAACATCTGGATATTGGGCATTTCCTATTGTGTGGCATTAAAATTTCCCCATGTGTTTTCTTTTGACTTGGGTGATTCTTTCTACAGTGGCAGAATCTTCTTCTTGTTGACCTTCCATTTCTATTGATGGAGGTGGGTGAGGGCTCTATTCACACTGGGTTGTGCCTCAATGTTGTCAAGTTGCTCAAAATTGGGCCCTTCATCCCTTGGTGGTTCTGCTTGGGCCGTTGTGGTTGGTTGCTCTTGATGCTCCTGCTCTCCAAATTTTGAAGGGCCTCCATCGAGAGCCATGCTTGCATCAAAAGTTGCCTCCGTTGTGTCAAGCTTGGGCTAGTGAGTGTATTGGCTCTTGGGGTGCTCTTAGAGCCCATATTTTATGGCTCTCCTTTAGACCTCCAACTTCCTCTTTAGCGCTTCCATGAACTCAACATCTCTAGCCTAACTTACATGAAGTACTATGTTTAGAAAGGTGTGTTGTTGGACTTTTAGCCCTGCCTTCACTACTTCGGCCCTTGCTTCCACCATGATTCTTTCCCTTTTTGCAAGGGCAAGGTGTTCGGTGAGGTCCCTGTCTCTTCTAAGGTTCCTCTCTTCTTCCCAAGCCTTGGCCTTCTCCTCCATCTTACCTTGACTCTAGCCTCAGCTCTTCGTGATAGCATTATCACCACCTCCTCTTGTTCTTTCTATAGTGACAACATCTTCTCCTTGTCTTGTTTGTGACAAAAATGCTCTACTTTTAACCATTCCTGCTCCTAGAGGGTCTTGAGGAGTCGATTCTCCATCTCTATTTTTAGTTGACTCCTTGTCCTTTTGGGCCCTAATCCCTTGCAGTTCCTTCAATAGTCATTCCTTTTACCTCCTCTCCTTATGGAACTCTACAAGAGCTTGTGTCTTTACCCTTTCCAGCTCCTCGGTGAGCTCTTCTCTTAGGTTCTTTAGTTGTCCAAATTGCTCCTCCATATACTCTTGCCCTTGTATAAGGCTTGAGAAGTCCATTTCTATCCCCATTTCTCCCTCTACCTTTTCCACTTGTAGCTCTTTTGCACTTTCTTCTTTCTTTTTCGCCTCCATTTTCTTCCTTGCCTCTAATTCCTTCTTTAGGTCGTTCATCTGCCTATGATAGATGGTTATATGATTTGTCTTATCTAGTTGGTAGGTGGGAAATGCATACTTTGCAATCTCTAACTCTGCCATAGGGATTTTCGTGTCTTCCTTTACCTTTTCAAGTTGGCCTAGGAGCTCCTACACATACTCATCATGGTCACTGCTCGTATGGCCAATGGCATGGACATTGTTGATGCTTCAATCCTAGACTTCTTTGGGTCCTTTCTATATTTTGCATCCACAACAATAGGTCTCTTTTTCCCTATTATTGGGACTCCACCACCACTTGGGCCAAGCTGCTTCAGCGAGTTCAGTAGGTACTGCATCCACACCACCATGTTGCTTTGGTCCACTCTCCCTTTTGATGTCTCCTAGGTGGTGGCTAGTGTGGTAATAAGGGATAATGGTGGTGAGTTCATGGGGGCCTTTGTTGGGGGTAAAGGTGCCTCCGCCTAGCCGCCCGTGTATTACTACACTGAAAGTCACCGCCACTACACACTACAGGTGGCGAGCGCCCGTCACCGTCACTTTATTCTTTATTCTTTTAGTGACAGTTTGAATAGAGAAGGCCAAGTCACACATTGTGACCGTTGGAGTTCCCATTTCTTGCCTCTATCTTTCTTGCTCTTGCTCTCCTGCGATAGCTCTCGAGTGCAAGCTTCGATCCTTCTCACCTTTCAACTGGTATCAGAGCTAGGCATCCTAACTCTTGAGCTTGGTTCCTGGCATTCTTAGCTTCCCATCGACTCCCCACTCGCATTGGGTCTCCTTCCTGGCAACCATATCTGACTCCTTCGAGCTCCCGTCAATCCCCAACTTCCCGAGCACCTTCCCGGCCCCTTTGGGCATCCTCAAGGCATTCACACAGAGGTATTGCTTCACTCTTTACATGGTTTACCTCAGTTTTCAGCCCTCTTGAAATAGGGTATCCATTACACTCCGAGCTCTCATTTCATATGTGGGATGCTCTCCCCTTGCTGGAGCTTGTTTGAGGCCTTCCTTGGCTTTAACCGGACCCCTCTGAAGCTTGGCCGCCATTTTTTGCAGCCCCAAGACTAGCATTTATAGTTGGCGGAATCACGCAGCCCTCCCATATGTGTCTTCAGCATTGACAGTCACAACAGTAGCTCTCCCCCTCCATTGGCACTTGGAAAGGCTCCATTTCGGGCATATGAACATGCTTTGATGCTTGGTTTTGATGGTTGATGTATTGGCATAGCATTTGGATTGATTGAACACTATTTTGGGACTGTCATAACAGTCCATAGACAGTTTATGACAGTGTTACACTAACATTTGATGCTACAACTTGTTTGATGCCCGGTTGGTCCCATTTGATGCTCGGATGTTAGGGGAATGTATGCCTATTGTTTGGCAACCATTTTGAGCTGATTTTGGTGTTGAAATTCTCAATTTTGAACAGTAAATCACTACTATACACAGTTGGGCTGAAGTCATTTTACTCATGTATGCTTATGCCTATGCTTTTCGGGCTATGTTTCGGGCATATATGGTGATGTATTCACACTTGGGGCTCGACATAGAGCTTGGTTTTGATTCGGGATCATTGGTTGAGCTTGAGCTCACTTTGCAAAGTATTTGGATGCTCCGTTTTGGATGTACTTATGGCATGTATGTTGCTTATGTCTGACCGGTCTTGACATGCTTAGCCTATGCCGTTACTACATGCTAGTTACATTGTTTGGAGCCTATTGCTATTGGAGCTCGGTCTTGGCTTGACCTTGGATTCCCGGAGCTTACTTAAGCTATTTATTGGCTTGCCAGAGTTGTATCTTGGGATGTACTTGATGTCTTACATGCTTATGGATGCTACATACGGATGCTCTACCGCCTACATGTCCGAGATGTACCATTGATGCTTGATCTTGGACACTTGTCAATAGTGCTTGTACATTCTTTGTTCGAGCTTTGTTGCTTGATATTTATAGCTTTTGTGCCAGTGGGAGCGTCTTTGGATGCTTGACAACCATTGACCAGGCGGTCTATGCTCTTTGAGCTTTTGAGACTATTTGGGATCTTTTACCCTTCAGGATGATGCATGGTTCATATGTCGTGGTTCCTTTGATGCTTATGAGCTGACTCTTTGCTTTGGGTCCCTCTCTTTGTGAGTTGATATCTACTTGTGTCAAGTCTTGGTAGTGGTAGGAACACTTTGCCCCGTTGACTGGGGGGTGTGCCTACTCAGTGGTGGCAGATGTTTGTATGACATGTTTGGGTGTTGGATTCATGCTTATCGACTGTCATATGCCTATGTTATGCTCGCATGATGTCAACTTTGGTCTTGGCAGTATCTGATTGACCTGGGATCCGATTTTGGCACTGTTAGCTCTCATTTACTGAAATCTGTAATTTATTACAGCAAGCATATATGTATAGACTGACATGGATTTTTCATGCTGAAATATTCTAAAATGATGTACTTTCACTAGTACTTGGTGGGTAGCAACTTTGGTTACACTTTTCTTGCCATTTTCTCTCGATTTTGGTGATTTTTTTGTCATTTTCTGTAGTAAACAGCAAGCAATTTTTGAATTGTCTATAGTCTTCTAGCCTGTATTATGGCGAGTTCGTCCACTGATCATGCTATTTTCAACATCACTAAGCTTGATGGTACGAATTACTATTATTGGAAGAGCCAGATTTGGTAGGTGTTGGTGCAAAATCGCAGATCAAACCTTTGAGTTTGAGCGGGCATCCGCGTGCAATTATGCCAAATGAGGAATGGCTTGAGCTTGATGAGTTATGCAAGTCCACTATTGTATTGTCTCTCACAGAACAGGTTCATTACAATGTATTTGAGGAAGAACAGAGTGCATGGCAGTTGTGGGATAAAATCAAGAATCTCTATGACAAGAAAAGTCCAGCGAGTCAGAGGTATTGGTTGAAGCAACTTATGGATTTGCTCCGCATGAAGGAGAATATGACTATGTCTGCTCACTTGAGCGAGTTCCATGCTATACTCAAGAACTTGACTTCGTAGGACATCACTTTTACGGAGGATGTCACTCCTCTTTTCTTGCTTGATACTCTTAATGAGTCATGGGATGTATTCCGCACTGCATTATGTGCCTCTACTGCTACCTTGAAATTATTTGATGTTGAGAGTGCTACTCTGCAGGAAGAGGTTAACCGTAAGAATTTGGATGCCTCTCGTATGTCGCATACTATGATAGTTAGAGGTAGGAATGATGGATATGGAAAGCATGGCAGTGGCAGTGGCAATGGCCGTGGACGGGATTCTCAGAAATCTCGATCCAAGTCTCGTGGAAAGTCATATAGCAAATCCCGTGGTAGGAATGCAGATGTTACTTGTCACCATTGTGGGAAAAAGGGCCATATTAGGCCACAATGCCATGAACTACGCAATGAAAGGCACAAAGATAAGGGGAAAGACAAAGTCCAGGATAAGTCTTCTGATTGCAGGATAGTGCGTGCAAAGTCCTGTGTTAAAATTGAAGAGATCAATGTTATCCAGCCTGAGGATATTGATGATGATTATATCCTTGCAACTTCTTCTAGTGCTTCGTAGATGACAGAGATACACTCTATGTATGCACAATATTGGCTCTTGGACTCAGGTGCATCCTTTCATGTGAGACCTTATCGAGAGGGGTTTCATTCATACTGTATTGTATCGGGTTCTGTGCGCTTGGGTGATGACAGCTCTCTTGATATTGTGGGCATTGGTGATGTTAGGCTACAGTTTCCTTCTGGCAGTAGTTTTGTTATGCAAGATGTACATCATGTACCTGCTTTGACACGCAGTCTCATGTCAGTTGGACAGCTTGATGACACAGGTTTTCATGTATCTTTTGGAGACTCTGCATGGAAGATCACTCGTGGCAGACTTGTGATTGCGAGAGGTGCCAAGACTGGCAGCCTCTATCCCTTGATTGTATCAGCTTCTTCCCTTGATCATGTTTTGTCTGTGGGTTCTATCCCACATGTATCTCTTTGGCATGCCCGTTTGGGCCATATGTCTTTGAAGGGAATTACAATACTTACCGCCCCTTGATTATGCATGTTTTGATTCATGTGAGCATTGTCTTTATGGCAAGCAGACTAGGTCTATGCATAAAAAGTTTGGTAGGCCACGAATGAGTGAGCCCTTGGCATTGGTACATTCAGATGTCTGTGGGCCCATGCCTTGTCAGTCTATGGGTGGTACCAAGTATTTTGTTACTTTCATAGGTGATTTTTTACGAAAAGTTTGGGCTTATCCCATTAAGCTGGAATCCGATGTCTTGGCTGTGTTTCAGAGATGGCTTGCATTGGTTGAGAACCAGTCTGGGTATAGGCAAAAACTTGCCGAAGGACAGATAATGGGGGTAAGTATGTCTCATGTGCTTTTGAGCAGTTATGTGATGAGAGGGGTATTAAGTGTCAATTGACCGCCCCCTACACCCCCCCCAGAATGGTTTGGATGAGCGGATGAATAGAACCATCCAGGAGCATATACGTAGTACGCTTAGCCACGCAGGCCTACCACAGAGCTTTTGGACTGAGGCAGTTAGTACAGCTGTGCATATCATAAACATATGACCTTCTAGTGGTTTGGATTGTCAGGTTGCCGAGGAGGTATGGACTAGAAAACCTTCCTCTTATGCGCATCTCCGTGTCTTTGGATGTGAGGCATTTTTCCATGTGCCCAGGGACAAGAGAAGTAAGCTGGATACTAAGAGTGTCAAATGCATTTTCCTTAGTTATGGGGTCAATGCAGATGAGATAGGTTACCATCTCTGGGATCCGCAGGCGCAGAAAGTCATCTGCAGTCATGATGTAGTCTTCCATGAAGACAAGATGCATAAGCAACCTGAGAGAGTTGTTGAGATCTGCAGGGTCATATTTCAGGAGGAGCCGAGAGCTCCCGCACAGCCAGTTGGACAGTCTACAGCTGCAGCAGATGCTCATGGTCAGGGTGTTGGATAGGCAGCTAGGCAGGCAGCACAGAGACGGTCTACTAGAGGCAGACGTCCACTTGATAGATTTCAGCCCTTGATGCATTATGTCTTGGTTATAGATGCAAGAGTGCCTTTCACTTATGATGAGGCTATGCGCAAGGGTGACAGTCACTCCTGGGAGAGGGCTATGTAATTTAAGATAGATTCCTTGCATAAGAATGAGACTTGGGATTTGGTTTCCTTGCCTAAGGGCAAGAAGGCTTTGCCATGCAAGTGGGTGTACAAGCTGAAAAGTATCCTTGGAAACCCCAAGCCGGCATACAATGCTAGATTGGTAGCAAAGGGTTTTAAGCAGGAGCATGGTGTGGACTTTGATGAGGTCTTTTCTCCTGTGGTTGAGATGACCACCTTGCACTTAGTCTTGGCTTTGGTTGCTCAGCTTGACTTAGATTTATACCAGATGGATGTCAAGACAGCTTTCTTACATGGGGACTTGCATGATGAGATTTATATGGAGCAACCTAAGGGCTTTACAGAACCTGGCAGGGAGCATCTAGTGTGCAAATTGAAGAAAAGTCTTTATGGCTTGAAACATACACCTAGGGAGTGGTATCATAAGTTTGATGCCTTTATGCAGTCGCAGGGCTACAGCAAGAGTGCTATGGATCCGTATCTTTACACGAAGAAATCCCGTGATGCTTCTTTATTGATTTTGGTCCTCTATGTGGATGATATGCTGATAGCAGGGAAAGCTCATGATGAGCTAGATGCTGATAAGGCTCAGCTCAAGAAGAGCTTTGAGATGAAAGATCTAGGATAGGCTACTCACATACTTGGTATGTGCATTAGACGCGACAGGCATCAGGGACTCTCTACTTGTCATAGAGGGAGTACATTCATAAAGTCCTTGAGCGCTTTCGCATGTAGGACGTAAAGCCTATTGGCTGTCCATTGTCTTCTTATATGAAGGTATCACAGGCTGATTATCCGCAGACAGATGAGCAAAGGGCAGAGATGGCCAAGATTCCCTATGCATCCGTAGTGGGCAGTCTTATGTATGCCATGATAGCCACTCGTCCAAATATTGCCTTTGCAGTTGGTGTTGTGGCACGCTATATGGCTACACCTGGAAAGAAGCATTGGGATGTCGTGAAGGGTATCATGAGGTACTTGAAGGGCACTGTAGATATGTGCATATGCTATGGCAGCCAGGATATAGGAGTCGTGGAGTACACTGACTCTGATTATGCAGGACATGTAGATAGTAGAAAGTCCACTTCCGGCTATGTATTCACATATGTTGGAGGTGCTGTTTCTTGGATGTCCAGGGTGTAGAAATGCACGGCCCTTTCTACTACAGAGGTCGAGTATGTTGCATCCACTGAGGCTTGCAAGGAGGCCATTTGGTTGCTGACCTTGGTATTGATGCTATCCCTACACTGCATTCGGATTCTATGAGTGCTATTTAGTTAGCCAAGAATCCAGTCTTCCATGCAAAGATGAAACACATTGAGGTGAGGTATCACTTCATACGTGGGGTCATTGAGGACAAGTCTGTTGATCTTGTCAAGATCTCGACTGACCAGAATCCTGCAGATCTGCTCACGAAAAGCCTCTCTACAGAGCGCTTTGCCTTCCTCAGGAGGTTGATGGGCGTGGGATGAGATGACGTCTTTCCTCATCCTATTGTACATGTGTACATGTCATACTATCTTTTCGTTTTTCTTTTCACTCCTCAATAGGGCAGATTCGCCTTTAAGTGGGAGGTTGTTGGGGGTAAAGGCACCTCTGTCTAGCCCGTGTATTATTACACTGACAATCACCGCCACTGCACACTGCAGGTGGCGGGCGTTCGTCTCACCGTCACTTTATTCTTTATTCTTTTAGTGACAGTTTGAATAAAGGAAGGCCCAGTCACACATTGTGACTGTTGGAGTTCCCATTTCTTGCCTCTCTCTTTCTTACTCTTGCTCTCCCGCCATAGCTCTCGAGTTCAAGCTTCGATCCTTCTCACCTTTTAGCCTTTCCCTTGCGTGGCATAATGGGCATTTGAGCTATTTTGTCTGTTGCAGTGCTGGAGCTTGGTTAATCACCTGGGCTTCTCCTTATGAGCTCTTCAGAGTGGGGGGATTTGCTCTACCGACAACCACAAGGCTAGGGCCATTTTCTCATCTTCTTCTCTTTTCAGCCTTTCCTCATTCTCTATTTTCTTCATTCTTCATTTCTCTTCCACCCTTCTTGATTCCTCTTTAACTACTCCTCTTCCTCTTCCTGCTTCTTTCTCTGTTCTTCTTCTAATTCTCTCAACTCCTTTTGTGTAGCTTCTACTTCCTTGTCTCCTTCTACCATGGTTTTCTTCTTCTTCCCTAAGATGTTCATCTTGATTTTTATTTTTTCACCTTGGCTCGACGGGATTGAGCCCTCCTTCTCTTCCCCACCAATGATTCTCTTGCTTGAAGCCTCTTGTTGCTATTGGACATGGAGTAGAGTTTTTCTCTTTCCGGTTGATTGCATAGGCGATTTGTGGATTGGTGAACGCTCGCGGGTTTCTTCCACCACTTCTTGTCTTTCCAAGTCTCCAACGGCCTCTTGGATGATGGCAGTGAGCACATCTCCAAAACCTATATTGGAGGGCTTAGTTGGTGGCTTTTTCCTTGCTGTCTCCACTATAGAAGTAGGAGACTTTCCACCTATTGCTCTGGCTCCTAAGGATAGCGCGCTTGCTAAGGATTCCATGGTCTTATGCATGTAGCCATTCCAATTGATCTCATCTAGAGACCTAGCCATGAGGCTCTTGAGTAGTGGCACTCCAATCCTACTCATCAAGGCATTATACCTTTAACTGGAGAATAGGGTATGGACTGTCTTTGCGTGTAGCTTGATATCAGGGTTGGGGACATCGACTAAGCTAACTCCATCATTTGTGTACACTTGTGCCTTGCCCATTCCTAGCATACTGTAAAAATCTCTTTTGGACTGCCTTCTCAGGCTTGTTGAGACTAGCCCTAGAGCTCTTTCCACTATTTAGGGGCTCAATTTAACTTCTACTCTACGAGTCTCTCCTCCTCTCATTGTCACAGTACCATAGTTCTTGTTCACATCAAAAGTTTGCAAGAACTCCATGCACTTGCTGTAGTCGATGGCTTGACCAACCTTCTCTATATATTTCCCAAGATTACCTTGGTCGACAATTTGTCTTACCACTTGCTCTTTCATCACCATGCTTTCTAAGTTCTCGATGCTTCTGAACTTAAGCTGATTGAAGGCCCTTGTTTCTGTTGTTATGCCATATTCTTGCTCTTTTTCCATGAATGGGAGCTTATTGCCTTTGTTGTGCCTAGCCATCTCGATTTCCTATCTTGATGCAACAACTCATTATATTAGGGGATTATGAATATATGCTATAGAAAGATGAAGTGCTCAAATATAGAATGAAAAATTTTGCTTCAAGCAGTCCACATAGTTTAACCAAGGATTCCATGAAAACTTTCCTTAAGTACAAATTGACTTTTATGAATCGTTCTGCTTTTTAAAGTTTGGTTCAAGGTTCAATTCATGTCTTCTTTCCCGCCTTACCCCCTCCCCCCAAGAGTGATGAAAATCCTTTTTAGGATTGCAAGATGAGGTGTTAAGGGCATTAAGTGCATGCTTACTATGCTTTACTTCATCACGAGAAATTTGTAGAAGTTTGGGTTATACTCCAAGTGGTTATGATGGTCTATGTCATGAGGTCTAATGTCTACATGTGTAATGTAGGTTAGCACATCAGTGAGGAAGCCACCGGAGTTCATTCTACTAGTGATATGCAGTTCTTCCTCGATCAGGATTCAAATGAAATAGGGGTGGGCCAGGATGTGGTCCTCTAATGGTTGATTATTGCAATCGATGTCCAATACTCTGAATGAGATAGAAGCCACATAGGTTGGATCACACTCAAAGGTCTTGATTGCATGTTCTGCTCAGCATTGGTCATAATTTGGTAGCCCACCGTTTGTTGCCATTGAAGACAAAGAGTATACCATTTACGTAGAAAAGAAGAGTCAAGCCGGCTAGCTGTGTTAGGTCTTCTAGCTCCTGGCTTGTTGCAAAGACTTTACTCCTGCTATAGGATGGGATCATCCATTGTTTGCGAGCTTGCACTCAAAGAGATCTTGTTGGCAATTAATTCCTTGGCTACCTCTTGGCTACCATGGAAATATTAACAAACATGAATTTGGATTCTTCCGAAGTGCATGGCAAGGACCATATATCTACTCTGCGAACTGCTCATCTAGAAGCCCTCAATCCAGCCATTCATAGCTCCTAGGTAGCATGGTGAAAGTGGCATCCAATTGTCTAATGTGGGTGACTAAGTCACACCCCATATTCATGGCTATAGGTCCAAGGCCAATGTAAGGATAGATCGACGCTTGTAGGAGGGTTTGAGACCTGCGGTGAGAGGTTGGGGTTTGGTTTTGGATTGAATAATATTCTCAGATTCTGTTCGTTGCGCCGTGTAATATTTTACACTTCAGTCCCTTTGTGAGGAGTAGTGAGGGCTCAAGACTAGAATCCTCTATGCACAATAGGAGAAAGTACCACCACTCAAATCCTATAAAGCATTGTACTTGCACTCTTTTTCTAATGCGATGATAGTACTCTTTTCTTTCCAATAAAGTGATATGATGTCACTGTCAATACAAAAGATTTTGTTTATGAGTCCAAGTCTCAATATTGGAACCTAATTCACTTGTGTAACAATTTATCCTAGTCAGGGTCACTGTCTTCATGAGTTTCTTTTTCCTCTTTCAACCTCCATAGCTTCTGCATCTGCCATGCTCTAGATCTCGCATATTTCACATGGGATTAGAGATCAGCTGAGCATGGCCCAACTCTCCTTTCACTCCTCTCAGTTCCTTTCCATCTCTGCTCAACTTAGTTTGAGCATTGGACCCTATCTCCAACTTCATTTGCATTCCTACCTTCAATAAAGCTTCCATGGCAGCCATAGCCAACAATACCCTGTCAGCTTGAAGCTTTCATATCTCTCTCCACAAGCCAAATCTCTCTGAACTTCCTTCTACAGAATGTTTTTCTACTTCCAAAGCTCCTCCCTGGCACCTCAATCATTGATATTGGGCAACTATAACTTCAGCATTGCCTCTTTTCAGAGTCGTTGCCATAATTGTGTCTATGGACAACACCTACCTACCTCTATTGGAGCAGTCATATCTCATCAATCAGGCCATATATCTTTAATCTTTCTCCTCAAGAGTTTCTCTTTAGGTCAAGATGCAACTTCTTGGCACAAACATCAAGGAGATTGATGCACACCATGCCCGAAATTTGCATTTTCCCAAGTCTTGGCGCAGTTTTGAGAGAGACCACTTTGAAGGCTTAGGTTTCTGGAAAAATGAGTACAAACCCTCTTAAGGGGAGTTAGAACCATTAGTGATGGTCCTCCATATCAAAGGGTTTGAGCAGGTTTGACTTGTGGAGCTCGTGGGAGCTCATTTACCAGTAAATGGTCCCTGTTTTGGTAGGATAGCCATAGCCAAACTTCATCAAGCTCAAAAATCTCATCATTTTCTCTCTTCTGCCACTGGCACAACCCATTGCCACTCAGACCTGAGGTCCCAGTATCAAGTCAAGAAGGGGAAGATCTGGATCTAAAAGAACTTGAAGGTTTTTTACACGTTTGAAAGACTCAGGGAAGAAACATAGTGTCTATTAACACTCATTCATTTTTTATGATCTAAACACTTGTGTCTCTTGACACATCTCAACCAACTCTTCTGCTACTTAAATTTGAAAATGCTGAAGCTGATTTGCTGTTGGTCCATCAAGTTGAACATGGGCAAAGATTCTCCAACTGCCCGTTTCAAAGGAGTGGGGTTTCATACTTGGTAGATCCGCATCAAACTGATCTTGATGAAGAAGGGCCTCAGGGCCATTACGTCTGGAAAAGAAAAGAAGCCTCGTGATGCGGATCTTACTATCACTTGGAAAAAGAATGATGATAAGGCTCAGGCCATTATCAAACTGGAGCTAGACGACAGCTATATCCACCATGTGGATAACTGTGAGACTTCACAGGATACATGGAAGAGACTTGACACTTTGTTCGGTGCACAGTCTAAGCCATCAAAGTATGGTCTCCTAATTGAGTTTTTTAGGCTTGAAATGAAGTCCAGCACATCACTTGCCACACATCTAAATTACATGGAAGGATTTCTAACCTAACTTGCACGAATCAACATTAAAATGGAAGAAGATGTTTGCATCAGTGTTCTACTTAAGAGTTTTCCTCCTGAATATAATAATTTATCAACAACTCTAATTAATATGCCAAACCTTGAGCTTGTTGATATCCAAGCATCACTGTTAGAGGAGGAAAAGAAGCTAAAAACTAAGGAAGAACCAAGTACCTCTAGAGGTGAGTATGCATTATATGTTGGCAACAGGTACAAAGGAAAGAAGAATCAACTCTTCTGTGATTTTTGCAGAAGGACTGGACACACCAAGAAGTTCTGCCACACCAGAAAGAGGTCCCAAAAGGCCTATCTAGTTGCAGTCAAAGAAGAAGAAGAAAATAGAGAAAAGGAAGAAGAAGACCACTAGGAGAAGGACGAAGCTCATCAGTCCTTCTATTCAGATAGACTTTTTTAGCTGTGTATTTCCTAGCCCTAATGCCTCAGACATAAACTTGTAAACTCCTTAGTTATCCTTGTACTACAGCCTCTGTACACTTTGTGAGGCCCCTGCTATAGCCTCTGGATGTCCATCATGTTTGTGGTACCCACACTTAGCCTTTTCTGCGACAACCTTTGGTGTTTTGCCATGTTTGTGGTGTGCCCACACTTTGCAGGTGTTGCTTTCACTAAAGTCTCTTCACACTTTGTACTTTTGGTTGTGATCGAGGAGGGGTGTTGAGATATTTGCAATCACACCTACTTCAGTCCCTTTGTGAGGAGCAGTGAGGACTCATGACTAGAATCCCATATGCAGAGTAGGAGAAAGTACCACCACTCAAATCATATAAAGAATTGTATTTGCACTCTTTTTCTAATGTGATGATAGTACTCTTTTCTTTCCAGTAAAGTGTCATGTCACTGTCAATACACAAGATTTTGTTTGTGAGTCCAAGTCTCAATCTTGGAACTTAATTCACTTGTGTAACAATTTGTCCTAGTCAGGGTCAATGTCTTCTTGAGTTTCTTTTTTCTCTTTCAACCTCCATAGCTTCCGCATCTACCATGCTCTAGATCCCATGAATTTCACATATTTGGATGGAGGGACACATGTGCCACTCATAGTCTTGAACCAGATCCAATTGTTGCCTTGAAAGTAGCCTTAGCATGCAATAGATCTTTGGGCACCCATCATAGTGCTTGATCATTTTTCTACTTCTATAGCACTAGCTTTGTCTCCTAGGCCTAGGTCATGAGGTTTTGTGGGTACATGTTTGTGCGGTTTGGCTACTAGGGGGTTGTGTTGGATGTTTGGGCACCCATTTGAGCTACTACTTAGTGGTTTTGGGTGTGGTTCCTTTGGATTGTAGCCAGCTTTTTTTGGCAAGGTGGGACAAGTCACAACCCCCCTCCTTAGACCTTGCACTTAGTTCCTCTACTAGTGGCGAGGTGAATGCACTATGAGTCATAGTTGACATTGCAGTGTGCTTGTTTTTTGAATGCACATCCTAGCAACAATTCCTTACTAGTAGCCTTGGTGTTAGACATCACATAGAAGATTATAAAAAGGATTTTAGTCTTGATAGAGACTATTGTTTTGCATTTCCCTAGTAGTGGATATGAATATCCTGCAAATGGGTTGAGTTTAGTGTTAGTAGGCTACAGTTGGGACTGACAAATGAGGGTCCAATGATCATGTGTAAGAATATTAAAGTTAGCTTCCTCGTCAATAAGTGCATCAAAGGTGTGTGTCTTCTGGGTAGTCACTAATATGTGTAGGAAGGTAGGTTCTATTACTTCCTCATCCTCCTCCTCTATCTTGATGATTGTGGCTACTCTTACGTTCACAAGGGGTTCTAGCATTGGGGTAGTACTTCTTGAGGCGATTGCCATTAAAGAAGCCTACATCCACTCCCTCTAGGGCCTCAAGCTCTACATTGCCAGTTTGATCAATGTTGCAAACCTTGAAAGGCCTGTCAAGATTGTGGGAGAGAAGGAAGGAGTCTCACTTGTAGCTTTCTTGCTTGCACAATGGGGGAATACACACAAGGGTGGAGACTGAAAACAGTTTTCCTCTTCTTAGTTGTGGAAGCCAAAAGAACTCTAATTACAAAGAAATAGAAGAACCCTATATATGGGTCTCAAACCAAACTCAACTAACTAGGGTGGCATACTAACTGAGCCACGAACTAGAGTAGATAAGGATAGCTATCATGTAGCTATTATTCATGGGCGGTGTACCAACCGCATCTGCAACTGACAAGTCGGTGACATAAGTACACAACGGTCACCCTGGCGTATCATGAGTGGAGCTCGATATCTCAACACTCCCCCTCGAGCTCAATCCCAATTCCTGTACACCAAGCAGGACTCTGAACTTGCGCAGCTTCTCTGCGCCCAATGCCTTCGTGAATATGTCAGCTACCTGATCCTCTGTGCTGACATAAACTAGATCAATAAGACCTAGTAAAACCCTCTCTCGCACATAGTGATAATGCACCTCAATGTGCTTTGTTCTAGCATGATAGACTGGGTTATTTGCCAAGTGTATACTACTCATGTTGTCACAATAAATGACAACTGGCCCATCTGTAGACTGATGCATATCATAAAGTAGCTTATGCAACCAAGCTACCTCACATGCAGCCATTGCTGCACCCCTGTACTCAGCTTCTGTGCTCGACAAGGCAACTGTAGGCTGTTTCTTGCTGCTCCAAGTGACTGCAGCACTCCCAAAAGAGAACACATATCCATTGGTAGATCGTCTATCAGAAATACTACCAGCCCAATCAACATCAGTGTATGTATGCAACTGTATCTGAACCCCAGTCTCATAAAATAGTCCATACTGCAAAGTGAACTTCACATACCTGAGTATGCGTCTAGCCGCATCCAGATGCGGTTTCCTTGGAGCTTGCATAAATTGACTTACCAATCCAACATCATAACTCAAATCTGGCCTGGTAATAGTCATATAACTCAAGCTTCCTACTATGCGTCTGTACATAGTAGGGTCTTCCAGAAGCTCACCTGCATCTGCGCTCAGCTTCACATTCTGCTCCAAAGGAACTGAAATAGGCTTACAACCTGTCATCCCATATTTGGACATCATGTCCAATCCATACTGCCTCTGCAAGAGCTGTATCCCACTTGGTGATCTAATCACCTCAATGCCCACGAAATAATGCAGCTCTCCCAAATCCTTCACCTCAAACTTCTGCTTCAATAGCATTTTCACATGAAGGATATCTTTATCACTGTCACCTGTCATAATCAAATCATCAACATAAATGACAAGTAGCATAATACCTTTCTCTATTTTTCTCACATAAAGTGAGAAATCTGCCTTGGAAATATGAAAGTCAATAGTGACAAGATACTGTCCTATCTTGTCAGACCATGCTCTAGGTGCTTGCTTCAAGCCATACAAGGCTTTCTTCAACCTGCAAACAAACTCAGGATGAACATCATGCACATAACCTGGTGGCTGCTCCATATAGACCTCTTCTTGCAAATCACCATGCAAGAAGGCATTCTTTACATCCATATGATGTAAAGACAATCCCTTTGATGCAGCCATAGCAATGAGTGCTCTTATAGTTGCCATCCTTGCAACCGGACTGAATGTTTCTTCATAGTCAATGCCATATGTTTGTGCATACCCCTTGACTACTAATCTTGCCTTGTATCTGTTCACAGAACCATCTGCATTGTGCTTCACCTTATAAACCCACTTACAGCCAATTGCATTTTTACCTTTAGGCAAAGGTACCAATTCCCATGTAGCATTTGCTTCCAAGGCATCCATTTCTTCATCCATGGCTTTCTCCCATTTTTCTTTTCCCATGGCTTCCTCAAAAGAAGTGGGTTCTGGTTCCTGTATCACTTTAACCATTTATGCATAATGAATGGCTGTAAATCCATCATATTTCAGCCTATCCACAGGATACCTAGCTCTCGTAGACCTGCGCAAAGTAGGTTCACTCCCAGGTGCTCTCAAAACATCCCTAGTCTTCCTTACTCCAGGTGTAACAATAGAAGGAATGCCCAACTCATCATCATTGCTCTGTTCTGAGCCATTGGATTCACTATCCACATAAGAGTGACCTGCATTCACATCAAACATGGGCTGATCAACCTTCTCTTTTTCTTTTCGTGATACCTGCATACCACTATCTGCATTACTTTGAGAAGATTCTCCTGATCTCAATCTGCCTGTCCATGGCGAAGAATGTGAACCACTGCTAGAGTACGCTCCAGGTCCACTAATATTTTGTGACTGCTGCTGTGAATTCTGTGCAGCATTACCATTTTGTGCATCTACATCATCAATCACATTTACTGGTTTATACCAGCTACTCATCTCATAAAAAACAACATCTTTGCTCACTGTAAACTTACGAGTAGAAGGGTTATAGCATCTATACCCTTTTTGCTGCAAAGAGTAACCAATAAAGATGCACTTCTCAGCTTTTGGATCCAACTTGGATCTCAACTCATCTGGCACATGTACATAGGCAATGCAACCAAAAAATTTCAAATGAGAAATATCTGGTTTCTTACCAGTATACCTCTCCTTTGGAGTCATTCCATGTATTGCTGCAGTGGGAGTCCTGTTCATTATGTAGACTGCTGTAGCAACTGCTTCAGCCCAATAAAAATTTGGCAAGTATTTTTCATTGAGCATGGCACGAGATACCTCTCCAATATGCCTGTTTTTCCTTTCTGCAATTCCATTTTGTTGTGGGGTATGACTGCATGAATATTGTTGCTTGATGCCATGCTCTTGCAAGAACTTTGCAAACTCATTTGAGAGGTACTCTCCCCCTCCATCTGACCTTAGGCATTTTATCTGCAGGCCTGTTTCTTTTTCAACCATAGCTTTAAGAGTTTTGAAATGCCCAAAAACTTCACTTTTCTTTTTCATAAAATACACCCAAACTTTTTTGCTATAGTCATCAATAAAAGTGACAAAATAATGATAGCCTCCAAGAGATGCAGCTTTAGTAGTCCACACATCAGAGTGGATTAATTCCAATGGCTTCTCACTCTCTTGAACATGTCTAGGAAATGGTTTCCTTGCCTGTTTTCCAAATTGGCAGGCTTCACATACCTTATGCATTTCTGCAACCTTGAATTTAGGCAAACCTGCAACAATATTTTGGGCCTGCATTGATTTAAGTCGCTGTACATTAACATGACCAATGCGTTTATGCCAGATATCAATATCTGCAACTACACCGGTCCCATGTGCAAACATTGCTGCACTCAATTTAGACATGTCTGCATCCAATGTAAACATTCTGCCCTTCTTCTTTCCTTTTGCTATCAAGCGACCTTTATTTTTCATATCCTCAACAAAGCATCCATGAGGATTAAATCTGACCTGCAAGCCCTGCTCAACCATTTGACCAACAAAAACCAGATTCTTGGTGATATTCGGGACATGAAATACATCAGACAGGTATTTCTTTTTCCCATCCTGCATAGACAAAGGAATTTTTCCAATCTGCACAATAGGATGTGCAGTATCATCACCAGTCTCGACAAATCCTAGTTTTCCATTTTCCTTACATCCTCCATCCATTCTACATGACCTGTCATGTGGTTTGATGCACCTGAGTCAACATACCATACATCGTTGCTTTCTTCTGCACTTGTCACAGAATTGTTCATGTGCTGCACCATAAACAGATGCTCATTTCTGTCATCACCCTGTCTACTAGAGGATGCATAATTTCCTTGTTGCAGTTTTCCATTCATGATGTCATTTTGCTTTTTATAGCAGTCTTTAGCCATATGACCCATTTTACCACAATAGTAGCATTCAACATTACTGTTTGCATTTTGGCCTCTTTGCCATCCACCACGACCTCTTTGGCTCCCCCTGCCTCTAGAATTACCACGTCCTCCTCCATAGGATTGGTTTTCTTGAGTTTGCTGCATATTCTGATTTCTACCATGGCCTCCAAATCGGCCTCCTCTACCTCTGCCTCTACCTCTTCCAGCATTTGAGTAGAAGACAGCTTCTTTTGAAGTTCCTCCTGAAGAAGATGCACCACCATTTCTCTGCTCCTCAGAAATTAGAAGAGCAATCAACTCCTCAAAATTAGGAAATCTTTCATGGACGGAAATGGATGTTCGGAATTGTGCATAATCCTTTCCTAGACCATTCAAGGTCACAGAAACTAAATCATCATCTTCCACTG
The DNA here is from genome assembly GCF_053477565.2 of Lygodium microphyllum. Taxonomy (NCBI): domain Eukaryota; kingdom Viridiplantae; phylum Streptophyta; class Polypodiopsida; order Schizaeales; family Lygodiaceae; genus Lygodium; species Lygodium microphyllum. The sequence goes on along the minus strand of NC_141143.1, from coordinate 21,419,611 downwards.
GCGACCCAATGGAAGCAAGTGCATCTGCAATCTTCTTCACCTTCATGTGGTAGTCATTGATGCTCATATTTTCTCTTTGCACATTATGCAACTCTTGCTTGAGCTGCATTTTCCTGGCTTGCGTATTTATGCTATACATTTTTGACAAAGTATTCCATGCCTCCTTTGGCGTACTTGCATCTTGAATATGCACAATCATAGAGTCTGAGATGCTGATAGACAGCTAGTACATAACTTTCCTGGCTCTCTCATGCCATGCTTTAAATGCCTGCATTTGCTGTTGATTGGGAACATCAGGAAGAACTGGTTCTTCTTCATTTTCTGCAACAAATTCCTAATATCCTTTTCCCATAAGGAAATTCGTCATTCTAAACTTCCATGCTTGGAAGTTGTTCTTGTCAAGCTTTTCAGTGACAATCTGTGAGAGAGAATCAGACGCCATTACAGAACACTGCAAAAAATTATGTCACTGCAAAGAACACAGCTTCATCCTCACAAGGGCAAATCTGCAAAACTGACGAAAGTGGTATTTGACCACACAGTCACTTCCTAGTGACAATTTTGCATCAACAAGCAACAGGGATGATTCTGTAACTCCCAATGTCTCTGCGCACAAGCATACGATGCAATTTCTACAGTAACTTTTCACCGACCTGTAGAACAGTGGCTACACAGCATAAAACTGGGCCTTTTCCTAAGTGCGTGCAGAAAACTTCCGCCTCCAAAACAGGCCCCGAAATGGCCTCAAATAAAAAAAACAAGGTCACCAATGGCTAAAGCCCTCTCCCGCAGCATATATTTCCCTCTTGCTTCACCGCGAAGGGCGTCTCAACCTGGGACAATGCACTCCTGCACTTTCCGGCTGTACTACCTACAGAGATCTGCTCCCAAAACAGAAAATGAAAGCAACACTGCTCCTCTTACTAGAACACCGCGAGCTTGGCTTGCTTTCTTGAGCTCCTTACCACGAACAAGGCTCTCATACCATGTCAAGATTGTGGGAGAGAAGGAAGGAGTCTCACTTGTAGCTTTCTTGCTTGCACAATGGGGGAATACACACAAGGGTGGAGGCTGAAAACAGTTTTCCTCTTCTTAGTTGTGGAAGCCAAAAGAACTCTAATTACAAAGAAATAGAAGAACCCTATATATGGGTCTCAAACCAAACTCAACTAACTAAGGTGGCATACTAACTGAGCCACGAACTAGAGTAGATAAGGATAGCTATCATGTAGCTATTATTCATGGGCGGTGTACCAACCGCGTCTGCAACTGACAAGTCGGTGACATAAATACACAACGGTCACCCTGGCATATCACGAGTGAAGCTCGATATCTCAACAAGGCCCCAACCCTCTAAACTTCATCTTTTGCTTATGGCCCTTTACAGAGTATAGTAGCACTAGGTCACCTTGCTCAAAGTCATGTTGTTTGACATGTTTGTTAAACTAGCTCTTGCATATCGTCTTTTTGCAAATTAGCACATAGGTAGCTAGGAGTCTGGTCTCAGAAACATGTTTTAGCTCTAGTAGGTGTACCGTCCATGCCTCCTTTCCATTCTATCTCTCTTTTATTGCCACTCTCTCAAGATTGGAACGAAAAAATCCATTACTAGAACCACTTCAACCCAATAGTTAATCTTGAATAGTGTTTGCCCTACGGTCGTCTTATAGGCTATTCTGTAGGCCCATAGTGTTTCCATGATTTTATTATCCCAGTGGCTACGTGAGGTAGAGACTACCTTAGTCAATACATTTACTAGGATTTTGTTCGTGGATTCTACTTGACTATTAGCTTGAGGGTAGTATGGTGATGATTTTCTATGGATGATCAAGAATGTAGGCATTAAATGGATAATCACTTCATTAATTAAGTGTGTATATTGATCACTAACTAGCTCAATTGGGTAGCCAAATCTCAAGATCACCTACCCGCAAAGGTACTTAGCCATGGTGCTAAGATCATTCTTCCTAGTGGCCCAAGCTTCGGCCCATTTCGTGAGATAATACATTGCCACAATGATGTACTTTACTTGCAAGAGTATTGCACTTGTGTGGGGCTAATTGGCCCAATAAAGTTAATCCCCCACTTTTTAAAGGGCTTCCATGTGATTACCTGGGTCAAATCCATCTTGTCGCTATGGGTGGGTACCTTGGTTCTTTGATATTCGTCGCAGTGCTTCATGAACTTACTAGCATCACGGAATAGGAAGGGCCACCAAAACTGAGATTGCAACACCATATGTGCTTAATTGTCTCCGTTGAAGTTTCCTCCAAAAATTCCACCATGTGCTTCAGTAAACACATCATGCATTTTATGCTCACAAATCCACCTTCACAATAACCCATCATATCCTAGTCTAAAGAGCTAGATAGCAATTAACTGATACAACTCAATCATAAGGATAAGGTGCTTTAGCCTAGCCTTCTCAATAGGTCTCTCAAGCAATCCATGCTCTAGGACTTGGACTATGTCATCTGCCCAATAGGGCATTACATCGGCCCTAAAAAGGTGTCTCTCAACTGGACATGCTAAACAGGTGCACATCAGGCAAGTCATCTACGATGCCTTGACCACATCAGCTTCTCCTATGGGTGTGCAGGACATTGGTCTACCATGTAATGCTACTTACCCTTGTATACCAACATAGAGAAGTAAAATTCTAGAAGTAGAAGTAACCATCTAGCTATACATCCTGTAGTGCAAGGTCTATTCACTAGATAAAGCAAGGCTTAATATCAATAGAAAAGGAAAAGGGCATAGCCAAAAGATAATGACAAAAATTCTTTACAGCAAATACCATGGCTAGGCCTTCCCTGTCCATTGTGGATTAATTCATCTCCATATCCATGAGTTGTCTGCTAACAAAGCTCACACGATAATAGAGATTATGTTCATCACCCTATAGGCACAAAACAACTCCCATGATGAACTTTGAGGTATCAATGTGCACGTGGAATGTTATGTTTGACTATGGGGCTTGTAGAATCGATGTGGTTATGAGAGCCTTTTTTTGTTACTCGTAGGCGTGTTGGCATTCTTGGGTCCACTCAAATATGATCAACAATTTGTAAAGGGGTCTTGCGATCAATGCATAGCTCAAAAAGAATCATCGATAGTATCGTGTGTGTCTCGGGAAGCACTGAACTCCCTTTTAGTTTGTGGGTGGTGGTAAATCAACAATGAGTTTGACTTTGGAGAAGTCAGTAGGGCAATGACATTCTTAAACACTATATACCCTAGGATACATCTGTATTTTACCCTGAACTCGCACTTCAAGGGATTCAAGGAGAGATTGTATAGCCTGCAGTGCTCAAAGATAGTGCGAAGTTTATCTAGGTGTTCCATCCACCAATTGGAGTGAATGCATAGATCATCAAGAAACACCTCCAATTCTCGCCTAAGGATGTCCTTGAAGATTGTACACATGAGGCACTAAAAGATAGTTGGTTCATTTGTCAGCCAAATCACATGGCTATGTATGCAAACATGTCCCATTGCATTGCAAATGTTGTTTCATGTCTATTGTCAGGGTGCACCTGTGTTGTCGGGACCTAAAACATGCCCAATACTGGCTCTAAGGCTCTAGTCGGGCCTTTATGCTCCTTACACTAACCTAACTTAAATAAGAATTTGCATCATTTATAGTCCAATGGATCCCTTTCCAAAATCCTCATAGGGAGTATGCATACATAATCATATTACAAAAACAAGGAGCACCCCTCGATTAACTGTCGCAGCTCACTTCGGCTCTCCTACACCTTGAGGATTGGCCCCGAGATGCGTTGTTAAACATAAAGCACGTACGATACATAGTCTTCTCCTTTAATCAAATGTTCCAGGAGATAAAAGATAATCCTCACTGAGAAAGTCCCCCAAACGAGATGAATCACTAACCCTACATCTTAGGACTCAGTCTTAGTGTGGCTCAATGTTTACGAAAACAATTGCTATGCATCTAGGATGATACAATGTGTTGTATGCAATGCAACAGTGAATGATTCATAGTGCTCAACCATCTTTATTAATTTAAAACACGATTGTGACAATGCGAAATAAATTTTTTTCATGTTTTCATTCTAAGCGTAATTGTTACGTTTGCATAGGATCAACATTGAGCATGCTCGTGCTACTGATTCCTTTAATTCTCAAAACACATGTATCCTATATGTAAAATGCATCAGGAAAAATCAAATTCAGCATGTAGTCAACACTTATTACCCCTCTCCTCTCCCTACCGTTTAGGATTGCGCATCCAGCGGTAGGTTTAAAGAGTGTTTTGATGTATTTTTATTCATAAAGAGTGATAAATGCTCACTTTAACATAAAGATAGGACTAAACTAAGACTAAACCTCATGCTTTAGCCCTATCATACATCCACGGATACATATATTATTTTTTCTATTTTTAAACTTAATGTTTTTTTCATTTTCTCTATTTATTTATCAATAAATACTGATATTTTCTGATTTCCTAATGTGATTTGATTAAACTTGCTAATAATTATTTTTGTTTCTCATTTGATCTCATGAGAACACCATTAACACATCAAAACTCCAAAAATCCATGATTTATCCTAAGATTGCAATTTTGCAAGTTTTTGCTAATTTACTTTATGTTTCTCTCATAAAATAGATAATTGACAATCAAGAGCAATCATTTTCAATAATTTGCAATCAAGAACTATCATAAAATGATGAAATTTATCACTTACATAAAATCGTGCTTTATCCCACATGTATCTCGTATTTGGAAGGCCGCTGATGCTCACTGACAACTGCTAACACTCCTCCAAACATTGATCTATGCTCCATTGTGTCTTAGCATCATCTCCCAATTGAAATCTCTCAAATCAGCCCATCATCTTCTCTCATAGATTGAACCATACAAACATGCATCAAGAGGAGAGAGAGAGAGAGGAGAGAGAAAGACTAAATTCTAAGATCTTCATATGGGCAGCCATTTTACATGAGACATTAGGCGATGGAGAGTGAAAAAATCAGGGAATCTATGGAATTAATCAGATTGATTGCCTCTTTTTAGTCTCTCCATCCCCCTTCTCCAAATCGTCAAATGAAAGAGGACTTCGTTTTATTGATCATTTAGTGGTAGGTTTAAAGGCCATGCCCAAGTAAAGTTTAGCTCAATTTTGACTTTTTGGGTGCTTGGCTCTAGTTTCTTCCTCGTTTGACACTCAATTTGAAATTGGAAAAGTTCTACACATCTGGCTTGAGGATCTGAACAGCCAAGAAGTCCTCTTACTTTGGTCCAGCACTCAAAAAAATATGAAAAATCCACAACCACTGTGAAGGTTGACCTTTTGAAGAAATTTGCATTCCCATCTTCCACGACAACTTAAAATTGTTAGATCCCGTCTTCTGCTTCTGTTGGCTTCCATATTCGCTTTAAATTTGCATCATTCTACATTTACCCGACACTTCTTGGATATTTAAATCCTTCTCTCATTGGCAACCACGAGATAGGGCGACTTAGCGCCCGTCGAATCCATGAACTAATCTGCATAAACAACAACCATAAAAAGCATCAAACTACCACAAAACAAAATACACAACAAAATAAAGGAACATCTTTCACCCTACCCCTTGACAAAATCAAAGCATGAAAATCCTAAGGGATATGCCAAGTATAACGTGACAGAAATCCAAAGCTAGTCACTAACCAACTGCTCTAACACAGCCAAGCTAAACAAAACTATCCAAGAGGTCATCCCATGTGGTGGTCTCAACTTCGTACCTCTCCTAGGACTAAACCAGGAACTCCTACAAGCCAAGGACTCCTATAGCCCGGGGTCTTTCATTTACAGATACTTTTGATTCATCATTTTTTAATATATTTTTGGACTTGATATTTGGGTGTGTAAAAAGGAGGGAGCTGAGTGTAGCTACCCAAGGAGAATAGGGCATCAGTATCAAGTCTAGAATCAGCACCCAAGAACCTACCAAGCGCTCCCAAGGTGACACGCAAATCTTTGTTTCTTCCACTCACTTTTATTTTAGCTCCAACCTTTCTTAGTATTTTTCCAAGCTAGATATTGCAAGGCAATGATCAACTGCTCTTAAGATTTTTCTTCTTTTCATTTTCTATTTGAGGGGTTAGAACCTCTTTTTAAACACCTCTATATTTTTATATTTCAAGTATATTCAAAAAAATTTCTTCTTTTTATTTTGGCAAGCTTCTCGAACTGTCTCACTACTAACAAAGGCTCCTAGAAACAACTACCTAGTGGCTAGTAGAATAGGGTCACTAGGACTACCTTTTAAAAAATTTCTTAGAGTGCTCGACAATGTCTTCACAAGAGGCAAATAACTGCTTAGACCTTCCCAGACATACCTAACCTAAACTTTAGAACTTCATGCCTTGATCCCAAGTCCCCAATAAACAAAAATCCCCACATACACAACCATTCAACACAAAGGGAAATAACTTGTAAAGGAAGGATATCACTTGGAATTGGCCATAAGAAGCATCTGCACAACAAGAGGGTGGCTCCAAGAACTCCATTAGACCTATTTGGTACAATACTAAAATAAGAAAACATTAACCACACCCGCACCAAACCAATACATGGCCCTCTTGGCCTTAAGAAAATGGGCCATTTTAACTCATCAAGCACATGGTTTCCTTTGCATATACATTGCATCCTATCAACCTATTAAATGACACAAAATGCAAGGGCTAGTCTCATGCCATATATGCAAGCTAGGTCACTGCAATCTGATCATCAAAGTTTAATCTTGCACTTTTCTATATTCACCAGTCCAAGCCTTCCTACTGATATAACATCAATGTGGACTATCCCTTCTTGGGTTCTATTGGCTGAATGAATGACCTCATTGGGCTCGAATGTCTTATCATTCAAGTAGACTGGTTGTTCCAACTTCCGAAAGACCTCTCCTACAAAGAGATTGCGGTGGATTTTGACTTATTTGACCCTTCCCTATTTGTATTTTTGAATGTGTAACTGCTACCACCCAAACTCAGTAGGTCTTCGATCCTAGGCTCATCACATCTATGCATCCTAAAGTGGTGTATATTTTTAGATGTATCATTATGGCCTCTAGGTTCATCCACTGAGAATTGACCCTAATATGTCCATTTGGAACTGTTTACTTTTCATCTAAGCCACCTGACACACAATTTTAGAGGCTTTGGGCTTCCAAACCCATCTCCTTTTCTCATCATTGCATGGCTTGAATAGATGCCACCACTTCTATTTTTATATTCTTTCATGGTGATCAATCTATCTCGCCTCACTTGTTGCCTATCACTTTCTCTAAACCGAATCCTTTTACTACATCCAACCCTAAATGGGTCTTTACCATTATAAAGCCTAGGTTCCTCTATCACTTGGACTCCCAATAGTTGAGATAGCCTCCACATGGTAGCATATATCAGCTATCTTTTGGGGGTTGGTCTCATTGACATTATTTCGTTTCAAACTTGGACCATTGAGGGGATTCTTAACCACTCCACTTTCCCCATCAAGTCTACATCGATTTCCATCTAACTCATGGCTTTGGAACGTAGGATTGGCTGCACTAGGATGCTAGGGTTCTTAGGCCTTGAGATCTTTATAATTAATGCCAGGATTCTCCCCAATATACTTATCATTTGCACCTTTGTCATGATTAAAATTTAGTAAATGTTGCCAATCCTTATGAAATTCAAGGGTGTGGGGAAAGCTCCAATAGCTCTCCCAACACCTTTGAACATATCTCTCAAGATCTTTTGCTTGAGCCTTTGCCTCCTTCAATGACTTAGGGTTTCTCATCCTAACTTGGAACTATATATTTATTTCCAAGTCATTTTGACAAAAGAGTTCACCAAGCACATCTTTCGGTAATTGAGTAAATTTCATTCGCCAAAGCTTTAGAATGTCATCAAAGGCTCTTGTGTGCTCTTTGATGGAAGTATTTAACTCTAGCTGAATCTGTATAAGCTCTCCCAAGTCTTGAGTCATGGGAGCCTTCTTCTCATATTTATCTAAAAATGTATCACATAATTCCTCAAATGATTTGATTGACCCTCTTGGGAGGCTCCAATACCATTTCCTAGCCTCTCCCCTTAGAGTGCTCAAGAATACAAGCATTTGATGTAGATCATCAAACCCATTTGCAAGGCAAGTTAGGCCATATTCTTTTAGATATAGCATCAAATCCTCATCCAACAGCCCATAAAACATTGGCAAATCCCTATAAGGAGGAGGGCATATAGTCCTCATCTTTGGGATCAACACTGGGTGATCAAAATATATGTATTCCTCTTGATTTAATACCAGCATGTTAAGGTCTCTAATCTCTTCCCATTCCACCTCTAACAATGTGGAAGAATCACTAGTTCCCTGGATTAACCTTTCTGCCAACTCAAAAAGCGGTTTATGGAGTTTGACACTATGCAATAGGGAATATATCCCATCACTGACTAGTGGTACTTTAGCAAGTCTATTTTTATCTACCACCACTTTGCTAGAACCTAGGACAGATCCCAATAGAACCTTCCCTACTAACAATGGGTTTCCACACACATAGACATCATCCAATGCTTTATGGATCTTAGTAATTGCGCTACAGTATCCAACTATGTCAGACACTAGCATTGGATGTATTCTTGGATTGTAGTCATGTATTATTGTGTGCATACTAGCCATTGTCATCATAATCTTTTTATCTAGAAAGTCCTCATCATTAGTGGATGATTGTGACCTCTTAGCCTCGCTTTTGCTTTCTAATGTTTTCTCCAACTCCCATGGCCTATTAATCACAAAAGTCACTCTCTATGGGTACTTCCCCATAGTGGCCCAAACTCAAGCATGGTGTCACTTTCAGGGCAAAGGATAAAATAGCCATCCACATGACTAGCCAAAAATCTCACTTAACCATTTAGGATCGATAGAGTATCTTTTGGGTTATGGGGATTCCTTAGACTAATCATCATGTTGATGACCAAGGCTTTAATTGGCCCAAATTTAATATCCATCACTTCAAGGCAGACCCCAATTAGAAACTAGAAATAACAGATCCCTTATAGCCAAGGTTTGGAAACTCCTACTTTATTAGCGGCTCCCGACAAATGCACCACCTATCGGGATCTTTAACGGGCTTGAAAATGGCTCTAAGGATCTAGCTAGGCCTCTATGCTTAACCAAAACACCGCATGGCGGATAGGAGCGTTTGGAGGCTACTTACACTAATCTAACTTAAATAAGTATTTTTATTGTTTATAGTCCAACAGATTCCTTTCCAAACTCCTCATAGGGAGTACCCATGCCTAATTGTATCACATAAACGAGGAGCACCCCTTGGCTAACTGTCGCAGCTCACTTCGGCTATCCTACACCTCGAGGATTGTCCCCAAGATGATAAACTGTTCAAACCTAAAGCACAAATGATACATAGTCATCTCTTTTAATCTATTGTTCCAGGAGATAAAATATAATCCTCACCGAGTAAGTCCTTTAAAGGAAAAAAATCACTAACCCTATAGCTTAGGACTCCTCATCCTTAGCATAGGTCAATATTTATGAAGAAAATTGACATGCATCTAGGAAGATGCTATGTGTTGAATGCAATGCAACTATGAATTATTCATAGTTCTCAACTATTTTTATTCATTTAAAATAGCATTATGATAGTGCAAAACTATTTTTTTTCATGCTTTCATTCTAAATGTGATTGCTGCTTTGCATAGGATCAGCCTCGGGGAAGTTACTATATGTATATCCTCTACATCACGTGCGTTCAAGGCCTATTTATAAATATCCTTATCTATGATTTTTTCATGAATAAAACATGACCATTTTCTATTCAATCTGTAAATAATCCCCTTATATTACACCCTTCTGTATGTAAAAAATGGTATTTTAAAAATACATTATTTTGAACCCATGTGATGCACACATATATTCATGAGTAACTTACCCGAGGGATCAACACTAAGCATGCTCGTGCTACTGAACCCTTTAATTCTCAAAATACATGTATCCTACATGCAAAATACATTAGAAAAAATCAAATTCAACATATAATCAATACTTATTATCCCCCTCCTCTCCCTACCGTTTAGGGTTGTGCATTCGATGGTAGGTTTAAAGAGCATTTTGATATACTTTTTTTTTATGAAGAGAGATAAATACTCACTTTAATATAAAGATAGGGCTAGATTAAGGCTAAAAAAATACTAGGATGGTGTGTCATTGAAATCACGATGACATGCAAAATTGGGATTATTGGTGGACCTGGTTGAGTGAAGCTAAAAATCAACTTGTTAGATTTAAAGGTATAATAGGAAAAAAGACAAAAGGGTTCATTTTGTTCTTAATTGAGGGAGAGAAACACGAATGGCTTTCAAAATTTTGGGGTAGTCTACTACCCTCGACTATGACTTTACTAAGGAATGGAATAGCCTTAGAAGGTGGTATTGTTATCGAATCCGGAACCACTGTGTATATCTTACAGCCAAAACTACCTTAGGTAGACCGTGCAAACACATATACATTTAGCGTAGTTTGTGAAGGAACGGTAATTGTGGTTGCCATTTTTATCTATATCCATGTACAATCGCCATGGTAATGAAAATGGGTGTACTCAAAACTAACACAAATAAACACTAATATTGCTTTTTTGACATTCAAAGCCCAGGTTGAGGAGCAAAAACATAATCACATCACATGAAAACAAACACTAAAATGTATCAAAACCAAATCTAAAGTGGATTGTTGGAATCAAAGTCGATACATCAATCATGAACTAAATGGTCATATCATAATTATTTGAGAGAACAAGGTCTAGACAATTGATGGTGGACACAGTGACCAAAGTAGTACTATTGTTGAACATAATGACTCAAGGAATTGCAATAAAAGCTCTACTATGAGAGACCACTCAAGATGCCAATCAAGAAGACCATAAAAAAAGACTCAAGAATGATATGGCATCAAGCAAGAGAACTTTCTGTTGCTTGGCCTCCAGGATTGTAAGTATACTCCAACAACAACAACCACCATGCTTTGCTTCCTACCACTATATAGGTTGTTGTCTCTAAAATCAGACCTTCTCTTAACTTATGTGCCATATTAGGTGGTGGGAGATTATCTCCGCCACATGTGCCATGCTAGGTTGCCTTTACTCCTTTGCTCCCGTTGGCTCTTCAATGTGCCATTAGTGGCTCCTATGTTTAATATTGCTATGCTACCTTTAACAATGAGCCTAGGCTACCCAGAAGCTTTGATGTACATGTTGATCACTTTGCATCTTCCTACACTTTTTCCTTTCCTTTCTCTTTGTGGTTATCATTGTGTGTCTTATGACACTACAAGCAAATATGACCCTAATTTTCACAATAATGACATGTTAGGAGAGGACTTATTACCAAGAGACGTATTGCAAGGCTGCATGGGAGATTGAGACCTCTATGAGTCTCTACCATGGTGGTCATTACCACTCTTACCATCATGTATGTACTTAAAAATCAATGCAAGAGAAGTGTAGGAGGAATCTACATTCTTTCAATTTATTTTTGTTTTTGAGTAAAGCACCCTCAACCTCCTAGAGTTTCAAATCATCATTAGGCATATTAATACACATGGTTGTATAAAAAAGTGTCCCATGACTTAGAAAGTATCACAGAAAAGAATAGGGAGGTAGGTTATCCTTGAACTCGATACCCTTGGAAGTCAATTGATCATATGGTGAATTCGTGCAAAAGAAAATTTATAGAGGAGTTTGCTGAGTTTGAAAGTCTAGCATTGCATGTGGTTGAAAAGGATACAAAGGAATATGTTCATATACTTATTGGGATCTCACCTTCAGAGAAGCCATTGTTGACAAGGAAGTGTGGAGCTCATTCTCTCGATAGGTTTGTATACCGGATGTGTTTTATTATGCTCATTCTAGGAAACGCAGGCTTATGTCAAAAGTAACTGCATTCATTGTATATAGTCTTGTTAAATATCATATCAAATCTGATGAACAAAATTAGAGGCATGAAAATCTTCTAGATTTTGTCTTTTGGATGAGGTGACAAATGACAATGATGTAGAGAAATGTTTGAACCCTTAGCAGTTGACACCATTATTGAAGAAAGCCACATAAATATCAATATTGTGTCTAACTCCCTTTCTTTCTATAAATTTCCTTCTCTTCCAACTTTTCCTATTAAGAAAAAGGAATTCATACTACTATTAGACATCCAAAGGCCCTTTAATCTCAGGGAGGATTATTATTTAGCAACCATTACAAAGGTTTTTGATGTTGTAAATGGCATAGTTGATATAAAAAATGAATCAAAATAAGAGTTACTTAAATTGGATACTGAAATTGCAAATGACAAGTTTATTGATATAGGGGATGCCCTTTCTCTTTGTTTCAACAAGGCAAAGGTGTCAAGATTGTGGGAGAGAAGGAAGGAGTCTCACTTATAGCTTTCTCACTTACACAATGGGGGAATACACACAAAGGTGGAGGCTGAAAACAAATTTCCTCTTCTTAGTTGTGTAATCCAAAAGAACTCTAGTACAGAGAAATAGAAGAACCCTATATATGGGTCTCAAAACAAACTCAACTAACTAAGGTGGCATACTAACTGAGCCATGAACTAGAGTAGATAAGGATAGCTGTCATCTAGCTATTATTCATGGGCGGTGTACCAACCACATCTGCAGCTAACAAGTCGATGACATAAATGCACAACGGTCACCTTGGCATATCACGAGTGGAGCTCAATATCTCAATACTCCCCCTCGAGCTCAATCTAAATTCTTGCACACCAAGCAGGTCTCTGAACTTGCGTAGCTTCTCTGCGCCCAATGCCTTCATGAATATGTCAGCTACCTGACCTTCTATGCTGACATAAACTAGATCAATAAGACCTAGTAAAACCCTCTCCCACACATTGTGATAATTCACCTCAATGTGCTTTGTTCTAGCATGATAGACTGGGTTATTTGCCAAGTGTATACTACTCATGTTGTCACAATAAATGACAACTAGCCCATCTGTAGGCTGATGCATATCATAAAGTAGCTTATGCAACCAAGCTACCTCACATGCAGCCATTGTTGCACCCCTGTACTCAGCCTCTGTGCTCGACAAGGCAACTGTAGGCTGTTTCTTGCTGCTCCAAGTGACTGCAGCACTCCCAAAAGAGAATACATATCCTCATTGGTAGATCGTCTATCACAAATACTACCAGCCCAATCAGCATTAGTATATCCATGCAATTGTATCTAAACCCCAGTCTCATAAAATAGTCCATACTGCAATGTGGACTTCACATACCTGAGTATGCGTCTAGCCGCATCCAAATGCAGTTTCGTCATCACCAATCTCCAGAAATCCTGGTTTTCCATTTTCCTTGCATCCTGCATCCATTCTGCATGACATGTCATGTGATTTGATGCACCTGAGTCAACATACCACATATCGTTGCTTTCTTCTGCACTTGTCACAGAATTGGTCACGTGCTGCACCATAAAGAAATGCTCATTTCTGTCATCGCCCTATCTACTAGAAGATGCATAATTTCCTTATTGCAAATTTCCATTCATGATGTCATTCTGCTTTTTATAGCAGTCTTTAGCCATATGACCCATTTTACCACAGTAGTCGCATTCAACATTACTGTTTACATTTTGGCCTCTTTGCCATCCACCACGACCTCTTTGGCTCCCCCTGCCTCTAGAGTTACCACGTCCTCCTCCATAGGAGTGGTTTTCTTGAGTTTGCTGTATATTCTAATTTCTACCACGGCCTCCAGATCGGCCTCCTCTACCTCTGCCTCTACCTCTTCCAGCATTTGAGTAGAAGATAGCTTCTTTTGAAGTTCCTCCTGAAGAAGATGTACCACCATTTCTCTACTCCTCAGAAATTAGAAGAGCAATCAACTCCTCAAAATTAGGAAATCTTTCACGGACGAAAATCGATGTTCGGAACTGTGCATAATTATTTTCTAGACCATTCAAGGTCACAGAAACTAAATCATCATCTTCCACTGGTGACCCAATGGAAGCAAGTGCATTTGCAATCTTCTTCACCTTCATGTGGTAGCCATTGATGCTCATACTTTCTCTTTGCACATTGTGCAACTCTTTCTTGAGCTGCATTGTCCTGGCTTGCGTATTTGTGCTATACATTTTTGACAAAGTATCCCATGCCTCCTTTGGTGTACTTGCATCCTGAATATGCACAATCATAGAGTCTGAAATACTAATAGACAGGCAGTACATAACTTTTCTGGCTCTCTCATGCCATCCTTTAAATGCCTGCATTTGCTGTTGATTGGGAATATCAGGAAGAACTGGTTCTTCTTCATTTCCTGCAACAAATTCCCAATATCCTCTTCCCATAAGGAAATTCGTCATTCTAAACTTCCATGCTTGGAAGTTGTTCTTGTCAAGCTTTTCAGTGACAATCTTTGAAAGAGAATCAGACGCCATTACAGAACACTGCAAAAAATTCTGTCACTGCAAAAAACACAGCTTCAGCCTCACAAGGGCAAATCTGCAAAACTGACGAAAGTGGTATTTGACCACACAATCACTTCCTAGTGACGATTTTGCATCAACATGCAACAAGGATGATTCTGTAACTCCCAATGTCTCTGCGCACAGGTATACGATGCAATTTCTACGGTAACTTTTCACCGACATGTAGAACAATGGTCACATAGCAAAAAACATGGCCTTTTCCTGAGTGTGTGTGAAAAACTTCTGCCTCCAAAACAAGCCCCGAAATGGCCTCGAATTTAAAAAAAAGGGCAACCGAGGGCTAAAGCCCAATCCCGCAGTATATACTGCCCTCTTGCTACACCGCGAAGGGCGTCTCAATCTAAGACAATACACTCTTCCACTTTCTGGCTGTGCTACCTGCAAAGACTTGCTCCCAAACTTGAAAAATGAAAGCAACACTGGTCCTCTTACTAGAACACCATGAACTTGGTTTGCTTTCTTGACCTCCTTACCATGAACTAGGCTCTGATACCATGTCAAGATTGTGGGAGAGAAGGAAGGAGTCTCACTTGTAGCTTTCTCACTTACACAATGGGGGAATACACACAAAGGTGGAGGCTGAAAACAGTTTTCCTCTTCTTAGTTGTGTAAGCCAAAAGAACTCTAGTACAAAGAAATAGAAGAACCCTATATATGGGTCTCAAAACAAACTCAACTAACTAAGGTGGCATACTAACTGAGCCACGAACTAGAGTAGATAAGGATAGCTGTCATCTAGCTATTATTCATGGGTGGTGTACCAACCGCATCTGCAACTAACAAGTCCGTGACATAAATGCACAACGGTCACCCTGGCATATCATGAGTGGAGCTCGATATCTCAACAAAAGGATGGTGAGAAAGAGTTGGGGATTACTAATGAGAAGATCAACTATCTTCAAGGCCGACTTGGAATTTTTAATTTTGGAAGAGAATAGTCAAAGTATGATAAAGAATTGATAGATACTAATTAGACATCATCATCAATTAATATATGGAATCCAACTAAGCTAGAGCATGATGAAAATGAATTGCTATTATTATCTTCAATTTTGTAAGATAAATTGATATGTTTGATTTTGACATTCATTTGATATTCATCTTTTTTGCAGTTGGAGATTGAAGATTTTGATAACTTCTTGGGATAGGGAAAAGGGTCGAGAGTTGGTGATAGTTCATTGAAAGATGTTGCACTTGGCCATTACTTGGAAAACAAGGATTGATCCTCATGTTTTTTTAGTATTCCATAACATCTTCTCAAAGAAAGCAACATGGCCTATACTTTGTATTAAGGCACTTATAATGCAACTTGGTTTCTTTGGGTTACAATATACTACACACAAGGTAATGTTTTTGGAGAATACAGTAGCAATTAGGATTTTTGGTTGTCTCATCTTATGCTTTGGTAATAAATCGAACTAATATAAAATTCACAGCTCGCTACAAGAGAAGAAAATTTCCATGTTATAGAAGAAAGATCCTTGAGGAGGAGGAAGATGTAAAGGCTCTTTAGAGCTAGCTTTGTACTTTTCTATCTTGAAAAATACTATGAATTTTTAAGTTTAATTGTCATCTAGTATTCATTCTTTGAAGTTATCATTGAAAAAACCAATTGAATAGCTCCTCAAGTTCATTACTTTTTGTAACTCCTCCTTCATGTCTTGTGCTTCTAAAAAAACTTATATGGGCTTGATAGTGATATTTTTCCATGTCTTCGTCGCTATAAGTTGCTAGGGGGCCTTGCTCCTCCACAAAGTAAGGCCCATGGATGTGAATGATATGCTGCAAATACAAGAGAATAACAATCATTTTGCACCATTGGAAAATTTATCAAACAAAACTTGGATTAGATATTCTCTCTTACCAAATAAAACGTGATATCCTTTTCTTTCCATGCCTTCTTTATTACTTGAATAAGATTTGCAATCAAATATTTGAACTCTTTTGGATATGTGTATGTTGTCTTTTGTTGCGTGAGGAGCTTTAGAAAGACATTAAGGTGTCTCCAAACCTCTATCCTTAGAAATGCAAGTTGCAGTGTGCTTGTAACATTTCTCATTATCCCACACATCTCTCTCCAATACACCCAAGTAATGCTCATCTGTTTTTCTATATGGTTTCCTAAAAAGCATATGGCTTTTGATCCTCCTATAGAGACAATTAACCAAGATATGTCTTGTTTTCCCTAAAAGTGTTGAATCTTTTCTTAAGTGAACTTGACCTCCATGAAAACCAATTTTCGAGAGTAATGCCTCACATTTGTCAATACACTCATCTAATAAAGACAAGGGCTTAATCGAGTATGCATAGTTGAGATGCAACCTAAGAATTTTATCAATTATTCTAATCTATGCATGTAAAGTACAAATATAAACATTTCTCAGAGGAATTGAAAGAACAGGTTCCCATATGTCTTCTTGGTTTTTAAATTTGCTCAAATCTATACTTTAAGGCTCTTGTTGTAGGACACAAGTTTGTTCAAACTTTAAACCCAACACTTTCCATGCAATAAATGCAAGGATATTTTTCATTTTTTTCATTACATATTCCAAGCATATGTTTAATAGTTTTTAAGTCAACACTCACATGCCATTTCACATTAAAATCACTAACCCCATCCACCAAAATTTCTCCTTCACTTTGAGACTTAATAATATTTGAGACTCATTCTTCTTTTCTTTACTCTCTCACAAAAGCTAGTTATATTTTTTAATGGTCTCTTCCTCTCTTTGAATCCTATTAGAGTTTCCTTCAAGTATGCTAGCTTGTCTTCTAATTACTTATTAGCATTTTCCAAAATTTCAATCTTATTCATTAGCTCAGAAATGCTTGTATGTGTAATTAATAATGCTTTTCTTATTTCATACATTTGAGCAATGTGTGTGCAAGATACAAAGTATAACTCGTTATAACCTTCTCTAACATATCTTACATAGTCATGAATATTTAAAAAATCAAGAGATAGTCATAAATATTTCAAAAATTAGGAGGTTTGCCTATGGAATGATCCTTGGGATAAATATTTCCATCCATCCACAAATCTAAATGTTTCTTTCATTGTATTCGCAATCTGTTGGCCTCCATCTCATCTGTTTCTTTCCTTGTATTCACAGTCTATATGTTTCTTTCCTTGTATTTGCAATCTCTTGGCCTTCATCTCATCTATTAGTACTCGATGATGTATAATTCTCCAAGATGTATAAATTGGATCTAATTGAATTATAAGTTTGTACCTATATGTACTCGCATGTATATTACTTGAAGAGATATTGTTAGAAATTTTAGCAGATCAACCACAAATGAATCTCACAATGATAAGAAAGTGAGCACAAAGAAAAGAATGGAGAGAATAGCGAAAGAAAATGACGAAAGAGTGGTTGGTGTGTGAAAAGAAAATGCAGGAGCAAACAAACATGATTTTGTCGCACATATCTCAAAAATACAAAATCTCCTAAGTTTCAAGAAAAAAATAGCCAAAAAGATGATCATAATATAAATTAAAAGATGAGGATAAATAATGGTTGATCCCTTCAATGAACCAAATATTCTCTCATTAACCACATTTGAGTAACCAAATTTGGTGGGTTCATTCTTTCAAAATCTCAACTAATTAGCAACTTGATCATTTTCTTACAAGTACATTTTTTGAAGTGTTTTTGGCCCTAATGTAGTACTTGCACATTTCTTTACACCATTACCTACATTATTATTTGCATTTCAAGTCTTGGAGGACACACCTATGAGAAATAATCTATATAAGGTGTGTTCAAAGGGTATTAAGAAATACCCTTTCTTTACATGCTATAATGCCATAATATGACCCCTTTTACTTTTCTAAACTCAAGGATCTTTTCAATTTGTAATTAAAAAACCTATTTTGTAGATATAATCATATAAACTTTAAAAAATAAAATAATTTTTCTTTTGAGCTATTATATAAATGTTCAAGAGCTATTATATAAAGGTTTTCATACATAATTTCTTGCGACTTGTCACTTAACACAACTATAAATAGAAAGGAGAGAAAGAAGAGATAATATCTAGGAAGTTTTGAAATAAGAAATGGAGAAGAAAAAGAAGAGGAAGAATAAGAAAAACAAAAACAGTATAAAAAGA
This sequence comes from Lygodium microphyllum, assembly GCF_053477565.2. Classification (NCBI taxonomy): domain Eukaryota; kingdom Viridiplantae; phylum Streptophyta; class Polypodiopsida; order Schizaeales; family Lygodiaceae; genus Lygodium; species Lygodium microphyllum. The sequence continues at coordinate 21,400,994 of NC_141143.1, read as the reverse complement.
AGAGAGGAAAAAAATGCACACATGATTCTGTAGATGAAGAAAAACCTTCTCCTCTTTATTATCAATGCAAGTAACCCTTCTTTACTTGGAGAGGAAGAAAATGGCTCCTCTCTTGTGTCTACATATTTCTTCCCTTGAGGATCCCTTCCCTATCTTTTCTCTTTTAACATAACTAAAAAGAATTCAAATGATTGTTTTTTGTAATTTAATATCTTATCATTCATTAGGGCCAAAAATGCTTCGAAAAAGGCATTTGTAAGAAAATGATTAAGTTGATAACTAGTTGAGATTTTGGAAGAATGAAACCCCTCAAATTTGGTTGCTCAAATGTGATTAATGAGAGAATATTTGGTTCATCGAAGGGGTTAGTCACACCATTAATTTCCCTCATCCTTTAATTTATGTTAGGTTCACCTTTTTGGCCATTTTTGTCTTAAAACTTGGAAATTTTTGTATTTTCGAGATATTTGAACCTAAATCTAGTTCAGTTACTTTCACATCTTCTTTTCACACACTATTCTCTTTTGCCATTCTCTTCTTTCTGCTTACTTTCTTACGATTGTGAGATTCATTTGTAGTTGATTTGCTAAAATATTTAGCAATAGCTCTTCAAGTAATACAAATGCAAGCACATGCAAGTACAAACTTACCATTTAATTAGATCTGATTTATACATCTTGGAGAAGTATACATTATCGATTATTAATAGATGAGATGGAGTCTAATAGATTGTGAATACAAGGAAATAAGTATTTAGATTTGTGCATTGATGAAAATATTTATCCCAAGGACCCTTCTATAGGTAAACCTCCTCCTTTTTTGAATATTCATGACTACATAAGATATGTTGGAGAAGGTTATAACAGGATGCTTGGCAATTGTACAAGATTATGCTCCCTATCTTGCACATATATGGCTCAAATGCACAAAATAAGAAAAGCATAATTAATTGCGCAAATGAGCATTCTCAAGCTAATGGATAAGATTGATATTTTGAAAAATGCTAAGTCATTACAAGACAAGCTAATATACTTAAAGGAAACTCCAATAGGATTCAGAGAGAGGAAGAGAGCATTAAAAAATATAACTAGCTTGTGTGTGAGAGTAAAGAAAAGAATACTAAATCTTGCAAATAAATATGTCTCTAACATATCGGACATTAATATCCAAGAGAGTGAGGAGAGAATCAATCTTTTAACAGAGACAATGAATAGGAAAGATAATTTGAGGATTCTTAAGTTAGCTTAGAATGTAAATTTGAGAGGCCCAACTCTTAAAGAATTAGTAAAAGACTTAAAGGACATAGTAAAACCGAACAAAATTGTAGAGACATGTGATATTGTGGATATTAGTTGAAAATGTTATCGTGTTATCTCTAGATTATGGTTTAAAAACCTTAAATGTAATAGGATAAGTGCATTTGGGTTGCCTTAGGCCGTTACTATATGTATATCCTCTACATCATGTGCATTCAAGGCCTATTTATAAATATCCTTATCTGTGAATTTTTCCTAAATAAAAGATAGCCCTTTTCTATTCAATCTGTAAATGACTCCTTTGTATTACACCCTTCTGTATGTAAAAAATGGCATTTTAAAAATACCTTATTTTGAATCCACATGATGCTCACATATATTCATGAGTAACTTACCCAAGCATCAATGGTAGGGGTCAAGCACCAACGCATAAGTTCCAATCTGAGATAGAGATTTGGTGGGTTGTTGCAGCTCAAGTACCATTTGAGAATCATCAAACATTAAAATGGTTGTTTAGTCATATAGGTATTCCAAACATTATAAGTCTCAAAGTGAAGGAGAAATGTAGGTGGATGGGGTTAGTAATTTTAATGTGGAATGGTATATAAGCATTGACTTAAAAATTATTAAATATATGCTTAGAATATGTAATGACCAAATGCAAAATATCCTTGTGTTTATTGCATGGAAAGTGTTAGGTCTAAATATTGGAGTAACTTGTGCTACCCTGCAGCAAGAAGAGCCCCAACTAGAGACTCTATAGATTTGAGTAAATTAAAAAACAAATAAGACATATGAGATCCCATTCTTTCAATTCCTCTTCGAAATGTTCTTATTTGTACTTTGCATGCAGAGATTAGGATAACTGACAAACTTCTCAGGTTGCATCTCGACTATGCATACTCGATTAAGCCCTTGTCTTTATCAGATTAGTGTATTGACCACTTTCATGGAAAACAAGAGATGTCTTGGGCGGACTGATGTCTCTATGGGAGGCTTAAAATCTAGATCATTTTTAGGAAACAATACTGAAAAAAAACTAAGCATTACTTAGGATTATTGGAGAGAGCTGTGTGGAATAACAACAAACATTGCAAAGACACCATGACTAAGGATGGAGGTTTGGAGATACCTTGATGTTTTTCTAAAGCTCCTCAAGCAACAAAAAATAGCAAACACATATCTAGAAATTTTTAAATGTTTGATTATAAATCTTTTTCAAATAATAAAGGAGGCATGGGAAGAAAAGGATATCACATTTTATTTGGTAAGAGAGAAATTTAATATAAGTTTTCACTGATAAAATTTGCAATGGTGCAAAATTTTGTTACTCTCTTATGTTTGCAACACATCCTTCATATCCATGGACCTTACTTTCTAGAGGAGCAAGGCCCCCTAGCAACTTATAGTGGCCAAGGCATGGAAAAATCTCACTATCAAAACACACACAAGTTTTTTCCGAAGCACAAGACATGGAGGAGGAGTTACGAAAAGCAATGCGTTTGAGAAGCTATTCAATTGGTTTTTTTTAGGACAGCTTCAAAGAATGAATACTAAAGATGACAATAAAACTGGAGAATTCATAGAATTTTTCAAGATAGAAAAGTACAAAGCTAGCTCTCAAGAGATTTTACATCTTCCTCCTCAAGGATCTTTCCTCTATAATATAGAAAATTTGTTCTCTTGTAGCCAACTATGGATTTATATCATTTCGATTTGCTAACAAAGCATAAGACAAGAGGGCCAAAAAATATTCTACTCTAGAAGTAGAGAAACAAGGACTGTAACTTTTCATTTTGTTTTTCTCATTTTCCAAGCAAGCTCTAGAAGTAAAAATGTGCATTGAATGAAATACTTCTTGCTTTTTTGTTGATTATTTATTTTATTTGATTTTCTATTTTAGTTACAATTTTCCATTTGCAATACTTGTAGACTCGTCACTATCTTCTTGGATACCAAATATGAGGATATTGCTAATCCTGGAAACCATACAGCTTTCTCCAATAAGAAGTACCATTGCAAAGTGATGCACATACTTGTGGATGGAGAGTGATTTCAAATGTTTGCAGGACAATAGATTCAAAGATACTCAAGATAAATGGGTTGAATGTAAGTCTCTTTTCATATTTTTTGTTTTTTGAGGAACCCTTTTTTAGTTTATCAACTTGTTACATTTATTCTTGCAATGCCAAGATAACCCTAACTCATATATGGGGTGGAGTTACACTTTGACGAACCACCCTTGAAGCATAATTTCGAAAGTAATGATACGTTCCTTCCAATGATGTCTTACATCCTCTCATTTTCTTCTTTTCACATTGTAAGAGCCCTTGCAAGAGAGTAGCATAGCAATCCAATCATTTATGCTAAAGGCTTTTGGCTCCCAATTTCTGTCAGCACCCTAGTGGTGCAATAGTTTACTAAACAAGAAGGGCACCTTGTGGATGCTATACACAAATTGAATTTGTAGAGAAATAAGCTCAATAAGAAAGGTAAATGAACTAACAATGAATATTAAGAAGACTAATGAAAACATATTGGTACCAAAACGAATATTGAAAGCTCTGGACTTTCAAAAAAGTCATTATTGACTTCACAACATCTGTATTATCTCCTTTGTCAAAGTTTATAAGTAGATAGGGACTTTCGGACTACCAAAGCATTTCAAACTTTGGAGATTTTGGGTAAAAAGGAGGAGAGAATTATGAAATGGACTCTATTATAGACAAAAAAGAGGAGACAAGAATACCATATTCTTGCACACATGGCAAACTCTCTTTGGCCCTTTTCTTAATCTCGTGATTAACAGAAGTGTATTTTTGAATTGTTTTGTGCCCTAATGTAGTTGCATGTTTAAATTCGTGTTCATAATTACCACTAAACATTAACATGTATGAGTTTACATAAATATGTTTGTAAAATCCCATTAATATACTTAAAAACTTACTTTTAAATACCCTTTTTAATGGGCTCATGAAAAAATTAAATTACATAATTATAAATATATTAAAGTGGAGCTAGAGATGCAATTTTGAGCACAAGTATAGGCACGACTAAATTATATGCTTCTACAAGTTTTTTTAATCAAATGTTAAATATAAAGTTATTTTGTGCATTTTAGAGCACCTTTAATTATACGTGAGATACTCTTTGGTTCTTATGAGGTTAAATGCAATTGCTATAATGTAGTTAAACCTACCTACAAATACCGTCAAGCATCCACATCTTTGCTTTGATTTTATTGTAATGACTATTCTTGAATATCTTTTAATTATATCCCTTATTGTGTTTGTTAGTAGAAAATACAAGATGATCTGTGTCATTTTTATACCATTAACAATAATTAGGAATTAATTCAAAGGTTTTTGGAAAGGGACTTACATATTAGTTGATATTTATAAAAGGCATTATCTTCTTCCACTAGATACAATTTAATACCATCAATAAAAAGGTCTTTACAAAAGGAAGCAATTATACATGTTTGCCATTTTGAGTGTAAGTATTCACTTGGATGATAATACCATGTACTAGAACATTTTGTTCATATTTTTAATCACCATCACTAAGTTCTAATCCTTGAGATATAAGGGACTAAGCACACTTTGTTAGGGCTTCATCTCAAGCCTTTGGAGTGCTATTACTTGAATGACCTCTCATGGTTCATAATACAATGTGCCCCCCATAACTACTTCTTTTGTAAATCCCAAGATCCATCAGCATACTCATTTTCATGCCATATGAACATCATTTGATCCACAAAATAAAAAAATGCTCCCATTTTTCTATTAAATCCTATGTTTTGGGTTTTGTGTTTTATTATTATTAATATGATGTTATGTGATTTTATGTTTACAGTGTGAAAAATGGAGATGTTGTGGATCATGTAGGTTTGCATACTTGGTCTGCAAGAGTTTTAGGACATGTTATAGGGCATAAAGAAATGACTCTTTAAGTTCATTTTGCTTGGATGTCACTTAGTTTGACAAGTCCACTTGGTTTGAGCATGGGACATGATATATGCATGTGTTAATGACTTAGGTAACTTAAGTGTGCCTTATGAAACTTAGTGGTTATGTGGATGAAGAACAGGGGCTTTAGCATGATTTTCGGCACATTTCACAGGCGTGGGCTACAGGGTGGGTGGTGGAATAGTTGGTGGACCATAGGAGGAGCTTCCAAGGCATGCAACTCAAGCTCAACTCAAGGGGAATGATCAAGATTAATTCCAGGAAGGTAAAGTATGATTTTTCCATGCATTTGGGGGAAAGGAAGAGAGTTATGGTGCTATCTTGAACAAGGAAAAACAGGGAATCCATGACCAGCAAGGTCTCTTCTAGCTTTATCTTCATTCTCAAGGCTTTTCTTGATTCTTAGAGCTTGGTTTTTGCTCCTGGGATCTAGTGTACCAATTGGGAAAGCCAAAGGTGTGATTTTTCCTAGTCAGTGAGATGTTTTAGACTATTCAAAACTAACATAAATAGAGCGGTTGGCCCACAGTCCCGGACCATAGTCCACTGAATTTGGGAGAGCTTGCATGTGATCTAAGTGGATATATGTATTGGATACAGTCCCTAAACATCAAGGCAACCTTGGGCATTCAATGAGAGGCTTATCATTGGATTTGTATGCATTTTGGAGCCTTGATTGAGGGATGGAATACATTGTTATTGACAGGGTTGAAGTGCTTCTTTAGCTTTGACATGAGCATTTGATATGTGTCTTGGTTGTAGTGGCTTCTACAACCACTAGTTTGAAGTTTACATGTAATTTTGAGGTGAATACCTATAACAATCAATGGATGGCAACAACATGGATCATGGATTATGATCAGGGATTATGTTATGTATTTGTGTATGAGTTGAGCTATTATCTTAATGTGTCTTGGGCTTCGATTCCCCCCTTATTTGGATATATTTGGTTATGAGCTATGTTTATGAGCATATCTTCCATGTATGATAGGATGCTGAAATAAATTGATAGGGTTCACCTCTATTAGCTTTCTTCTACATCTTCTATTTCTTCAAACCCCTTCTCTTTGATCTACTGCTCTCCCTAAATCTCCCTTCACCCTATTGTCTCTTACCTTCCCAAGGTAGCACACTCCATGTGAGCGTCATCTCTTCTATCAGCATGATAGTTTTTTGATCATACATCAATTCAACATGCATATATCTTGTAACAGCACCATGAGTTGTTCTGTAAGCCCACAAAGCATAAGGGAGCAAATGTGGCCACTCTTTTACCTTCTCTCCACATGCTTTTGCCAATGCCTTCACAATAGGCAGATAACCTCTTTCACTTTTGCCATTTCCTTTAGGGTTATAAAGCAAGCTTTATCCCCAACCATGTAAAGAAATCATGAGCTTCATCTGCATCCAGCTCACCCCTATCTACTATAAATTTTTCCACATAGCCATACCAAAAAAAGATATCTTCTAAGAGAAAAGTACACACTACATTTGTTGTCTTAGTACATAGAGCTCTCCCTTCCACTTGAGTAGTCAAGTCTTCATGTGCAAGTACAAGATATCTCATTCGCAAAGACTTGTAGGCATCATGACTAAATCCACCACCCACTTACAATGAAGAGACAAGGGATATGTGGGCTGTAATCCATCCCAATGTCTCACAAATGAATACATTTGACATGTCATACATGTTTTCACAAAGTGAGAAACATCCTTATACATACCCTCCCACCAATATCTTTCTTTGATCTTTGCAAAAGTACCCCAAACACCTCTATTGCCAACCCATAAGATTTCGTGAAATTCTTGTATCAAATTTACTTGTGAAGCTTTGTCACCCAAAACTCAGAATGGCATACCCTATTTCTCTTTAGCATTTTCCATAAGTATCCATCTTTTAAGAAAAGCCCATAGGCTTTCCTCTTGATATTCTTAAACTCATTTGACCGTTGGTCTCTCATTGTTAATGTACTAAGGTATTGACCAATTCTCAGCCACTCTCTTGCATATTTGTCGTCCAAAAACACTTCTACACAAGATACAAAACTTCTAAAGTGTCTTCTCTTTGTTGTCCAAGCTTCTATTAATGCTGTAGTAACTCCTTGCATTGCTAAATTCACTCTTACAACATCATTTTAAGCTGCAAGAAAGACATCTTCTTCCTCCTCATCCATCATCCCATCTTCATTCTCATAGCGTGCCCCCAGATAACATGTCTGCCAAACCACTGGGTTATCTCTTCCTACGATATGTTGAAATTCAAGGTTCAAAAATTTGATGTATGCAATCCACCGAAGCATAGCAATGTCTAGGGTAGCCCAACTAGTAATCATACCCAATACCGAAAAACAATCCATCTCAATGACTACATGAGCACCCATAAAATACTCATTATCACATTTAAGGATTGTTAAAATTTCCCATAATTATCTTTTTACTTGTGGATACCTTATCTATTGTTCAATCACAATACTTTAGTACCAAAGAGAATTGCATATCTTTACCCTTCCTCATCATCTTGCCCAATTTTCCAACCAATCCCAATTGGGCTTGTATCAATAGTAATAATGATAGGATTTCCATGTGAATAATCAATTTTTCTCAATGTAGGAGTAGATTTCAAGAGCTTCTTCAATTTCTTCATTGCTTTCTGATGCTTCCTTTCCCAATGAAATCTCCGACCTTTCCTCAAGAGCTAATATAGAGCATCAACTACATGTGCAAAGTGAGGAATCCATATCGAATAGAACACACATGCACCCAAGAATCTACACACCTTTTATACATTTGTGCATACATATTGCATTCTATCAATCCCATCTATTTTTGTTGGTGATGGTCTTTTCCCATAGGGCGCACACATATGCCCAACAATCAAAACCTCTTTAACTCCAAAGACAGACTTCTGTCTAGAAAGAGTTAAATGCACCTCTTCTAGATGCGTTGAAATCCTTTCACAATCCACAATATGACCTACAACAAATTGTTTGCACCCATGAGCATCTATCTCTTCATTCTTTTCATCACTGCACACCCTTTGGTCGGAACATCATCCAAGAAGGGCATTTTCAATTATGGTATAAAATCCATGAGTACCCTATTCATAGCATTTGTCATGTGTGCCACTGAGTTTGTTGCACCATGTGGGAGAATACACATCCGTACTAATCCCAAAGGAAACTTCATGGTTGTGATATCCCTGCTCTCAACTGCAAGTTGAAACTGATCATATCCCGAGTAAAGATCACCCAAAGAATAGATCGCTCTGCTTGCAAAAGCCTTTGCAAATTCATCAACCACAAGACTTGCACCCACATTTCTTATGGTCACTTTATTGACAGGTTGCATGTCTTGAATAAATCTCAAAGCCCCATTCTTTTTGGGCACAGTAAACCAACAATTTGAGTACGGGGCTAAAGAGGGCTCCAAGATCTTCATGTGAATCTTTTCATTTAGCAAATCCATCAGCTTTGGCAAGTAAGCTTTAGGCACTAGAATAGGCCTCAAGTTCCATGGTACATGTGGCACAATAAATATTACCATAAAAGAGAAAACATTTGGATATTGGGGAAGTTACTATATGTATATCCTCTACATCACATGCGTTTATGGCCTATTTATAAATATCGGCCTTATCTATGAGTTTTTCTAAATAAAACATGACCCTTTTCTATTCAATCAGTAAATAACCCCTTTATATTACACCCTTCTGTATGTAAAAAATATATAAAAATGGTATTTTAAAAATACCTTATTTTAAACCCACATGATGCACACATATATTCATGAGTAACTTACCCAAGATTCAAATCCACACAACCTATTTTAATTGACTAAAATGAAAATGCTTTTCCATTTTCAGTAGAGACAGTAGGCAAAAGAAACCCTTCTACACCAACTTTCAATTTGTGTAATGTTTCAGCTGTAAACTGATGACCTTTATCTTTAGGATCTCGTAAGCTTGCCTACATTGACACTTTCTCATACAGACCCTCACTTTCTGGTGAAAGCGGAAAAGCAACTAGTTTCATCTTTTTGTTAAGTGTCTTATACTTTGTCTCCACAAGTGCTTTAGCCCATTGTAATCCTTCTTGCTAGGCAAACAATGCTATAACATCATATATGTTCAAAGAACATACTAACAACACTCTATTTTCAACCTCATTTTCTACATGTATAGTTGCTGAAATTTTAGTCATAGTGTCATTAATATTCAACCCATAACAGATGCCTGAAATGCCTTCATTTTCAGCTTAACAGCCCCAATTCTCTCAGTTCCTTAGTAGCTCGTTTCATAGATATGTGTTCATCCTTGCACATAGCTTCCATAGGCTTAAACCAATATGAACTGTCTGCTGTAAACTGAGAATAACCAATAGTAAATACATGCTTCATTCCATCAAGATGTGAGTACATCCTCTGAATATCACTACTATAGCCCCGCATTACAGCAATGCCTAATGAAAATCGAGGTCTTTGAATTCCCTTACATTTAGAGGCAAAGGAGACTCTTGAAGCGTATCGTGATTCCTAGGATGATTAATACAAACAGTAAGAAATTGGATTGCTTTCCTCCATCCTTGCTTCTGACTCTTGCATAAGTAGAACCATCATCAAACACCTTTATTTCCATACACACTCCTATAATATACAACTATCCCAAAATCACTGCATATGAGAAATTATCTTGCATAAAGAAGTGTTTCTCTTCTTGTACATCACCAATGGTCACTTTTACATTAGGACATGTAGCATAGAGCTCCCCCGAAGAATTATTTATAGCCCTCATATGCCAACCATGATTAATGTCCACAGGCCATGCACCATTTTTATACAATCCATGCTCAATGACATTAGTCTCAGACCCATGGTCAAGCAAAGCAACACAAGGAGTTTCATGCTCCTTTATTTTTACTACTGTTTCATTGGTAGCCCTGGCCTAGTGATTTCTTGTGTAATGGCTTTGAGGAATAAATCCTAGAGTCTCTTCCCCATATTGTTGCACATTTTCCTTACTCCACCATGCATATTGCTAGACAATGCATTTTTAGCCACTTTCTTCTCTTTTCCACATGTTGTCCTCTAATTAGTAGCATCCTGCATAAATAAAACAATACTTACATCATGCTCATATTTAGCTTGAATACCCAAAAAACTAGTTTCCTCTTCAAATTGTAGTAATGCACTAGTGGTATCACTAAGAAACTGACACTTCCTCTTAATTATGTTAATGATTCCATCATGAAATTCCCACTTGGCGATGCAAAGCACCTCTCCCAAGGTAAATTCCACCCAATTATTTAAGATCTGCTCTTCAAGAACCTTCGTAACATGTGTGGCTGTCTCAATATTAGACTGCAACTTATATCTTGGTTGCTTGCCATTCTTTTTGCCCTCTTGTTTTCTATCATGTTTTTGCTCCTAATTGACCTCTTCCATAACATGCTCGGGAGGTGGCTGATTTGTAGTTTTAGGTTGATCTACACTTCTTCTTCTCACTCTTTTAGATGTTCCTGCATTATCTTCATCTTCTTTTGTTTCTCTTTCACAAGTACATCCATGTTTTGCACCTTTGCTAAATATGCATACACTGAATATGCATCTATTGATGATTCCCAACTAGTTATGTCACAAATGGCTTGCCTTGCATGAGACATTTCACTATCAATGACTTTTCTCTTTTTAGCTGCATGTAAAGCATGTATCCATATTGTAGCCTTTGGACCCAACCATCACTTGGCCAAGCATTCTATCCAATTGTAGACCAAAAGTAGAAGGATGTACAACCACATAAGCATTTCGAATAGCCAAGTCTTCCAATAACTTCAACATACCTCCCCTTCCAAAATTTAAAGAAAGAGGCAATCTTGTCTCTTATGCATGAATCTTGCCATCTTTCCAAAAGATGAGCTATCGTGCTAATGCCTCCTAATAAGCACCACAATCCTTTCTCTCATGCTGCAAACTATCACATCACATACATCTTTTCCCTACTTTAGAGGCTGCTGCCTATCCTCTTTCCTCTTGTCCTTTTTCATCCAATTTTTCAACCTTCAAGTGAAGAATCTGCATGCCTTTGACCAATTCATTTAATACATCTTCCCTAACATTGGGAACAATAGCAGGTATAGCAAAAGGGTTAGCCACAGAAGTGGGTGGCTTACTGGATACATCAACAGTTTTGCCCGTAACAATGGGCAAGATAGAGACATGCAATATTTCTTTTTCTTCTATGCTTTTTCACAAGTGCACTAACAGCTTCCTTGACATGCCTCCACTCTATTTTAAGATCTGTCTCTATAGTCTGATCCTCTAGCAAATCATCAAGCTTCTCTTGAAGCTTAGGATCTACTGCTTGTAAAAACAATTCAATTTTTTGACTTGCAAAAGCTTGTTGTTTGGCAAGATCTAACTGCTCAAATCGACTTTCAAATTCTCTTAATAAATTTGTAGCCACAATACCCTCATTAGGTTGTGAAACCCACTCGTGAAAAGTCTTGTGCATAATCAAACTAGTGTCTTCAATGTAAAATTCTTCCTTGAGTGTCTTCTTGAAAGCTAATCAGTCAACATCCTGCATACACAATTCATTGATTCATGTATAGTAACCCGTACAAAATACTAGCTCCATGCAAGTCGAGCCACCCCAAAGAATTCTATCTTTTGAGCTTAGGTATGCACATATACAAATACATTCCTGACATTGAACAACTTCATCTCACACTCAACTACTTGTAGAGCATTCATCACAACAATTTTTGTTTGAGCAGAAGCTTGCATCACTTGTTGTTGTTGTTGTACCTATATAAGCATGTTTAGATTCTACACTAATTACTGCAAAACAACACTAGAAATTGTGCTCGAAGGTTCTCCTATCTTGTCTTCCCTTCTAATGACCTTTCACATCAGGTTCACTGATGTTAGAGGGTTTTTTATCAAAAAAGCATATCCACCGGGGATCAACGATAGAAGGAAGTAGAGGATAGGAGATAGAAGAGAAGAAAAAGAATAGACAAGACGTAAACACGATAAAGACAAAGCACAATGAATCAAATTACTATGTATTGATAGAACCTGAAATTCCTTGTTTGGCACTACTCAGAAAGCAATCTCCAAGCATTAGATCTCCTAAAACTCCATTGTAAACCAAAAACGTACATCAAAATACAACTTTTTGTCTATTGCTCAGATCCCAAATCTGATGGTTTTGTTGGCTCCGAAAGGGGGGTAAAACCTGAAAGGTGAGAAGGATCGAAGCTTGCATAGGAGAGCTAGAGCAAGAGAGAGACATATGCTCACAATGTGGGAACTCCAATAGTCACAATGTGTGACCGGACTTCCCTTTATTCATCAGTCCACTAAAATAATAATGAATAAAGTGACGATGACAGGTGCTTGCTTGAGTGTGCAGGCGTAGGTACTGTCAGTGTAGTAATACATGGACAGCTAGGCAGAGGCGCCTTTATCCCCCAACAACCTCCCATTTAAAGGCGAATCTCCTGTAAAGAGGATTTTGGTGAGAAAATATGCAAGATTCTAGTCAGTCGACATCTTGACAAGGTCAACAGACTTGTCCTCAACAACCCCACGTATGAAGTGATACCTCACCTCAATGTGTTTTGTCTTTGCATGGAAGACTAGATTTTTAGCTAATTGAATAGTACTCATAGAATTAGAATGCAATGTAGGGATAGATTCAATACCAAGGTCATGAGCCAGATAGCCTAACCATATGGCCTCCTTGCAAGCCTCAGTGGCTGCAACATACTCGGCCTCAGTGGTGGAAAGAGCCGTACATGTCTGCACCCAGACATCCAAGAGACAACACCTCTAGAGTAGGTGAACACATAGCTAGAAGTGGACTTCCTACTATATGCATGTCCTACATAATCAGACTCAATGTACCCCATGACTCCTGTATCCTTGCTACCATAGCATATGCACATATCTGTAGTGCCCTTCAAATATCGCATGATACCCTTCATGGTATCCCAATGCTTCTTGCCAGGTGTAGCCATATAGCGTGCCACAACACTAACTGCAAAGGAAATATTTGGATGAGTGCCTATCATGGCATACATAAGACTACGCACTGCGGATGCATAGAAAATCTTGGCCATCTCTACCCTCTGCTCATCTGTTTGTGGACAATCAGCTTGTGATACCTTCACATAAGAATGTAATGGACAACCAATAGGCTTGACGTCCTGCATGAGGAAGCGCTTAAGGATTTTATGAATGTTCTCCCTCTGTGAGATGTGCGTCTCATCTAATGCACATACCAAGAATGTGAGAGGCCTGTCCCAGATCCTTCATCTCAAAGCTCTTCTTGAGCTGAGTCTTAAGAGCATCTAGCTCATCATGAGCTTTCCCTTCTAATAGCATGTCATCCACATGGAGTACCAAAATAAGCAAATAACCATCACAGACTTTCTTCTATACAAGCACGGATCCATAGCACTATGGCTACAGCCTTGTGCATAAAGGCATCATCGAACTTATGATACCATTTTCTAGGTGCCTACTTCAAGACATAAAGACTTTTCTTCAACTTTCACATTAGGTGCTCCCTGTTAGGCTTTTGCAAAGCCCTTAGGTTGCTCCATGTAAATCTCATCATGCAAGTCTCCATGTAAGAAAGTCGTCTTGATATCCATCTGGTACAAGTCCAATTCAAGCTCTGCAACCAAAGCCAAGACTAAGCGTAGGGTGGTCATCTTAACCACAGGAGAGAAGACCTCATCAAAGTCAATACCATGCTCCTACTTAAAACCCTTTGCTACCAATCTAGCCTTGTATGTCGGCTTGGGGCGTCCAAGGGTACTTTTCCGCTTGTGCACTCACTTGCATAGTAGAGCCTTCTTGCCAGCAGGCAAGGAAACCAAATCCCAAGTCATATTCTTATGCAAGGAGTTTATCTCAAACTACATATCCATCTCCCACGAGTGACTGTCACCCCTGCGCATAGCCTCATCATAGGTGAGAGACTCTCCTACATCTATAACCAAGACATAGTGCATGGAGGGCACAAATATGTCAGGTGGGCATCTATCTCTAGTAGAACGTCATAGTATAGACTCTGCTGCCTACCCAACATTCTATCTAACACCCTGGTCATGAGCATCTGTTGCTCCTACAGGTTGTCCAACTAGCTATACTATGGGAGCACGTATCTCCTCCTGAAATATAACTCTGTGTATCTCCACAACTCTCTCAGGCTGCCTATGCAACTTGTCTTCATGGAAGAATACATCATGGTTGCAAATGACTTTCCTCACCTGTGGATCCCATAGATGGTAACCCATCTATCTTGCATCTCCATAACCAAGGAATATACATTTAACACTCTTAGAATCTAGCTTGTTACACTTGTACTTGGGCACATGGTAGAATGCCTCATCCAAAGACACATAAATGCGCATAAGAGGGAGGCTTTCCTGTCCATGCCTCCTCTGCAATCTGAATATCAATGCCACTATAGGGTGATGTATTAATGATATGCATAGTAGTCGTAACTACCTCAACCCAAAAGTGTTGGGGTAGGTCTGCATGGCTAAGCATACTGTGAACCCTTTCCTGGATGGTCCTATTCATCTACTTAACCATACCATTCTGGGGAGGGGTGTAAGGGGTGGTCAAATAATGATTAATACCCCTCTCATCACATAATTTCTCAAAAGCATGTGATACATATTGACCACCATTATCTATCCTAAGGCATTTCAGTCTATGTCGAAAATGGTTTTCTGCCAAAGCAAGTCATCTTTGAAAAACTACCAAGACATCGGAATTCTGCTTTATGGGATAAGCCCATACTTTATGTGAAAAAACATCTATGAAAGTAACAAAATAATTTGCACCACCCATAGATTGACAAGGCATGGGCCCACAAACATTAGAATGAACCAAGGCCAAGGGCTCACTCATGTGTGACATACCATACTTCTTATGTGTAGACCTAGTTTGCCTGCCATAAAGAGGATGATCACAAGAATCAAAATGAGAATAGTCAAGGGGCGGTAAGTACTGCAAATCATGAAGCATTTTCATTCCCTTAACACATATGTGCCCCAAATGGGCATGCCAGAGAGATACATGAGGTAAAGACCCCATAGAAAAAGTATGATCAATTGTAGATCCAGAAATAACTAAGGGGTAGAGGCTTCCATCCTTGGCACCTCTCGTAAGCACAAGCCTGCCACAAGTAATCTTCCATGTGGAGTCTCCAAAAGATACATGATATCCTACATCATCAACCTATATAGAGGACATGAGATAACATGTCAATGCAGGTACATGACATACATTTTGCATTACAAAACTACTATCAGAAGGAAATTGCAGCCTAACATCACCAATCTCGACAATCTCAAGAGACCTATCATCACCCAAGTGCACAAAACCTGAAATAGAACGGTATGAATGGAACCACACTTGGAAAGGTGTCACACAAAAGGACGCACCTAAGTCCAAGATCCAACACTGTGCATACATAGAGTGTATCTTTCTCATCTGCGAAGCACTAGATGAAGCTACTGCAAGGATATAATCCCCATCACTATCCTCGGGCTGCATAACATTGATCTCTTCAATTTTAACATGACTTAGCAGCTACTATGTTGTGATCAGAAGACTTTTCCTGTACTTTCTTTTTCCCCTTGTCTTTGTGCCTTTCATTGTGAAATTCATGACACTATGGCCTTATGTGACCTTTTTTCCCACAATGATGACAAGTCATATTTGCATTTCTCCCATGAGACTTACTACGCAACTTGCCATGCAACTTGGATTGAGATTTTTACAAATCCCATCCACATCCATTACCATGGTCATTCTTTGCATTTCCATCATGTCGGCCTCTAACTGTCAAAGCATGAGACACACGAGAGACATCCAAATTCTTACACTTTATCTCTTCCTTCTACAGAAGAGAGCTCTCAAGATCAGATAGCTTCAGAGTAGTAGTAGAAGCACATAAGGCAATGCAAAATACATCCTAAGACTCATTAAGGGTTCCAAGCAAGAACAACGAAGTGACATCCTCTTTGAAATCAATGCCTTGCAAAACCAAGTTCTTAATAATAGCATGAAATTGGCTCAGATGAGCTGACATGGTCACATTCTCTTTCATGCAAAGATCCATAAGCTGTTTCAACTAATACATTTGACTCGCAGGACTTTGCTTGTCATAGAGGTTCTTGATCTTATCCCAAGCTCCCAAGCACTCAGTGCTTCCTCAACCACATTGTAGTGCACCTGTTCAGTGAGAGACAACATGAGGATGGACTTGCATAACTCATCAAGATCCATTCAATCGTCATTAGTCATAGTTCCAGGCTTCTCTCCACTCAGCCTTAATTTCTTTATCTATTATTTTTGCATCAATACCTACCAAACTTGGTTCTTTCAATAGGCATAATTCATACCATCAAGCTTACTGATGTTGAAGATAGCACTGTTAGTGGAAGAAGATGCCATACTACAAGTTGAAACAGTGCTACTACAGATAGTTCAAAAGTGCTTGTTATAAATTGCAAAAAATGACCAAAAGACCACCAAAACCAAGGCAAAATGGCAAGAAAAAAGCATTTAATGATGCTCCCCACCAAGAACCATCAAAATTACATCAAACAAGGATGATTTAGCATGAAAAATACATGATAGTCCATAGATATATGCACGTTGTAATTTATGACAAAAATGTACAATGAGAGCTAACACTAGGAAAAACCCAATATTCAAAGTCAATCACTCATTGTCAATGAAAAACCAGCATTAAGTAGCCATAAACAAGCATGTAATAGTCAAACTGACATGAGCCAACACCCAAGCATGCCAAATAAAGTCCGTTAGTAAAGTCGGTACACCCCCCAATCAACAGGGCAAAATGTACATATCACTGCCAAGACTTGACACAAGTCAGTGTCTGCTTAGTGAATAAAAAGCCGAATAAGCTCAAGTACATCTACACATACCAATGTATATAAACCATAAATCATCCACGAGGAGATCCCAGTCTCAAGTATCCAAAAGTTCAATATGCATAACCTACACTGCTCAATGTCTGTGATAAGCGTACAAAGATACTCCTAGTAGCACAAAAAGCGTAAGTGTCAAGCAATAAACTCAAATAAAGCATGTAAGAGCATGAGTGATGGAGTATCCAAGATCATACATTAGTAAGACATCCAGAGTATATGAGCAATCAAGTATCCAATGATAGCATCCAATGCCATGAAGACAATCCCAATCAATCTATGACGAGCCAAAGCAAGACCAAAATAAGCTCCAAAATATCCAAAATCAAGCCCAATAAAAGCTCTAGTAGCTTTCAAGTCCAAGCAATGTAACTAGCATGTATAGGTAATATAAGCATCAAGCATGTACCAATGGGTCATACATAGACCATAGGTATAACCTTTGTCACAAAGCATACCAGTGTAGACCAATGTCAAGTAAAAGCCAACTAATACAGAGCTCAAATAAGGCTCAAAATACATTTCGGAACCATCCAAAGAATTTTCTAACCTTCATTTGCATCCCAATAGTCATATGAAACACCCAAAAAGCACCCGTGATGACCAATAGGCAAAGCATAAAGTAATTAAATAAGCTTCAGCCATGGAGTGTACAACATTGATTTATTATGTAAAGCTGAGTATTTTAGGCCATAAAGCAACTCCAAATGATGGCCAATCAATAGGCATACATTCCCCTAACATTCGGGGACCATTTGGGACCAATCATTCCGGACCAATCCGGCCTCAAATGTCAATGCTATCCAAGCATAAACATAAAGTTCTGATGTAACACTATTTGTGGTTACCTGTGGACTATGGAAAAAAGTCCTGGACTCTGAGGTAAATCAGTCCACAAATCAATGCCAATGATAAACCACCAATGCCAAGCAACAGGAGGTGTTCCCAAGTGCCAAATGAAGTTACAATGAGTGCCAAGGGAGGACTGAAGTAAAAAATGAATTTTTATAGGTCTTCAAGATGGTGCAAATAGGGCTGATGTTGCTGGATATGCTGCTAGTCCATGTGGCATTAATGGGGTGGAAGGGGGGCTCAAGTAGGGCCTAAAAAATGCCTACACAAAGCCTTGTTAAGCCTAATCAGGGAGAAGCCAAGATATGAAATGGGGGAGCTCCAATGGTTGTGGAGATATGGCTGCCCCTTCCTACTGTACCCTACAAACTGAAATAAACACTCAAAAGAATGCTTCAATACCTTGGAAGGAATGCTCTGAGGGTGCCCAAATGGGTCGGGTAGGTGCTCACGAGAAGCCGGGGAGTGATCGAAGGAGTTGGATATGGTTGCCAAGAGTAAGAACCAAATGGTGTAGGGATTCGAATTAATGTTGAAGGAGTCACAGACCAAGCTCGAATGCTCAAGCGACCATGCTCTGATACCAGTTGAAAGGTGAGAAAGATTGAAGCTTGCACAAGAGAGCTATGGTGAGAGAGCAAGAGCAAGAGAGAGAGAGAGAGAGAGAAACTCACAATGTGGGAACTCCAATAGTGACAATGTGTGACTGGCCTTCCCTTTATTCATCTGTCACTAAAAGAATAAATAATAAAGTAACGGTGACAGGTATCCGTTGCCTGTAGTGTGCAGAAGTGGGTACTGTCACTATAGTAATACATGGTCGGCTAGGCAAAGAAACCCTTACCCCCAACAAAACCCGAGGACATCTTCTCAAGATTCTTCCAGATCACTTCTTCTTCTTCTCCCTATTCAAAGTGTTGTTTGCTGCTTGTCAACTGCCATTGTGACGGCGTGATTTCGCCAATCCTTCTTTTTTTCATGAAAAATCCAAAACTCGCTAAAAAAGCAACTTGCTTTTTGCATGCCATCCTATTCTAGAAGTTTCTTTAGCTTTTTAGGATATTTACAAGAAATAATATCAAAAATATCAAAAATAGACTAAACTTGACTAAAAATTTAGTATTTTTGAACCATCTATACTATGGACACTAGCACTAATGACTATGATGCCATTGACTCTCTAGATCAATAGGAAAGTCAGATGATGATGCACTCTAGATTTTTCCACAATGTGTCTGCATAGTGGCATAACATTGTTCATCTTTGTTTGGAAGGGTAGAATTTAGGATTTCAAGCTTGATGTAAATAAAAATAGCAAAAAAGAGATACTGGTGCAACATGTTTTTATGCATAGAGAGCTATATTTGGAATTTGGAACTTTAAATCTTCTAATGATGTAGAGACCAAATTGTAAGAATTTGATTCTTAAAGTCTTTCTTTTCTTGAACTTGAATTAAGGTTTTTTATTATAACATTTCTTTGTCTTGTAAATGTCTACTCCTCTAATCTTGAGGAATGGCAACCGATTGAGTCTATTAATGATGTTATTGATGTTAGGCATGGTTCGATTGGAGAAGAAATGTATAAAGGTAGAAAGAAGAAAGAGCTTGCATGAAATGGAATATTCTTTTATGACAATTCATATATTATCCCCATGCAGCGTACCAATGGGGATCAATATCCCCCCTTCCTTTGCAAAAATTTTCAAGCTTTGAGTGGCCTTTGCCAAGTCTAGTTACTAGTGAGGGCTATAGATATAAAGTATTTTCAGAGATACGGAGAGCATTAAAACCTAATATCTCAAGTAGACTAAGCAAAGTTATTTTGTTTATGCCTACTAATATATTTTTTGATTTATTTTCTAATGCCGAGATAATAAGATCAAAGGCCATGCTTTCAGTAAAGAGACTAACATATGATCATGCCATACAATTTATTGATGAGGGATGGGATGCTAGGACAAAATGAAAAACTATATGTAAGATAGATCAATACTTTATAGCTTGTAAATATATGGTTGCTACTCAAAATTTCATCCTTAGCTTTTATTATAGTAGATGTCATTTTGTTGGTGGTAGTCTAGTTACTTTAGACCAAAATCTTGATAATTTTAGCAAAGATCCTATAGTGAGTCTTGATGTTTGGTTCAATGAGGACATTATTGCAATCCTAAAGGTTAGATCATCATATACACTACATCAAGTGAGGATGGATTTAGATAAAGAAGATATTGAACTACCATGCTTATTTGCGTTTCAACTTAATAACAAACAAGTAAGTTTTTATATCATATTATATTCACCTATGTGTATATTTGATTCCACTTCCTGATTAATAAACATTTGTAACATATTTTTTACAGGTATCAACAAGAAGAGAGAAGAATATACAATGTAAAGATATTAAAGAAAATATCTCTTTATTATCAATATAAAATAAATATATAAATTTTGTGGTAAATTTTTGTTAGCCATATCCATGACTTATACACACAAGGGCTTATAAGCAATGATGCAAAGCTACTTCTTTTTTTGAGGACTTTTCTTAGGATAAGGGACATCCTTTCTAGCAGTCATTTTCCCTTTCTTTGACGCTTTGGTTGAGGTGTTGAAGGCATAGATTCACCTATTGTAGTTATATGCACCTCCTCTCCTTCATTGTCCAAGTCCCCCACTACCACCTATTCTTGCCGATTTCATATAATAGACCATTGCATACTTCATGAACTTTTCTCTTATATACCAAACATGCTCACTTTTATAGCAATCCCTTGAAAACTATTATAAACACAATATTAGTGAGTTTGGGAGTCTCCCAATTTCCATTTTTTGAATAATAAAAAGGCGGCACCCAGATAACATGCCCATAAGTTTCTCAAATCTATATGACATGACCTATCCTTGGAAAGCGCTTGAAAAATAGAATCTATTAATTTATAGAGTGCTCGTTTTGGAGTTATAGTGTTCAAGTTATGACAAATCCAAAGATTTGACTGCGTGTCCCAAACTTATGGGAAATTCCCATATTTTCCAATAAGGTGTTTATATATCTGAAAAAAAACATTTTTAGTTCATTGTTATTTTTTACAATGGACTATATTATTATCATCTCTGGACTATTTTGCAATGAACCTCTATCTTAAAGTTTAATATCTTTCACATTACCTTTACAAGTTTATCATCATTGAGATAAATAAACTTACCAATCTTCTAGCATTTGTAATTATTCTCCAACCACCACATTAGTGATTATCATCTTGATGAGAACACTACAATCAACAATATAAAGTAAGACTATGAAACTTGTTTATAGTAGCTTATAGAATTAATTTTCTTATTATGTTTCAACCATACTAATCAAGACCTTACCACAACTTGTCTATATTGTACTGTTGCAAGTGAATTAGAAGGCATGGAAAGCTTTTTCTCTAGCACTTTAATTCATGTTTTAATAGCTCTATAAAAAAAGGAAAATAAAATTTAGAGTAATTGTAAAAAAAAGAAAAATATTTAGAGTACTTACAAAAAAATATATCAAAATATCAAAGAGACCCTGGATTATATAACTTACAACCTTGCATTTTCATAGATTCTTTTCAAATAATTGATGAGAAAACATTGCCTCTCCACACACTCTATTTCAATTAGGCTCCAATGAGAATTGAAAATAATCATACTTCAATAATTTAGAAAAAACAAATCTCATAAAGCCCTTAGGATCAAGCCTTTTCCTCTTTCTCATGTAGTCTGGTGTCCTTTTCATGGGTAGCATCTTCAATCGTAATACCTAGATCATCCTTCTTTTCTTTATATGGAGGCACATTTAAAATATTGAAAGTCTTTACATAAGTAAGGGGCTTAGGGACCTTCAAAAATATGTATCTCAATCTCCTAAGAAATATAATGTCTTTGTCCATAAGTGGAAGCTTATTTGCATAAGCAACACATATAGAAATCTTGAAAAACCCAATCAAAAAATCTTTCACAGTCTCCTGTATGCAGTTGAGAGCTATCTTTGTCTATCTAAAACTATCAAGACTATGTTGTCACAAATTTCTCTAACAAGCCTTTGAAAGGGGGGTTTTGGAATTGCATTATCCAAAGCCTTTATCGCACTTCTAATCTCTTTTAGGCATGTAAGACTACAATATATAGGCCACATACTGACATTCAAAGTGATATAAATATATACCAACAAAATTTCCCGTATCATTGCTAAAACTGTTGGTATAGGTGACTCTATAAAATCATCATAGAAAGTGTCACTATTTGCAATGTTAATACGGTTGTAAATAGTGATGCAAATAGTGACACTTTGCGATGCAAATAGCAAACTAAGATAGCAATGCGTGCAGTAAATTAGCAATGCAAATAGTGACAGTTATAGTAAAAAAATGGTAGCAAGATAGCTTACTACTATCCACAACATCACCATATGCTCAATAATATTTTGCAAAGCAATTACATATTGGATACGCAATCTCATCAAGGCGAGCACCAAAACTACTTAAAACCTCAAGACTGATAACTTATAAATACAAGACTAGTAATGACAACTCATAAAATTATATGGAACCATGGAGAGGAGAGCCAAAGTAAACATGAAAATCTATCTGTAAATATTGCAAAGTGTGATTTCATACAAAGGATAATAAGTATATCTAAGGAATGCTACATGGAAGAGGTCCGCATGGATCACATGACCAAAAAAGAAAATGATGTGTGCTCCATGAATCCAAGCACGTGCTTCAAATCCTCACCATATCAAATCTCATCGTGACACAAAGGAGCATTGAACAGACTCTACAAAATGAACAACTAGACATTAGTCAACCATATATAATACACCCAGAAAAACTAATGACTATAGACAAGAAAGAGGATTGACTTACTAGACTACTGTACATGTACAGTCTATCGATATAAGTACAATGAGACAGTGTCTCCCTACATGTTGAGTCTCCAAACATGGGGAATCACGGTTTGTGATGGAGTATTGCAATGAAAACAAAATAGCATTGTTAGAAACAAGATTATTAGTACAAGTGATACGCCAAATAAGAAAGTAAGAAGAACAAAAAAAAAATACAAAGTCCTCAAAATAAGTTTTGTGGGCCACCACTCTCCAGATGATGCACGAACCTTGCCTCTAATCGTGTCCTCATTGCCCCAACTTTTGATTGCCTTGTGTATGTCTGATTGTATTGGAAACTCCTCATGCAAAGATGCCACTATATAGTCCTTGCTCCCCTTTGGTATATTCTTTCAATGGTCTAAAAATTTGTGCCTAAATACTTGTTGGCACAACTCTCTCATGCGAGACATCACCCTCCTTCCCTCATCATTCATGATCACATTACCTATCTTGTCATCTACTACAAGGTATTCGTACCCTATTAGGATATGTTTAAGGTGTGGCCTCTCCCACCTATGCGACCATGCTCATGGGCATAACTAGGAGACCCATGTACATTTGGCATACCTGCAGGGGTATTATCTCTTGGAGTAGCATCCGTAGGGGTGCCACTTTCTACTGTGGTAGATGACTGAGAAAAACCCAAAGTCTCGGGAGTAGATGTATCCACAGGTGTGACAAATCTTGGAGGTGACAAGTGTCCACCAAAGCGACGAGAGGGAGACACTCCATCGATGCCTCCACGAAACCCACCTGATCCACCCTCTCTAAAATCATTATAAGAGCAAGGAGTAGAAACTCTCTCTAGAATCAACCATAGCCTCACAACATCCACATCTCTACAATACCTCCTAGAACCACTCTCTCCATCTGATGCCACTCTAGAGTGTCTACCTCGCCTACTGGAGATCGAAGCATGGGAACATGCTATAGTAGACATCATAGAATGGCCTGAAGATGTCCATGACAACTCTTGGTTTGCTATCTCTCTAAACCAGGCCATTATCTAGAGATATACAAATGAATATCTCTTGTAACTCCTCATCAGTCATCCCTTGACTCATCTTGCTCTCTAGATATTGTCAAAGTAACTTGCACAGATAGAAAATGATGTTAAGATAATCGATATAAGGATTTAGGTAAAGCATAACAACATAAGTCTTTAAAAAAATGATACTAATTAAGATGCATATACTAAAGTATCCTTAAAATCAAATCTTCAATGAATTGAGCAAGTGGATGCGAATAAGACCTAGCCTATGTGTCCATCTCAAGCTCTTAGTATAGCTCGGTGTACATTGGAAGGTCTATAGATAGGTCATCACAAAAATATGACTCCACTTCATTCTCAAAAAATTCATGGCCTCCTGACTCTTCATCTACGTTACTCGTGTCTGTCTCCTCTATACGCTCTAGCCCTTTTTGCCCTCCACCCTCTACAATATTGACTGCTCCACCTACATACTCTCCTCGTCCATGCTGGGGAATTGCTTTCATCATAGATTCACATAGTCCAAGATGTTGACAACAAAACATACCACCATCAAGGTTGTTGAGAATTTGGATAGAAGATTACCTGTTCAGTATCAAATATAAGAGTGAATCAACATTTGTGACTGTTTCATGTCATGGAAAATTTTTAAAGAAGATCATGCACTTGTTTATAATGACTCGGTAAGACAAAGGTGTCATGTAAATCCATCTATCTTTTCTTGGAATCTACTTTTAAAAATCGAGATGGACCTTGCCGAATGGTTGCCCCCTTCTGATACCACTTTAAACCACTGTGCATCAAATATGATAATGGACAAGATATGGTAATCCACTGAGGTAACACTTTGTAATTTTCCAAAATAATCAATCTCATCTACTATGGTATTCAGATCTGTGGTGGCTAATTGTCGGCTCTCTTGCTCGAACTTTTCCATGATACCACAATCCATTTTGGAGTGCACTTTATCAATGTGCTCAACACGGAAACGTTGCCCTCATGACCATGCCGCACTATAGATTTTGTGCTACATACTGAAATGGTTGGATTCGTTGTTGCACATAAAATCTAGATATGATAGTAAATAAAGCATGAGATCATCTTTGGACTACATTCCATTGAGAATTTCCACTCCTCAATAGAGATCTCTACCCCTTTGCAAGAAGGTGTGATTAAAGCTTCATGCAACCATTGCATAGACATAAATTGTGGCATCTCCTCCATTGCCCTTGAGATATCAAACTAGTCAATGGTGTGTAACAGCATTGAAATTTTGATCATGCTCCCTATCACTTTTTTTTGGCCTGCTTGTACCTAGTGAGCCACTTCTCTATGGATGCATGATGCAATATACAAAAAACAATCACCTTCTCCATGGTAGTATCCATAATTTTTTCTACTCCATTTTTAACCACCACATCTTCGGTCAGCAGTCTATTATCATCCTTTAGTGACCATAGCATATTGTTGTTTGAATACACCATCGATAGTACCCACTTTGAAATACACATTAATGTCTCCAACATTAGCCAACCTTTAGCCATGCTATCTTTTGGCCGAGCTCATTATCGCACAAATCCCTTCAAGGTTTTCATGAAGCACTCTAAGAAGAACATCCATCTCATATAGATGAGTCCCTCAATCTCCACTTTATCTACAAGATGCACCAGGAGGTGAGTTTGTATCATGAGCATGCTCGTGGATAGGTAATTCTCAAAGAGAAAGATAGTCTCCACTGCTTTTTGTCTTTTTGTGAATTCAATAGAGGATGTCTTCATCTCATTCTATGAGATCCATTGCACTAAATTTGACAACATATAAATCATCGAGTGTATTTTTGGAGTGAGACACTTCGTGATCACAATTGGTAGTAAGAATTGTCAAAATTTTGAAGCATTATAGACATCAAATAGACACTAAATAGCAAATAATGAGGTTACTTACTATCAAGGTCAACATAAACTTGGCATATCTTATGCCAATCATGGAATCTCAACCTTGATAGTAGCTAGTTATCTTTTAAAAAAAATAGACTACTTGAGGAAACACATCATATCCACCATCGAAATGTGGATAGACGTAATAATTTTCTCACAATGCACTCATCTTTAGTGGATAAGACCCAAGGAACACAAGGTAGTTGTAAGAAACCGGAGCCTCCATCTTGCCTACCTTCTTCAAATCCACTCGTGCCCATATAGTGTCTCTCTTTCTTGTGATATGGCCCCATAATAAGTTGCCCACATTCTTGAAAATATGCACGGGATTCATCTGTAAGTGGGTCCAATATGACAACTAGTAGAAAAATTCATTATGCTTGGATGTGACTTCTTGTGAACCATTTTCAACTCATACTATCTTTGGGCATTCATTCATACTGGAGGTCGTCCTACAAAACCTTCCCTCAGTTCATGACCCTCCAGTAAGAAAGCAGCATGTCTTTGATATACCATCTTCTTCATGGCCCTTGACCATTGGGAGTCTAACTATGGTCCACACAATGGATATGCATGATAACTTGAGGTACCAAACTTGTCACAATACCCCTATCTAGTCAACACAAACTTGAATAAGCCATGTTAGATATCAACAATGAGAACGAAAGTTCATTTACTTGAGCACTCCCCGAATCCCGAAAAGTTATGCATGGTCCACTCATGAGAATGGCTCGTATATATTAACGGATGATCGGCCATCATGCTTGCTCATGTCTTCCATAATGACCCCCTCCTTTCATAAAATCTTTAGCTCATCAACTATTGGATGGAGGTAGACATTCATGTTCTTGACCTTGTAGCACCTAGGAATAAGAAAGCTAAGGATTAGGTGTCCTTTCTTTGTAGAAATCCATGGTAATATGTTACAGTTAACAAGGACTACATGCCACACATTGTAAGAAGTTGAGCAGAGATCGAATGGATTCATGCCATCCATATCAAGAACAAGCCAAAGATTCCTTGGCTCTTGTGCAAAGATTGGAAAGGTGGAGTCAAAGTGGCTCCATGCATATGAATCTGCTGATATTCGCTACTGGACTCCATCTATGGATCTATTCTATGCATGCCACGTTGTCAAGCTTGCCATGCCTGATGTACTAAATATGTGACATATATATGGTATGAGTAAAAATTGTTTGAGAATATTTTGAGGGAAAGTTTTCCCTTGCAAGTCCTATCAATACTTGTGAGGAATACACTTCAAATATGTCTCCATAGGCCCATAATCTCCTCAAAATAGCATCTTACCAAGTCTCCCATAAAAGCCTAGGAACCTTCTAGCATTTACTCCACCAATAGATGGCTTTTTGGGGACACAATTTCCATCCTTAGAAATTTGAAGATATGGTTCAATAACAACATTACCACCATGCAAACCAATTGCAAATAAGACTTTTTCAATCTTTGTTATAACATTTGTTCTACTTGATAATAGATTCATCTTCTATAAACCTTATATAAAGATGAATAAGCTTTTCAATTATCCTACAAAGCACATGAAGTGTATAGATATGGGCATTCATCATTGAAGGAATATTTAGGACTTAGCTTAAACTGTGGATCCTTGTTGTGCCTAGAAGTAGTTCTATTCCAATTACTTGAGTTCAACTCTATCACTAGGGATATGCAATATAGGCAAGGAGATCTAGAGTTGATTCCCTTTGACACATTGAACATACATTTGAGTATCTTACTAGGTATGTGCTAATCAATCTTATAGTTCCCAAATCCTTCAACAAATAGCTTTTCTATGCTTGTTGTCTCTTAATAACATTAGGTATTGGTGTTTGATGAAAAATCCAATACAATATATCAAAATCCTCTATATCTACTTTAAATGCTCCTAGACACCAGATGTTGTGTTTAGATTGAATACTAAATGACATTGAGTGATTGCAATGACTTGATGAAAGTTTTCTATTCATCAAGGTAATAGAGACGCTCTCTAATTTTGTGCATTTCAGAATCTCACTTTTATCAAATTTAACCACAAATGTAGCCACTCCTTGTGCCTCTTCTAGTGACAAGTCATAGAATCTTATCATTAAAAATTATTGTAGGGTGGGTAAGTCAAGGAAAATATTGTTAAATTCATTGAATACAACTTCCTTTTTCCTACCCTTGAAGCTAACCTTGATATGAAAAGGCTCACCCAGAATCTCCATCACTTTGTTATTCACTCCCTATTTGATAGTTCTAACAGCAGATGGCCTTGGAAGTATGCATTAGTGCACCTATCCTTGCTTTATATTTGATTGTGTAAAAGTTGAAAAAGTTGCATATAAGCATCTTACTATCTAGTGTCTCTTGCACTAACTTAGTATCCAACGAATGATCCTTTATAAATTACTCCAAGCATTATTTATTTTCCTTTGTTAAATTTTTCTTCTTTAAAATATCTTTTCAAACTATTGAAGGAGGAAGATTATAATAAAAATGAAATTCTTTAAAAAAATCTCTTTTACTTGCATTTAATTGAAGATGAGACCTAAACAAAATCATCATTACAAATCAATATATTTAATTATAAACAAAACTATATTTAATATTTTTAAAGTGAAAATATTTATATATTGCTACTTGGATTCTTTTACTATAACCACCTCCTTCTTATTTGAGACTAAATATTTTTAAGAGCCCTTTGTCAATTTCGATGGCCTAAAATAATTTTATTTTGTCAACAAGATTTGATATGTTTCTCCAACGAATAAATCCTCTATGACATCCCTCTAGCTTTTGCAATAACTCATTGTTATGTTTTAATAATAGATAGTTCTCCAATCTGAGAACATCCATTTCTACAACCAAGTTAAGTGTATAACCTAGAAACCCATTATAACCATCACCAATAAACCTCATTAATGAAAAGCTATTATAGAGAGATGGAGTGTTATTTTTTGGTGACATCTTTGGGATATAGCCTACCATATAACCAAAGATCAAGATTCTTATTTTCTTCAAATATGAGTTACATATGTTTCATAGATTCTGTATTAGTAATGGGTTTTCTTCTCCTCCTTATTGGTTCGTACTCACTATCCAACTCAATATGAAAATGATAAAGAGATCTTTTACTAAAGCTACAAATATCATTGGATGACTGATGCATAGCTAAGGATGTGATTAGAATATTGGATTGAAAAACTATCTAAATTAGAAATAAGAAGGAAAATAAAGAAGAAACTAGTAAGGAGGGGAAATAAAGAACAAAGTGAGAATGGAGAAAAGTAATCGAACATTCAACAAAATTCAAATTGACTCTTAGTTTTCACTTTAATGAGAATGAGTAAGATCTTCATTATGACAATCTTCGTCACCTTTATGGTAGCCTATATTTCTAGGTTTGATGTGACTGCAAGAATATCATGACAATGACTTATAATTAACGATTTTTTATATATTTACTTATCAAAATATAAAAGTTTTTAAAAATCTAAAAAATTATTTTATTTCCTAATTTTTTTCTCTCTCCATGATCACTTAGGAGGAATTTTTGAGACCTCAAAACTCCCCTAATGCTAAGTGCTTTAGTATTCTCTTGTGCCTTCCATAATTAGGTATTTTAATAGATGGAATCCTGTAATATTTTCACATAATAAAAATTAGTTAGTTAGTTTAAAAGTTAGTTAGTCAATTAATAAATTAGTAAGATTACTAACTAAAGACTAACTAAGGTAAAAACTAATTAACATTAATAACTTATAATTTTTATTTAATTCAAATTATATTTTTAAAAAGACCAAGAGTCGTAATCTAATATTTTTCTCGGATTGACAAGGATTGTAGCCACCCTTCATGGAAGTTATAACGTGAACGAGACTTATGAGCCATATTAATCACTAGTATTAATGTGTATAGTTTGGATGGTCCAAAAATATTAGATTTTTGGGCAAAAAACTAGTATATTTTAGATATTATCCTAAAAAGATAGAACTAAAATTTATTTAAAAAATAGATAAGTGATGTTTTATTTAGTTTTGGAGATTTTATAAAATAAATAAATAAATAAAAGTGACTGGTAAAATTATGCACGCCGTGATTGTAGTCTACAGGCAGTAGATAACACTTCAAATAGAGAAAAGAAGGCGTAAACTTAGAGATTTCTAATCAAGTGTCTTAGAGTTTTACCCCCCTTTTGGAGCCAATGCAACCATCAGATTTATGATCTAAGCATCAAATCACTGAGTCTTCCAAGAGGCCCTCCACTCTTGTTCTCAACCTTATCCCCTCCTCTCTTATTCATTATAAATATGAGGCATGGGGAGGCACAAGGGAGCATAAGGAGACCCCGAGAGGCTACAAGAGAGAGGTAGAGAGAAGGATACCCCTCCAAGAGATTGTGAGATAGAGCTTGAGAGAGAGAGAGAGAGAGAGAGAGAGAGAGAGAGAGAGAGAGAGAAGAGTTACCACGAGAGGCTACACAATTTCCTCTATCTCGATCCTCGACTTAACCATCTTCTCTTACCCTCTCGCATCTCGAATTTATTTTTCCTTCTTAATATCTTGAGTCTAATTGTAGACGATGGCATCCAAGCAAAGAATGTCACATGCGGATGGCAATCCTACAACCGGCAATGAAGCTTTGGGCGAAGGTATCACTGTCAATCCAATGGCGAATCCGGTTGTAAATAATGTATTTCTAAATGGATAGATGCTTATTTTGATTCTCGTATGAGATACGTTAGGCCCCATACTATGATACACAAGTATAGGTCATCAGAAGGAATCAATTTTATCTCACGTATTCAGAAGATCAAGCTTGCAAAGTGCATGTAGCAAGGAAAGTTAATTGCACCTAGTTGCATATGGCTTGTTCGTTGATAGAGCAATTACAAGAAGAAGGAATTGGTCAAGGGTTATGAATGGCATAATCATGACATTAAAAATTGTGTATGCATGTATTAAGTAAATTTTGCATAGAATCACTCTTTCGTCCCAAGGGGGAGAGCGAATACGCGATGGAATTATTATCGCGTCTATTCTTTTATTGTTTGGAAAAAATACAATTAGTTTTGGTTGGTTGATTGAACAACATCCTAAATGTTATTTTTTACAATCATCTGATTGTTGCATTGTGATTTGGATAAATATTCCAAGGCTTGTGTTGATGAAAAACGCATGGCAGGGGTGTATAATGATAATTTGCCATCGGAATAAAGGAATGTTTTCCTAGAAGATGATATTAGGACTGATTGCCTTGATTATGCTTGATTCTTAGTGGGATTAATTAAGGAATGATATTTTGCACGGGTGGATCATCTCCAAGATTGCACTATGGATTACCCCGAGAGGGCACTGCTCGATTCACAGGAGGATGTTGAGTGGTGAAAAGGCCAACACAAAAAGTGTGTCTTGCTCCTAGGTCGCTTGGGGTCAGTGGAGCTCTAGACACCCCTTATTGAGTCCGGAACGGAGTTGTAGGCTGTCATGAGCCCAATGTTTGGAGGTGTTGGAAGTGGTACGCAGATCGGTCGCAGTATGCTCACGTAGTGAATCCCGGAAGGTCCCCAAGAACAATGAACTCTACCTTTTTGCACAAAAAAACAATGTAAAAGCATGAACGACAAGAAGCAAGAGACCAATTGGGTTCAATCTCCCCCCATGCCTTGTGTGAGCGCTTCACAAAGCATGTATTTTATGTATATTTCCATCTTCATGCTCAATAATAGCCCAATTTACAAAAATATGACAAGCTTTTAGCTTTTGAGTTTTCTTTCTACAAAAATAGGAAAATAAAGCTAATGGACGGTGCCCATAGAGTTTGGCACACCCAATCTCAATGTCCAAATAGAAATAACATATCCGTGCGCATAGGCGCATACAAAATAATAATCAATAATCGATGTCTCAATAGACATAACAAAATATAGGCATGGTGCCTATTAAAATATAATCCAAAAGTCGAATACTCGCTAGACTCCAATGCTTTCCTCCGCCACTGCTGCTATCTCTACACATCAACTGAAGCATTCACAATCGTTAGTAAAATAATACAATTAAACCGACAAAAGTGAATACCTAGCAGTCTTCAGCTACATAAATAAATCAACTGGTTAGAAATAAATCCTAACCTTAATTTATTACGAGTGCGCACTCTAAACTCATAAACGTTTATTAATTTAATATGCATTTTGTGGAATCACCCGCTATGGAATCACCCACGTACACACTAAATTAATTAAACGCTTGAAAAGGATAGGCGTCCCCATCAACTTCTCGCACAAAGAATCCTCTTTGTGTATGAGCCCCGGTCATCTAAGTTTACGGAATCCACCGTAAAACCTCACGGAATCCACCGTGGCACGGAATCCACCATGGAATATGCCTCCTGGCATCAGGAAGATCCTATTCTAGATAAAGGATGGAAAATTTGGTGCCATGTGATTTGGACCAGGTACTTCTGTTGGACAGAAGGGATATATAATTCTCTTGTATGGGCAGGAGACAAAGATTAACTTGAAGATAAGTTAAGGAACTTGTTTGTCAAAAGGACTGCTTGTTTTATTTTCGTGTATGTGTTGTAAATTATGTGAATGAACCCTCTGCTTTAAAAGGCTTAATTAATGAAGGTGATTTTAAATGTTGCACATAAATGTGGTAGGACCTAATTGAAAACTAAAGCTATCAAGAGAAGCGGGTGGATGGAATCCCCGACGGGTCCGTCCTATGGTAGGGTGGTTCCTGAGAATTGAAAGGCTTCTCACAAGGATTTATCACCGATTCACTTTAGGTATTATTAAGTTAGAACCCGATTCATGCCTTTTTAGGAGACCATAATGGGACTATGCCGTACGGATAGAGAGTTGAGTGACGCATGCCTCTCGTTTTCCATTCTATTTGAACTAAGTGCGGTATGGATGTGCTTCGGATTGGGTATCTTTGTGTAAAGTAGGATGTCCAAAACTCGATGCTAGAATGCTGTTAGGAGACCTTGAAAACAAGGAACCCAGATTTTAGGTCGATCCTAGTGGGTTCGGCCGCGAACATTCCGTTGCGAGGCAGACTCAGAAACCCCTAGGTGACAAACCTCGGAACATTCCATGATGGGAGTGCCGAGCAGCGATGCTTAGATTTGTTTCTCGATGGACCACTAGAACGTGCTTAGATAGTTGATAAGCGGGCACCTTACAAATCCCAAGCTCCTCATCCAAGCTCTACTCAGAGCTATTTGAATTACCATCAACATGAGAGAAACCTGATGATACATCGGTCACAATAGGCAAGTTTCTAACTTTCTCACTCAACATCTGTGTAATTGGTGACTTGTTTTTTGCACAACCACACTCTCCCCAACTACATTCTACACATTACTATACCAGCTACTCATTTTATAAAAAACAACATCCTTATTACTAACTCTTAGCTCATGTGTAACAGGGTTATAACATCTTTAAACACCATGCTAGAAAACTTGGGAATCTTCCAAGTCCCACTTTCAAGTAGTAAGGGATAAATATTTGTCCATGTGGCTAGATCTTAATCCATGCTTCAAAGTGGAACTTGGAAAGGCAACCTATATAGTAATCAGGGTAGACTCTACTTTCAAGCAAGGGGACAAGATTCGACCATGTGGCCAAATAGTAACTATATTGGGAATTTCCAATCTATATGAGAATTTTCAAATTCCTTAATATAGCCTTTATATCTCTTTTACTAAAGAAAAAATCCAACAAATATACATTTTTTTGCTTTGGGATCTAATTTATTGTGCAACTCATCATGAATATGTACATAAGCAATGCATTCAAATTTTTTCAGATGGGATAGATTTCTCTTTCTACCCATAAACTTCTCTTTAGGTGCCATACCATATATAGTAGAAGTGGGTTTCATGTTCATAATGTATACAACAGTAGCAACAGATTTAATCTAATAATAATGAGATAAGTTTATTTTTTATATCAATGCATGAGCCACCTTTGCAATATGCTAATTTTTCCACTTAGAAACTCTATTTTGTTGTGGATTATATCTTCATGCATACTACCTATGTATACCCATTTTTTGTTTTAAAAAAATAGAAAAACTTACCAGAGAGATATTCTCCCCCTCTATTCAATTTTAGGCATTTAATATTCAAACTTATCTCCTTCTCAATCAAAGCCTTAAAATTTTTAAATTGATTTAAAAATTATTTTTTTAAAGCATAATGTAAACCCATACTTTGCAAGTATGATCATCAATGAAGGAAACATAATCCATGCAACCACTCAAAGTTGTAGTCTTTGTAGGACCCCACACATTGTAGAATGAATCAATTCATGTGGCTTCTTGCGTACATGATTTTCATGTGGAAATGTGTGCCTTTTGTGATTTTCAAGTTGACATGCTTCACATACTTTGTGCATCCCCTCAACTCTAAACTTAGGCAAGCCATCCATAATCTATTTTGAGTGCATGTCTTTCAACTATTACACATTCACATGACCAATTCTCCTATGCCAAATTTTAATATCAGTCACAACACATTAACCTTGTGCAGACATTGTTGCATCCATTTTAGGTAGACTTATATCAAGACTAAACAAATTTCTACCACATTTCCCTTTAACACAATATTAGTGCCAATTCCCATTTTTTGAATATGAAAAGGTGGCACCCGGATAACATGCCCATAAGTTTCTCAAAACCATATGATGTGACCTATCATTGGAAAGTGCTTGAAAAATGGAATCTATTGAGCTATATAGCGCTTGATTTGGAGTTATAGTGTTCAAGTTATGACAAATCCAAAGATTTGACCACGTGTCCCAAACTTATGGAAAATTCCCATATTTCCCAATATAGTGTTCTTTTGCAATCAACATGTAATCATTTTTGAGATCTTTTATGTAACAAACATTAGATCTAAAGCGAACTTGCAATCCCTATTCTACCATTTGACCAATTGAAACCAATTTTTTGTTAATTTTTGGTATTTTTGGTATGTGTAACACATTAGCCAAGTACTTAGTTTT
Source organism: Lygodium microphyllum (assembly GCF_053477565.2). Classification (NCBI taxonomy): domain Eukaryota; kingdom Viridiplantae; phylum Streptophyta; class Polypodiopsida; order Schizaeales; family Lygodiaceae; genus Lygodium; species Lygodium microphyllum. The sequence goes on along the minus strand of NC_141143.1, from coordinate 21,366,081 downwards.
GCCATCTTGTATGCTCAAAGTAACATTTCCAACATGAGTAATGGGGTTAGCTATATCATCCCCTATCTCTACATATCCTGGAGACTCTGGATTGTGCATCTCTCTAAACTACTCTCCCTGAGAAGTCACGTGGTTAGAAGCACCTGCGTCTACATAACACATATCATTCTTTGATGAACCATGAGTAGTTATACTATTCATAAAGTGCTGCATAACAAAAAATTATTCAATTCTGTCATCATTATTTCTACCTCATACATGCATAATTATCTTGTTGCTTTTTTTCATTTCCAATTTGAGCCTTCTTTTTAAAGAAGGTATTAGAAATGTGGTATTTTTTACCACAATGCGAGCACTCCTTACTATCAACACAATTATATTGCCTATTAGAATTTCTAACTTGTCCTCTTTCACTTACCCTTCCTCTTGAGATTGCCCTCCTCTATTTTACTCCACATCATAACTTTGACCATGGCTACTAGTTTGACCTCTATGATGACCTCTACCTTTTCTAGTAGAGTAAAACACATGTTCAAAAATTTTCTTACTTTGAGAGAAAGAGGAATTCAAGCCAAGTTTCTTCTCCTCAAGTATCAACATAGAAATTAAGTCTGTAAATTTAGGGATATTATGCCTCATATTCATAGATGACTTGAAGATCTTGTATTCATCTCCAAGTCCATCTAAGCATGCACACATAACATTATCCATTAACTTCCACACTGATAGATCTAAGAGCTTCCACAATACCCTTGATCTTCAAGGTATAATCATTAATGAGAAAGTTCTCTCCTGTCACTTGGTTTAGCTCTACCTTGAGATGCAACTTTTTGGCTTATGTGCTTACTTCAAATAGGCTTGCCAAAATTTTTCATGCAATAGCAAGGATTTTGGATTTCTATAAATAGCTTATAATACTATCCATAATACAAAGAGATATCCAATACATGACTTACTTTGTGCCTACTTCTAATCTTTCTTAGCCTTGTTCTGCAGTAGCATTTTGTGTAGGAACTTTAGGTGCTTAGGAACTTTAGGTGCTATTTCCATGTCTCCTTGAATGTAATTAAAAACACCTTTACTATTCAAGAAATTTGTTATCCTAAACTTTCATGCAAGTTAATTTTCTTATTAAACTTCTTATTAACAATCAAATTGAAGTTGTCAAATATTTTGACAAAATAAAAAACCTTGCAAAAAACTACAATCTATAAGTTAGCTGATACCAAGTTCACATTAACTAAACACACAACCCTTTACATAGGCTACATAACTTGGCAATCTGTATTAAGATGCCTTTTGTGTCTCTAACTTGGAAAACACTTGAAACCTTATAGATTCGAGATTTATAGCCTTTACACATGAAATCGACATAGCCAAAATTGTAGTATATCCAGAAACTAATATCAAACTACTTGCATGTCTAGAATGAAGGATGAAATGACCTTAGATGCCAAAAAGAAAAGTGGCAAAGCCATAGACGGTTTAGTTGCATTATATACATTGTTGTTTTTTCTCACTTAGTTTCACTACAACTAGTGACTACAGCCCTGCCAGCTTGAGGAGCCTATTGTGGCTATAACCTAAGGCAAATTGAGCAAGGTGGAATATCACCTTCCCCATTGCTTGCTTGCTTGCTTTCATGCTTTAACACCTTCACCTCAGCTTTCAATCAAGCTCTGCATTGTTGTGGAATGGCTATGGAAGAGACACCTCACACTTATCTAGTTTGTTCCATGCTTCCTTTGCACTTTTAATTCCTAAAATATTGTGGAAAACATCATCAAATAAACCCCATGGAATTGCCATGATAGCTTTTTTATTTTTCTTTATCCACATTGGCTCATTAGGATCCTCGGGTCCTTCAAAAATAATTAAATGGAAATGGTTTTCATATATAGAAAATGAAAAGCTCCTATCATCTAATGAGGAAAGATCCTAGCATGAAAATAGATAGGAGGGGAGAGAGATGAAGACACCAAGAGCACACACATAAAACAAAGGAGACTTGACGAGAGACTTGAGCACACAAAGAGGTAGGGTTGAAATCTTCTGCTTCTTCTTTCTTTTGTTTCTTCCTCACAAAAAGAACTAAGTCTATAATATAATAATATACTAATATGAAAGTACGACAATGTATATACTCGTGGTCACTAAGTGTGAACCTGCTAAGAAAAGAAGAGGTGATACAATGATTATGCTATAACCAAACATGGACTGAGTGGGTATATTCTAGCTGTAGAATATCTAGCATATCCTCATGTCAATCATCTAACATGTTAGTGAATAATATCATGCTACATCACTAAGGCACATTGTGGATACCAACTCATGTAGAACTCGACATCTCAACACAATTTGCTTGTGATTGGCCTTCACATAGAAACATAACGGACAACCAATAGGCTTAATATCATGCATATGGAAGTTCTTAAGGACCTTTTGTATGTAGTCCTTTTGACAAGTAAAGGAGCCTCTTAGAGTAATCATGCATAATGCGCATTCTAAGAATATGTGAGATCTATTCCATGTACTTCATCTCAAAGCTATTCTTGAGGGTGTCAAGGGGTACTCATTAACTTGTGTATCCACTTGTATGGAAAAGCATACTTTCCACTAGGCAAATGAATAAAATCCTATGCATGATTTTTCTACAATGTGTCATATAGGCTAACTACAAGGATCTCTCCCAAGATTGACTATTATCTCTTTGCATGGTCTCATCATAGGTAAGATGCTCATCAACATCTATCACCATAACATAGTCAATGGAGGATGCAAATTAATCAAGTTGATGTCTATATCTAATAGATTATCGCAAAATAGACTATTGATCTAAACATCCTATCCAATATTGTGATCATGGGCCATTGGAATATCAATTGTAGGCTATCAAGCTGGCTATATGGTAACATGTGACTCCTCTTGAAATATCACTTTGCATAACTCAACTACATGCTTAGGCTACTTATGCATCTCCTCCTCATGAAAAAAAACATCATGGCTATGGATGACCTTCTTAGCCTGTGGATCCCATACATGATAGCCCATCTCACTTACATCCTCATGACGAAGAAAGATGCACTTTACCGATTTAGGATCCTGCTTATTACATTTATCCTTGGGAACATGGAAAAAATTATTACATTTGAAGATATGAAAATGAGCCAGAGGTTTTTCAGACCATACTTGCTCTAAAACTTGATTAACCAATAGCAGTGTATGGGAATGAGAGCTAGATTTTAGGAGCTAATTTTGGGATGTGCTTGAAGCGTTTGAGGTTGTTTTTGGATCAAGAAGTGCCTCGGAAGTGCCAAAGAACAAATATTTATGAAAAATTAAATAGTGACAGATGGCCAAGTTGGAGTTTTCCTAGATGCATTTTGACATTAGGAATCCAATGCAAGTCTCGGTTTGTCGATCGGAGGTCGTTTGACCCCCCATTTAATTCCCGCAAGGTTTGGTGTTATAAAGCAGCTACTAGATTCAAGAGCCAAAAAGTGCGTGATGGAGCCCAGGTTTATGGATTTTGATGCTGCAAAGCCACTTGTCCAAATGGATCTCAAATTCGAGTCTGTTTGCCCACTCAAAACCAAAATATCCACTTGGGGATAGTGTGAACATGAACCAGTTATTTTAAAGGTTATTAACCTTAGGCTTAATAAACAGAGCCAAAACTAATCAAAAACTAACAAACAAGGGGGGGAGGGGACACAAAATTTTTTGTGCCCTCTCCAAATCTACTTGATGACACTTCAATCTTGGGAATGAAAGAGAGAGAGAGAGAGAGAGAGAGAGAGAGAGATTCTTGATCTAGATAGAGAGAGGAAGAAGATGGCTATAATTTTTCTAATTTTTATGGAGGATTAAGAAATTTGATTTTTTAGTATTTCTCTCTACTCTCTCCTCTTAGTTGTTGTTCGTACGCATCAATTTAAGAGAGAAGGGGGAGGGTCGTGATGAAGAATCCAGAGCAAATGATGATGGTGGAGCAATGGAGGATGTAGATTGGGCTGAGAGAGTGTGTCAGTGGTAAGGAAGAAGCATCAGCAGCCTCACATCTATGAGATACGAGCCTCGAAATCACGAATTTTATTTATAAGTGAGCGGTTCTTTCATTTTATAGAAAATGCTTAAAGAAAGTGATCGATTTTGTTTGTTCTTAATTTTTCATCTTGCATCCTCTCTAAAATATGAAAGAAAAATAGAAAATAAAATGATATAATAATTATTCGCAAAACATGCAAAACCCACAAGTTGCGATTTTTATGGAAATAATGGTATTTGGGGGTTTTGTTGAGTGTTTTGGGGTCATATGGCATAGAAATGGATATAAAAATGATGCTGAGTGTCCTTGATCAGTAATAACTTATAATTCTTAAATATCTCATTTCTTTTAAGAAATAAATGGAAAAAAAATAGAAAAAATAAGAAAGATTTTAAATGTTTTGCCTTAAAAAATAGAGAAAAATACATTTCATGTTTGTGAGTGTATAACAAGGCTAAAATCATGAGGATCAAACCTTGTTTCTATGTTGTAGTGTGTTTTTATCAAATTTTATATAAAAAATTACATAAAAATGAACCCCTACACCTACCCAATGAATGCAAAACCTAAATGGTAGGAGGAAAGAGGGTTTGTGAAAGTGGTTAGTTGCTAAAAGTGATTCAAATTCTGATTTATTTGTCTATGAACAACTTATAGAATGTATTATCATTTGATTTAAGGAGACTAGTAGCACGAAGAAATTTGGTGCTAGTCTCTATTAACGCTGTAAGTACAATTAGTTGGAAAATCATTGAAGGTTTGTTTTTACACTTCACCTAGCTAGTTTCTAATGGTTAAGGTGCTTGAGCACAATGGTCATCCACATTTGCATTGAGCATAATATGGTATCAAACTTGGACACATTGCAATTATTTTGGACCTACGTGGAGTTGAAAGGAAACTCGAGCTGTAGGGTAGATGAACGGTTTCTTGGGGGAAATCTTGGCAAGATCCTACAGTGGGGCCATGACATTTAGCCAAAGGGGTGTCTCCTTTATGTTTGTGTTACTTGGTATATTATACCAAGATGTGTGGGATCTCCCTTTGAGGAGTAGGGAGGTAATCATTGGACTACCTTTCACTACAAACACAACATCTATAGTGGTGATTAGGGTAGTGTGTCCCTTCGATGATCCTGGCCGTGAGGCCGTGTGGGGTTGTCTTGTGAGTGTTAGAGAGGCGTGGCTAGTGCCTATAGCCAGTGTTGGGCCCGTTTTAGGTCCAGAAAGGTGGTGCATTTTTTGCAAGCTGCCTACAAGTGGTGGTTTCCGTGCCTTGGTCGATTGGGACCTATTTTCTAATCTATGCTAGAAATTAGTGAGCTATACTCACAAGAATGTCAAGTGGAGCTCCAAAAGCAAGAAAGGGCTAAATGACCAAGATGGCGTGTTGAGATAAACAGAAGATACTCTCCACAAAGGAGTGGCCCCATATCTTTGGAAGGGCGGGGTTTTAATAACCCTAGCTCAACACACAGTTCATTAGGGGGAGGAAGCTCAAGTTCGTCCCCTCTCCAATCAGTCTCTCCACTTCGAGTGGAGCTATAGTTTCAGTTGCTCAAACCCCGGTAGTGAAGGGTGTGTTATTTTTGCAAGCTTTTGATTTCGTGCTTTTGCAATTGAAATTGATTTTTAGAGCTTTTTGAAACAACCTTGGATGCTTTCTACAAATGACATGTCAAAAATATATTGCGCATCATGCATTACTAACCCATTCACAATAAAGGAAGCAATGGTGTTGAATAATCACAACAAATAATAACATTCCAAAGTTTTGCATTACCCAAAAGGAGTACAATATCTAGAAAGGTTCCAAGATCTTCATGTAACAAAAAGGACATGTCACACCCTAATGAAGTGCATGATGATGAGTCCTCTAGAACAATGAATGAGCCATGCTTACGTTGGGCTTCCTACATAACAGGGCATATCTTACGTGTTTGCCCTAACACAATGGCAAGGTCTGTGGGGGTTAGTGCATGCTTATGTATGACCATGTGCTCCTTGGGTTGAAGGCCAAGTATGTGCATGTACACATAATACATATGTTTGCAAGCAAGAAATGTCTTTTGGGTAGATTCTCTTTTTTGAAAATCAGGACAAGTGCACCTAGGCTCTTCTTTGATGTGCACATCATAGCAACTCTCTATCAAGACTCGAAATACTGAATGTTGTCTCTCAAGTTGCACTACCTCCTCCAAGAATGTCACAACCATGCAACCAGCTGCCTCTATTCTCTTTTGTGCATCTTTGGAAATTCCATGTCTCCACTTGCGTCTTCTCCTGCTTGAACCACATTCTGTAGAAATAGGAGGTTTGCTCTTCTCGTTCCTTGGTGGTGCTGTAAAGCTAAAGTAGGAAAACTTGAAACCAGCCTGTCTTAGGCTGCTACACTCTTCCTTCGATATATTTGTTCCTATATCAACTGGCCACAAAGATGGAACAATTGGTGATGCTATCACTTGTTTCTACACAGTGTTTGTATGCTTGACATCATGATTACAGAACCATATCCATTGTGCAATGGCCTTGTTCTTATAGGCTCTCTCAGACCAAAAGCATGGTTCGACTAACCCCACTTGCCGACTCTGTAATTTGCTGCTGCAATTCTTTCTACCCTCCATACCAAAACACTTTCTCACACAGTTAGGTGGTGTCCTTCGTAAAGCCCACTCCTCCTGTGCCACTTCTACCTCTTCTACGTGAGTTGACGTTTCCGCATTTGGTGCACTTACTCCACCTGCAAAGGGCTTGATTGGTATCTCCTCATCCTCTTGGATACATATCTCTTCCATCTTTCCATCGTCAAACTGTATACTCCGCGGCCTGCCCCTGATTTTCCTTTGCCTTGACTCCATTACATATCCCGGTCTATGAGAGCTTACAGTTGCTCCACCTCCCTTCTTTTTTCTTTGCACAGTCTCCCTATCACCTTGCATTATAGGCTCCTCGTACAAAGGACTTCCAGCTACAACACCTTGCAACGCCCGTGCAATAGAGGAGGGATTTGGGGATTCCCTTTTGCTGGCACTAGCCAACAAAGACTCCATAGAAGGCCCAGATCCAATAAACCTCCCCGTGGTATAGCCCAACCTCTTTGCACATTGAATATATGCATTCAAAACATCACTAACACATGCATCATAAAGTGATATCTTTCGTTTTCCACCCTCACCTGCTAACCAACTAGCATGGACACTTTCTGATAAGTTTATGCTTGGAATTTGAGCATGTTCCCAAGGACTTTTGTTAGCCTGCGGAGTCAAATCCAAAAATAGAATCAGTAGCTCTCCCCATCGCTACATTGTGCAACAAATCTTAATGAGCTGGAAAAAATGTCACACTTACATGAGATTCAATTCCTCCCCAGTGGGCAATTCTTTGCTCCCACCATTTCAACCACCTATCCAAAGCCTTGATGTGTTCCTTGTTGACATTTCATGCCCACCAATCTCGGATAGCAGAGGCCTGAAGTGAGGCTAGTTGAGTTGTCGTTGCTAGCCTCCATGCTTCACACAATTCAATGTGGTGCATTTGTTTATCCACAGTGACTAATTTCTTGGTATGCTTTTGCAAACTTTGCTCCCAATGAAAAAGACAAGAACGCTCCCTCCCTTCCATTATGTTATGAGGCCCTCCATTGTACATAGCCCTTATTGCCATCCAATTCGCACTTGCCTCATCGGACATAAATCCAGCAAAGTTAGGTGGATCATGGCCACATTGAACCATGACAGAATTCAAATTTCTCCAAAACAGGATTTGAGACTCTTCATCCTCCTCTTTAAATTCACATATTGCAATTACCTGCAATGCTCTCATGCTAGTTCATGATTGATACATTAGTATAGTGTTCATCAACAACAATTTAATTTCAATAAAAGCTTTCATTATGTTGCCACATACCCGTGATCATAAACTGAACAAGACATAGTTGCCCACCCATCAATCCTATGGGTATGATCAAAGTGCACCCATGCACGTCGTAAATCTCCAGTCCCAATTCGCCTCATACGATTCACTAAGTCCACCCCTGATGCTGGTCCCTTGGTGGACATTTTAAACAAGTAGCACTTCTCCTTGGCATCACCTTGTCCTGGAAATCTACTTCCATGGAAAAATGGGAAGACACAACGTTTTTGCAAAAGAAGTATGTTGTCATACCCATCACCAACCACCTGACCTTGTTTGGCTCTTTCTTGTGAAACAATGCCTTTGAACCTATGTGTTTATTAGAGGGTTATTTCAAATGCAGGACATACATTGTAAGCAGAAAATAATAATGCACAAGCCTACCCTTTATTCTGCACAAGTGGCATCATTTCTTCTAGAAAATGATTAAGATCCACCTCTGTCGCCTCCGACTCGTCTTCTTTTGTTAAAGATTCAAACAACATCTGCCGAGCGACTAGCATCTGTATTTTTCGTGGGCCTCCCTTTTCGATCTTTAGGACCGTGCTCACAAGCCTCCGCACCTTGTCAAGGGTTGCCCTCTTAGTGCCATGTTGAACACTGTGAGCATGCTCCCCAACATGGATCACCAAACGTGTCATTGTAGGATCCAGTGGCAACACATAATAGATCATGCATTTGCAAATGGCTACACAAGTAGCAACATTAAGACAATAGTGACATGTTATCTTGGAGTTTCCCTCACTTGCAGGATAACCCATGCTCACGGTTCTATCCAAGTGACCATGGAAAAAAACATCATTGTATTTTCCCTCTGTTATGTAGTAAGGACAAGTGATCCTAAGACATTGAAGACTTCCAAGACAATATCTCAAGCGCACAGTGCACTCAATTGCCATATTTGTCTGTGAGGGCCGCGACCACAGGTGACCATCATATTTTTGTTCCATACCCATCATTCGTTTCTTGCTATCTGTGGCTGGAAGCTCAAAAGAAATTGTGCCATTATACTCGATTGGGAGCTCATCCACCCTTCGTGGAGGTCCACAGAGCGCTAGTAATTTTTTCAATCTACCCGTTCTAGATTTCTCCTCAATGAAGGCTGCAATCGAGTTATCATAGGAAGATAAGTCCTCGCTTTGGCTGCCCACACATAGGTCCTCCCCGACATTTGTGTCATCAACATCCTTCTTGTTATCTGAGTGTACGTCAAGACACACTGGAGTTGATTTGCTACAACCTGGAGTACAATCAATGTAGTTGTCAATCTCATCTTCTATTGACTCAATACTGTTAGAGATGCACACATAGTTACTTGAGTGCCTGATAGAGTAGGTGGCTGATAATGTACTATCAATCAGATAGTGCGCATGCCCTTCATGATCCCATCTTGGAGACACAGTGACATTGTTTGCTCCACCATCATTCTCTATGACGGCTTGCAATCCCTGGAATTTTTGTGTTGGAGGCAATAGATTCTGTAGGTAGTACTCACTCAAAAGAATCTCCCCATTTCTTAATGAAAGCATGTGCTCTAAGCAATCATTGGCTAGTCTCCATGCCAAAATAGCAAAACTCGACATGTTGTGCCCTCTGGTGGGTTAGTATTTGATGAAGAGAAGAAAACTCTGAATATAGCTCACAGTGTGTATTTGATGAAGAGAAGGCAACAGTTCACCGTCACTACAAGCGGAGAGAAATCAATAGAAAAATTTACGACTCAACCACCCACCATCCTTCACCTTTATGCACTCATAATTTATTTATGTTGTATTAATTATTTAATTATTTAATGGCCAACTAGTTACCTAATTACGCAATCAACGGCTAACTTCTTTATTAGGGTTATTAAGTCTCTCCTCAACTCTCTCCTCTCTTCTCAACTCTCTCCTCTCTTTGCTCTCACTCTCTCTCCTCTCCCTCTCTCTCTCCCTTCTCTCTTTCTCCCTTCTCTTTCTCTCTCTCTCCCTTCTCTCTTTCTCCCTTCTCTTTCTCTCTCTCTCCCTTCTCCCTTCTCTTTCTCCCTCTCTCCCTTCTCCCTTCTCTTTCTCCCTTCTCTTTCTCTCTCTCTCCCTTCTCTCTTTCTCCCTTCTCCCTTCTCTTTCTCTTTCTCTGTTCTTTCTCCCTTCTCCCTTCTCTTTCTCTTCTCTTTCTCCCTTCTCTTTCTCCCTTCTCCCTTCTCTCCCTCTCTCTGTCTCTCTCTCACGATGGTGGCCCACAACTCCTGCAACTCCTACAGCTCACGACGGTGCCCCACAACGGCTTCGTATCCTGCGCGACGGTGCAACTCCTGCAGCTCCTATAGCTCTCGTGACGGTGCAACTCCTCTAGCTCTCGCAACGGTGCGACTGTCCGTAACTCCTACAGCTCTCGCTTCGTTCGTAACTCCTGCAGCATCCGCGACGATCAACAGCTTCGTCCGTGGCCTCCCAATCAACGGTTTCGTCCGTGGCCTCGTCTGTGGCCTCCCAATCCTCGACGATCAACGGCTTCGTCCGTCCCAGGTAACACCTTGAGCCCCTCAATCGTCCGCGTCCACGCGGACGATGGGTGGGCTTAAGCTTGGTCATTTGCTTAAGCTTTGTCACGCTTCGTCTTTTGGTTTTTGGTCATGCTTAAGCTTTGTCACGCTTTAGCTTGTTAATTTGGTCATGCTTCGTGTGGGCTAAGCCATCGTGTGGGCCTCCAAGGTAACACCTTGAAGCCCCCCAATCGTCCGCGTCCATGCGGATGATGGGTGGGCTTATGCCCCGTGGCAATCGTCCTGTATGCCATCCCATCATTTGGTTATGCTGTCTCGTCGTGTGGGCCTCCAAGGTAACACCTTGAAGCCCCCAATCGTCCTCGTCCACGCGGACGATGGGTGGGCTTATGCCCCGTGGCAACCGTCCTGTATGCCGTCCCGTCATTTGGTATGCGCCGTCGTGTGGGCCTCCAAGGTAACACCTTGAAGCCCCCCAATTGTCCGCGTCCACGCGGACGATGGGTGGGCTTATGCCCCATGGCAACTATCCCGTATGCCGTCCGACGAGCCTCCAAGGTAAGAGATTGAACCCCCCCATGGATACAAGCGTGTGGCTTCGTCCCATATGCTTTGTGAGAATAAGGTAAGAGATTGAACCCCCCAATCGTCCGCGTCTGCGCGGACGATCCGTGGTTTTATGCACAAGCGTGTGGCTTCGTCCGTGGCTTTGTCCCATGACCTTAAAGAGATTGATTGTGTTGCTAATCTTAAAGAGATTGATTGTGTTGTTAATCTTAAAGAGGTTGATTGTGTATCTATTTAAAAGTGTGTAGAGAAAGTTATGGCACCTAAAAGAGTGCTTAGAAAGAGAAAGAAATGTGTGTCACCTCATAGTAGCCGTGAAGTCTGTATGAAGCTACGTTCAGGATGTGTTCCTGGGCGGATCTTAGAGCAAGAAGCATCATCGCGTTTGAGATCAGTGGACATTCCTTCAACAAAGAAAGGACGTGGTCCAAAAAGATGTGTCTACATTGATGACGAAGCACAAGTGGATGGGGACTCCAATACAATTGACGGGGTTGCGGAGCACACAGGTAGTCACTTATGTGTCCATTTCATTTACATATGACGCTTTGTTCAGTGTTATGTATTAAATATGATTGGTTTAATGCTACTTTTTTTTATTTTTACTTATTAATATCTGCTCCTACAGAGACTAATGTGCAGCATGATAGTCTAGATGACAAAGAAGAGGTGAGTGGTGATAGTGATCAAAGGGAGAATGATGATGAAAAAGAAAAGAAGCACTCAAGGAACTTAGGCAAGCAAGTCTCTCTAGGACTGATGAAGGATGTGCTGAGTCAATTTTATATAAAAAAGAGGACGCTACCTCCTCTTGTGCCTCTTTGCAGATTAGTGGCTCATGAGGCAGTCAGATTTGCTACGGATGATGCCGAGTGGTTGATTCCTTCCTTTGATTCCACTGGTTATCTTGAGACTATGGGACACTTCCGTATGTCAGTTGAAGGTCCGAGAGGGGAGACCATGTCTGTGACAGCCAGCAATCTAGATGAATGGGGTCCAATATGGCGTCAAGGAAATGAGGATTTTGAGAGGGCTCTTGGAAGAGAGTGGCAAGACCTTAAGGGTAAAAAGTTCTTGGTTTGGGATGGAAACCACAGGCTTAAAACATGGTGGAAACGCATCAAGGAAAGTAAGTTGTCCACTATACATGCAAGTATTGAATGTTCGTATCCCATTCTTATGTTTGTTGGTTTTCAATTATAGAGTACTCCGACTGTGCTCACTACCATGTTAGTGTACGGTGCCAATTCATTGAGGTGCCCAAGGCAAAGGAAGCAGAGCTACTACTCGCACTAGACACCACCAACGCGTAAGTCTTCTTCCTTTAACTATGCTCCTCTTTGTAATATGTTACACTTACATTCTCATATTATGCTTTTGTTTGTTTTCAATAGTATTGCCAGAGCTCATGTTACTCCAAATATTGCGCATGAGGTGTATATGTTTCAAAAGTTTGGTATTGCAAACAAAGACTCCATTCTAGATAGATTGAGTCTGGCCATGAGGAAGTGGGCTGAGGTTGAGATGAGTATAGAGGCAAGGTATTATCATGGTGTTGCTCCATGGTATAACTCTCCTTGCGGTTTAATATCTCAGCTTGTATGGAAGGTGATTTTCTTTCTATGGCTCACTTGTATGAGATGTGCTTTTCTATCTCTAATTTAGTTTTTTTTTGGAATGATAGGATGAATTTCATGTCTTCATCTCAAAAGAAACTGCTAAGCTTGAGGCTCTTGGTCTAGATGAGGTAGAGAGGAAGAAACGTTTGGAGAAGGCTACAAGGGTGGAAGAGGAGCGCCTTAAGGATAGGGGTTACAAATACCTATCCATTGCTAATCCCCAAAATGGTGATGAGTTCTTTAAGTTGTTATTTGGGCTAAAGTGGGATGATGCAAGCATGCTCAAGATCACAAGAGACAAGCTGTATTGTCTCACAAGCTCAAAAATCCCCGCGGAAAGGTAATTTGTATATATAACGCAAGGTGTGTGTATGTGATGCTTTTTTCTTCAATGCTTTCTATTTGCGTATATTGTTGTGCATCACAGGAAAAAAATATTGTTGCATCTTATGAGTCTCACAAAGGCCAAAGACCCCCAATACCCGCATTTTGGTGATTATAAGCTCTTTCGGGTTTACATGAAGAAAGAGACATATTGGGCTCACTTGCATTCGAAGGCACTACTTCAGATTGATAGGATACAAGTAGAAGGTCCACAGCTACCAGATTCATTTGAGGAGTTCTTTAAGCTTAACATGAAGAATCATGTCATGCAGGTTGACTCAATGCAGTGCATTCATATTGCTTTCTTAAGTTCTTTCTTAAAATGTATATGTGCTAATGTTAAGCGCTTGTGAAACTTGTGTAGGCTTTTGTACACCTCTTGGATGGAGTGAAATCTTCAGATGTTGCAGAGAAGATGCCAGAGCTTACGTTTTCAGCCAAACGTGTGATTTATAGGTTAGCATGCATTTTCATATTAGATTGTGTGTCTGATTTTCATATTAGATTGCATGCATTTGCTTGCGTAATTGGCAAGAATGTTGCAAGTGGATACTACAATGTGTAGAAGAGAAGAGGCTGGATGCAGCTCCGCAATTCACAAGAGAGTGGATTGATGTTCGTGACGAGAACACTATGTATTCTCCATCATTACGTGATAGAAAATTGATGGCATGGGAGGCAAGTGTTTGCCCTTGGTGGCTGGATTACCCTGTGGGGGTTATCCCTAAGCAAGAGAAAGATCTGCATGACAGTAAGTACTTCAATCTATGTAAACATCTTGTCGCTTTTGTAGCAATAGTTTTTGTGCTCATGCATGGGAGTCTAAGGGTGAATGATACTATGTAGGATTCAAGGAGGGAGTTGATACTCATGAACCGCTTACCGCACCCACCACTATAGAGGAGCAAGCAACCAAGGCTACCAAAGGTGCCACCCAGGGTACTCAAGGTAATCCAGGGAGAAAAAATGTGCCAGAGTCCTCTATGGCGCCCACCACCTCCTTTGTTGCAGATTCATCTCTTGGTCGAGAGAATTGGGAGAGGCGACCTATGACCCGTTTTGTAGGTGAGAAGTCTTATATTAACTTGAAATTCGTGTATGATTATTAAAAATAAATTACTTTGAGATAATTGTTGTAGGGTTCCAGTATCAAACATATGTCGATGCTCTATTAGTGGATGTGACCCAAATTGATAGATTTGCCCTTGATAGGTAGACATGACAACTACATATTGCAAGAACATCAATTTACATGTTGCATATAGCATTGCATCATCGGTTACTTTGCATTAATGACTATGTTGTATAGCATCAACAAGTTTTTTGCAATACAAAAGATGCATCTTTATAGCAAAGATGGAGTTCCATGTCAAGAGGTGGCTCGATTGATATTTGCGGATTTTCCTACGAGCTTGCTTGTGGATGCTCTAGGTCCCATCCCATTGGGTAAGTTATGCTTTCTATCACACAAGGTTTACATCAAACTCACTTCTCATATATCATAATGCCAATGTTGTTTGTAGAGGGCATGACTATTCCCAAGTGGAACACGTTCTCAAAGGGTCTAGTTATGGGTTGTATGGACCTTGCTTGCGAGTATTTGGCCGACCAGGGATTCTTAGTCACTATGTGCTTAGCAGAGCATATAGGTGAGTTTATTACGAATGCGGCAAGGGTGGGGTTTGTGCTTCACCACACTTGGACACTCATGTGTGACTCCAAGGCTTATCGACATCCCGATACTAGAGAGGCGGTAAGATAACAAAGTTGGATACGTTGAACGTATGGTTGTATGTTCTAAATAAATTTTATGTTACATGCTTTAAATAAAAACATGGATCACTTATTCTATTTCCACTCATGAATAGGTACTTGATCTTACTGTGTGTCTTTGGCATCGTGCTGGTCATGTTGTGCCTTGCTACGATAAAGAGGCTGGGGAGAAGATTTTAGAGAGATTGTTTCCAGCGTATCGTAGCTACATGATGGATGATTGTGTCTTTCCCATGGACGTTGATGGTGTCATTGTCAGAGGCGGAGCAGATAGGTCTCATCTTTTCTTTCGGTAAGTAGTCTTGCATGTTTTTGCTCTCAGGTTACCTTGTATGGTATTTTCATTGTTTCTACTTGCATGGCCGCAAAGATTCTGTATCTTGATTGGTGATATGTGATTGGTGATATGGTTAGGTGGTTACTAGCTACATTTACGAAACGCTACGACTATGTTTTGGATGTGTTTGCGGGGTGTGGTGGTTTGGCGCGGGCCAGTGCAGAGGAGATGAGACATTGCATGTGTCTAGAAATAGATGATGTGCTCTATGGGGAGTGTTTGTCCACCATAGTGTGTGGACCGGTACCATGCTGAGAGAGAGTGTGTTTTTTTTTTCGAGAGACTCTAGACATTTCATTTTGTTACTACTTTTATATATATGTTTATTATACACTTCGTCATGTGACTATGCCCGATTTTGTCTAAGAGATTACATGCATTGGGATCTTTGATTTGTTTTTAGGAAGAGTGTACCTTGCAACTATTTGACACGAATATATTTTACTAGTTTTCCGTTGGTTTTTTTTTCTTGATGTGTGTTCATGTAAATGCAATGTGTCGTACTCCTTAAGTAAGACTATTTATATGCAGAATGGATATGTTGCACGAAAAAGCTCGAAAAAAAGAGATTGATTAGAAAAGAACGAAAATGAAAGCCCGCAAAAATAAAATCCCCGGTAGTGAATCCGGTTGTTACCATGGCGGCATAACCTATTGCTATACCTACTCGAATGGTGGATTTTCTAGCCCTAGGTTCCCCTATGCATCTTTAATGGGTTAGTGTAAGAAGATGGGGAACTGTACATTAACGAATTCTAGAAGTTGATGTTCAACCATCGTATCAAGGATGAAGGACATTTAATGATGTTCTTTAACATGACTCTCAAAGGAAGAACTGCCATATGGTACCATGGCCTAGAAGCCAGAACCCTAACCACTATTGATTTATTTTTCGAAGCCTTTCGAAGGGAGTTTTCCCTTAAGAAAGGGGTGGTCAATATTGGCTACGTGTATTAAATGTGACACGTCAAGAGCCACATGAGGATATCCGAGCATACACCAAAAAGTTAAAATATATCTTTTGCAAATTGCAAGCCTCTATCCCTATCCCAACTGCAATATTTTTTGCATGGTCTAGATTTCAACATTTAGGTGTAGTTGAGTAGTGTCTTTTTGCCGAATGTAGACACTGCCATTAGATGAGCACAAGAAGTAGAATCCCGACTACAAGTAGGCTATGCCTCTCGAACCAATCTTAATATGGGTCTAGTTTCGGGACATAATTTGGCATTGAACAATGACAATGGAAGTCAAGGGATAGCTATGACTAACTCGAATGTGAGAGGAAGCACAACCCAAAATGTGCATTTATTGCTAGGTCCTCTTGGTGTGTCTATGCCTATGGCTAGTCAGGTGACCCTACCAAATGTTGGAGGTCAAGCGTTGAACCCTAACATCGTTTCTGCGAATCATCAACCAATGCCCAATCAGATTTTCTTGTAAATGGTGTGGCGGCTAGCACTACCCTAGAAATTTTCCAAACGTCAAATGCGACATATGTGGGAAGTCTAGCCATTTGGCTACCACCTGTTGGAGTAAGATTAGCTCTCTCCAACAAGGTAGCAGACAACCAGGTCCTATTAACCATCGTGCGCAAGGGAACAATCTTCAGCAAGATGATGAACCGAAACAAATACTTCAAAGAGGTAAGGCTACTATAGAGGAGCCACCTAGTGGCAGTGGAGTTAGCCTCGTTGAGGCTGTACGGGTTAATGGTACTAAAGATTCTAATTTGTGGGCCATTACAAGAGGTCAAAAGGGTAGAGAAGGCGACAAACATAATGTGAAACCAGTCGATAGAAATCTTAAGCAAGATGA
This sequence comes from Lygodium microphyllum, assembly GCF_053477565.2. Taxonomy (NCBI): domain Eukaryota; kingdom Viridiplantae; phylum Streptophyta; class Polypodiopsida; order Schizaeales; family Lygodiaceae; genus Lygodium; species Lygodium microphyllum. The sequence goes on along the minus strand of NC_141143.1, from coordinate 21,349,142 downwards.
CAAAGGGACACAAGTCCTCAACCTTGATATGGAAGGGGGACCTTTAAAACCTATAGTGAGTAAAGCTAATGCCAAGAGGGATAAAGAATTGCCAAGGAGAAAGGCAAAAGCTAAGAACGAAGCACCAAAGCCAGTTCAATGACTAAAAGAGAGAATGGTCTGGCAAGAGAAGAGATCTCTAGCGAATTATCATGAATTCGATTTGGCAAGCTCACTTTATGAAGTTAAACCAAATGTGAATCTCTTGTAGCTGATTATAGGAGTGCACAAGGAATTTAAAAAGATCATATGTACTAGGTATATCATGGAACCTTTGGGCATAATGTGAGTAGGAGATGATTGGTGGGAGCATGTTGAAAGACATTTCCCAAGGGTTGTAGTCTTCGTTGATGGAATACTAGTGGGTCATACTATCATAGATATAGGATCATCTGTTAGCATCATGAGTTAAGAATTAATGGAGAGACCAGGTCTAACAATCCAAAAGGATGCCTCCACAATTGTGTGAATGGCTGATGATAGTTTAACACAACCTGAAGGTTGTATTACCAAAGTCCTTGTGACCATTGCGAGTGTGGATTGCACTATGGACTTTAGGGTTATTACATTTGTAGGACGGCCAAGCTATCAAGTATTGTTAGGAAGGCCATGGATCTTGCGATCCAACTGTCAAATGGATATACCCGTAGATCATTTGATTTTTTGAGAGGTGCCAATCACGTGGTAGTAGATGCATACCCTGAGTCTCTTCAAAACGAGAGAGCTCCTCTATCCTCTACTACAAAATTAGAGACATTAGAAGATGTATCTGCCAGTGAGACGTCATCGAGTGATGAATCCAAAGAAGGGTCAACTACAAAGGACATCTATCAAATAACTCTGAATGAGCCAATAGAAGCTCAAGATAGGATAAGAGATGCGGATGTGATTGAGTTGGATCTTGGTGTGCCAAATGATCCATGGCCAATTAAATTAGGGTCCATGCTCAGTCTGAAAGAAAGGGAGAACTATGTGTCCCTCATCTAAGAGTTCAGCAATATCTTTTCCTGGAGTTATGATGAGATGAGAGGTATTCTTGCCAGCCTGGTTGTGCATACCATCCTTCTAAAGGAAGGTAGTCATCCTGTGTGTTAGAAAGTAATGCGTATGCCTTTCAAATTGAGGGACAGGCTATTCGAGGAGTTACAAAAATTGTGAAAAGCTAGTTTGATCTTCCTTGTGTAGCACAATAAATGGTGTTCACCTATTGTTATCAAGAATAAGAAAAATAATCAAATTCGGCTTTGCATAGACTTTAAAGAGATAAATAAGCAGACCATTAAGGACTACTACTCATTTCCCTTTATTGACCAAATTTTGGACAAGTTAGTGGGTAGGAAAATATATTCGTTTATGGATTGCTTCACAGGATACAACCAGATGGAAATTGTAGAGGAAGATAGGTTGAAAACAATTTTCATTACTGTCTTTGGTACCTTTACATACCATGTGATGGCCTTTGGCTTATGCAATGCACTTGGTTCATGGCAATGAATAATAGACAAGACCTTTGGTGACATCTCCCTAGAGAAGTTGAAAGTATTTATTGATAACCTCGTGGTAGCCACCATAAGAGAAAGGTAGTTGATTATTTTAAGAAAGTGTTTTGAGCACTACATACAATTTTGCATAGCTCTTAACCCAAGGAAGTGCATCTTTGGGGTGCCTTATGGGCTATTACTAGGCCATGTGGTTAGTTTAGTAGGGATTGCGATTGACCCTAAAAAGATCAAGGTCATAGTTGCCATGAGTTTGCCACGCACTCCAAAAGAAGTATACAACTTTCTATCATCTGCAAGGTACTACTGGAGGTTCATAAATGCCTTGGTAGAAAGAAGTTGCCACTAGCGAATCTATTATCATTTAACTATTTATTTGAATGAAGTGACCCTTGTAAGGTAGCTTTTGATGATGTGAAATAGGAGCTAGTAAAAGATGATGTGAAATATGAGCTAGTAAAAGCACCAATTTTAAAAGCACCTAAAAGGAGCAAAGTATCCTACATATTTTCAGTAGCCACTATGCATAGTATTAGCTACTGTTTATCCCAAATCTAGAAGGAAAAATGGTATCACTCGATCATTTTTGCTAGTCAAAATTTGGTCATATTAGAAATCAACTATACCTATATGGAGAAGTTGTGCCTTGCAATGGTATTTGCGACAAAAAAATTTAGGCACTACATCCTCTATGAGAAGGTAGTTTTCTATAAAAACATGGAGGGGCTTAGATTGCTGATGAACAAGCTACAACTGCCTTATCCTTTAGCAAAGTGGTTAATCACTTTGCATGAATTTGATTATGAGATTCAAAGTAAGCCATCGAAGTTGTAGGGTATTGTGGAATGCCTTGTGGATTTCAAGGAGCCGAAAGAGACTTTAGTTGAAGGAAGTGATATCAAGGAAATGTTTAAAATTGGTACAAACACTATCCCATCTTGGTATGGTGCTATCACACATTATCTATCAATAGGAGAGGCTAGAGCCGGTTTATCAAAATAAAAAAAGATGAAAATTAGATAGTAGTCTTTGAAAATTTCCTTGATTGCAGGAACACTATATTGGTAGGGGTTGATGATATCTATCACCGATGTGTGAGGCCTAGCGAGGTTCCATTCATTTTGGAAGAGTGCCATGACTCCGCTTGTGGAGGGCATTTTGCTGGGTGGCTAACTACACAAAAAGCTTTGAAAGCGGGCTATTGGTGGTCGACCATTTTCCAAGATGCATTTGAGTATGTTTAGAGATGAATACTTGTCAAACGACATGATAGCAAGGAGAATAGGAAGTGGCTACTTACTCCTCTTGTGGCTATACTTTCATTTGAGAAGTGGCATCAACTTTGTGGGTCCTTTTACCCTGTCATCTTCTACGCAAAAGAGATATATCATAGTGGTGGACTGACTATTTTATAAAGTGGTCAAAATCATGAGTGACAAGGAATGATGGCGCAAAGGAGACCGCTAGTTTCCTATTAGAGTAGATTATATGTTGATTTGGTCTGTCAAAAGAATTAGTATCAGACTGTGAAACCCATTTCCTAAAGAAGATTATTAAAAGCATGACTGAAGCGTGAAAAATTAAGCACAATAAGAAAAATCCTTATAACCCATAAGAAAATGGGCAAGTTGAAAGTACTAACAAGCAACTTGTTGGTATTTTATCAAAAACAGTGTCAAAAAAGAAGCGACACTGGGATAAGAAACTATATGTGGTAGTGTGGGCATACAACACGATGGTTAAACGAGCCACTGGCCACACCCCATTCAAGCTAGTCTGTGGGGAGGAGTATGTTTTTCCCTTAGAGATTGAGTTGTCGACCATAAGATTCGTAATCAATCATTCTTTGGGTGATGAGAATGCACTCTTTGAGTGCTTTATGACTCTAGCCCACTTGGATGAGCTCAAATTGCAAAGTCTGTTGCACTAGGAAGTGGCTAAGCATCGGATGAAGCAATTGCATAACTTAAAAGTGAAGAAATACACCTTCAAGAAGGGACATCTAGTTCTATATTATGATGCACATAGAGAGCCATTTCTAGGAAAACTCGAGACCGAACGGGACAGTCCCAACAATATCATAAGAATAGGAAAAAATAAGTCCACATCATTATTGACTGATCTTGAGAGAGTGGAGTTTAAAAATAAGGTTAATCTTAATACGATTAAACCTTATTATCTCTAAATGCACTAATGTAATAAATGCCTCATAGGTCAATACTGAATTGATCAGGAACTTGCAAGAGAAAATATTCATTGATGGGGTGGCTAATTCCTTATCTAGAACACGCATACTTGGAGCAAAGATAACATCAGGGAAAGCTTATCTTGTGGACTAAAGTACCAGCTATAGAATCAGTGTCCTATCCTCATGTCGGTCACATAACCTACCAATGAGTAATATCCTATCACATCACTAAGAAGGCACATAGTGGATGCTAGCTCATGTAGAGCTCAACATCTCAACATCCAACTCATCTCAAGTATCTTAATCAATTCCTTTAGTCTTTACACTCTTGATTTACAAATGCCAAACCTACTTCTTTTGAGCCAATACCTACCATTTTTGTGTCTTCCAATAGGTTAAATTTGTGTCATCAAGCTTTCAATATTAAAAATATCACTATCATTCAAAGAACTAGCCATAACAATAGTATACTAATGTGAAATCCAAAAGAATAGATTTCTATAAATGATTGCAAATCATCTCCCAAAACTTAGCCAAAAGAAAGGAAAAATAGGACATAAGACCAAAGTATAGAGGTGTCCACCAACTATAGCCAATAGACTACCAAAGTACAATGTTTGCTCTCTAAAAATTTTTCAAAAGCTACAAATATATAAATATTGAAATAAACATAGCTATATATGTCAATCTAGCTATGTGCAAATATCCAAGAAAGCAAGCTTCCATTGCAAGGAATATCAGAGTTGTAGCAACCAAGATACAAAGAATAAACCTAGTAGTGACTAAGCAAAGCCCACCAGTACCAAAGACTATCAAAAACGTAAATCGTTGGTAAGCTATACATCCCATTAACATATACATCAATGGAAAACTATTAATAGAGGTAAGTGCTAGTGTCCAAAGCATAAAAAATGAAATCATCCCACAAGTGGAGGTAATTATGTCCAATAGCATACAAGAGAGAATACACATATGTCAAGAGTCCCACTATCTAAAAGAACTAAGCTCTACCAAGTATAAGTGTCTTCCACTGGAAGGAAATTTGAAATGACAAGTGAGCAAGCAATGCTCAAGGCATAGACATCAATAAATTTGGTAAGAGTGCATCACAAATAGATTTGGGAGCAGAAGTGTCAAAAATGAAGCTTCAATATTTGATAGTGAGTAAGCATAAAAGCTCAAAATGGATGACCAAAATCCAAGTACATCAAATGTATCTCAAATGTGAGTGTCAAAGTATGTCATAATCATATTTAGGCTCATACATCAATTCAAGATATCACTATGATATATAGCATATCCAAAATATCATGTAGGCACAACATGCATTCAAAGTATAAAGCTCAGTGTTGTATGCTTACTATCCAAAGTATTATGATAGTAGTAAACCTTTGTATAATTGAGCTAATGAATCTTTAAAAAATCTGGGTAGCATTCCAAAAGCATAACCATACCATTTCAGCACCAAAATAGCATCCCCAAAGTATCAAACATGCATTATGGAATTTACTATTTGTTGTCCAAATCAGAACTATTCTACTTTGTGTGAAATAGAAAACCAAAAGGTTCATAGAATCAATTTTATGAGTGCTCAAATTTGTAGCTATTGTTGTGCTCTTTGTTTTTAGCTATAGAATACCTAAACCTAATATTTGAAGGGGATGCAATGGTAGTGGAGAAGGAGAAGAAGAAGATGCAGGAGAGAAGAGCACACACCATGTAGGTGCTATCCAACTAAACTGACAACCTTATTGCACTATCATATTATATGAATAAAGAATGGGCCGTCACAGTGTACATGGGTAGGCCTAGAGGCCTTTTACCCCAACAACCTCCTACTAAAAGGAAAATGTGGCTGGGAAGTGAAAATAAATAAAATAAAATAAAATAAAAGACAAGGTGAGGAATCATGACATCTCACCCAATGCCCAATCGAAAAGGGAGATGTGCAAGAAGTATCGAGAACCTCTACAGAAGAAGAGTCAAGCATCCTTGAGTGTTGAGATATCGAGCTCCACTCGTGATACGCCAGGGTGACCGTTGTGTATTTATGTCACCGACTTGTCAGTTGCAGATACGGTTGGTACACCGCCCATGAATAATAGCTACATGATAGCTATCCTTATCTACTCTAGTTCGTGGCTCAGTTAGTATGCCACCTTAGTTAGTTGAGTTTGGTTTGAGACCCATATATAGGGTTCTTCTATTTCTTTGTACTAGAGTTCTTTTGGCTTACACAACTAAGAAGAGGAAAACTATTTTCAGCCTCCACCTCTGTGTGTATTCCCCCATTGTGCAAGCAAGAAAGCTACAAGTGAGACTCCTTCCTTCTCTCCCACAATCTTCAAATGGTATCAAAGCCTTGTTCGTGGTAAGGAGCTCAAGAAAGCAAGCCAAGCTCGCGGTGTTCTGGTAAGAGGAGCAGTGTTGCTTTTATTTTCTGTTTTGGGAGCAGATCTCTACAAGTAGCACAGCCGGAAAGTGCAGGAGTGCATTGTCTCAGGTTGAGACGCCCTTCGCGGTGAAGCAAGAGGGCGGTATATGCTGCGAGAAAGGGCTTTAGCCCTTGGTGACCTTGTTTTTTTGATTTGAGGCCATTTCGGGGCCTGTTTTGGAGGCGGAAGTTTTGTGCACGCACTCAAGAAAAGGCCTAGTTTTATGCTGTGCAGTCACTGTTCTACAGGTCGGTGAAAAGTTACTGTAGAAATTGCATTGTATGCCTATGCGTAGAGACATTGGGAGTTACAGAATCATCCTTCTTGCCCGTTGATGCAAAATCGTCACTAGGGAGTGACTGTGTGGTCAAATACCACTTTCGTCAGTTTTGCAGATTTGCCCTTGTGAGGCTGAAGCTGTGTTCTTTGCAGTGATAGAATTTTTTACAATATTCTGTAATGGCGTCTAATTCTCTTTCGCAGATTGTCACTGAAAAGCTTGACAAGAACAACTTCCAAGCATGGAAGTTTAGAATGATAAATTTCCTTATGGGAAAAGGATATTGGAAATTTGTTGTAGGAAATGAAGAAGAATCAGTTCTTCCTGATGTTCCCAATCAACAGCAAATGCAGGCATTCAAAACATGGCATGAGAGAGCCAGGAAAGTTATGTACTGGCTGTCTATCAGTATTTCAGACTCTATGATTGTGCATATTCAAGATGCAAGTACGCCAAAGGAGGCATGGGATACTTTGTCAAAAATGTATAGCACAAATACGCAAGCCAGGAAAATGCAGCTCAAGCAAGAGTTGCATAATGTGCAAAGAGAAAGTATGAGCATCAATGACTACCACATGAAGGTGAAGAAGATTGCAGATGCACTTGCTTCCATTGGGTCGCCAGTGGAAGATGATGATTTAGTTTCTGTGACCTTGAATGGTCTAGGAAAGGATTATGCACAGTTTCGAACGTCCATTTCCGTCGGTGAAAGATTTCCTGATTTTGAGGAGTTGATTGCTCTTCTAATTTCTGAGGAGCAGAGAAATGGTGGTGCATCTTCTTCAGGAGGAACTTCAAAAGAAGTTGTCTTCTACTCAAATGCTGGAAGAGGTAGAGGCAGAGGTAGAGGAGGCCGATATGGAGGCCGTGGAAGAAATCAGAATATGCAGCAAACTCAAGAAAACCAGTCCTATGGAGGAGGACGTGGTAACTCTAGAGGCAGGGGGAGCCAAAGAGGTCGTGGTGGATGGCAAAGAGGCCAAAATGCAAACAGTAATTTTGAATGCTACTACTGTGGTAAAATGGGTCATATGGCTAAAGACTGCTATAAAAAGCAGAATGACATCATGAATGGAAAACTGCAACAAGGGAATTATGCATCTTCTAGTAGACAGGGTGATGACATAAATGAGCACTTGTTTATGGTGCAGCACATGAACAATTCTGTGACAAGTGCAGAAGAAAGCAATGATGTATGGTATGTTGACTCAGGTGCATCAAACCACATGGCAGGTCATGCAGAATGGATAGAGGATGCAAGAAAAATGGAAAAACCAGGATTTGTGGAGACTGGTGATGATACTGCACATCCTATTGTGCAGATTGGAAAAATTCCTTTGTCTATGCAGGATGGGAAAAAGAAATACCTGTCCGGTGTATTTCATGTCCCGAATATCACCATGAATCTGGTTTCTGTTGGTCAAATGGTTGAGCAGGGCTTGCAGGTCATTTAATCCTCATGGATGCTTTGTTGAGGATATGAAAAGTAAAGGTCGCTTGATAGCAAAAGGACAGAACAAGGGCAGAATGTTTACATTGGATGCAGACATGTCTGAATTGAGTGCAGCATTGTTTACACATGGGACCGGTGTAGTTGCAGATATTGATATATGGCATAAACTATTGGTCATGTTAATGTACAGCGACTTAAATCAATGCAGGCCCAAAATATTGTTGCAGGTTTGCCTAAATTCAAGGTTGCAGAAATGCATAAGGTATGTGAAGCTTGTCAGTTTGGAAAACAGGCAAGGAAACCATTTCCTAGACATATTCAAGAGAGTGAGAAGCCATTGGAATTAATCCACTCTGATGTGTGGACTACTAAAGCTGCATCTCTTGGAGGCTGTCATTATTTTGTCACTTTTCTTGATGACTATAGCCGAAAAATTTGGATGTATTTTATGAAAAAGAAAAGTAAAGTTTTTGGGCATTTCAAAACTCTTAAAGCTATGGTTGAAAAAGAAACAGGCCTGCAAATAAAATGCCTAAGGTCAGATGGAGGGGGAGAATACCTCTCAAATGAGTTTGCAAGGTTCCTGCAAAAGCATGGCATAAAGCAACAATATTCATGCAGTCATACCCCACAACAAAATGGAGTTGCAGAAAGGAAAAACAGGCATATTGGAGAGGTATCTCGTGCCATGCTCAACGAAAAAGACTTGCGAGATTTTTACTGGGCTGAAGCAGTTGCTATGGCAGTCTACATAATGAACAGGACTCCCACTGCAGCAATACATGGAATGACTCCAGAGGAGAGGTATACTGGTAGGAAACCAGATATTTCTCATTTGAAAATTTTTTGTTGCATTGTCTATATACATATGCTAGATGAGTTGAGATCCAAGTTGGATCCAAAAGCTAAGAAGTGCATCTTTATTGGTTACTCTCTGCAGCAAAAACGGTATAGATGCTATAACCCTTCTACTCGTAAGTTTACAGTGAGAAGAGATGTTGTTTTTGATGAGATGAGTAGCTGGTATAAACCAGTAAATGTGATTGATGATGTAGATGCACAAAATGGTAATGCTACACAGAATTCATAGCAGCAGTCACACAAAATATTAGTGGACCTGGAGCGTCCTCTAGCAGTGGTTCACATTCTTCGCCATGGACAGGCAGATTGAGATTAGGAGAATCTTCTCAAAGCAATGCAGATAGTGGTATGCAGGTATCACAAAAAGGAAAAGAGAAGGTTGATCAGCCCATGTTTGATGTGAATGCAGGTCACTCTTATGTGGATGGTGAATCCAGTGGCTCAGAACAGAGCATTGATGATGAGTTGGGTATTCCTTCTATTGTTACACCTGGAGTAAGGAAGACCAGGGATGTTTTGAGAGCACCTGGGAGTGAACCTACTTTGCGCAGGTCTACGAGAGCTAGGTATCCTGTGGATAGGCTGAAATATGATGGATTTACAGCCATTCACTATGCATATATGGTCAAAGTGATACAGGAACCAGAACCCACTTCTTTTGAGCAAGCCATGGGAAAAGAAAAATGGGAGAAAGCCATGGATGAAGAAATGGATGCCTTGGAAGCAAATGCTACATGGGAATTGGTACCTTTGCCTGAAGGTAAAAATGCAATTGGCTGTAAGTGGGTTTATAAGGTGAAGCATAATGCAGATGGTTCTGTGAACAGATACAAGGTAAGATTAGTAGTCAAGGGGTATGCACAAACATATGGCATTGACTATGAAGAAACATTCAGTCTGGTTGCAAGGATGGCAACCGTAAGAGCAGTCATTGCTATGGCTACATCAAAGGGATGGTCTTTATATCAGATGGATGTAAAGAATGCCTTCTTGCATGGTGATTTACAAGAAGAGGTCTATATGGAGCAGCCACCAGGTTATGTGCATAATGTTCATCCTGAGTTTGTTTGCAGGTTGAAGAAAGCCTTGTATGGCTTGAAGCAAGCACCTAGAGCATGGTCTGACAAGATAGGACAGTATCTTGTCACTATTGGCTTTCAGATTTCCAAGGCAGATTTCTCACTTTATGTGAGAAAAACAGAGAAATGTATTATGCTATTTGTCATTTATGTTGATGATTTGATTATGGCAGGTGACAGTGATGAAGATATCCTTCATGTGAAAATGCTATTGAAGCAGAAGTTTGAGATGAAGGATTTGGGAGAGCTGCGTTATTTCTTGGGCATTGAGGTGATTAGATCACCAAGTGGGATACAGCTCTTGCAGAGGCAGTATGGATTGGACATACTGTCCAAATATGGGATGACAGGTTGTAAGCCTATTTCAGTTCCTTTGGAGCAAAATGTGAAGCTGAGCACAGATGCAAGTGAGCTTCTAGAAGACCCTACTATGTACAGACGCATAGTAGGAAGTTTGATTTATATGACTATTACCAGGCCAGATTTGAGCTATGTTGTTGGACTGGTAAGTCTGTTTAAGCAAGCTCCAAGGAAACCACATTTGGATGCGACTAGACGCATACTCAGGTATGTGAAGTCCACATTGCAGTATGGACTATTTTATGAGACTGGGATTCAGATACAACTGCATGGATACACTGATGTTGATTGGGCTGGTAGTATTTCTGATAGACGATCTACCAGTGGATATGTGTTCTCTTTTGGGAGTGCTGCAGTCACTTGGAACAGCAAGAAACAGCCTACAGTTGCCTTGTCGAGCACAGAGGCTGAGTACAGGGGTGCAGCAATGGCTGCATGTGAGGTAGCTTGGTTGCATAAGCTACTTTATGATATGCATCAGTCTACAGATGGGCGAGTTGTCATTTATTGTGACAACATTAGTAGTATACACTTGGCAAATAACCCAGTCTATCATGCTAGAACAAAGCACATTGAGGTGCATTATCACTATGTGCGAGAGAGGGTTTTACTAGGTCTTATTGATCTAGTTTATGTCAGCACAGAGGATCAGGTAGCTGACATATTCACAAAGGCATTGGGCGCAGAGAAGCTGCGCAAGTTCAGAGACCTGCTTGGTGTGCAGGAATTGGGATTGAGCTCGAGGGGGAGTGTTGAGATATCGAGCTCCACTCGTGATACAGCAGGGTGACCGTTGTGTATTTATGTCACCGACTTGTCAATTTCAAACACGGTTGGTACACCGCCCATGAATAATAGCTACATGATAGCTATCCTTATCTAGTCTAGTTCATGGCTCAGTTAGTATGCTACCTTAGTTAGTTGAGTTTGGTTTGAGACCCATATATAGGATTCTTCTATTTCTTTGTACTAGAGTTATTTTGGCTTACACAACTAAGAAGAGGAAAACTGTTTTCAGCCTCCACCTCTGTGTATATTCCCCCATTGTGCAAGCAAGAAAGCTACAAGTGAGACTCCTTCCTTCTCTCCCACAATCTTCACATCGAGTTCATGACATCCAGGAGATAAGCGATCCTACAACTCCATACAATGGAGCAATCCAAGAATGCTTCTGATGAAGTAAGCATAACTCATCAGTGCACGGCTGTAAAGCATCAGAGTCGTGCATAGCATTACCGTGGTGCATACAAGACAACGAAGAGTAGTCAAACTCTCTAGAGTCAATCACTAAAAGAGACCCAACATCCTGAACACTCATCCAACGGGGTGTTAAGACTACATGTGGCCTCAGTGAAGCGAAAGATTGACATATGGCTGGCTGTCCAGCCTGCAAAACTCCAAGAAAATGGCTCTCATGAGCCTGCAATAGGTCTAACAATGGACCACCAACATCTTGACCCTGATTGCTATGCATAGGTACGTCATTTGGGCCAATAAGTACCTCATTTTCAGCATAAATAGCTTGCTGTAATGGCACTATAACTGCTGTAAAATCAGCCATAAAGCATATCGAATGCTCATCAAGAGGCATGAGAGGTGTTTGCGTCTCATAGAAAACAGTATGACGGCTGTGTTTGACCTGCTGGGCATCCAAATCCCATAATCTGTAGGCCTTAAAGTCACCATCTCCATAACCAAGGAGGATGCATCTACGTGACATAAGCTCGTGGCATACGTACAGATGCCTGGCAGCCGAACATCCTCAAGTAATCATAGAAGGGCTGCATGCCACTCCATGCCTCATGGGGTGTAATACCATCCAAGGTCAAGCACGGCTTCCTGTTAACCAAATGGAATGTCGTCATAAGGGCCTCATCCCAAAAGCCATAAGACAACCCAGCTGTGGTAAGCATAGAAGCAACCTTTGCCTATAAGGTCAGGCACATGCCATGAGTAATCCCATAATACCGTGAGCACAAGAAATCAATGGCATAATGCTAACAAGAGATTTGAAATCTGGGAGAGAGAGCATGACTCTCATAATCCATTTTCAAGCACCTAGGCTTGTTACCAATAGAATCCATAAACCTGTTAAGCATAACTATAGCATCCTCAATCAGCACCAAGGGAAAAGTCCAAACATGATGGGGAGCATGATCAACAAATGTCACAAAGTACAATGCTCCACCAAGTGACTGGGAAGGGATAGGTCCATATACTGCACAATGGACAAGATCTAGAGGAGCATGCCTCGTACGATCGCCATAAGCCAAGGGGGCTCTACAGGGACCAAGAGTACAATCACGGCAAGCATCAAGATTTGTAAATGACATAGGAGGCAACAATGAGTCTGAAATGAGACAAGATCTCCATCTCTCTGTGGTGCGTATGGCCTAGGAGATAATGCCATAACAATGCATGTGGTATTCGGATAAGTGCAACCATAGAATCTCCCACATGAGAGACATGCACTGGGTAATGAGAAGCAACTCAAGAACCTCTGGCCAAAACCAAGCAACCATGACAGATCTTTCATGACCTATCCTAAAGAGAAATAGAGTAACTTGCATCATGCAATTAACTCACAAAAATCACGCTCTTACTGAGCATGGGAACATATAAAACATCCCTAAGCATAAGAGACGTCCCATTAGGCAAAGCTAGGTATATGTCCCCTATACCAAGAATAGCATAAGTTTGCTCAAGGTCCAAAGAAGTGCATCCATCAAACTACCTGTGAGTAGAGAACCATGCTCTATGTGAAGTAACATGACAAGATGCCATAGAATCCAATAGCCAATCTGAGGCGTAGGCCATATCATTGAGCAAGCAAGTTGTAGGGAAACTAGATGGCAGCAGTACATGCTCAACTGCATCATCATAACAACATGTACCTCACCACTAGTAACAGTGGTAACACACGTTGCATCTCTTATATCTCTGACTCTCTGCTCATGTCGAGTCCATCTCTATCTCTGCTAATCTCTAATCCATCTAAAACATTTTCTTTTAACATGCCCAAGCTTTCCACAATGGAAGCATACATCTATAGAAGAAGAATCTATAGAAGACGACAAGGAATCCAAGTCATCATGAATAGGGCTATCCATAGCATCTAGGGAGCTCAAGGAGTCGAGGGCTATCCAAACATAGGGAACCTACTCATCAAGACAACTATCATTAGAAGCACAAGTGGTAGAAGCATGCTCCTACAAGTACTCTTCCATCCTCACTGGAGAGGGACGCACAGAAGCATCAACTAGGGATGCAGAAGCTCCCACATGAAAAATACTCATAGATAAGTGCATGACATAACCAACCACAATTGTGTAAAGGACAAGAAATCTATCAAAAGAGCATATGGTATTCAGTCATGAAATTAGCTCGTAACCATAATGGCAAACATGACTCTATAGTACATCAGACCACATAGTAGTATCCAAGTCAATGCAAGATCGGTAAGTGGCATAAGATCCTGCAATGATCAAACTCGAGGAGAAGCCCAAGATTCAGTACAACAACATCCAAATAAGTGGCTCTATAAAGTACATGATAGTAGACAAAGTGCATAGCCGGGTAAGCATCAACAGCAGTTGCTCTCTAACCTGTATGGGCAATGGCAAACCAACTAGCATAGAAGCTAGGCAACATAGAAGCAACAAAGCCATAATTGCTAAACCCAAACTCTATCAAGAAATCCACTGATCAAGGAGAACCTACAAAGAACCAAGCATCAATGAGCAATGAAAGTTCAATAACCAACTGCCAAGACAATGGAGCAAGCACTACTCAAACATGTATCTGCATCTAAGTAAATCCAAGATCCATAATCAAGGCATTAAGGGATAAATAGCATCCAAGTTGCATAAGTGATAAGCCAACCAAATGAAAAATGCTCCACAAAATTCTCAAATGCAAGTTGATTCAAGCCCAAACATCTGCCATACTATAGCCGAACCCAAAAGCATCCACATCAAACATCAATCCCATAATGGGTTGCATGGGGCCTAAACCTTGTCAAGTGAAATGACAGCTGCAAAGAAAATTATAGTGAACCAAGAATTGAGCTCTACTCTTTTCTCAAGAAGCATCCGGGAGCATAAACATCAAAGTGGCATCATCCAAGTACATCAACATATCATCCTGAGTAGTCGAGAGCAACCGTAGACCATAGGCATAACCAAACTAGAGGTAAAATAGCTTGTCAATCAAGGTAGCATAAATCCCAACCAAGAACAAAGTGTCCGCATCCAAATCAAGGCTCAATAGCTCTCAAATATCATATCGAGGCATAAGCCATGATGATCAAGCATCAATATATCCAACAGGACACCCGAATGTCAATAAAGAGCATTATGCATAAGCCATCCCTAATAAAACCTTGCTGCCTAAACAATGTACAGCAATAAATCCCTGCATAAGTTGAGCTATGGAAGTTGAAACCAAGTCCCAAAGCATCTCAAAACATTGGGCAAACATTCCCAAAGCATTGGACATCAAATACCAAGCCTCAGGAGCATTACATAAGCTAAGAGCATGACATTATCTTACTGTAAATCAACTCAGATCTATTGCAAAAAATTATGTGATCAAAATTTGGTAGATCTAACATCACCATTGTGTCCAGAGCATGCCAAAATCCCAAGTTAGACTCTTACCTTGCCTAAATCGGGTTTTGAATGCCTGAGATATGGGAAAAAATGGGATTTTTGAGCCAGATTTTGAAACTGGCACAAAAAAACATGAGCTGCTAACGCGGGGCTTGCTGGTTATGCTGAGGATAAGGGGGAAAATGGGGGCATACAAGGTGCCCAATGAAGCCAAGGAACACCTGCAAAGAGCCTATGAGGAACGAGAGATGAAATCTTACCTCGAGGGGAAGAAGCCATGGATGGCATTGAAGCTCCAAGCTCTAGGTCTTCAATCTGGGCTGCGGGCCAAGCTCCACGATCAAGCTCTGATCCAAAGCTCTAATACCAGTTGAAGGGGATGCAATGGCAATGGAGAAGGAGAAGAGAAAGATACGGGAGAGAAGAGCACAAACCAAGTAGGTTCTGTCCAACTGAACTGATAGCCTTATTGCACTATCATATTATATATGAATAAAGAATGGATGGTCACAGTGTACACGGGTAGGCCCAGAGGCCTTTTACCCTAACAATATTGTATGCAGAAGTTATGGCCAAAATACGAAAGTGTTGTTAAGTTACCATAAATGTCCATGACTTATAGAGCTTTCTCTATATCCACTAAAAATGGATAGAATGGATACTCCTCAACTCACTCAACCAAGCCTTGAGAAGATCCTTGACAAGTTAGGAGCAAGTTGGAATAAGCTAGGAGAAGGAAAGACTCAACGTATAACTCGAGAGGAAGAAACAATGGTTGCCATGAATCCTTGATCTAAACCTTTGAGTCTAGGATAAAGCAAAAGATGAAGAAGCTCCTCAAATGGTTGGTTGTGATACCAATTGAAAGTTAGAACTTGAGTGGAAGCACACAAGTGGAAGTAAGAGCAAAGCAAGAGATATGGAAGATGGAGCAAGAGAGCAAGAGAGAGAGACACCATATGTGTGAACTCCAATAGTCACATTGTGTGACCGATTTTTCCTTATTTAATAGTTATGAAAACAATAAAGAATAAAGTGATAGTGATGGCTGCCCATCACTTGCAATGTATAGGTGTACGATCACGGTGTGTGAAGTAAATACAAGACTGTAAGCACGGGTGCCATCACCCCCAACAAGCCATTGTGTGAAGGAAGCTATTGTTCTAAGTGTAGAAGGAGAGCCAAAGTCTAGAGCAGTTCTCTTAGGGACTCCAAGATGTATAGACCTAAATGATGAAGAGTACTTTAGGAGAAGAATAATCCCCATCAATGCTAAAGAAAGATTGATTTATTACCCAATGGAAGGGTCCCACACTATCTCAAGCTAGACTTGCAAAAGCCCAAGATGTATGAAGAAGTTATGAGGATTGCGACAGCAGAGGAGAATGGATGATGGTTAGGTTGGGAGAATCGAGTGTTAGACAACCCCTTAGAGCTTTTTAATGATGCACCCTATTATTTCTAAAAAAAGACTTGTATGTAGGCCCCATAAAAAGAAAAACCTTTGTTGATGGATAAGATGAAAGATGTCTCAAAGTAATTACAAGACCCAAGAATTCATGTTATGTGGATAATTCTCAAGTTAGCACATTGGAGGCCATGGTGCCCTAATGGTTGTAGTGAAGATACAATATGATTAGGAGTATGAGAATAATAAATATATTCAAGCTACAACTACAATGAGGTGGGTCATTTAAGCCTAAAGTCCTTATATTTTCCTAGATGATGATGAGACATGTAGCTAGTGTGTTGAAATGTTTAAAATAGAAGAAATGACTATGCCATAGAGCTATAGTAAGAAGAATGATCCAATGGGGTAAAGGAGGAAGATAAAGAAAGAAGTACAGTGTGTCTGATAGGCATGAAGGAAGTTACAATAGCTTTAGTGTTGACAAGGACAAGGACAAGGACAAAGACGAGAATGTCACTTATAAGAGGTTATTGAAGAAGAAACGCTAGTGGATGAAGAAGAAAAGGAGACCTATGAGAAAATTCAAGACCAAAAATCTACCTCTATGAGAAGGATGAAAAAGTTATGATATAAAGAGGGATTTGCTACACAAGAAGATGGATGTGATGTACAACCACTAGTAGTTGATGGAGTCATGTCCTAAGTCAAGGACTTACAAAAGAGATTGGTGAGCCCAACAAAAGTGGAACCAAATAGAGGGATGGTACTTTTTAGAACCATTAGAATGCAAAAGTGAATAAGAAAAGGAAAAGGGAGAAAGAAAGTATTCTTTATGAGACTAGGAAGATATATTAAGGCTATAGATTGCTTCTAAACATGAAATATCTAATATTGTTTTGGAGAAGGGAGGAATTATTATCACTCATGTGGAAGAGCAAAACAAAGATGGAAGGGCGGAAGAGATTCGGGAGTTACTCAAAACAAAGACACCTTTGACCGCAAAAAAGACTTTCACAAAGGGAATACATAGTCTAAACTCTACAAAAGAAGAGAAGAAGGTATGTAAAGGTATGCTTTGTAAGTATAAAAAGTTGTTCATTACTTATTATGGCGAGTTTCAAGGGTAGAACGGTGAAGCATTGCATCTAGATTTGAAGGAGGGAGTTAAGCCTATGTGTCAAGACTAAGATCCCTATCAAATAAGTAAGAAATGGCTTTGAGAAGAAAAAGTAGAAAAACTTACAAAGGTGGGATTTACATATTTAGTGGAATTCTTGGAATGTGTAAATCATTTTGTCATTCTTGCTAATAAGACTTTTGATTGGAGAATATGTGTAGATTTTATGCCCTTGAATGGCACTACTTAAAGGGATCAATATCTTCTATCCTTTATTGATCAAGTTTTGGAAAAGGTAGCATGCCATTAGTGATGATATAGCTTGTATGATGGATATTCAAGATATTGTTTGTTGGATATTGCCACTAGGATGAAAAGAAGACGACTTATGTCACTTTGCAGGTTAATTTTAGCTTCAAGATTTTACCTTTTGTTTACTTGATGGGCTAGCTGAATCCTAGAAAAGGGTGAATGAAGTGTTCTGAGCTCCTATGAATCTCGAGACAATATCCAAAATGATAGAGCTCTCGATGCACTTATTACTCGAGAGATCCTTGCACTATGCATCAAATCACACATACTCTATGTTAGTATCTAAGGCCCCAGGATGTTTAAGTGTTAGTTACTCCATATCAATTTTAGAGATCTTGATGCACATATAAAAAGGGTTTCAAAAGTGAGAAAGCAAGCACCACAAACATATATGCTCCTAGAAAGCATATGTACTATGTATTTCTAAGTTTGAGCTTGGATTCTTTGGCCCATGAGTTCATTCATCATGTTGCTTTGATAGATGTTGAATGGTTTCAAGCCTTGGGAGACATATCTAGTGATCTGACACTACTAATATTTCATGATACTACAAATCTTCCTTGCTCATACCTTTGCTTGTTTGTATCTTAGAATTTTGGGTTGTGAACATTTTAAGGATGGAATGATGTGATGCTATAAGAAGAGAAAAGCAAAGTAGAATATCCAAGTAGAATAGACACCACAACACTAAGAATAAATAGAATGATGATGACAATAGTCATATATACATCAAGACCATATAAAATGCATCCACATTTGTTGTAGCTAATAACTAGTGGTAGCATCACAAATTTCAAGGCCAACTCATGTAAAATACAGTGTATGTAGGCATGGCTGCTTGCAAGCTACTCTTTTATAAACTTTGCGGCAACGATACCATGAGGACATTCGAGGGGAATTGACAAGTCGACTATCATGGTGAACAAGAAGACAACATCAACGTACCTCAACACCAATGAATAATCTCTGTCGAAACCTTGTGATGGGGAGTCAACCCTTGAAATATTACACCTATAATCCTATGCACAAATACACAAGCACCCAAGGAACACGCGGGGGGACCGGGGACCAAAGCCTCCACACTCGTAGTTCAACCCAAACAACAGCTTCACTGCTCTCCTCCACTCGACAAAAAGCTCCATGGCTGCAGCACGGCGCACTATTCTCGTCACGCCCACGAGATGCATACTCATTCTAGAATATGTCGTGCCTACTCCTCACTACCCCTTATATCGGTTTTCCTGAGAGAGGACTGGCTCTAGCTAAGATCGTGCTTTTCCGTGAACTGTAACCTTAGCTTAAGGCTACACTTTCTGGTGCCTCGGTTTTTACGTCGATGGATGATCGTCCGGCCAGTACGTAGCGTCAAGACCGAAGCGTCTCTTTCTTCCGGCGTCTTCAGCATCGTCTTCTCCAGAACGCCGCCTTTTGCGCTGATCCTCTCCACGCTGTTGCTGGTCCAGGCTGCTGGCTTCTGCATGGCCTTTACTTCCCTTCCTGCTGCCCACAATTACAGGCGCCATGTTACAGCTGCTTCATCCTCGTGCTTTCCTTCATTGGCCGTTGAGCCTTGGGATACCCTCCACTATCGTGGCCTGCCAGAACTCAATGCTACTGCGTTACCTATGGCGCTCTAGGTGAGCTTGTCTCAGCGCCGCAGTTGCATCCAGTTACGTGATCAGTCCACGTGTTTTACTGCTCCACGTGCCACTACGTCCACTCCACTGGTAGGCGCCACGATCCACGTAGGCTGTCTCCTTCTTCCGGTCAACGTAACCTGAACCACCACACCCAAGTACCGTGCTAATATTGACACCGCAGGCTGTCTCCTTCTTCCAGTTAACGTAGCCAAAACTCCTGTGTTCATTACCGTACCCACGTACCGCGCTACTGATGGTCAACTGTCATGTTACTATGCAGACCATACTTGATTTTCCATGTGTACATCATATCCTATTGATGGTGTAGAAAACAACCAACCGCTACACTATAGAACCTCGCCCTCCATGTCCGGGAGACCTGGAGTGTAGCGTGCCATTCCTTCCCATGTCGGTCTTGTACACTTCGAGAGGCTTATGACACCTCACGACGGTTACATCATGGAGAGCTCTAGCTCAAGCCCAATGCGTAGCCTTGAAAAGAGATTCTGAGCTTCGAATATTGTTGTTAGCCGTAGCCCCTCCACTAAGCGAAAACCCTAGAATATCAAATATATCTAGTCACAACTCCAAGTAAAAAACGTGCTAGTCGACGGAAAAACCCAAAACACTTCCCTACCAAGCATACAACACTCAAGTCATGGAAATCTTCCCAATCCAGCGTACCATATGGCACAAAACCATCTCCATGTGTCACATTGTTGCCAAATAAACGTGTCTTTCCTTGAACCCAAGTTGAGTATTGGTTTTTCTAAAAAAAAGCCTCTTATGCTACAGCACCTTCGTGCTTAATCCTAAGAAATTTTGCATGGTTTTTGATGCTTTGAATGGTTCGCCCCAAGTGATGAACAACAACTAACTATCAATGCAATCGAATCAAAGTAGAGATGTGGAAGTTAGATGTGACATTAACTATGTGCTTATTGAACTGAATAGTAGAGTATGTGAAGATGTGGAATTTTGGAGTCCTGAAACATTCATACAAATGCATACTTAAACCCATAGTTACATACTTGAGGAGAATTGACCCTTCTGTGAACATGTACATGCTTTTACATGCACAAATATTTCAACTTGTGTCTACTTTGATTTCATACTTTTGGCCTTATTGAAACATATGCATATTGGTATGCCTATGTGTATGTATTGCCTATGCATATGGGCATGTATATGTGTGAGCATAGCCTATGCATCTACATAACCTATGTATGTGCATGTGTGTAGCCTATACGTAGACATAAGTGTAGCCTATATATATATATTTGTATGCATATATACATATTTGTATGTGTCGTGGATACTATAGCAAAATCGAAGCAGATATGCAAAGGCATGACTCACTTTTGCAAGTGTATCAAGGTATCCCTCAAAGCTTCCATTTATTTGTGTTTACTACCTAGGACATGCACATATCAATTTAACATGCATATAATTTGTTCCATGGATTATGCAATCAAAATCATATAGAGAGGAGTTTGTATACACACCGATAAAAATATGTGCATATATACTGTAGTTACATGTGTCTAGGAATGCTTAGATTCATGGTATCGAAAATGCAAAAAAGAGCATCAAGTTTGTCAAAACTTTTTTTCCTATTAAACTTGCAAGCACATTGTTATATAAAGTCACAACAAGTAAACATCATATTTGTTAATAGGATTACTTAACATGTGTATATCGACATAAAAAATTGGTCATGAGAGGAAATATGTATAAACGTCATGGAATTACAAATAAGTACAAAAGTACAATGTTAATTAGGATGGATCTTCCATCTCATTTATAGTGAGGTCAATCCTTATAAACTATCTACTTCAAGGTCCATCTCAACATCTAAACCTAGAAACAAATTAATCCTGCTACTACTATTACCACTATACTCATCATCATCATCATCATCAATAATGGCTACACGATCATCTTCATGTGTAATGGCATTATCATGATCTATGTCTCACATACCATGATCATCCTCTACCTCTTTTATCTCATGATCATCATCATCTCAAATATGAGAAGAATCATCCATATACTCAACAGATATAAAAGTATGATATATCCCTCTAAAGTGTGGGGAGATTAGGATCACATGCCGCCATCTATTATCCCTCTCAAGACAACCTATTGAATGAAAATTGGAAATATATTTATATGATTAGGATTTTATCAAGTTAAAAAAATCAAGGAGTCCTCATTTTGTATGTTCATATGAAATATTTGTATTTAAGTAACATTCATTTGCTCACATTTTTGTGGTATATCAGTGTCCCATGTTTGCCTTGCCACGAGTGTGTAGAGCTTATGGTTATAAATCCATTGGCATGATGCTTAATTATTACATTGGCTCTTATTTTCATGACATCCTTAAACCACTTTACATCCATAGTTGATGCGCAGATCGGTCGCAGAATGCTCACGTAATGAATCTCGGAAGGTCCCCAAGAACAATGAACTCTACCTTTTTGCACAAAAAACAATGTAAAAGCATGAACGACAAGAAGCAAGAGACCAATTGGGTTCAATCTCCCCCATGCCTTGTGTGAGCGCTTCACAAAGCATGTATTTTATGTATATTTTCATCTTCATGCTCAATAATAGCCCAATTTACAAAAATATGACAAGCTTTTAGCTTTTGAGTTTGCTTTCTACAAAAATAGGAAATAAAGCTAATGGATGGTGCCCATAGAGTCTGGCACACCCAACACAATGTCCAAAATAGAAATAACATATCCGTGCGCATAGGCGCATACAAAATAATAATCAATAATCGATGTCTCAATAGACATAACAAAATATAGGCGTGGCGCCTATCAAAATATAATCCAAAGGTCGAATACTCGCTAGACTCCAATGCTTTCCTCCGCCACTGCTGCTATCTCTACACATCAACTGAAGCATTCACAATCATTAGTAAAATAATACAATTAAACCGACAAAAGTGAATACCTAGCAGTCTTCAGCTACATAAATAAATTAACTGGTTAGAAATAAATCCTAACCTTAATTTATTACGAGTGCGCACTCTAAACTCATAAACGTTTATTAATTTAATATACATTTTGCGGAATCACCCGTTATGGAATCACCCATGTACACACTAAATTAATGAAACGCCCGAAAAGGACAGGCGTCCCCATCAACTTCTCGCACAAAGAATCCTCTTTGTGTATGAGCCCCGGTCATCTAAGTTTACGGAATCCACCGTAAAACCTCACGGAATCCACCATGGCACGGAATCCACCGTGGAATATGCCTCCTAGCATCCTACCCCCGGTAAGGTCATTCTTTGTAGATGTGTGCAGTGTATTGTTGTATGCAAACTGTAATAAATGCAAATGAGTATCCCATGTCTGAGGTTTGGAGATAGTATATGCACGTAAAAGATCTAGAATGGTGCTGTTTGTGGCTTTTGTTTGTCCATTTGTTTCTGGATGAAATGCAGATGAGAAATCAATCTTTGTGCCTAGATTTGCAAACAGTGTAATCCAAAAATTATTACAAAATCTAGAATCACGATCTGAAATAATCACTTTTGGCAATCCATGGTTAGTAAAAACAGTTTTCAAAAATAATTGTGCTGCTTGTGATGCTGTTAAAGTTTTCTTACATAATGAAATATGCTTGCTTACTAAATCTATCTACAACTGTCCAAATCATGTCATGGTTAGATTTAGTATTTGGTAAACCAGTAATGAAATCCATAGAAATATGTTCCCAAGGTTTAGATGGAATAGACAAAGGCATTAGTAATCCATACTGTTTACCATGATGTCTTTTTATTCTTTGACAAATCAGACATTCAGAAACAAAATTAGATACATCTGCATCCATATGCGGCCAATAAAAATCTTCAGTTAACATGCGTAATGTAGATATGATACCTCTATGACCTTGATATGGGGGACAATGAATTTCATTCAAAACAAAAGATCGGAATGGAATAGTAACACACAGTCTCTTTTCATAAAACATAAATCCATCATTATATGACAATGAATCAACAGGAATGAAATTATTTTGAACTAATTTTTGCCAATCAGAATGAAAAGTAATATCCTGGTGATATGTATCTTTCATAGCAATCAAAGAATCAAAAGATATGACAGAAATATTATGAATTGCAGGTCTTCTACTCAATGCATCAGCAACTACATTTTCTTTTCCAGGTTGATATTGAATGATAGGATGAAAACTTTGAATGAAGGAAGCCGATTTGATATGACGGTCAGAAATTTGGGGTTGGCTATGTAGATGTCTAATGCTTTGCTGGTCGGTCTTTATCATGAATTCTGAACCCATTAAATAGTGTTTCCACTGTTTTAATACTTGTACAACTGCTAATAGTTCTTTGTCATAAGTGGAATATTTCAGCTCAGAGGGTTTCAGCTTAGAACTAGAATATGTTATTGGATGATTGTCTTGCATTAGTACGGCTCCTATTCCTGATCCGCTAGCATCGGTCACAACTAAAAAGAATGGTCTATTAAAGTCAGGAAATTGTAGAACAGGGGCATTGGTTAATGCACGTTTCAGTAAGTCAAAAGATTTTTGCTGAGTTTCAGTCCATTGATAAACAATTCCTTTCTTGAGAAGTTTGGTTAATGGTAAAGCAAGTAATGAAAAACTACGTACAAACTTCCTATAGAAACTAGCAAGACCAAGGAATGAGCGTAACTCATGCACGTTTTTAGGAACAGGCCAATGCAATATTGCATCAATTTTCTTAGGATCAACTTTAATTCCTTCTTTTGATACAATATGACCTAAATACTCAATTTCCGTCTTAAAGAATTCACTCTTTTCAGGATTTGCAAACAATTGATTTTCTTTCAGTAATTGAAAAACTAATGATAAATGCTCATAATGCTCTTTTTCACTTTGACTAAACACCAAAATATCATCAAAGAAAACAATCACACAATATTGATATTTCAAAAAGATACGGTTCATCATTCTACTGAAAGTTGCAGGTGCATTAGTCAATCCGAATGGCATGACTAAGAATTCGTAATGGCCAAACTGTGTTCTGAATGCAGTCTTAAATATGTCAGATTTATCTAGCCTCACCTGATGATATCCAGACTTAAGGTCAATTTTACTAAATATAGAAGATCCTTGCAGTTTGTCCATAAGGTCATCAACTCTAGGTATAGGATACCTATTCTTTACAGTGATTTTATTTAATGCTCGGTAGTCAATACACATACGATAAGTATTATTCTTTTTCTTGACTAAGAGTACAGGTGCACCGAATGGAGAACTGCTAGGTCGAATTAAGCCTCTATTTAGTAATTCTTCAACTTGACTCTGGATTTCTTTTTGCTCTATTTGATTGTGCTTATATGGTGCTTTGCAAGGTGGTTGTGTGCCAGGGATTAAATCAATCTTATGGTCTTCTGGTCGTGAAGGTGGTAAACCTGGTGGTAGGTCTTCTGCAAAACAGTCCTTAAAATATGCAAGAAATTCCTTATGCCTAGGGTGCATATGATTTTCCTTTGCGTGCAATTCATTCACCCAAATGAGATATGATTTAGTACTCTTGCGTAATGCATGTTTTGCTTGAGTATGCGAAAGCAGTGGAAAGACATTAGATGCATGCATACCATATAATGTAATAGATTTTCCTTGAAAATTAATATTCATTGTGTGGGTGGAATAATCAATATTTGGATTATGCTGGTGTCTCCAAGGCATTCCTAAAATAATGTCACTTGACTGTAATGGAACAACTAAGAAATTTCTTCTTTCAATATATGAACCAATTTGAATCTCTAAATCTTGTACTTCTTGTGTGCCATTGTACCTAGTGCCTAAAAATGTAGCTTTTATGCGATAATGCGTAGGTACAGTCTGTAATTTCAATTCCTTTACCAATTTTGCTGAAATAAAGTCATGAGTACTACCGTCATCATGCAAGATAGTTCTTTCCTTTCCATGCACCAAACATTTCATAGTCAATAATGAATGTGGAGTAGGCATACCTAGTAAAGTGTCGGAAGTAGTAGTAGGATCATCCTCATCTTCAGTGAAATCAGGCATATCCTCATGCTCGTCTTCGTCCATGGATCCAAGATAGTTGATATGTGCTGGTGGCTTCTTTGAATGACAATTTGCTGCGAGATGCCCAGGCTGGTGACACTTATAGCATACTATTGGCTTGGCTTTGGTTACATTATTTGCAATGGCTGGAAGTCTGGGTACATTTGGATTTGCTTGTGGTATAGGCTTAGGACTTGGATTGACATTGGATGGTAATGCAGGTGGTTTAGCCCAATTCTTGCGGAAAGATGGTGAAGAGAAACGACCTGGATTAAACCTTCTAAAATTGGAATTGAATTGTTTAGATCCATAGTTACCATTGGCTTGGAATTGCTATGGTCATCTGTCTCTTCCGCGTAACTTATATTTAGTGTCGTGAGCTAGTGAGATGGCATCTTCAAGGGTAGCAGGCTTGAACATGTTCACTTCAGCGTAGTAATGTCCAAGAAGTCTAGACATATACTTCCGCTTATGTGTCGTCTCTGGTACGTCTTCAAGCATGCGTAGCTGTAGAAGTGCATTCCAAAAACGCTCTGTATATTGTGGAATAGTCTCACGATCCCATTGTTGAAGTAAATCCCATTACTTGATAGCCTTCTCATGAAATTGCGGTGGAAGGAAATTCTGCATGAACTTCTTCTTGAAATCTTCCCAAGTAGCAAGACATTCTATGCTCTTGCGTACTACAGTCCACCAAAGTGATGCTCTGTCTATCAAATGATTAGTAACACACTTGATTTTATCTTTTTCTGGATAAGTTTCCTCATGGAAATAGTCATCAAACTGGCTAATGAATGATAAAACAGTCTTTCCTTCTCGTATACCATTGAAAGTGCGAAATTTGAAACTTCGTTTACTTATCTTTGATTCCTTGCGAATGGTTTGTGCTTCAAGAGTGGCGTCGATGGTACATTGAATCAAATCTTCAGCTTGAGGTTCTTCTTTGTCGATGGACGCTCTTTGTAATTTTGTCAATTGCACTTGCAATGCTTGCCTAGCCCTTCGTTCTTCTTCCAATTGCAGCATGATTAGATCGAGCTTTTGTTCCATGGTAGGCTCAGGTAGGTCGTCTTCAGCCATAGGATCATCCATATGTGGGGTCGTCATCCTGTAAAACTCAATAAACCTTTCTCACTCAAAATCAGATTAGCGGGATGAGCGTAGCTTAAATTCGGGTTACAAGGCTATGTATTTTTGGGTATTTCTTTCTCAATTTTCAGAAAATCTACAATATTTCCTTCTTCATTTGCTGAAAATACTTCAGTGAAGCTGTAGATAGGTAGAACACTTTGCCACGAACAACTTTCTAGTTCAGAGTTTTTGCGTAGGAACAAGCCTTCTAGGAGTTTTAAGCACTAGTCAGTTCTAACTCCAGTTGACTAGTCTGACTTGCAGAGTTGCAGACTTAGCCGACTTACAGAGTTGCGGACTTGCAGAACTTAGGCCGACTTGATGAACTTGCAGGACTTGATTCCACTTGACTTGTAGAACTTGACTTTTGATGCACAGGACCCGGAGTTGGGTGACTTTGTTGCCCTGTGTGACTGGAGTGACTTAGCTTAGACTTAGGTGATTAAGCTTAAAAAGCTTAAACAGCAGGTCGTCGGATTTCATGGGGAGGGGGGGGGGCCGTTTTCGTGACGACGCGAAAAACGCGGGCCTCCTCCTGGATAAATCGATTGATTTCCTAGCTTCCCACCAAGCTTCTAAGCTTTCTCTTAAGCTTTTCTGAAAGAAATAATGAGAAAAATAATGAAGCTTATCTCTGGTTTTTTCCACGACTTGATGAAGGAGATGGATGCATGGTCCTCCGCCTGCACAGCCTGGTCCTTCGCGATCTGAGAGTAGAAACAGGGGTTCTTGATCACCAGGAGTCTGCCTGTATCGACGGTTCGCGACGAGATTGATTGTAGAGCCCGATCATTCCTGGAGCTCCGCCTTCGCTCGAGATTGGTAGCGATTGGAAGCTCTTGATCTCAGCTCCGCTCTGATACCACTGGTGCGCAGATCGATCGCAGAATGCTCACGTAGTGAATCCCGGAAGGTCCCCAAGAACAATGAACTCTACCTTTTTGCACAAAAAACAATGTAAAAGCATGAACGACAAGAAGCAAGAGACCAATTGGGTTCAATCTCCCCCATGCCTTGTGTGAGCGCTTCACAAAGCATGTATTTTATGTATATTTCCATCTTCATGCTCAATAATAGCCCAATTTACAAAAATATGACAAGCTTTTAGCTTTTGAGTTTGCTTTCTACAAAAATAGGAAATAAAGCTAATGGACGGTGCCCATAGAGTCTGGCACGCCCAACACAATGTCCAAAATAGAAATAACATATTCGTGCGCATAGGCGCATACAAAATAATAATCAATAATCGATGTCTCAATAGACATAACAAAATATAGGCGTGGTGCCTATCAAAATATAATCCAAAGGTCGAATACTCGCTAGACTTCAATGCTTTCCTCCACCACTGCTGCTATCTCTACACATCAACTGAAGCATTCACAATCGTTAGTAAAATAATACAATTAAACCGACAAAAGTGAATACCTAGCAGTCTTCAGCTACATAAATAAATCAACTGGTTAGAAATAAATCCTAACCTTAATTTATTACGAGTGCGCACTCTAAACTCATAAACGTTTATTAATTTAGTATGCATTTTGCGGAATCACCCATGTACACACTAAATTAATGAAACGCCCAAAAAGGACAGGCGTCCCCATCAACTTCTCGCACAAAGAATCCTCTTTGTGTATGAGCCCCGGTCATCTAAGTTTACGGAATCCACCGTAAAACCTCATGGAATCCACTGTGGCACGGAATCCACCGTGGAATATGCCTCCTGGCATCAATAGTGGTGGAAATCCTAAAATGCAAAAGAGGCGCAAACCCTAATTCATAGGGGTGGAAACCCTAAAATGCAAAGTGAGGTGCAAAAACTAACCCTAAAATGGTGCAATATCCTCAAGAGGTGACCTAACCCTAACCCTAATTGTGTCTATATAAGGGTGGGAGATCTCAGTTGTATTTGGCCCTTTTGGTGCATCCATAATGTGGAAGCTCTATGAGTGCAACTATTGAAGCCTTGTATTCTCTTTTTCTATTCCATCATCTTGCCTCTATTGTTG
The DNA here is from genome assembly GCF_053477565.2 of Lygodium microphyllum. Classification (NCBI taxonomy): domain Eukaryota; kingdom Viridiplantae; phylum Streptophyta; class Polypodiopsida; order Schizaeales; family Lygodiaceae; genus Lygodium; species Lygodium microphyllum. Next base: position 21,320,661 of record NC_141143.1, on the reverse strand, counting down.
AGAGAGAGAGAGAGAGAGAGAGAGAGAGAGAGAGAGAGAGTGTGTGTGTGTGATATGTTAAGTGAGGGACTAAGGGAAGGTTAAGCTCCTTGTCATCTTCTTGCTTTTCTCTTTTTCTCTAATAGCTTCTTAACTTGTTAGTATGCTAATTGGTGGTGGATGGAAAGTAGAAATAACATTTGATCATGTTTCTTGGGTGGTAGAACCATCTTCGAGCCTTCAAGATTTTGGACTACAATGCGGGAAGGTAAGTTGGTGAGTTCATTGCACCTTCTAGACTTGTATTCTTGCTTTCTTAGTTTGGAGAGAAGGATGCATGGTTAGTGTAGAGCAGAATGTGAGAGACAAGATGAGAGATTGTCACCAAAGTGAGTTGCAACTTCTAAAAGAATAGAAGTCCCCCATCCAAAGTCTCAATTTTTGTGCATTTGGCTCAACATTTTGATTCCATTGTTGCTAGGACCTAAGACACTGCAACTGCCAAGGTTCTCACACTCCTATCGTGTGGCAAAATAGGAGGCTTGTGTATGGGCATGGATGGGATCGATGGGATACCAATCGTCCACGTTTGTGACTAGCATTTTGAAATGTATATGACTAGGTTTGGAAAGCCGAATTGGAAGGAACCAATTTGTTGGATTGAGATTGAAGAGATTGGATTTGCTAAAGTAGAAAAAGATACAAAACACAAACTCAAAAACCCAAAAAAACAAAAAACTCAAAATGCAAAATGCAAAATACAAAACTCAAAACTCAAACTTTTCTTGCTTAAACAAGCCATGTGATATTTTTGTGGATTGAAGATACATCATGCTTGTCATGCTTGTTGGATTGTGTGTGTATTGAAGCGAAAGCAACACAAAAAAACAAAATGCAAAACTCAAAATACAAAACGTGAAACTAAAACTTTTTTTGCTTAAGTAAACTTTATGGCATTTTTGTGACTTGAACATACGTCATGCTTCTCATGCTTTTTAGATCATGTGTGTACTAACGCAAAAGTAGCACAAAAACAAAAAATGCAAAATGCAAAACACAAAATACAGCACTCAGAATTAAAACTTTTTACTTGACCAATCCATGTATCAATATTGTAGATGCAACCTTTTTATTATGGATGATTGACAGTGTGATCATTGAAGGAAGAAAAGTGAGTAAAACTCAAAACACATAATACAATAATCAAATACATGACCATTGTTTCCTTATTTGGTTGGCTATTGTTTGTTATCATATGACAGTTAGGATCATTGCACCTAGATTTAGAGTTGCTTTGTAGTAAAATATAATCATCATCATCATAGTTCATACTCAAAATATCACTTGTACCATCTAGGATTTACTCTGACTCATCTTAGCATTGATCTTAGGCTTATTCCTCTAGGGTTTAGGTGTCTACACTTACTTGTCTTGAGTTTAATCGTCTAGGATATTTACTCATCCTAGCACTTACTTGTCTTAGGCTTACTCGTCCAGGATTTACTCATTTGCACTTACTCATCTTGAATTTACTCATGTGAAGTTACTCATCTTGACTTTACTCATCTAGGATAGGGTTTAATTTCTCATCCACATTTATACTTCTATACTGATTTCTGTCAAATCTCCCACACTTATACTTACACTACTCCCATACACCCCAATTCTCCATATACACTTGTCTATCCATGCACAACATTTATTGCATCTCATTTTCTCTAGAATTGTCACCTCTCATTGGAATGATACATGTGTCTTTTCGTACACAAGTAGACCTTACTTTTTGAAATGATGGAATTTTGATTTTACCACAACTCACCTTTTGTGTCTGTGATCAAGTATCGTAAGTACCTTCGGAAATTGATTTTTAACCACTATCATTTCAATGGACATCCTAAGTGCCTTAAGGATTAAACAAAAAGCTTGTGTCAAGTATATCTAAAAGTACCTTCTCACATCCATAAACCCTCATTACTCACACTCACACCTAGGATCACTCACACTCACACTCATAAACCCTAACTACCATTCACTCATGGTCACACTACCTTTTACTCACACTCACATTTGCAATCGCACTCATAAACCCTAACTAATTCACTCATCCTCACATTGCTAAACCCTCACCAATACACTCACACTCACACCCATAAACCCTATGCCTTAAGAATTCACTAAGGCACTTGTACAAACCATGGTTAAGTGGACTAGGAGACACTTTGTCACATCATAAGGACCTCATACACCTAGCACCTAGGCAATGCTCATTAGGCTAACATCACCTAGGGACATTTGGGATCATAGTGCAAAACCAAAACAATCATTTCCACACCTAGGCATAGAACACACAACAAGTTAAGGGAGAAAATCATTCAAGCTACCACTAAGAGCTAAAGTCCCATCACTACAAGAAGGGCCAAATGAGAGAGAAGTTACTAATGAAGCTATCAAGATTATCAAGCTAAATTCACATCATTCTAGAGATTTAGAAGAAGAGAAGCACACACAAGAAACCACACAAGAACTTTAATTTGTAAGAAGAGTATCATCTAGCTTTTCAAAGCCTAAGACTCAGTCCCGATTAGGTCACTCATAAATATATGTATGTATCATGTGGGTTCAACATAAAGGATTTTTAAAATACCATTTTTACATATTTTTTACATACAGAAAGGCACCATAGAAAGGGATTGCTTATAAATTTAATAGAAAATGATTATTTTTTATTAAGGAAAAATTCATAGATAAGGATACTTATAAATAAGTCTTGAATGCATGCGATATAGAGGGTAATATATAGTGAATTCCCCACGTACTTAGTTGATGTATCTCATAACACACTAGGCTAGAAGTCTATAAGTCCTAAAATCTTTAGAGTCAACAATTAAGCGAAACCTTCCCATCCATCTATCCATTGATCATATGACTGAATTAGAACCTCAAGAGCCTAGGCCATAGCCAATAGACCAAATGGGTAAACACATTCACAAAGATTGAATTTAGATGCATTGAGTGTGGAATCACTCATATGTATCATAACAATCCAACACACAAGGCATCCAGTAATACCCTTACAAAGTCCATAGAGCCTAACATCCAAAAGGAAAAAGTCATCAATACTAACCCAGAAGATGAAGAGCTAATATGTCTTGCATATCTTAGGGTCAAACTAACTACCAAGTGAGAGCTCATCATTGATGCTCTCATTGATGAATGTTGTAATTACAACATCTTGACTTATGATGTATGGATTGTAATTTGTCAACCTGAACTAGTACTAACAAATGCAGTCATCAAAACTTATGGAGGATCACCTTCTCCCCTCCTAGGATGATGCAAGATTCTTCAAACTATATAGCCTCAAAGCTTTCCCATTTTTTTACTGTCCTTTCGAATCGGAAAGGTGTAGATAAATATGTATTCTTGGAAGAACTTTCAAGCATGTGACCAGATGTATTGTGGTCTATGAAGCACATCAAATACATTTGAGCTTAAAAACTATCCAAATTATCATTGCTTTTAGTAGAGGGAACCTTTCCTCTTCTCCAAGGAAAACCAAGCAACCTTTCTGAACGTTAGATAAAAAAATGTAGTGATGATTCTAGAGAGTTCTAAAGGAGCTATTCAAGGCACATTGAAACAAGGGAAAAACACTTAGTGTGAATCCTCTTGGTAGCAAAGTAAAGCCTAAGATGACTAGGACCACTACAATAGCTTCTCAAGCTATTAGAAAGAGAAATTCATCTAGAAGGAATAGGAGACCTAGGGCATACAATTGCAAGTATCAGTGGAGAGCTAACACAAAGGGGTGATGGGTTCCCAAAAAGCATTGCTATGTGCTGAACGGTTTAATGTGGAAAATCATTGGATTTGGTTGCCAAAATCACTTGCAAAGCCACCTCCGCTGACCACTGCCCAAGGTCCATCAAAATCCAAGAAAATAGAAAGAGACCTAAATGTGGCTTTAAGTCAAGGACTAAGATGCTTCAGAGATACGAGCTAACAAGCTAGTAGATAAACATCTAGTTCTTGAGATACTTGTATCCACAATTTTAGAAATACAAAATTTTGAAGCAGTTGCTAATCCATAAGAGGCACTAGCAGTGCTTGAGCAGTCATTCAGTCAAAAAGAGGACAAAAAGTAGTCACTACCTACTAGTGATGCTATTCATGGTGAAACAGAAAGTCCAAGGAAGACAAATATAGATCCCTCCAATGTTGACATGCACTCGTTTACACTTACTCATCTAGGGTTTACTTGTTTGCACTTATTTGTCTTGAGTTTACTCATCTAAGGTTTACTCATCTGCAATTACTTGTCTCTCTTGAGTTTACTTATCTAGGGTTTATGTCTTGAGTTTACTCATCTAGGGCAGGTTTTACTCATCTAGGGTAGGGTTTAGTCATCTATATTTAAACCTTCATACTACTTTCTATGTCACACCTTCCACACTTACACTTACACTACTCCCATACACCCTAATTCCCTATACACTTGTCTATCCATGCACACGATTTATTGTGTCTCATTTTCTCTAAGATTATCACCTCTCATTACAATGATACATGTGACTTTCCTTGTACAAGCACACCTTACTTTTTGAAATGATGGAAGCTAGACCACAACTCACCTTTTGTGTTGGTGATCAAGTATCTTAAGTGCCTTAAGAACTTGTCTTTTAACCACTATCATTTCAAAAAATATCTTAAGTGTCTTAAGATTAAATAACAAGCTTGCATTGAGTATATCTAAAAGAACCATCTCACATCATAGCCCCAATCCATCGGAAAATATAGCATTCCAAGGCCTTGATTCAAAGCTCAAATTGACTTTGTTGTATGTGCTTGCAAAATGGAAAGGTGGTCCCCACTCCTCCCTAGGAGTGGACCCTTAGCCCGGAACCCATCCCAATAATATTAAACCTGGAATCCTCTATTGTCACAGGATCAATCCTCGATACCACACCCCTCAACGATCTTATTGATCAAGTGATTGACCTAGTCAGTCATTGTGAGACCTTGTGTCCCCAACCTAACACAATCAACTAGGCCACATTTCTAGACTCTATTCCATGAAATTTTCAAGAGTCCTTGGACAAGTACCAACAAGCTGCATGCAATGGATACAAAACAAGAACTTTTAAACAAGAAATCAGAACTCGATGGAAGCAAGAACATGCTAATCAACGTAGGAACATCTGGATCAACCATTGGCACCCTAAAAGACCTAGTTTACTTTTGCTATGTGAGTGTGAGTGTGAGGGGTTTATTAGTTCTCCTCCATAGCCCCTAATTTTCTCCTATTATTATCACCACACTTGTCAATCGTCTTGCGACTAGTGGCAATCGCCCAATAATACTTAACTACAAAATCAAACACCCTAAGTACTAGATACAATTGAAACTCAACAGTCACACATAAAAATTTTAAAAAAAGATACAAAGACATCATGAATCTATCATAAGACATTTTTCCAAGTATACCAAATCCTTTACAAAAGACAAAGACAAAGCTCAATGATTCAGACTCTATAGGTATTGCATGTAAACTTTGCTAT